>NC_141698.1:666878352-667478352 GCF_964263255.1 Lissotriton vulgaris
CAGGACTCGATTCTGTTTCCTCAGTTCCGAAGTCGGCAGCTCTGCCGTTGGGCCACATGTATTTCAACGGTATGAGACCAAGGCTTGTGCGTCTGTCCCAGGTCTCCCTTAAATCACCAATGTGTGCTACTCCGGTTGCACGAGCCCCCATATCTATACGTTCACAGGATTTACCTGTATATGAGCCATGATTCATTCTCGCTCTTTCTCCCGTCGGGAGTGACACATCACATACAATCTGTCCCCTAACCAGCTCTACACCAGTGTGTGACCCAGGCGCGTGCACCTGTCTCCCTGCCCCAACCTATCACAGTGTGTGCCCTGACCGCTTCATTCTTTGTGCTCTTGGGGCTTGGGCTATCATTGAATGAATGGCGCCGAGCGTCAAGGAGCTGGAACACGCAGTCTAAGAATGGCTCTGACAGGATTTTTAGTCCTATCTTCCCATGTCATGTCTGCTTCCGCCTCCGAGCGCCTAGTTCGGTGCATGTATGGGGTTATCTTAAAGACGCTGTGTATGTACAGCTGTACACAACCGAAGCAAAGACATCCCTGGCTGGCGTCACGTAGGAGCAGCCCCCTCCCCTACTGCCAGCCCACTTATGGTCCCTGTGGCTGGCAGCAGAGCTCCGCCCCCTGCATCCCCGGGCTTTACTTGAATGAACTGCACTGAGAGCTGCAAGCAGCGGGGTCTGCGCTCGTCGCATGAATGGGATCTGATGGGCTGAGCCCCTCCTCCCACCCAGCACGCGCGGCTTCACCCCTTTCATCTGCGCTTCGGTGACGTGTATACTCCGCTCTTAGGCGCAACAGCTGCGAACATCTTAAATGGAGCTGTAGGGGACCCTCTAAACAATGAAAATAAGAGCACAGACATCAGGTGGGCTTTTAAGAACCTGAGGTGGAATAGCACTTACGTGAAAATGGTGCCGAAACACACACATTCACTCACTCTCCCCCAGTACTTCATTTGTAAACAAAAATAAGTGCCAGGGCTCTCATAAGGAGGCCACTGCAGCAGCTTGCACCACACGTTGCCCCTGCCATGCTGCCAATAATAGTAACAACACAACTACTAACCATCACACTCCTGCAAGTGTGACAATTCGGACTATTTCAGGACCCCATAACAAATAGAATGGCTTGAGTGGTTAGTAATAGTCATTTTGAATGAATATAACATTATTCAATTCAATTCAATTATCTTTATTTCGATTATAAAAAACCATAAAAGATTGCATACAATATAAAACAGTCGTAAAACGAATTACAATCCCGCGTCTATCAAAGGTTCAAAAGGTTCAAAATAAGCTTTATTCGATATTCAGCAAAGAAATATCATATAAGCGTACATACAATATTTTAAAAACAAGATGATAAAAAGAGAAAAACGTAGAGTTTCAGTTTAAAATTCATCAATTACTTAGGAAATGGTAGAAACACACTGTTTAAGGAATCAATTAAAAACAGCATTTAAAAGCAGCATTTAAAACGACAGTTGTTATCACCGATATCCTTCTAGGGATTTCCTAAATTTGATCAGTAGTTTTAAAAACTGTTCCATTTTAGAAATCACCTCCCGGTCTTCAAGTTCTTGCAGACGCTCGAAGGCGATTTTACAAGACCTAATACCCCATCTCTTTAACAGGGGTAACAAAAGGGCTTTCCTCAGAGACACATAATATTTACAGAAAAGAATAGTGTGGATGTTAGTTTGGATTGACAATTCATCACAGGGGCATGGGCAGAGAATCTGTGTCCAATCGTTACGTGTAGGGAAAGTTACAAGTCGGTAAAATGTACCCAATCTAAATCTGGTAAGCAACATCCTCGAGTAACATGAGAAATCCGAAGAGAGGTATAATTGTAGTCCCTTATGGGATGTCACCCTTTGATATGCCTGGATATTATTAAGATGTTTTTGCTTATTCCATCTAGTTGTTTCCAGGTGGGCCATTAGGGTCTTTCTTAGGGTTTTTCTTGAGATGTCTTCCAATAGCGAAGGATCTGTAAACTACTCTGGATGCCCAATCTCCGCAAAGAAATTTTTGACATAGGTCAGCCATTTGGATTGGTTGACGGTTTTGGCCCCTTCCAGTTTTAAGATGTCTAGTATGACTTCTCTGTTCAAGGCGGTCTCGGGGGTAGTCCAGATTTTGTGCCAGAGAAGAAGAGGCTCAGATTTTATAATGCCCGATATGTACGGCAGATCCAGTTCAATGTGCATCATATACACAGAAGTTGCTTTTGTGGTGGCCAGAAGATATCTTACAAATTGATTTTCCACTATCTGTAGCGATAAGATGTTTTTATCTATTCCCCAAAGACCAGCCCCATAGGTGGCAGTAGAGGCGCATTTTGCTTTGTATATAGTTATTAGTTGTTTCACAGGCCTCCCCCCTATTTTTCCTGCAAAATCTCAGAGTCCACCGATGGCTCTTACAAAAGCAAGTTTCCTCTTCTCTATTGCCCCTTTCCATGTTAGTTTTTTGTGTAAACAAATGCCCAGGTACGTGAATGCCTCCACAGTCTCAAGTCTTTGGCCCTCAATGAACACGGGGCAAGGGATTTTTTTATGCCTTTTATTACATAGCATTGTGTGAGTTTTTCCTATGTTGACTTTTAGGCCCCTATCGTCCATGAACACTGTGAATGCAGAAACAGCTTTTTGTAGGCCCACTCTGGTCTGAGAGAGAATAGCCGCGTCGTCTGCATATAGCAGAATTGGGATAGATTGACCACCTACTTTTGGGAAGTCACATTCGATGTTTTTGAGATATTCGCCAATGGCGTTTATATAGAGGGAGAAAAGCAGGGGGGCTAAAATGCACCCCTGCCTAACCCCTCTATTGATGTTAAAGCGTGGCAAACACTCTCCCTTCAGGCCAAATCTGACTCTGGCACCGGCATCTCTGTACAGGGCTTTAATAAAAAGGAGAATTGATGGATCTATCCCCAGTTGTTTTAAAATGTCCCATAATTGATCATGAAGGACGCAGTCGAATGCTGAAGTTAAATCTATGTACGTTATGTACAGGCTTCGCTTTTTAGTATAGACGTATTTAGACATGATGAGGTGTAAATTGAGGGTCTGTTCTATTGTTCCTCTGCCTGACCGAAAACCATATTGCAAATTCGACAGTATGTTCTTATCCTCTGTCCAATTAGTTATTCGTTTCAGGATGATACGTCCGACAATTTTCATTAGGGTATCGAGCAGGGATATTGGTCTATAGCACAATGGCAAGTGTCTATCTCCTTTTTTAAAGATTGGTATTACTATTGCCTCAGCCCAAGATGGAAGTAGATCAAAAGTATTTATGGAATTTAAAACAGAAGTCAATAGGGGGGCCCAAAATTCTATTTCTGCCTTGTACACATCTGCCGGAATGCCATCCGGACCAGGTGCCTTCCCAGGGGGTGTTTCCCTAATGGCCAGTTCAACCTCCTTGTACGAGAATACAATTTTACAAGTGCTCTCCGGAGATGAGTTTAAGATTGATGATGAAATGCAATCTGGTATAGAGTTATTTGAGCAAGTAGGTTTGCTATATAGTTTTTGAAAAATGAGCCGCCCACGTCTCGCCATTTATTGCCATGTCCAAACAGCTCTCAGGCATAACTACCCACGGCAGGGGAGTATTGATAAGTTTCCAGAAGGCTGACATGTCCCCGGTTACAGATGTTGTCACCAAATTCTGCCATGCTTCCGTTTTCAGTTCCCTTTTTCTATTTTTCATAGCTTGACGATAATGGATTCTGGCCTGTCGTATTTCTGGAAGTGGTTTGGGTGTGACACGCAGCAAATTCTTTAGAGACTTTAAAGCCATGGAATATTTCTTATCAAACCACCCTTTGTGTACAATAGGACCGGATTTGAACTGGCGCGTCAATAATTCTTTCAGTGTAGCCTGGATGTTGATGAAAGCTTTACAGATGTCATTGGGGTTATCGTTGTTAGAAAGACAGATATGAATCTCCTCCCTCCTCTTGGTGACTAGGTTTTTGAGAAGATTAATTGGGTTGATTTTTGTCCATTTAACAGTATAACCGTTTATGGCTCCAATTTGAATTGGTTGATCATATCTTACCTCTAAGCTTTTTTGACCCGTAGTTAGAGAGGGAAGCTCAACAGATATAGACAAAGGATAGTGATCACTGTAAGGGTGGTTGAGGGTGTCCCAGCCTGATATTAGCGAAGCATGATTTTTTGAGAAGAATATAAAGTCTATGATAGAGTTCGTTCCTCTGCCATGAAAAGTTGTTTTAAGGGATCTTGGGGTGTGAAGAAGCTCATTAGCTAAATGTAAATTGAGAGAGGTCACAAAATTATTAAGCAGATCCCCTGATTTTGTGTGTTGGAGATGATTGAAAATAGCATTGGCAGAGTCCGGTTCATATGACTCATAGATATCACAGGCATCTCTCGTTGTGTTAGGGCAGATGTGACAATTAAAGTCGCCCATAAAGAGTATTACACACTCTCCTCCAGAGGTTGCTTTGATCATTAAGAGGGCTTGATGTAGGTTGTCCACTGCTTTCTCCAGTTGTTCCACGGTCAAGTTGTTATAAAAGTTAACAATTAACAGTAAGAGAGACGGGGCGATATCCATGACAATTACTTGGAATGAGTCCCTAAGTAACGTTTTTCTAATCCTGTTGGCAACTGCTACGCTAATATACGTACAAAGTCCCCCTTTGTGTCTGCCCTGCTTGCTCACAGACGCAGGTGAATGAAATGTTTGAAAACCCTGTAGATGGATAGGAGAAATCACCCAAGTTTCCTGAAAGCACAGGATGGAATACTGATTAACAACCTTTATCCAGTCTGGTAATGTAACTTTTGAGGAAAGTCCCGCCAAGTTCCAAGAGAGGAAATGCAAATAGGAAGTTTTATTCCTGAGTCCCATTTGTGACGAGGGAACGTTGTCAGTGGGTTTTGGGCCTAAACATAGTGCACTTTTAACTTTGTCCCTATCAATGGATTTTTCTCTATTTCTAGCCCCATTAACTGGAAGGTTTCTGTCAAGCCCATCACCCAAATCATCCTGAATGGCGTAGAGATGGTCAATTGATCTTACAGCATACATGCTACCCTGGTTTTCTTCTTTGCCTTGAAAGAGTCACTCTACATCATCAAGACCGTAGAGTGGCTCATAAAAGTTATGGCAGGGAAAGTCCCAGGACGGATTTATGAATGGGGAAGGTTGAGCATAACCCGCAGGGTTATATCGTGGTGTCGGCAATTGCCTATAGTCAGTAAAAGGGAAAGATGTCTGATCCCTTACTCGGTACCTTGTGGGATATCTGTCATAAAGTGGTCTTCTAGGCTGTGCCAGTGAGGATTTGTCATAGTAAATTTTTGATTGATGTGGCTTAGGCGGCATTAGAGATTCAGGGTAAAAGTAAGCCAGAGGTTTAGGCGATATTGGACCCTTACTAAACCCAGAAAACCAATCTGTGATATGTGTAATGACCCTTGGGTCTTTAAATGTGACAATTACAACGTCCCCATCAATATCTTTAGGGCGAATTCCGACCCAGTTTGTTCTTCTTACCATTATTATATCGCCGTTTATATGGGGAGGTAGGGGTCTGTTCTCACTGAGCCAGAAAATCACCTTGTTTTTTAGGCTATGGTGATTTTCATGACCTCCTGTAGCGGATAATGGTAAGACCCCCGTTAATACTATAACGTTTTGTGATGCCTCGGGGGGTAGGTCAGCATACCTTTCACGTGAACTTTTTTCATATTGTACGGCAGATTTATTTTTTTCTAGTGTGGGCTGGGTATTGCCCGTTTTTGCCGAAGCCATAAGGGAGTTTATTTGTAGCGTTTGCGCCTGAGTATTAGGAGGCGCTTTTGGGAGGGGAACTGGATTTTGTTTTAATGCCGTCTTATTAGTTGGGTCTGATGGTTGGGTTTTTTGTTGATTAGAAGGGGTCATGTCATTCTTGGACTTTTGGACCAGGGTCTTTTGTTCTTTATTAGTCTTTTGTTCTCCGGCTATCAAAGAAGTGGGCTTTATTATGGGCATGGAGGTTTTTACTGTGCTCTGGGTTTTATCTCCATTATTGAAGCTCGAAGGAGCTTGTTGGGCCCTTTTACCAGCCTGGTTTTGTGTCTGGGTTCCTGAAAGGGTGTCCAGCTGAGTGCCTATTCTCTTCACTCTCTCAAGGATTGGTATTAATAGTGCCTTGATAAGGTGTTCCATTGCGTCCACAAAGTCTTTAATTGTAGGGGGGACACAAGAAGTAAGTGTTTCCCGCGGTAAAATGGATGTTCCCTCTACAATTTGTAACAATTCTTTGGTTAATTGATCCTTAGCCGATATGTGAGTTTTTGGAATCCCTTTTTCTGGGTCTCTTTTTCGTCGTTTTTTAGGTGGAGATCGGATGATAGCCTGTTTCTTTTTAGGTACATTTTTGGCGGGTAAGGATTTGTCTGGCCTTAATACAACGGGTAATGGTTGAAACATGGTTAACTTTGTGTGTCCAGGGGGGACGGAACTACTATTATATCTGGTGGAACAAAGTCAGCAGTCTTTGGCAAGTTTTGAGTGACCAGATCAATTAGATCGATGGATGCAGTGGTTGTATTATTAGCCAATTGTAAAGGGGATGGAGTGGATGTACCATTTTTCGGGGAGAAATAAGATTGAAACAATAATGGAACGTTATCTGTGTTCAATGGGTCCCCGTCTGTGTTTTCCAGGGTCGAATTTAAAAGGGAGAGGCTCGGGGGTAAGTATCAAACAAGGATCTAGGATGGTGTTTTTAAGTTGCTCTATAGATTGTCGCCGTGCGATACGGCGCTCAGCCAGGGCCAGATCTCTATCTTTTTCGCCCATTGCTTTAGAAAAGAATTTATCCAATGGTCCCAGGATTGAGCCCCCTTCTACAGTTTTGTGGCCTTCAGTCCCTGATTTAGGCATCGTCACAAGCCGGAAAGGTGTATTACTGTGCAGGACATTTAATGGGGGTGGCCCAGCCCGGCCTTATCAGGCCTTGGAGGGCCGTAGAGGACCCGCCCTTTGCCCGGGCTTAGCCCCGGGCGTCCCGCTCGCGTCCCGCGACGCTGGGGGCTGTCTGCTTTATTTGCCCCTCCCGGCGCGTGTGACGCGTCGGGGAACGCGCCGTCGCTGAGGCTGTCGGGATATGCAGTCCCGAGGCGGCGGCGCGGCTGGTGGCGGTGTTGGGCTCCTTCTCTGCTCGACTCGCTCTCCTCTGGATCTCAGCTGCCTCTTACCGTTCAGGCGCTGTGTCAGCTGTGTCAGGTACTGCTTTACTTTTGGAAATGAAATGAAACGGCTCCCCCCGCTCCACCGAGGGCTGTCTGCTTTATTTGCCCCTCCCGGCGCGTGTGACGCGTCGGGGAACGCGCCGCCGCTGAGGCTGTCGGGATATGCAGTCCCGAGGCGGCGGCGCGGCTGGTGGCGGTGTTGGGCTCCTTCTCTGCTCGACTCGCTCTCCTCTGGATCTCAGCTGCCTCTTACCGTTCAGGCGCTGTGTCAGCTGTGTCAGGTACTGCTTTACTTTTGGAAATGAAATGAAACGGCTCCCCCCGCTCCACCGAGGGCTGTCTGCTTTATTTGCCCCTCCCGGCGCGTGTGACGCATCGGGGAATGCGCCGCCGCTGAGGCTGTCGGGATATGCAGTCCCGAGGCGGCGGCGCGGCTGGTGGCGGTGTTGGGCTCCTTCTCTGCTCGACTCGCTCTCCTCTGGATCTCAGCTGCCTCTTACCGTTCAGGCGCTGTGTCAGCTGTGTCAGGTACTGCTTTACTTTTGGAAATGAAATGAAACGGCTCCCCCCGCTCCAGCGAGGGCTGTCTGCTTTATTTGCCCCTCCCGGCGCGTGTGACGCGTCGGGGAACGCGCCGCCGCTGAGGCTGTCGGGATATGCAGTCCCGAGGCGGCGGCGCGGCTGGTGGCGGTGTTGGGCTCCTTCTCTGCTCGACTCGCTCTCCTCTGGATCTCAGCTGCCTCTTACCATTCAGGCGCTGTGTCAGCTGTGTCAGGTACTGCTTTACTTTTGGAAATGAAATGAAACGGCTCCCCCCGCTCCACCGAGGGCTGTCTGCTTTATTTGCCCCTCCCGGCTCGTGTGACGCGTCGGGGAACGCGCCGCCGCTGAGGCTGTCGGGATATGCAGTCCCGAGGCGGCGGCGCGGCTGGTGGCGGTGTTGGGCTCCTTCTCTGCTCGACTCGCTCTCCTCTGGATCTCAGCTGCCTCTTACCGTTCAGGCGCTGTGTCAGCTGTGTCAGGTACTGCTTTACTTTTGGAAATGAAATGAAACGGCTCCCCCCGCTCCACCGAGGGCTGTCTGCTTTATTTGCCCCTCCCGGCGCGTGTGACGCGTCGGGGAACGCGCCGCCGCCGAGGCTGTCGGGATATGCAGTCCCGAGGCGGCGGCGCGGCTGGTGGCGGTGTTGGGCTCCTTCTCTGCTCGACTCGCTCTCCTCTGGATCTCAGCTGCCTCTTACCGTTCAGGCGCTGTGTCAGCTGTGTCAGGTACTGCTTTACTTTTGGAAATGAAATGAAACGGCTCCCCCCGCTCCCCCGAGGGCTGTCTGCTTTATTTGCCCCTCCCGGCGCGTGTGACGCGTCGGGGAACGCGCCGCCGCTGAGGCTGTCGGGATATGCAGTCCCGAGGCGGCGGCGCGGCTGGTGGCGGTGTTGGGCTCCTTCTCTGCTCGACTCGCTCTCCTCTGGATCTCAGCTGCCTCTTACCGTTCAGGCGCTGTGTCAGCTGTGTCAGGTACTGCTTTACTTTTGGAAATGAAATGAAACGGCTCCCCCCGCTCCACCGAGGGCTGTCTGCTTTATTTGGCCCTCCCGGCGCGTGTGATGCGTCGGGGAACGCGCCGCCGCTGAGGCTGTCGGGATATGCAGTCCCGAGGCGGCGGCGCGGCTGGTGGCGGTGTTGGGCTCCTTCTCTGCTCGACTCGCTCTCCTCTGGATCTCAGCTGCCTCTTACCATTCAGGCGCTGTGTCAGCTGTGTCAGGTACTGCTTTACTTTTGGAAATGAAATGAAACGGCTCCCCCCGCTCCACCGAGGGCTGTCTGCTTTATTTGCCCCTCCCGGCGCGTGTGACGCGTCGGGGAACGCGCCGCCGCTGAGGCTGTCGGGATATGCAGTCCCGAGGCGGCGGCGCGGCTGGTGGCGGTGGTGGGCTCCTTCTCTGCTCGACTCGCTCTCCTCTGGATCTCAGCTGCCTCTTACCGTTCAGGCGCTGTGTCAGCTGTGTCAGGAACTGCTTTACTTTTGGAAATGAAATGAAACGGCTCCCCCCGCTCCACCGAGGGCTGTCTGCTTTATTTGCCCCTCCCGGCGCGTGTGACGCGTCGGGGAACGCGCCGCCGCTGAGGCTGTCGGGATATGCAGTCCCGAGGCGGCGGCGCGGCTGGTGGTGGTGTTGGGCTCCTTCTCTGCTCGACTCGCTCTCCTCTGGATCTCAGCTGCCTCTTACCGTTCAGGCGCTGTGTCAGCTGTGTCAGGTACTGCTTTACTTTTGGAAATGAAATGAAATGGCTCCCCCCGCTCCACCGAGGGCTGTCTGCTTTATTTGCCCCTCCCGGCGCGTGTGACGCGTCGGGGAACGCGCCGCCGCTGAGGCTGTCGGGATATGCAGTCCCGAGGCGGCGGCGCGGCTGGTGGCGGTGTTGGGCTCCTTCTCTGCTCGACTCGCTCTCCTCTGGATCTCAGCTGCCTCTTACCGTTCAGGCGCTGTGTCAGCTGTGTCAGGTACTGCTTTACTTTTGGAAATGAAATGAAACGGCTCCCCCCGCTCCACCGAGGGCTGTCTGCTTTATTTGCCCCTCCCGGCTCGTGTGACGCGTCGGGGAACGCGCCGCCGCTGAGGCTGTCGGGATATGCAGTCCCGAGGTGGCGGCGCGGCTGGTGGCGGTGTTGGGCTCCTTCTCTGCTCGACTCGCTCTCCTCCGGATCTCAGCTGCCTCTTACAGTTCAGGCGCTGTGTCAGCTGTGTCAGGTACTGCTTTACTTTTGGAAATGAAATGAAACGGCTCCCCCCGCTCCACCGAGGGCTGTCTGCTTTATTTGCCCCTCCCGGCGCGTGTGACGCGTCGGGGAACGCGCCGCCGCTGAGGCTGTTGGGATATGCAGTCCCGAGGCGGCGGCGCGGCTGGTGGCGGTGTTGGGCTCCTTCTCTGCTCGACTCGCTCTCATCTGGATCTCAGCTGCCTCTTACAGTTCAGGCGCTGTGTCAGCTGTGTCAGGTACTGCTTTACTTTTGGAAATGAAATGAAACGGCTCCGCTGTCCAGTTAGGCAAACACTCTACCAATTTTGTCCCTTGGGCTCTTGAGGAGCCTATAGCCGGTCCGTGCATTCCAGGCTGTAGACTCGCCGAACGGTAGGTAAGTTTGGTTCAATGCGCCTGTCGGTGCCCGCTACTAAAAATCGCCTCTATCAATTCCGACTTAATTGTTAGATACTAATCGAAGTCCAAAAAAGGTTTTGCCTAGTAGGTAAAACAAAAAATACAGATTGAAAGTCTAAAAACGTGGAACCTCCATCAGAATTAGTTCGACAAAGTTACAATATAACCATGATCATAGTTTTAATTATTATTTTTTTTTACATGATGTCATTTCCTTTTAAAAAGTATACTATGAACTGTCGGCTTTACATGCAGAAAATACCTATATTTATTTATTTATTTATTTATTTATTTATTTATTTATTTATATCATTTATAAAGCGCACTGTTACCAACCGGTGTCCTGGCCCTGATGTCATTCCCTTGTATGAATTGCTGTTCTACTCTTTGCACAAGGTTAAACACAGAAATAATTACAATTTAAAATTGAAGATCCCTTCTACTTCTTATTAAGTATACACAAAAAAAGATATCTGCTTATGGTAAAGACAATGGATTGGGTAGTATCAGTTTGCAGTATTCTTTCAGCCTCACTGCAACGTCTAAACCCAAATTGGTTTGATCCATTTTCTCCTAGCATAAATGTAGGCGGAACAGAAAAATAAGATGTGAACTTCGTTGTCTTTGGCACCTAAATTACAAAGTTCGCAGCTACCATCATTTTGCTTTCCTGTACTACACACCCACTTTGCAGTGTTTGCATTAATTTGCAAACTGCCGTTACGGAATTTTAGATACAAGGGGCCTCATTTATGAAAAGTGACGCATCGCTGCGTGAAAACAGCGATGCGTCACTTTTTACTGCGTACTCCTTGCGACACCAATGATGCGTCATATTTAATGTATGACGCATCATGTCGCAAGGACTTACAGATACGTCAGTATTTCTGACGCATCTGTAAGCGCAAAAGTGACGCATTGCTGGAGTGTGTCACAAAAGTGACGCAACTCCAGCAATGCGTCCTTTCACATGGGGAAAGCCCCATGTGAAAGGGCTTGCGTCAGTCTTACGCCTGCTGTGAGGCAGGCGCAAGATTTTGACGTAACCGCATCCTAAAAGTGACGCAGTGAAATCTCATAGATTTCACTGCGTCACTATTACGAGGCTTTTTGCGGGGGAACGCCCCCTTTGCATACATTATGCCTGACGCAGGCATAATGTGGCGCAGGGGTTTAAAAAGTGACGCATCTACCTAGATGCGTCACTTTTTAAATATGGTGCAACAAGGCGCATGTTTTACGCCGCCGATGCGTCACAAAAACTGACGCATCCGCAGCGCAAAACTGACGCAAGGCCTCATAAATGAGGCCCAAGGATTTTGCAAGACCTGGTAGAATTTCATCCATAAAGGACTCAAATTTGCTGTTTGGTTTTGTAGAAAGATACCTCAGAGATAAGGTGCCTAGTTTGGGGTTATGTAACCAGGAGCTTTGAACAAACGCCCAGAAGCTTAACTTTAACACTTTTTTTGAGGTCAAAGTCAAGGCTTCTGGGTTCTCCCAAAAGTGTCTCAGCCCCAGCTTTGTAAACCAATCCTCGATGTGAATCAACCAGGCCAGCCTCGTATCATTTTTTATTCTCAAAATTTCCTGCAAAGCTTCTCTGTAATCAACAAGCTCCTCCGTTGACCACAAGCGGACCCAAAACAACAATGGACGCAGAGCCGCGTGGTCATCAGTACGACAAATGTGTAGATCCATTACAAGGAGAACTAAAGGGGTACTCTAATTTAGTGTCTAAAGTAATGCCTATGTAGTTAAAATTGTGCACATATTCAATCCTTTCTGTTTGGACAGTCAAGTTTAAAAAAAAGTTTTATGTGGGTTGACCACCATATATTTAATTTTACTAGAAGTAATCTCTAGTCCTTTGGATTCACAATAAAATCTAAAAGTATCCAGTAAATTTTGAAGGCCTCTGGGTGTTTGAAATATTAAAATTGTATCGTCTGTGTTGGAACTGGCCCTTTTTGCAGGGTCATCCCCAAACTTTTTGCTTCTTCCTCCCTTATTTTTCCTGACACGTGGTTGTTGGCAATAGGACTCTGCGCACTTTACCACTGCTGATCAGTGCTAAAGTGCATATGCTCTCTATGTAAATTGTTATTCTGATTGGATATACATGTTTGGCATATTTGTATCACCATGAAGTCCCTAGTAAAGTGCACTGGGTGTGCCAGGGCCGGTGATGACAAATGCTACTAGTGGGCCTGCAGCACTGATTGTGCCACCCACAGGAGTAGCTCTAAAATGGTGTCTCGGGCCTGCCATTGCAGCGCCTATGGGCAGTTTAGAACTGCCATGTCCTCCTGGTCCGCGTCCCCGCTGACCAGGCCTAACCCTTCCCTTGCTGTGAGCTGTGTCCCCTGTCTTGTAAGGAATCTCCAAGGGCCTGAGAAGAGCTGGCTCCCTGTTTCCGAAGTCCCAGGAACAAAAGGACTTCACCCCAAGGCTCCCTGAACTCTGCTGCGAGAGTTCTGTCCTTCGTAGAGTGCTTGTTCCAGTTGTGGGGCCTCTAGAAGTTGAACCTGAGCTGGGAAGCTTGAGACTAAGCTGAGAGACTTGTGAAGCTGAAAAGTGTCGCATCGCTCGCTTGCGGAGCGTATCCCCGACAGTGCGAGAAGTTTCCCGCCGCTACGAAGGTCGAGATCGGCGCAGCGCCTGACATCGCTGCTGGAGCCGTCGCACCCTTCGTTTGCGGGACGCACCAGACCGGTGCGGGAGAATCGAACATCGCTGCGAGTGTCGTCGCAGAGCCTGTCGTCTGGGTGAGAGTGCCACACCGCTTGCTTGCGGACCGCATCACGTCGCTGCGAACATCGTCGCAGGAACATCACATCGAGGAGCTGCAAGTGAGAGGATCACCGCTGGACCGCGCATCGTCGCCCCGGAGATCGTCGCAGCCCTACGAGATCATTGCATCGTGCCTTTGCGAGAACAGACTTCCCACGGAACCTACGCACCGGAATCCACGCAAGCTGCCTTCCTCCCCATAGAGACCGGATTCGTCGCCACACGCCCGCTGCTGCAGCGGGGCTGTCGCATCGCCTCCCCAGGGTCTCAGGAGTAACGCATCGCTTGTTTCCACCGCACCAGCTTCCTGCTTGTGGAACTTTGTTGCATTTAAAAGGTACTGTGAGTCAACGTGACGCAACTGTGAACTTTTCACGCATCTGTGGATTATTTGATCGTAACTTAAAGAACTTGGATTACAACCTGAAGAACTCTTTTTGAAACCATAACCTTGCATTGTGTATGTTGGATTTTTGCCGTTTTGGTCTTGTGTAGTTTAGAATAAATATCTTTATTTTCCTAAACTGTTGTGGAACCAGTTTGTGGTGTTTTCACTGTGTTACTGTGAGTGTTGGTACAAATACTTAACGCATTGCCTCTGGTTAGCCTAGACTGCTCAGGCCAAGCTACCTTGAGGGCGAGCAGGGGTTATCTAAGAGGGTTATCTCCTTGCCCCGACTAGAAGCAAGGGTCCCTATTTGGACAGTGGTACCTACCTCTGCCAACTAGAGACCCCCAGTTCTAACATTGGTGGTCAGGCGGTGGGATTTGAACTTGTATTTGTACTTGACCCACAGTAATTGGTGTACATCACTAGTGAGTGCAGACCACTACGCCACCGCATACTATTGGTTTTTGAGTTTTTGGATTCTATTTTTGATCGTAACCCTGAAAGAATCCAAGCATCATGTCTCAGAATGGTAAACCAGCAAGTGATGTTGCAGAACTGGAGTTTGATATTGAAATGTTAAGTGATTACAAAGTAGGTCAACTCAGGCAGTTCTGCAGGAGCTTTGGATGTCCCATGAAGCGCAGCTCCAGGAAGGAGGAGCTACAGGAGGCCGTAAGGGCCTGGTGGCAGACCAAAAAGGCTGGGGAGACAGATGATGCAGAAGTGGATGAGGATGCACAAAGGGATGGTTTCAGGCCACAGGATCTGCCTGTGTCCGGAGCAGCCTCAAGGGCTGGCAGCAACCATTCAGCTGAAAGTTTTTCCCCAGAAGAGTTGGAGGAAAACCAAAGGGCTAGAGATCATAAATTAGAAATGTTGAGGCTTGAAATGAAGATGAAGCAAATGGAAAGGGCGGCGGAGGAGAGCAAACATGCCCGTGCCCTGGAGGAATTGAAATTGTCCTTGGCCCATGAATTACGAATGAGGAAGCTTGAGATGGAGCTCAAGAGGCGTGAGGCCATGAGGGTCTCAGCTGAAGAAGAAACATGGGTAGCTCAAGAGAGGAGCTTTGCTGAGTTGGAGGTGGAGTCCAGCTCAGATGGTGGCAGCAAGATTATAGTTTCCAGTGCTGAGAGAAAGGTACAAACACCCAGAGATGTGGCGCCTGACTTGAGGGAGGGGGTCGATATACACCAGGGGGTTCAGGTTTATGATGTAGTTCCAGTGGAGTGCAGTGTCCCTGAAGTAGATTGGGGGACTGGCACAGGGGACCATATTCCTAGTGGCGGGAGGGACACTCTACTGACTCTAGATGAGAGGTGCAGGGAGAGGGGTTCCCCCGTGGTAGAAACCTTGGTGTGTGTGAGTGAAGACCAGCCAGAAGAGTGTGGGTTGTGTGACAGAGACATTCAGATACTGTCTTGCCAGTCTCAGGAGAGTCGTGTGGGGTACTTGTGTGAGGCACTGGAGGGTGAGGCAAAGGGTAGCTTGGTTAACAACTGTGGGGGGCTGTGTGATTCATGTGATGGAGAGCATATTTTAAGTCCCTGTTTTCCAGAGCTATGCCAACACCCGGTGGAGTGTGAGTTCTCTGACCCCAGAGAGCTTGCGTTGGAGGCAGACCTCTTGGTGAATTCCAGAGAGTCTGAGAAGGCATTGGGGAGTGATCCCAAAAAGAGTGGCTTAGATATCTTCCAGACCTGTGAGGTGGAAGAGGTTCAGTGTAGCCCGGTTAGGTCCCAGTGTAGTGGGAGGGGTGTAGGGGCTCATGTCCTGTCTCAGTGGAGAAGGAATGAGTGTGGGACGGTGTGTCTCACGGTGCCCAAAACCCAGTCTCAGGGCCTGGAGGGTTCCTTAAGGGAACACCAGGATGGGGACCTAGACTGTACTTGTAGGCCATTTGAGGAGGATCTCCCAGTGTCTGTTGAACGGGGAGTGCCTGTAACCAGGCCTCCATCAGTTCTGGTGTTTGGCAGTGCCGCTCCATTTGGGAGGGTACAGAAGTCCAGACTGAGGGGTGAGAGGGGGAAGGAGTCCCCAGTGGGAGAACCAGTGGGTCAGGGACCAGTCAGAAGCGCTGAGTCTCCCAGGAGTGACCATGGTGACACCACTTCTGTCCTGGGGGATCTTCCCGCACTGTCAGGTGGACAGGGGTCGGGAGATCTGCGCCAGGCAGACTGTCACAGGACACATGAGTTGTGTGTCACCCTCAAGGGGGTACTATGTGAGTCCCCAGAAGTCCTGGCGTGCCAGGCGAATGCACAACCGCAGGTTTTGGTCCCTGGGTTGGGAGACCAGGTTCAGGATCTGCCTGACCTGGAAGGGAGGACATCTGTAACCAGTGTCCTGACCAATATGGTTCCCAGGGGTACCCCTCCAGTAGGGAGGGTGCAGCGCTCTGGAAGGGGGTGCAGAGGGAGGGAGCACTTGCCTCTGACCCCGGTGCAACCTGAGGGGTTAAACCCTAGGTTGGGAGACCAGTTGCTGGAGGGAGGTCCTGAACTGGTAGGAAAGTTGTGTTCTTGGTTGTCTTGGTGGACGGATACAGGTCCGGGACTGGTGGGTCAGTGCCAGAGTGTCAGACCTGACCTGACAAGAAAGAGAGAGGACCAAGGGTGCCAAGCACCTGGGGCTACTGCCCCCCATCCTCTGATGCCACAGGGGTTTGAGAGCCATGAGAGGCAGGAGGCCTGGGTCTCATCCCTGATCACTGTTGGTGGTCACTGTGGCTTGCTGTTGGTCTGTTGGGACACACCTGTGAGGAAATTAAGGTTAGGTGCTGCACAGGTGGTGTCCACAGGTGAGGTGAAAGGTTCCACATGGATTGGCATGGTGTACCCTGAGAGTATGGATAGAGTGATACAACTGGGTTTAGGACGGCGTAGAACAGGACTGCCCTGATTTTTGGGCCAGGTTCCGTGTTCTATCGCCTTAAGCAGGGAATCCCATCGAGGTATCGTTTGGTCTACCCTGGCTTTAGGCTGGAAGGGGGTTGTGTTGGAACTGGCCCTTTTTGCAGGGTCATCCCCAAACTTTTTGCTTCTTCCTCCCTTATTTTTCCTGACCCGTGGTTGTTGGCAATAGGACTCTGCGCACTTTACCACTGCTGATCAGTGCTAAAGTGCATATGCTCTCTATGTAAATTGTTATTCTGATTGGATATACATGTTTGGCATATTTGTATCACCATGAAGTCCCTAGTAAAGTGCACTGGGTGTGCCAGGGCCGGTGATGACAAATGCTACTAGTGGGCCTGCAGCACTGATTGTGCCACCCACAGGAGTAGCTCTAAAATGGTGTCTCGGGCCTGCCACTGCAGCGCCTACGGGCAGTTTAGAACTGCCATGTCCTCCTGGTCCGCGTCCCCGCTGACCAGGCCTAACCCTTCCCTTTTCGTGCACATCAGCCACCCCTATGGAAGGCCCAAGGTACCCCCCTGGGCAGGGTGCCGTGTATGTGAAAGGTAGAGCATGTACTAGTGCAGGTGACATGCTCTGGTAGTGAATTACAGCCATTTTCGTTTTTCACTATTGTAAGGCTATCTTGCTCCATAGGTTAACATGGGGGATGCTGGCTACAGCGGTTAACAGCATTTCTTCCCATAGGAACAAGATAGGACATAAGTATCTAGTATCCCTGAACTCAGAATTTAATAACGCATCTTTTAGGAAAGGTGGTTTTTAGATCCTGTGTTTGAGAACAGCACTTTTAGAAAGTTGCTGTTCTCTTGTCTGACCCTTCTGTGTGCCTGGGCCTGTTTGTGTATTGACTGTCTGGTTTGTGAGTGACAGGGGCTGGGGAATTCCCCCGGAGGCTGGATGAGTCAGCACTAGGCTGAATGAATGTAATTGCTACCTGAGTGGTGGGAGGAGTTAGCACCTGGGCTGAATAGGGCTGTGCCTGCCTGCCACAATGCTGGCTCCACCTCCTGCGGGGCGGCTGAGGACCCTGCCCCTCACTCTGAAAGGAAAGATGCAGCCAGCAAAACAAAGTGCTCAGGATCCACCCAGAACTGATTCAGACCGGGCTCAGGGCCCACATGCACAGAGAGAACAAAGACTCTAGGGGTATAAGTACAGGACCCCTGACAACAGAAAATTAGATCATCCTGGAAATCAAGAAGGAACCTCTGCCAAGGAGAAAGCTGACGTGGAAGAAGGAAGACTGTCCTGCTGTTGCTCTACTGGACTGACCTGCTGTTGCTTTGCTGCCAAGGGGAGGGGAAGGACTTTGCTGTGAGCTGTGTCCCCTGTCTTGTAAGGAATCTCCAAGGGCCTGAGAAGAGCTGGCTCCCTGTTTCCGAAGTCCCAGGAACAAAAGGACTTCACCCCCAGGCTCCCTGAACTCTGCTGCGAGAGTTCTGTCCTTCGTAGAGTGCTTGTTCCAGTTGTGGGGCCTCTAGAAGTTGAACCTGAGCTGGGAAGCTTGAGACTAAGCTGAGAGACTTGTGAAGCTGAAAAGTGTCGCATCGCTCGCTTGCGGAGCGTATCCCCGACAGTGCGAGAAGTTTCCCGCCACTACGAAGGTCGAGATCGGCGCAGCGCCTGACATCACTGCCGGAGCCGTCGCACCCTTCGTTTGCGGGACGCACCAGACCGGTGCGGGAGAATCGAACATCGCTGCGAGTGTCGTCGCAGAGCCTGTCGTCTGGGTGAGAGTGCCGCACCGCTTGCTTGCGGACCGCATCACGTCGCTGCAAACATCGTCGCAGGAACATCACATCGAGGAGCTGCGAGTGAGAGGATCACCGCTGGACCGCGCATCGTCGCCCCGGAGATCGTCGCAGCCCCTACGAGATCATCGCATCGTGCCTTTGCGAGAACAGACTTCCCACGGAACCTACGCACCGGAATCCACGCAAGCTGCCTTCCTCCCCATACAGACCGGATTCGTCGCCACACGCCCGCTGCTGCAGCTGTCGCATCGCCTCCCCAGGGTCTCAGGAGTAACGCATCGCTTGTTTCCACCGCACCAGCTTCCTGCTTGTGGAACTTTGTTGCATTTAAAAGGTACTGTGAGTCAACGTGACGCAACTGTGAACTTTTCACGCATCTGTGGATTATTTGATCGTAACTTAAAGAACTTGGATTACAGCCTGAAGAACTCTTTTTGAAACCATAACCTTGCATTGTGTATGTTGGATTTTTGTTGTTTTGGTCTTGTGTAGTTTAAAATAAATATCTTTATTTTCCTAAACTGTTGTGGAATCAGTTTGTGGTGTTTTCACTGTGTTACTGTGAGTGTTGGTACAAATACTTAACGCATTGCCTCTGGTTAGCCTAGACTGCTCAGGCCAAGCTACCTTGAGGGCGAGCAGGGGTTATCTAAGAGGGTTATCTCCTTGCCCTGACTAGAAGCAAGGGTCCCTATTTGGACAGTGGTACCTACCTCTGCCAACTAGAGACCCCCAGTTCTAACAGTCTGCAAACATGAGCGCGGGTACATAGGCTTGCATTGCTGGGTCCCTAGCCTGTCCGCAGACGGAAGGAAGTTTACACCACTTCTGCACAAAATGTGCTTGTACCGTGGATGAGTACTGCCTCTGCTGCCCGCCCACCCTCCACCTTATGAAAAAATCAAGGGATGTTTAGAAATCACTTGCATAAAATGCCCCAGCCAGTCAGAAGCTTTTGTTGGACATGGGCAAAAACATTGTGCCTGACTTAGATATCGGCAGATAGGTTACTCCGTCACAACGGGAACGGATATGACATCAGTTGAATTCGAAATCCTGTAGGACATTATGGGGTTTTGATTTCGGCGGACGGGATATCTGTCCCCATTCTGCCAAAGTAACCTGTCCGCTGATATCTAAATCAGGCCCATAGTTGTGGGCCCTGACCAGAGAGCCTGAATTCAACTCTGGCTTCCCAGCTTGACCAAACTGTTCCTCCTTTTATATGATCATCATATTTGAGAGCACATTGAAAAAAGTCTGTTCAAGATGCACACTGTACTAAAATATCTCTCCATGTGATTTAATAGACCATAATGTTGCTCCATCTATACCAATAATGGCGTATATAGGAGAAAGATGTTTGAGGAGTGCTTTTACGGATCCAATCTGAATAGCGGGGAGGCCAGATAGGAAGCACATTCAATATGCCATGCAAGAGATCACTACTGCTTCAGTAACGTTTTTTTAGATCTTCATTTGGGATGAATTTCTTTATTGTTTTCAGAAGCATTAGTTGATAATGAGCCCCTTTCAATATAGCCTTTATGTGTGAATCTACGTAGGTATGTGCAAAAATGTATAATTTTTTTTCTTCCTTGAAATTTTCGCAACATTACACTTTCAGTGTGAAATGTGTTTTGACGGTATTTTGCTTGTCTCTATTTTTTACATGAGGATATATTTCACATAAACAAATTTCACAATCCTCTGGTAGAAGACTGGTATGAGCAGAAAATATCTATAGGCTAAATTTTTTTTCTCTGAACCAGTCTCTCATGGGCACAATTTTGCAGAATTAATGTTCATGTAAAGCAAAAATCAAAAATCTCAAGAATTTTGCCAGTGTAGTTAACATTTTGCAGAGGGCTAGAATCTAGGTTGAGTTTGTTGTCAAGTAGGAAGCCTAATGATTTAGCATTGTGTATAGTAGTGGAGGAGAGACACACTTCTTGTAAGTGAGTGTCCTATCTCTTTGCAGTGTATCATTTAGGGTCATCACTGCTAATGATAAACTCTATTTTGATTTGGTTCATAAAGAGTTGATGATTGATAATCTAGTTTTGAATTTTAGATAGACAACTCAATGTAATCTGTAGTTAGACCATTTTTCATTTTGATGTAGTTGTGCATGTCTTTCACATATGTGCGGTAGAAAAGCTTGCCAATTTTCAGGAAATCCCTAAAGGCTCCACGTGTAGATTAAAAATGATAGAGGCCAATCCTTGTTCCAACATCAAATGGGGATTCAATGTGGTTCGAAGTATTTGTTATTTATCTTCACAATCTGCTAGTGTTCATTTACATACAACGTTAGCCAGTTCAATACTGCAGCAGAATGCTAAAGCTTTCACATCACGCACCATTCTTCAGGTCGCAGTTAATTGTGAATTACATTTTTTCGACCTGACTAGGGCAAGCCCACTGTAAATTTCTAGGCACAGAGGCTTGCTCCATTTAACTACATTTCAAAACTGGCCAACATGTGCAAAGATCATAAAATATGAGCCAAAGACAGTAGGAAATATCATACATTGTGGGCTAGAGTGGACACTTGGTAGCAAGATACATTCTTCTGTGGAACTGGAATTTATTTATTTATTTATTTATTTATTTTATTTATTTATTGCCATTTGTAAAGCGCGACATATACCCGCAGGTGTCTTGGCGCTAGTTAATTTGCAGATTTCAGATCGGTGGTGAAGTACTCAGCTGTTACCTATATTTATTGAAGTTATTGGGTAAACAACCACGTGTTAAGTCTCTTACGAAACTGGAGGCGGGTTGAACAAGTTCTAATGTCCAGAGGGAGAGTGTTCCACAGTTTTGGTGCAGCAACCATGAAACGACGGTCGCCCCATGACACTGTTTTGGCGCGAGGAACCACTAAGTGGTTATAATTGGAGGACCGAAGTTGACGGGTCGGTTGATATGGCATCAGTTGCTCTGTTAGAAAATGTGGACCTTGCCTGTTTAGCGCTTTATAAACTATACATAGTGACTTGAATTTGATCCGGTTCTGGATCGTCAGCCAATTAAGTCGTGAGATGGCATCCGAGATGGCCGCATACTTTGGGATTCCAAAAACCAGGCGAGCCGCCGCATTTTGTATCGACTGCAATTTTCTCAAGACTCTGGTTTGTGTATTTAAAAGTAGGCCATTACAATAATCCAGTGATGCTAAAACCAGGGAACTAACCAAGGTTTTAATGGCAGCCACTGGAAGATACGGACTGATTTTTCGGATCATGCCTAATTTATAATGGGCTGTAGAGGCCACTTTATTAGCATGATCCATAAAATTTAGGCCATCATCGAAAATGACTCCCAAATTTCTTACTTTGGTAACTGGTTTAGGGATAGCTCCAAATGTGGAAGGCCACCACTGAACTGACCAGTCCGGTAAGAGGGGTCCAAAAATCACTACCTCAGTTTTTTCTGAGTTAAGTTTCAGGCAGTTGGTTGCCATCCACTCTCCTATCTCCATCATTCCATTCTGAAAGCGTTGGGCGACTTCCAGTCCGTCACCCCTGATGGCCAGAACCAATTGCGTGTCGTCCGCATATGAGGTTAGTCTCATCCCATGTGCTTTGATGACATTAGCAAGGTCCGACACATAGATATTAAATAGTGTCGGACTCAGGGATGAGCCTTGAGGTACCCCACTTGGCAACGTCAGCTTGGCAGATTGGTAAGGTCCAAGGGTGACGGCTTGGGTTCTGTCAGAGAGAAACGAGGCAAGGAGATCCTTAGCCGTGTGGCAGATGCCCATCTTTTCGACACGATCGACCAAGGTCTTGTGGTCGACCGTGTCGAAAGCAGCTGAGAGATCCAGCAGTACCAAGACTGCTGTCCCACCATGGTCTCTAATTCGTCGCACATCATCGGAGGCTTTGGTTAAGGCGGTTTCGGTGCCATGATATTTCCGAAATCCGAACTGAGTATCGTCCAGGAATCTATGTGTCTCAATGTGCTCCGATAGTTGCATATTCATGGCCTTTTCCACCACTTTAGCCATGAAAGGCAAGCTGGCAATTGGCCGATGATTTTTTAACTCAGTCTTCTCCAGCCCCGGTTTCTTTAAAAGAGGTTTGAGCAATGTGGTTTTTAAAGACTGAGGGTATCTCCCCGAGCACAAGATTGAGTTGCATACTTGTGTCAGGACCGGTATGATGGAGTCCATCACAGGAAGGAGAACCGAACATGGACAAGGATCCAGTATGGATCCAGATTTAATTGTGGAGACGATATTCAGTATATGATCGTCAGTTACTGGTTTAAAACTAGTGAAAATTTGAGGTATATTAGAAACAGAAGGATTTGTTGTGATGGGTTCAGTAAAAGTAGATTTAAGGGTGAAAGCTTGATAAATATCATCCACTTTTGAAAAAAAGAAGTTTGCCAAAGCATCACACATAACTTGGGATGGGGGTGGAGTCAAGTCGGGGATGTGGCCTGAAAGAGATTTGGTGATTTCATAGAGTTTTTTACTGGAATTTTTTGCCTGCTCGATTTGATCCGAGTAAAAGGATTTTTTTGCCTTTATAATCATGGTTTCATAAACGGTCAATGATTCTTTATAGCGGGTCCTGCTTATTTGGTCATAATTCTTTCTCCATTGCCTTTCACAATGCCTGTTTTGTTGTTTTTGTTTTTTTAATTCATCCGTAAACCATGGTGCGGTCGGGGTGGACCTGTTCTTGGAAATTGACTTAATAGGGACCAGGAGATTTATAGCCTGGCTCAACCAGTCCTGGAATAGCTGTGTTGCCATAGCCGAGTCAGAAGGAATCAGCGGGCGTGTGCTATCAAGCTGTTTTCTTAGGTCTGGCTGTTTAATATTATGCTATGCTTTAAAGGGGCCCTGGCGAGGAAGAGTGGTTGCCTTGTTCGAGGAATTATTAATTGTCAGAGTACAGACTAACCGCATAGTGGTCCGTCCATGGCATCGGTAAAATATCCGATACCTGTAGGCCCTGGACATTAGAAAAGATCCCATCTAAGATATGTCCCGCCTGGTGTGTGGCCGATGTAATCAGTTGTTTAAGTCCCATGGTTTCCATATCCGAGATAAGGGCCAAGGTGTCTTTGTGGTTATTGTCATCTAGATGAAAATTCATATCGCCCAACACCGTAATGGAGTCCTCGAGCGCAAGTGATTCTAATGTTGAGCTTAAATTAGCTAGAAAGCCAGTCTTGGCTCCTGGGGGTCGATATAAAAGTAGCCCCTTAAAATTATAGAGGGGACTGAGTTTAATTGTAAACAAAAGGGCCTCGCATGAGGTATCCGGGATATGTGAGGTCATAACCCCGAACCTTTCCCTGGCTATGATAGCTAACCCGCCGCCCCTTTTTTTGGGTCTATCCTGTCTATAGGCTTTATAACCGCTCGGTGTAGCAATCACCAGGTCCGGTTCTGATGAGTCGTCAGTCCAAGTCTCCGTTATTAAGAGGATGTCTAGATTGAAATCTATTATGAGGTCTGCTATTTCCTGACTATGTTTACATAAGGATCTTGCATTGATGAGGGCTATAGTCATCGGAATATCCGTGCCCTTGGCATGTAGCTTGGTGTGGGTTCTATCATAGTTGGTTAATGTCGTATGCTGACAGTGTGAGCAGCAATGTACAGCTTCCTTTGCAATACTGGTTAAGTCTAGTAACGTACACCCCGGGTCTATGGGTGGTCTAAGACTGATCAAGGAAGAATGGGTACAGACCAGATGGTGGTTTTTAGAGATTGGACCAGGGGTCAGGGCCCTCGGCCCGGGTCCGTCGCGGACGGGCGCAGACGGGCTTGCCTTTGGCGTGCCGCCGCTGCGCCCGCTGCGCCCGCTGCGCCCGCCCACTGCGCGGACGAGATGTACCTATCATTTTATTCATGATTGGGCGGAGGAGGGGGGAGGGCTCGACCAGCTACACCGCTAACCTTCCCTCCGCAAGATGGCGGCTGAGGAGGGTCGGGTGAAGTCCCAGCGTCTGGTTACAGCCGCGCTGTGAATGGCCAGCTGATTTGGACAGCCTCAGGGCGAAGCAGCTCTCGCACCGAGGTAGAGACTAAGGCTTTTAAAATAGTGCTGTTAAAATATATACAAGTTTTAAGAAAACACGTAATTATTATTCAATCACGCGTTGCCGTCCGAGGTATAAGGGATAGGTAAAAGAGTAAAGCAAAGATATCCCCGGCTTCCGCCTCGGGGAGAAAAGTGCAAATTACTCTGTGAGCCAAAGGTAACTCCCTTAAGTAGCCTGGGAGGGGGGAGGGCTCGACCAGCTACACCGCTAACCTTCCCTCCGCAAGATGGCGGCTGAGGAGGGTCGGGTGAAGTCCCAGCGTCTGGTTACAGCCGCGCTGTGAATGGCCAGCTGATTTGGACAGCCTCAGGGCGAAGCAGCTCTCGCGCCGAGGTAGAGACTAAGGCTTTTAAAATAGTGCTGTTAAAATATATACAAGTTTTAAGAAAACACGTAAATATTATTCAATCACGTGTTGCCGGCCGAGGTATAAGGGATAGGTAAAAGAGTAAAGCAAAGATACCCCTGGCTTCCGCCTCAGGGGAGAAAAGTGCAAATTACTCTGTGAGCCAAAGGTAACTCCCTTAAGTAGCCTGGGAGGGGGGAGGGCTCGACCAGCTACACCGCTAACCTTCCCTCCGCAAGATGGCGGCTGAGGAGGGTCGGTGAAGTCCCAGGGTCTGGTTACAGCCGCGCTGTGAATGGCCAGCTGATTTGGACAGCCTCAGGGCGAAGCAGCTCTCGCGCCGAGGAAGAGACTAAGGCTTTTAAAATAGTGCTGTTAAAATATATACAAGTTTTAAGAAAACACGTAATTATTATTCAATCACGCGTTGCCGTCCGAGGTATAAGGGATAGGTAAAAGAGTAAATCAAAGATACCCCCGGCTTCCGCCTCAGGGGAGAAAAGTGCAAGATAAGTTATTGGATCTTCTAATACAGTCAGGGATTCAAAGTGAGATATATTAATTATTAATGAAGCAAGGTTTCAATGGGATTAAGATGACAATAGAAGATTCTTTGTACTATGGAAAGACTCTCAGGATGGTATTAAGATAGAATATCGACGGTAAAATATCGACTAGCATTAATATCGTTGTAAGAATATCGAAAGTAAAAAATATCGTCTTAGTAAATATCGTTGTAAAAAATATCGTTTTTTTAGAATGACATAAATATCGTCAAACAAAAATATCGATGAATAGAATATCGTTGACTAAAAAATCGTTGTATATAATATCGATAAAAAAATATGTGTTAAAAAAAAATAATAATATGTATTATGTTAATAAACATTTTAGAAAAAATATTTTAGTAATAATAATTTAAAAAAAATGTTTTTTTCAAAAGATTTGTTAAAATTTTAGTAGCGGGTTATTAGTATTATAGGGGATAAGGGTGGGTAGTAATTTAAAATTTAATATTAAAAATGTATAAAAAATGAACAAATTAGGAATTTAATCAGAATTCAAAATTTTAAATTTCAAATTAGAATATTTCTCGAAATTTTATTTGTAATCATTAATTAATAAGTCATATTTAAATTTTAGTAGTGGGTAATTGGTATTTTATGGGCTAAGGGTGGGTAGTAATTAGAAATTTAATCAAAATAATAAGTACAATAATTAAAAAATCGAAAATAATTCTGAAATTGAAATTTAAAAATAAATTTTAGAATTTTACACGAAATTATTTTTGTAATGATAGTGTAAAATTTCATATTAATATTTTAGTAGCGGGTTATTGGTATAATAGGGGATAAGGGTGGGTAGTAAATTAAACATTAAGTATTAAAAAATAAGAACATTATGAACAAATTAGAAATTTAATAAGAATTCGAAATTTACATTTCAAATTTTGAAATTGTCACGAAATTTTAATTTTAATATGTAAATTGTTTACTATCCTGCACATTATCTGATATAAGTTTGATTGGAGTTAGAATAGTAATTTTTTTAATTTTACTGTCCTGCACATTCCCTGAGTTAAGTTATGTTTGGAGTTAGAATAGTAATTTATTATTGTTTACTATCCAGCACTTTCCCTGACTTATGTTGGATTGGAGTTAGAATAGTAAATTATTATGGTTTATTATCCAGCACTTTCCCTGACTTATGTTGGATTGGAGTTAGAATAGTAATTTATTATGGTTTACTATCCAGCACTTTCCCTGACTTATGTTGGATTGGAGTTAGAATAGTAAATTATTATGGTTTATTATCCAGCACTTTCCCTGACTTATGTTGGATTGGAGTTAGAATAGTAATTTTTTATGGTTTACTATCCAGCACTTTTCCTGACTTATGTTGGATTGGAGTTAGAATAGTAAATTATTATGGTTTATTATCCAGCACTTTCCCTGACTTATGTTGGATTGGAGTTAGAATATTAATTTATTATGGTTTACTATCCAGCACTTTCCCTGACTTATGTTGGATTGGAGTTAGAATAGTAATTTATTATGGTTTATTATCCTGCACTTTTCCTGACTTATGTTGGATTGGAGTTAGAATAGTAAATTATTATGGTTTATTATCCAGCACTTTCCCTGACTTATGTTGGATTGGAGTTAGAATATTAATTTATTATGGTTTACTATCCAGCACTTTCCCTGACTTATGTTGGATTGGAGTTAGAATAGTAATTTATTATGGTTTATTATCCTGCACTTTCCCTGACTTATGTTGGATTGGAGTTAGAATAGTAATTTATTATGGTTTATTATCCAGCACTTTCCCTGACTTATGTTGGATTGGAGTTTGAATAGTAAATTATTATGGTTTATTATCCAGCACTTTTCCTGACTTATGTTGGATTGGAGTTAGAATAGTAATTAATTATGGTTTACTATCCAGCACTTTCCCTGACTTATGTTGGATTGGAGTTAGAATAGTAATTTATTAAGGTTTATTATCCAGCACTTTCCCTGACTTATGTTGGATTGGAGTTAGAATAGTAATTTATTATGGTTTATTATCCAGCACTTTCCCTGACTTATGTTGGATTGGAGTTAGAATATTAATTTATTATTGTTTACTATCCAGCACAATTATTAATATTTTTTATTCAGCAGTATCTATTTATTATTGTTAATAAGATTCATATATGTTATGTAGTAATATTCTTTTCATAAATATACATTAAAAACATTTCTATAACATTTTTACATTAATATCACAAGTCTAAATTAAGAAACAAATTTTTTAAAAAAAATTTTTATTGAGAGTTTAATTTGGTATTGCAAAGATATTACAATTTTTCATAAAAAATTTTACATAATTTTTGGTCACACATTATATAGCATTTTTTTACATAAATACAGTTTGTATTATACATAAATTATTATATTAAATTTTAATAATTATTATTAAAATGTAATATATTACATATTTATTATGGCATTGTTTTTATCAAGATATGTACATAACATAAATTTACATTTTGTAACATCTGAGAAAAATATTTAACAACGAAATACATTTTTTTAATAAAAAACAATTAATACATAACTCTTTTAAACATATTAATGTATCTTTTACAATATTCATATGTTTTTTAACAAGAAAAAAAAAATATTTATACATATTGAATATATTATGCTATTTAATACAATTTTTTTTTATTTAAAGGCTAATTTGTCCTATTTTAGTTTTTATTATGCAGCCATTTTTTTTTGGAACTTCACTTTTTATTCTATCAACATCGTTGTTTGGGTCATTTTAGAAAATGGAAGCTCGCGGTTGGGAGCTGTTTCTTGTTGGTGAAGGTAAGTTTGTTTCACATTACTTTTTAAGATATTTAACTTAAGTTTAGTGATAGTTGTAGTGTGTACGTGTCGATGTGTGTAGTACTTTACATATTATGTGCGAATTACGTGTTATTTAGCGTCGTTATGGAGAACTTACTTTGTGAGGTACTTCGAAGAAAAGTAGCGTTTACTGTTGTATTAATGGATGAATTTAGATTGTTTTTATGTCTTATATGCTATGTGTAGGATATGCGTATTTCCAATGTTTTGAGGTTGTTTTTTTTTTCGATAATTTACAGGTCTTCGTTTTGGTGAGTAGATGGACTGTGACGTTTTTTTTAACGCAGGTACATTTTTTTAACAATGTCCTGCATTTTCGGGGTCTCTACTTTTTTTACTCGTGAACATTTATCACCTTTTTTATGGGTACAAATTCGAGAGGATTGCAACGGGAGTATTTTCAAACAGTTGTATTTTTTGCATTTTGTTGGGATTTTTCCACATTGGATATGGATAGCTTTTGGTATTATTCCTGTGGAAATCATCACCATGGAACATATTCTACAGCAGCAGAACCGTAAGTAAAAGTGATATTTACTTTTGGGTTGCATTGTGGTATAGTGTACTGTTTAGTTAAATGTTGTATTATTATGTCTTGTAAAAATATATTATTGATCATTTTACATGACATAATATTATGACATTTAACTACATATTATCTTTAATTATCCTTTGCTCACTTTTTGGGAATTTATATTTAAAGGATTGATTTAGCTATTAGATCTAAGTATGCTAGACCTTCTATACTTGGGTACATTCTAGTTTTTTGCTGGAGATATTCGTACATGTTTAATGTTTGTTTACTTAGTTTAGGGCCAATTTTAGACAGTGATTGCTCTATTCTGAGTTCTTGGTAGCTTTGCTCTTTTTTAATGCTTTGGATCAGTTTGTGAAGTGTTGGTTGACTTCTTCCTAAAGTGGCTTGGAAGGCATTATGCCATCCTTCAACTGCGTTATTAGTTTTAGCTTTCTGGGCTATTGTACTAGCATAGACATTCCACCATGGAATTTGAAATTTAGGTTGTCTACGGTGGCCTGAACGATGTAATCTTCCAACCCAGGTATCTTCAAAGTAGTCTAAGAAGGGAGTTAGCTTTTTTTCATTGGTGCGGTAGAAAGGGCTGTCAATTAATAAATTGTAGTAGTTAGCTACTTCTGTTGTTGGTACATATGCTAATGCAATCAACTTCTTTATTTGATAAGCAAAGTTACTGTTTGTACAATATTCAATGCTTAATGTTGATTTTTGTAAGTGCCTCCATATGCTTTGGTTGTAGTGATAATAACAACCTTGTATGGAGGTATGGGGATATATTTTAAGGATAGCTTGAATCATGGCCATTTCAAAGTCAATTACAATTCTTTGAGGATAGTAATTATCAGTTAATTCTTTGATCGTTGTTAAAATTTCAACGTAGGTAGTATTTGTTTTGTTTGGCAGCAGAGTATAAATTAGAGGGATATTTGTATCTTGGTATTCCCCATGAATGGTGTAAAGTTGATAGAAAGGTTTGGGACAAACTTTAAAAGTCCCGTCCATCATCCATGTTTCACATGATTTAAGCTTTTGCAAGTTACTATTAGTAGCAAAAAGTAAAATTCTTTTGTCATGACTGTTGTTGTCATACATTAAGAATTTATCCTCATTATGTGTAATGGTATATTCTGGATATATTTTTATATCCTGAAAACTTTCTGGTGTTGGTGGAGTTGGATCAGAAGCACGTTTAGTTTTTGCAATTATTCTCTTTAAGTTGGGAATAGAAGGTAGCTGTCCTGTCACATGTTCAGGCACTTTGCTTAAAACATTTTTCAAAATGCTAGTGCTTGTTTCTTGTGATCCTGTACTAGCATCTTTCAATGTTTCTAGTGCTTCTCTCACTTCCACTTCTGTTACATTTGGTGGGTGGTTATGTTCACGTACATTTACCACATTGTTATCAACAGTTGTTGCTCTACCATAGCATGCATTAGAGTAATATTTACTACATTTCCAATGGGTCTTATTAGCTTTCACTCTTTCTTGGGTGTAGGTGTAACCCATGTAGCTCAGCATTAGTTTTCCTTTTTGCGAAGTAATGAAAGTAGCTCCAGTTGCCATGTCTAAGGTAGATCTGTGGAAATATATATATGTTTTTTTTAGGACATTGAACACCATTTTAGAGGTGTGTATAAGACTAGGCAAAAGTGTGAACATATACTTACTATGTGGCTTCACTGGTAAACCTTTTATTCTTATTTCTTTTTCAGAATTGTTTCCCTTTTAAGTTCTGTAGTAGTGTTAAAGAATAATAGAAAGAAATACTTTAGTGTAATAGGTGTATCATTTTACTTTCTGAATTGTTATACATATAGTGACTATACTTACTTGATGTAGTAGAGGATGTTGGTAGTGTAGCTGTAGATAGGCAAATAATTTTGTAGAGTCTGTGGAAACAATTATCATTGTGTTACTTGTAGTATTTGGATGATAGTAGTTGGATACATATTATTTACATTGTACATTTACTTAGCAAGTTAAAAAATGTTTTATCAGCTATCTAAATAGACATGGATAAGGTAGTTTATAAATGTTTTTACATCTAACTGTATTGTCGTTGTTGATAAGTTCAACATGTTTAGTTTTCACTCTAAAGATCAACAGTTTTAAAAATAGGGACTTTATCTACTTATAGTAACTTCGAAGGAAAAATGGTATTTAACTTACTTGAAGTATAGTGTGATGTATTGTAGTTGTAGTCGTTGGTTTGTATTCTCTTCTCTCAGCAAGGTAACCGTTTTTCTCCAAGGTTGGGCCAAAAATGGTAAATTACGTTAAGTGTGTCATTGTATTTATATTAGTGAGTTAATTAATGGTACTTTTTGATTGGTTCAATTAGTGAAAATTCAAATTCATTGGTTGAGAACGTTATTTGGCAAGGGAAAACCGTTATTTTCGTAAGACTATGTTGTTTCACAATTTGTTTGTAAAATAATATATTAAAATGTGTTATAAGTTACATTTTTGTGTAATATTTAAATCGTTTATATTTGGAAAATAAAGAAATGTTTTTCATATTTAGGCCATCGGAGTGTAATATAGTATCAGTAAAAGTAAATAAAGTTTCCCTATATAAATATTTTATGTTACAAATAAGTAATAGGAAAACAAAAAAATAATATGTGTTAATAGTTTTGTAAATAAAATAGCAAAAAAAAGTGAGTAAATTCAAGAATAGTGCATTTCGAATTGTAAATAAAAAGACGATATTTTTTGTATTTTTTTAGAGCACATAGGTCGTCGATGTTAGTGTAGTCGATATATATGTCAAAGGTAATGTTATTTAAATTAAAGTCGATAATGTAGTAGTCGATATTTAAGTAGTCGATATTAGTGTGAACGATATTAGGGTTGTCGATAAAAAAATATCGATATTTGTGTGAATTCTAGTTTAAGTATAGGATGACGATATTTATGTAAGCGATGTTTTAGTGACGATATTTTTATCAGACGATATTTATGTTAACGATATTTGAACATGGAACCCTCAGGATCAATGGGTCTGCTAAACATTATTATATGTTAAAAAAAATACCATCCTTAGATGTTCTTGGCAGATCTGATGTGTGGAATCAGAAAGCTGTGGATAGTTAAAATCACAAAGAAGGCTTTTGACTGTGGAAAGTCTGCCAGGTGGCTGGATTTTTGGCAGTTAGCAAATGGGTGGGTGTGAAAATGGAAGTTTCTAGGAGTAGTGAGGGAAGTGGTCTTGGTTGATGTTTGGGTGTTCTATACAATCTGATATTTGTGAGCTTCATACCTTTTGACACTCTTATTACTCATATAAAATCATATAAAAGTCCGGAGTATGTCATCATTCAGGATGTTAAAATTATTAAAATGGGCAAATATTTCCAAGTGGTGTAGAGGAAGGTAATGGGGAGAAGAGGAAATCAGAAAAATGTATATCTGTGTTTATTTCTCCCATGCCCTGAACCTGTGGATTATTCATCTAAAACAATCCACAACAGAAAATGAGTACATCAATGAAAAGTATGCAGTTTGCAGACGTATTCATTTTTATCAAGAACTGAACACTAGGGAGCATATTTGTGAGAGCTTTGCATCATGCGCGCACCACACAACATGGTACATGCGTAATGTAAACCTTTAAGTCAGATACATGGGAGTTCAACAGGGTATCACACCTTAAGATGTAGCAGCCAGTTGAGGTTGTTCCAGTCGGCTGTAGCAGTCCTTGTGTTGGGTTCAGTCTGGCATCATCAGCACTCAAGACATAGGCAAGAAGAGGAACCACAGACCTGTCCTGAGCTCCCTCTGCGGTGACTAGACCATTTTGGCCAGTGGATAGAGGGAGAGCGATGGATGAATAAAGAGTGATTTGGTTAACCTATTATTTGCTCTTAATATACAACGAGATCCAACCCATAAAAAACATTCCCCTCAAAAGGAATTTGAAAACAGTTCTTAGAAGAACTCCATATTTTTGGAGTTCATTCAGACTGGTATGGTACCTGTTCCAGAGAACATAACCTAATTATGAGGCATGCCACCACTGGTTGGTGATAGTGCCACATTCTATTTAGGGAATTCCTATGAGTACATGCTTCTGAGTACTGCTTTGGCTCGCTATACTAGTAATAGTTGTGAGCATGTCCTAGGTAGGGTGTATTGCGACCTCTCTCCCCTCTCTGCTTTTGTGGGACTACAGGATGAAAATCACTGCACATGCTGGATATGCAATGCCTTTGTGTCCCTGTGTGACAATGTTTCAATGTGCAGATTTAGCAACAAACGACTGTTCCGGTGATGCTGTAGTAAGACCCACAGGTCCTCAACATGGCCAGAAGAGTACAGAATTGGAGAGGAGGCAGAGCCTCTATTCGCTAACCCTACAGTATTCATTCCCTGGACCACATTATGTTAGGGACCGTGGAGTGGGGCCAGGTTCTAGGCTTAAGTCCAGAGCACAGGACCCTCTGAAAAGAGTGACTCTGTAGGAAGATAGAAATAAGGTGGAGGAGGAGGAACATATCACACTACCCCTAGGCCCTCAAATCAGGATATGGGTGGCACAGTGAGTGAAATTAAACCACAGTGACCTCCTTGCAACAACTCAGGGAAACATCAATGCAAGCCATGCATAGGCACAGGAATGATAGGAAGTGGCAGAAGTCATACAGTGACCAGCCACACATCAAACGTACTAGACATGGGTATGCCACCAGCACAACACACATTGCTCATTGTCACACTACCTGACTGTCAAACACAAGTAGGACCTTCACACATGTCACTCATCTACCCATCTCACACCTGCAACACTCAACACCTGTGAGAAAAACACACAATGGTGCAAATAATGTCCTGTGAGTTTACTGGCAACCAATCACACACCCTGTGGTGCATCTACAAATGTCAGACTCACACTCAGGGCTGTCTGAACCAATGCAGTCCCAAAAACAATAGCCAAACACAAATCTCACAAACAACATCCACAGAAGTCCAACAAGCCTAGCCATGTGCAGCTAAACAAAACAGTGCAAAGGCAATGTGACCCTAGACAGAACAGGAATACACAACATTGTCACTCTTGACCAAAGCACATACACCATTCCCCAACACAAACAAGAATTGCATCATCAAAAGACAATCATGAACACCAACTGGGATCAAGGGGACAATTAAGCTAACACAGACATAGACACCACACCAGTCACCAAGTGAACATGGTGTCATAGTGTACCACAAGCATGCACATGTACATACCTTATAAGTGACAGGTCAAAATAGGAGCACAAACCACTATTGTGCACTCAAAACAAGCTCATGAACAATAATCCACCTTGCTGCATGAGACATACACACAAGAAATGCACTCTACACATGTACACACATCTGAATGTATCACAATGCACAAACTACTCACAGAAAATGTCATGCAAATAGAACATCACACACACATTGCACCTGTTAGTAGAAAGAGCCAACATAGGCCAAACACTGCATCCATCCACAACAAAAAGACAACAAATGCACATACCAATCCATCCCACAGCAAAAACAGCTGGACATCAGGGGGATGCACAACAAGCAAGCACAAGGCAACATACACTGACACACCAACAAAACCAGTAGCACAGATGTCTGAGTGCCCCACCATGAACTTCCACAACGCAAATCATCAAAGCACACAGATAACATCACACTCAGGAAGTGTAGCAGTAACTCAGCAAACACACATACACCTTAGCCCTCACCCACAGATGCACAAATCAGGGAAACCCAGATGCAAACAAAATGACTAGAGGACTGTGCTGCTCAAACATATGCACTGCACATGAGCAACCATGACTGCAAACTAGTAGAAGAAAACAACATAAAACTAATTGTGAAACTGTCCTGAGGGGCTCATTGGTCCTGTACACAGATCATTCTCCCACAATATAGTGTCACACTATGAAGTGGTGGGGAGGCTCATACACTGGCAAGCCATGGGGTGGAAGATATTAGACTGAAGTGGTGTGTCCACCAGTAGTGGACAGGTGAGGAGTATACAGTCCACAAATACATAGATGAGTAACTTACAATGTGTAGGCATCAGAAGCATCTAAAGGGGATGGTACGACTCTTCATACCACATACCATACTGAAGGCAAAAATGTGTCAACTGACAGCAATGCATGAGAAAACTCACAAATAATGTCAGTGTGGCTGAGCATGTCAGCACAGTGAGCACAAACTGAAACAAGACACATGGCAGATCAACAAAACACAACACAGACTTTGCAGTGACACACTGTGCATACTCACAACTGACAGCAACAACAAGTAGGTGTCCCCCAGGAGTGCAAGGACACACCAACACACTGCACAGTACTCAACTTACAACTCCTACATGTGCCCACAAATCGAAGCACATGTCTGACAATTGAAACAAACAGGCACTCATTACTTGGATCATACATGTGTGTAGTTGGCATGTGCAGGGGCACATACACATCAACACTACTGACAATGACAGGCCATTTACACTGTATGACTACTCAAGCGCACACATTCTAATGTACCCATGTGACTATGAACACAAGCCCACACAAGATGACTACACACCAACACTGCTGTGCACACATCAAGAAAGAGCCCACAGCAATGCCGGACCCTCGCCACCCTGCAAGTAATCCTGTGCATAGCATTCACCTCTGTTCTGGTATTGTATCCTGACATGACATATGTACAATTTAGCAAACCTGAGTACAGAATGATTAGGAGAAGAGTAGATCATCACAAACAACCATCACTGCACCCTCAAGCCTCTGACTCAAGAAAAACAAAAGTGCCTGTTACCTCTGGAAAGCTCTGAAAAAGTAAAACAAGTAATTTGCAATGTTAAAGTGGCATACAGAGCATGTGTCACATGAAACTATACCCATACATAAAACCTTTTATGTAGCAAGGACATTCCCAAAGCAGATAACAGGAGTAACAGTCTTTATTACATAATACCCAGATAGGCATCAAAAGTACAAAACAGCAAGGCCATTGGCCAGTACAAATTCAAAGTATGCACTTGTGTGCATGAGAAACTGCATAGGGAATGGGCATCCAAAGTGACAAACAGCAAGGCCATTGGCCAGTCCATTGTTCCAGTGTGCACATGTGTGCATGAGAAACAGCACAGGGAATGGGCATCCAAATTGACAAACAGCAAGGCCATTGGCCAGTACAAATTAAAAGTTTGCACATGTGTGCATGAAGAACTGTACAGGGAATGGGTAACACCTTCCACTGCCATCGGAATCAGCCCAGCTCAGGGGATACAAATGGGCAGTCCAGCCACCGTTGTGGGAGAAATGGTGTGGGGAGGGGGACTTTGATGCAAATTTGGCTTTCAGTTGAACTGGGAGGTGGCTGATTATGGGGCCAGTTGGAGGACTGGACCTGGGAGAGAGAGGACCGGCTGATGTAGAGGCATCAGTGGCTGAAGGAGCCTGAGGGCTGCTTGGACCGGGTGGTGTGGTGGCACGGGGAGGTGGAGACATGCTGCCGGGAGACAGAGTGTGTGAGAGTGAATGTTGCGGGCTGGGTCTCAACCTTTTGGGGATTCGATAGCCTACAAGTGTCTTGGCTGGAGTGGGGAGTGAGGTGGGCACTACAGACTGAATCTCCACCAAAGGTGTATAGGTGCAGGTGGCTCTCCTCGTGGCATTTGCTGGATCTGGTAGTATGCTTGGGGTGGCCTTGCCTTTTCCCCTCCATCCCCTGTTGACCAGGTAAACCCCCCACTTTGCTCTCCTGTCCCAGCTTCACAGGGGTGTGGGTGGGAGTGGATGTCGTGGGTGAATCTGCCTTAGAGAAGTGTTTGTGCTTAGTTGTTGCAGGCACCAGGTTCACAGCAGACAGGGAAACTGTTTGGTTGTCTTTGGGAGCAGGTGTGGGGATGGGAGTGCCCTTGGATGGAGGTGATTTTGATGAATGTGAGGTTGATGCTTGCTCTTTGGCCTGATGCCCCTGAGTGTCACATGATGGGCGTTTGCCTTTGCGCTCCTGTGTGCCTGTTTTGTGTTGTGGAGATGGTGCCTGTGGTCTGGGTCGCTTGGAGTGCTGCTTTTGTGTGCTGCGTGTGGAGGACTTGGTACCGGAGGGCTCTGGCATGTGGGCACTCTCGTCAGGTGGTGCCACTGGCAGGGTGGTTGCTGAAGGGACATGAGCAGGACTGGGAGCCTGTGACTGCTGAATGGCTGCCGTCACAGTGGAGGACAAAGACTGGACAGTTCGATGCAGCCCAACCACGTCAGAAAGATTGCCCTCCGTAAAGGAAACTACCAGTGACAACTTCTTGTCATGATCCTGGAAGGCATTCAGGAGAGCAGTCTGAACCACACACAGCTGGTGCAAAAGGTCCACCCCCTCCACACTGAGGGCAACAGGGGAGACATGGGTAGGGGCTGCGGTGCCTGGGGAGAAGGAGACTCTACACTTCCTAGGGCTGCTGGCACAGACAGCACTTGTGGTTGCAACTGTGAGGGTGTGCACTGGACGATGTATGGTGGAATAAGAGGCAGATTTCAAACTACCTGTGTCCGCCAACATCGAGGAATCACCGCTGGTGTCTGATTATGTGGAGGTAGGTGTTTCCGGGCATGATTCATCCGGGCCATGTCTCGGGTCCAGAGAACTTGGGGATAATGAGTAACTACTCGCACCAACTGTGGTGAACTACTTTTTACTCGTCCATCTACATGCACTACATGTACCAGAGTGCTAAGGGGCGACCCGGAGGAGAGGCTAGTGGTGTGCGATCCATCTTGGTTGTACTTAAACGGCTCCCGTGAGCCCTGAGCTGGCGAGCTCTTGGAGACGCACCTGCGCGCCGGAGAGGCATCAGGGCCTTTGACGGTTACTTGGCGGCCTTCTCATCCACCCCAAACACTGCTCTGCTGTCGAGGGAAATCTGTCCCGAAACCCGGGCCATGTCTCGGGTCCAGAGAACTTGGGGATGATGAATAACTACTCGCACCAACTGTGGTGAACTACTTTTTACTCGTCCATCTACATGCACTACATGTACCAGAGTGCTAAGGGGCGACCCGGAGGAGAGGCTATTGGTGTGCGATCCATCTTGGTTGTACTTAAACGGCTCCCGTGAGCCCTGAGCTGACGAGCTCTTGGAGACGCACCTGCGCGCCGGAGAGGCATCAGGGCCTGTGACGGTTACTTTGCGGCCTTCTCATCCACCCCAAACACTGCTCTGCTGATGAGGGAAACTGTCCCGAAACCCGGGCCATGTCTCGGGTCCAGAGAACTTGGGGATAATGAGTAACTACTCGCACCAACTGTGGTGAACTACTTTTTACTCGTCCATATACATGCACCACATGTACCAGAGTGCTAAGGGGCGACCCGGAGGAGAGGCTAGTGGTGTGTGATCCATCTTGGTTGTACTTAAACGGCTCCCATGAGCCCTGAGCTGACGAGCTCTTGGAGACGCACCTGCGCACCGGAGAGGCATTAGGGCCTGTGATGGTTACTTGGCGGCCTTCTCATGCACCCCAAACACTGCTCTGCTGACGAGGGAAACTGTCCCGAAACCCGGGCCATGTCTCGGGTCCAGAGAACTTGGGGATAATGAGTAACTACTCGCACCAATTGTGGTGAACTACTTTTTACTCGTCCATCTACATACACTACATGTACCAGAGTGCTAAGGGGCGACCCGGAGGAGAGGCTAGTGGTGTGCGATCCATCTTGGTTATGATTCATCCAGGGCACTCCTGTCCCCCTCCCATGCGCTGGTCACCACAGATTTTAGAGAGCCCTTCTGTGCCCTCAGCAGATGCTGCAAGAGACAGAGACATAGGTTCAGTATAGTGCTATTGTTGGAACTGGCCCTTCTTACAGGGTCATCCCCAAACATTTTACTTCTTCCTCCCTTTCCTGACCCGTGGCTGTTGGCAATAGGACTCTGCACACTTTACCACTGCGGATCAGTGCTAAACTGCATATGCTCTCTGTGTAAATTGTTGTTATGATTGGATATATATGATTGGCATATTTGTATCACCATGAAGTCCCTAGTAAAGTGCACCGGGTGTGCCAGGGCTGGTGATGACAAATGCTACTAGTGGGCCTGCAGCACTGATTGTGCCACCCACAGGAGTAGCTCTAAAATGGTGTCTCAGGCCTGCCACTGCAGTGCCTATGGGCAGTTTAGAAACTGCCATGTCCTCCTGGTCAGTGTCCCCACTAACCAGGCCTAACCCTTCCCTTTTTATGCACATCAGTCACCCCTATGGAAGGCGCAAGGTTCCCCCCTGGGCAGGGTGCAGTGTATGTGGAAGGTCGAGCATGTACTGGTGCAGGTGACATGCTCTGGTAGTGAATTACAGCCATTTTCGTTTTTCACTACTGCAAGGCTATCTTGCTCCATAGATTAACATGGGGGATGCTGGCTACAGTGGCTTCCAGCATTTCTTCCGATAGGAACAAGATAGGACATAAGTATCTAGTATCCCTGAACTCAGAATTTAATAACACATCTTTTAGGAAAGGTTGTTTTTAAATCCTGAGTTTGAGAACAGCACTTTTAGAAAGTTGCTGTTCTATTGTCTGACCCTTCTGTGTGCCTTGGCCTGTTTGTGTATTGACTGTCTGGTTTGAGAGTGACAGGGGCTGGGGATTCCCCAGGAGGCTGGCTGAGTCAGCCCTAGGCTGAATGACTGCATTTGCAACTGGAGTGGTGGGAGGATTTAGCACCTGGGCCTGAATAGGGCTGTGCCTGCCTTCCACAATGCTGGCTCCACCTCCTGCTGGGTGGCTGACGACCCTGCCCTCACTCTGAAAGGAAAGAAGAAGCCAGCAAAACAATGTACTCAGGGAACACCCAGAACTGGTTCAGACCGGGCTCAGGGCCCACATGCACAGAGAGAACAAAGACTTTAGGGGTATAAGTACAGGACCTCTGACAACAGAGATTTAGATCATCCTGGAATCAAGAAGGAACATCTGCCAAGGAGAAAGCTAAATCCGAAGAAGGAAGACTGTCCTGTTGTTGCTCTGCTGGACTGACCTGTGCTTTGCTGCCAAGGAGAGGGGAAGGACTTTGCTGTGGTGCTGTGTCCCCTGTCATGAAGGAATGTCCAAGGGCTTGAGAAGAGCTGGCTCCCTGTTCTGAAGTCCCAGGAACAAAAGGACTTCACCCCCAACTTCCCTGAACTCTGCTGAGAGAGTTCTGTCCTTCCTAGAGTGCCTGATCCAGTTGTGGGGCCTCTGGAAGTTGTACCTGTGCTGGGAAGCTTGAAACTAAACTTGAGAGACTTTTGCAATTGAAAAGTGTTGCATCGCTCGCTTGCGGAGCGCATCCCCGACAGTGCGACAAGTTTCCCGCCGCTAAAAAGGTCGAGATCGTCGCAGAGCCTGACGCCGCTGCCAGAGCCGTCGCATCCTTCGTTTGCGGGACGCACCAGACCGGTGCGGGAAAGTCAAACATCGCTGCGAGTGTCGTCGCAGAGCCTGTCGTCGCTGGGTGAGATCGCCGCACTGCTTGCTTGCGAAATGCATCACGTGGCTGCGAGCATCGTCGCAGAACCATCGCATCGAGGAGCTGTGAGAGAGAGGATCACCGCTGGACCGCGCATTGTGGCCCTGGAGATCGTCGCAGCCCCTACGAGATCGTCGCATCGTGCCTTTGCGAGAACAAACCTCCTACCGAACCTACGCACCGGGATCCATACAAGTGGCCTTCCTCCCCATACAGAACGGATTCGTCGCAACACGCCCGCTGCTGCAGCGGGGCTGTCGCATCGCCTCCCCAGGGTCTCAGGAGCAACGCATCGCTTGTTTTCCACCGCACCAGCTTCTGCTTTTGGAACTTTGTTGCAACTAAAAGGCACTATGAGTAAACGTGACGCAACTGTGAACTTTTCACGCATCTGTGGATTAGTCTATCGCAACCTAAAGAATTTTATCGCAAACCTTAAGAACTCTTTTGAAACCATATTCTTGAACTGTGTATGTTGGATTTTTGTCGTTTTGGTCTTGTGTAGTTTAGATTAAATACCTTTATTTTTCTAAACTGTTGTGTAGTCAGTTTGTGGTGTTTTCACTGTGTTACTGTGAGTGTTGGTACAAATGCTTTACGCATTGCCTCTGGTTAGCCTAGACTGCTCGTGCCAAGCTACCTAGAGGGTGAGCAGGGGTTATCTCAGAGGGTTATCTCCTTGCCCTGACTAGACGTAAGGGTCCCTATTTGGACAGTGGTACCTACCTCTGCCAACTAGAAGCCCCAGTTCTAACAGCTATACTCACAAACATCGTATGCAACCAAAGCACAAAACTAGAAAATTATACCCCCATGTTGCCCTCCACCATGTGCAGTCAGCATGTGCAACCTTTATACAATCATCGGAAGATGCATGGAAACATGCATAGTTGACATTAATGCCCCATGTGATGTTGACACAGCCAAATAGCTGGCCTGTGCCTCCTTGTAACCTAACATACTATTCTCTGTAAGCATACCTACGTGCCTATAGGTGAGATAGATTTACATCTCAACATGTTCCCTCTGTCACATATGGAGTTACTTTAAGGGAACACCACAGATACAGACTCCCAAATGTCTTTTTGCAATGGCCATGAGCTCCTGCTATCCGCCATGTTGAGTTTCGAAGCACAACTACAGTTGCACATTGGTGTCAGCTGTGTAGTTGTCACAAATTTTAAGTTGCGCACAGCACACATCTATAAACGCACACAAGCATGAAGCTCACTGCTGTTCACTGTCAGGTCATACTGCAGCATATGTCACAAGGCCACATCTCATCTTGCAATGTCAAGGGTCGTTGTATTAACCCATGAGAAACTACATGTTGTAAAAATGCATAACAGCTGCATTCAACACAGAGGCCACTTTGAAGCCATTGCATCACACTAGAGACATTACAGGGCTCCGCACTGGCTCAGGGTTGGGATTCATGCAGTCACTCACACCCAAAGTCACACTTTGCACAATATTCACCCCCAACTTGCTGTCGATGGGCCCTCAAGCATCCATCCAGCTCTGGCTGTATCACTGCCAAGATGCGGGCCATTAGTGGTGTCATGCTCCTGCACGCCAACCTGCCACTCCAAGGGAGCACCCCCAGCGTCATCTCTGCCACGTTTTTGCTCAGCCGGCAGATGTCATCCCACCTCTTATGACAGTGTGTGTGCCATTGGTTGGAGACACCCAGAGCCCTCCATATCGCCTTAGGCTGGTGGACCCTAAGCCGCAGGCATCGGAGACAAGAAGAGGAAGTTTCAGTGACACTGTGTTATGTACCACTGTGTGTCAGTACAGGAGCATGAAAAAACATAGCACACCAATACATAAATGTTGAGCAGAGGCCATACAGCATGACACGTAGTATACTTCTATCAAATACTCTCATATAAATGTATACATGTATGAGGATGGACACAGTACCTGGCCATCTCATGCACATGCAGAGTGCCAGCACAGAAACCAACGTGAAGAAGACCCTCATCTGTGATGCAGTATGTGAGTGAGCAACACACCCAATACATTTGAAATTATGTGTTGGGGCAGACTCATTGTGTCCAGCACTACACACCCTTCAATGTCTTTGGCCAGTGAATGGCTACCTGTGTCATTGAGGTCACATTTAGGGCCACGATCTTCCATTCTTACACTCTTCTCACAAGGTGTAGGCCTGTCTTGTGCAATCCTAAGGCCTAAGATAGCTCATTGAGAAATAGGGTGGCTGAAAACACACATGTTTCACTCAGTCCATTTACTGATGAGTCCTTTTAAAATTGGGCAGTTTCTGTGCAGGCCAGGAGGACTTACACTGAGGTTAAACATGGGCCATCTGAAAATTCACATGCATGTACAATATGAGAGGGTAAACAGTGCCTACGCATGCGAGACAGAACACATAATGAAAAAAATGGAAGGATGAAATCTCCAAATTAAATTTATCTGATGTGTCATAGGTGAATTACCACCAAGAGTGTTACAATCAGGCATTTTACTGTTGTGCACAATACACACATATCCATGGGGGCAATATGAAAACTGTACACCCATTCTTCATTACCCTCTGGACGAAATACCTTTGTAATGTCACAAATGAGCATGTGAAAACCTCATGGACTATGACATCACATAACATAGGCACTGTTTTTTCAGATTTCGACTGTCCAAACCAGCAATGTGACTGTATGGCTGCAAAGACACTGCATGTCCCTCCCATCCTTCAATGCAACCATGGATATGTGGAAATAAGGCTTCACACCTGATTGACATGAAGTTAGCATGCTAGGCAGTGTATCACACATTTACATTACCTAGTCTCAGACCAACGTTTGTATGTACTTGCTGAAGAAGGTCTGTAGAAATGTCCATGTTGCCATCCTTCTCAAATACTCAAATGCAATATTTACTAGGCCATGTATGGAACATGGTATAAGAAAAATGAGGATGTGTGCACATTAACTTGCACTCACAGGCACACACTACTGCAGACACTTACCAGTACATCTGGCGCACCATATAGCCTCCCATACTGTGAAAGGACCTCATCGACCAGGACCTCCAGCTCCTCTGTGGTGAAGGGACAGGCCCTGATGTTCGCAGTTCTTGCATTCACTGGGTCCAGGAGACAGGAACAGCAGCAGTTGTTGGTGAAGAATGGCAGGCAGGAGTGTCTGGATGCAATTGAAATGTGTGGCTCTTTCACAGACATATATAGCCTCCCCTAGGTTGTTTCAGTTGTACCCAGCTGCTGCAATTGGTGTTCCTGGTCAGCATGTTTCAAATTTAACCAATAACTTGGGCTGCGGTGGCGGTGCACGCCTACCGCAATTTTCAAATGTGCAATTCACTACCGCGATTGCAGTTCCCATTGGCTGAAATGGCATGGGCATTGGCGGTGTCTCACTACGGGGGCCAAGCTAACGCAATCATGCATCTTTCAATTGTACCCAATGACCGGGCAGCGGAGCACACCTACAGTGATTTTCAAATGTGTAATTCACTACCGCGATCAGAGTTCCCATTGGCTGAAATGGCATTGGCATTGGCGGTGGCCAGGTGGTCGCGACCGTGAATTGGCATTTTTCAATTGTGGCCAATGACCGTGATTGCGGTGGCGGAGCAAACATACCACATCTATGGACACATTGCTCTAGCAATGGCAATAGCCAATTCTCATTATGGAACACTAGACAATTACAATGTATTATGCCTCCTGATTGCTAAATTTAATGCTAGTGTGACATTGAACTCACTGATGACTACACATGCCATGTCAGTGCACATGATTACATGCATTGGCATGTACTTCCTCACATGTCACATATAATATTTGTATGAATGAACACAGATTTGTTGTGTAATAGACTCTCATATTTGTGAACATGTCAATGTGTGAGATGGCTAATCAACCCACAGTAATGATGGACTGACTACACAATGTGCCTATTTCACTGTGTAGATTGCTGAGTTCATTTTGATAGTTGATCTGCTTTCACACACTGTGCTCATTGTGTAGAAAACGTGTGCTCTGTGTGACTTAAGCAAGAAGGTGTGGCAGGTATAGCAGCTACGTAGAAGTCAGCAGTGTTGCTGTTTCAAACATGTGCTGTGTCAACTGCTCTCAGGGCAGATGACACAAGATGTAGGAATGTACCATTTTCAATTCAAATAGTCAGATTCTGTTTTGAAGGTAGTCGGTATGTACATACTGACCACATGTACAACTACATGAGCTCAAGGTGACTCTGCATGTGACATGTGCATTAAGCTGTTTTTTCAGTCCAGTCATTGTTGGCACTGTGTCAGTCAAACAACAGAAACCCTGTCTTACGGACGTGATTTAGGTTAGCAATTTCTATATAACGGATCAGTCAACAAGTCCTGAGGAACAGAGAAGACTGGGTTCCAGTTGTCATGACTTATGACCCAATGGCGACAAAAATTAGACAGTCAATAAGAAAGCATTGGTCGCTTCTATCCAACAATGAGTTTCAAATGCCACCCCCTAGATTTGCGTTCAAGAGGGCAGGCAATCTCAAGGACAAACTTGTACATACTCGTGAGCAGGTGGACAAAACAGTGAGTGTTACCACCATTCCCAATGGACACTATCCACGTGGTTCTTGTTCCGTCTGCCCCGTCACTAAAAAAAGCACCAGCGTCATGTTAGCATCAGGTAAAGAATGGTTTTTAAATCAATTTAGCAACTGCAACACAACACATGTGATCTACGGACTACTCTGCCAATGTGGCCTGAAATATATTGGACTAACTTCACGTAAAATCAAGGTCAGGGTGCAAGAACATCTTAGCACTATTAAGGCAGGTAAACTCACGACAAAATTGGTGCAGCATTGCTTCAGTTAGAAACACTCATTTACTTGGACGGTCCTAGAGAAGGTGAAGGGCACCCCACAAGATATTGAGAGTGTCCTGTTATCGAAAGAAGCACGTTGGATTTTTAGAGAAAAGACTGACCAGTTGGGGCTCAATGAAATTATTGAGTGGAACAGGATAAGACTCTGATGTGGTGCATCTCCCTTTTTCTGTTGCTCTTTGGTGTCACCAGGGCTCTGGTGAACTACACATCTGGCTCCATTATTTCATTGAGTCATTGAAAGGTACTAGCTTACATCTAGTCCTTAGAAATCCAGCTATACATACCCAGTTCTGCATTTAACACACTAGGTATGTGATTAAATACTGTCAAGGCGCTGAATATACTGATGTGAGGGTATAGCTGTACCAGCGTGCCCCACACGTGTGTTAATCATTGAAAGGGTGATTTTGATGATGTAATCAATTGTGGACATAGTACCAGCAAGATTCCTTAGAGACTTTTTGCTTGGTGTGTGGCTATTCATTGCAATTGTCATCATATGACTCCGTTATGGCGTAATGACTGCCTCTGGAGACTAGCTTAAGACGGCCATTATGAATGGTTGAGCGTGTCTTTCGCGCATCAACGTCTCAGCGTTTAATTTAACCTTTTGTAAGGCAGGTTTCCAATCATCTCTGCCTTGTAAAGTGGTTCCTGATGATAAATGCTATCATCAGGCTAGGATGTGGCTTTACAATAGTACCTGATGAGTAGGCTAAGATGGCCGCCACGGTCGTTAAACGCTGTACCACGTGTCTTTACCATAGCGTTTAATAGAACCTTTTGTAAGGCAGGTTTTCAATCATTTCTGCCTTGTAAGGTGGCTCAGATTTGGCTTTACAATAGTACCTGATGACTAGGCTAAGATGGCCGCCACGCTCGTTTGACGCTGTACCACGTGTCTTTCACGTAGCAGTGCCGCAGCGTTTTACAAACCGTCTTAAGTAAGGCATTTTGGGGCTGATATCCGAGAATGAGACAAGGCACCTGTCTGGAAATATCACAGTTAGATGTAGAATACCCGGCTTGTAGCGCCCACTTGCCAAAGTTGTTGAAGCATATGAATGTGTTCGTGTGTATATGGCGGTGGGATAGAGTCGGAAGCGGGATTTTTTTCAAGTTTGTATGGGATTGTAACAGCAATTTGTGAGGATTTTTAGACACTATAGTTGAGCATTGCTCGAAGGTGTGACAAGGACGGAAGCTGGTATTTAATACGCATTGGTTTTGTGAGCCTTGTTATGTTTTCGGGGGTATATATATTTTTTTTTGAAAATGGACAAGGCATTACGATAGCATTGTGCAAGGAAACTACACGCACATTACTGATTTAAAGTTGAAGAGTGCTTGAAAATAGATTTCGCAGCTGGTTTCTATACCGCAATTGGGATAAGGCTGCCCCACATACTGTACATTATGAATTTGCGAGTACACCAAAAGTTAGAGCAACACACTAGGTTGCTACATGTGAGTGGGACTCAGATGGGCAGTTCACGTTCGTTTGACATTAAATCAGAGAGTTGTGAGTGTTTTCTAACTGTTTCTCTAACTTTCATAAATGCCTGAGTAATGCTGATATTAGTGTGTGTTTGTCATTGGACTCCTAGATTGATGTTCACAGTCGTGGTGATTACAAAAACTCACCTTTGGAGTACTAATTTTAATTCCTGGGTTTCCCGGCAGCTGGTATGAGCAAAGCAAGCTGCGGGAGGGTAAATATTATCGATACAACACCAGACATGCATTTCTCTTAGGGTGGCTTTTTAATTCAACTAATGTGCCTCTTTTTCTTTGAGTGTTTACATTGAGCAAGTGTCCAGTAGTGGTGTGGCAGCAAATTGTGCGGCCCTGAAGAATCTGCCAAAATATTACGGCAGAGAAACATGTCGGCGATAGGTAATGGTTTGCTAGAATAACGACCAGCCTTTTTAATTCAACAGTGCACACCCATTTTTCAATAAATGTGCGGAGAGGTGTACCTGCTGATTTTAAGCACTTTTGTTTGTCACAAGCAGAGTTTCTCTGCTACCACGTTTTCTTGCACTTCTTGGTTTGTTGTTTCGGACACATTTTCTTTTGAACCGAATGATGACCAATTGTAGCGATCACCCTAGGCAGAACGGCAGGTTGCTGCAGACAGCGTTATGTAAGACATCTCAGGAAAAACTACCAGTCCCAGAAGGCCAAGCGACGCCGGGATCAGGCAAAATGGGAAGATCTTATTTAAGCTCCACCCCTTGATCAAAACGGGGCTTGTCAATCCTGTTCCTGGTTCGTTCCTTGTTTGTTAGTGCATCTAGTGTTCTGCCGTGGAGATTCTTGTTCAAGCCATTTCCTTCTTTATGTCCATACCCGCCACGACGACGAAGTGCCTGCGAGGCCAGTGATCAAACACCCGCCGCGACGACGAAGTGCCTGCGAGGCCAGTGATCAAACACCCGCCGCGACAACGAAGTGCCAGCGAGGTCAGATCGCGGAGACCCAGCGCATCCCTGTGAGTTAAACAGAACCGCGCTTGTTGTACCGATCGAGGAGAGCGGGCTCGCTCTCTTCCGCTACCTTTGTGTTTCTTCTAGTTATCCGTTTAACCCTAGTGGGAGATTGCAGATTGCATTGTTCCTTTTTTGTATCGTTGGAATCCTTGGATATCAGGCGGCATTGCGCCTGCAGAGCCGTTGCTGCGAGTTCATCACCCAAAAGGAGTATTTTGGGTTCTTCTAGCAGTACCTTGTCCAGAATATTATTGGGGAAAGTCTCTTCCGTGAGTGATCCTGGAGCAGAGAGTGAGTTAACTCTTCGCAACCTGTTGACAGCTACAAAGACTTCCATAGAAGCGGTAGCCTTCATCCACGGAGTCTCCATTCTTACCAGTGGTAAGTCCCGGAACACAGGGGAAGTGGGGCTGTTCAAAGCAGGACAGAGTCACATTATTCTCTCTCTCTCTCTTCTCACCCACCTCCAGGGAGGTCTTCCCAGTAAAGCCGCTGACCTGGAGATTGAACTGAAGAGATTAGAGAAACCCACATTCCTCCACCTTGTCATTTTTCCCCTTGCGGCCTCCGGCTGTGCGTGCTCTAACAGCGGTGTCTGTCCCATTGTTGGGTGACGTGCAGTTGGAGGTGGCAAGGACAGTCATCCCATCGTTCCTGCTGGGCATTGCATTAAGGTTAGTGGCGCATGCGAGTTCTTGCGCTGCTTTCAATCATTACAGATTGACAAGCCCAAGAACACTAACCAGCCCGGACGATGGATACCAATGCCGTCCTTACCTCTTTGTTGGAGAGTTTCACGGAGTTACAAACCGAGGTTCAAACATCTCGTGCCGAGAATCAAGCATTATATAAAGAAGTGGCAGACTTGCGCAGAGATATGTCAGATCTCGCCCAGAAGGAGTCGAGCCCTAAACCTTTGATTCGGCCTGCAACCCTGCCCCCACCTCAGTCATTTCAACCTGGAGGAGCATTTGCAGCCCCTTCCACACCCACAGATGCCGCCCCTACGGTGCACATTTTACAGACCCATGGCATCCCTCTCGCTCCTCCTGAAAGGTTTTTCGGAGACCCCCGTAAGTTCGAGACCTTCCTAAACCAATGTCGCCTACATTTCCTCTGTAAACCCCAGATCTTTCAAGATGAATCATCCAAGACAGCCTTCGTAATGTCCTACATGGGAGGAAACGCTTCCAGCTGGACCATTCCCTTATTGGAGAGAAATGATCCCGTGTTACACAATTTTGCCGACTTCTGTCTTGAATTACGGAAACTGTTTGACAGAAAGTCCCACATGCTGTCATTAGATCGGGAGTTAATGACCTTACGCCAAGGATCACAGGATCTACTATCCTACATCACCACCTTTAATTGTCTCATAGTAGAGACTGACTGGCCAGCACAGAAACGTATCTCCCTGTTCTATCAGGGCCTTCGGGGGGAATTGAAGGATGTGTTAGCACAGGTGGTGCAGCTGCCGACGACATGTGAAGAGCTTATTGATTTAACCGTACAACTGGACCACCGTTTGTTGGAACGGAGAGGGGATCGGAGCAGAGGGGACGCTCGGTATTCATATCCTCTGTTCAGACCTCGACAAACAGGTGAGGAAAAAGCCAAGCCACAAGAAGGGCCAGAACCCATGCAAATTGGAGGGATTCGGGCCCCCTTACTAAGGAAGAAAAGGACCGGAGAAGACGACTTAAATTATGTATGTATTGTGGCAAAAGCGGACATTTTATTAATGAATGTCGAGCTCGGGCTTCTACATCCGGTAAGACCACCTTTCCTAGAGTCCAGGCCACCGCGAGGATGGAAGAGCCGTCGGAAAACTGATGGTCTTGGATCAGAAGGAGACCACTTATCCAAGACTCCCGTCCCCTCCGGTCTCTCCTTATGTAGCGAACACCCTTCACCCTGCGGTTGCGCACATGAATATCAATGTGTCTTTACGGGTGATAAATCGGAAACCTTTTCAGGTCGATGCCTTGTTGGATTCGGGGGCCACAGGGAACTATATTGATCAAGCCTATGCATTGCAAATGGGTATCCCTTGCGAGATGAAAACAACGCCCGAGACGGTCAAGGCAGTAGACGGATCAGTCCTGTCATCAGGACCTGTAACTCAACATACCCTGGCATTGTTAATGGAATACGGAGCCAACCATTACGAATACATCCAATTCGACCTGATTGACGCACCTCAATTCTGGCTCATTTTAGGCATGCCTTGGCTTACCCTACATGACCCCTCAGTATGCTGGTCGACTCGTACGGTAAGGATGACGTCCACATACTGTCACGAACATTGTCAAAACCCGGACTTTCTCCTTAGTTCCTTCGAACCCTCGCCTGCTTCTTACATAGCTGGGGCCTGCTCCGTTGACAAGTTTTGCTGTGCCACGGTCTTACCCTCTGAGTACCATGAATTCGCTTCCTTGTTTGACAAGAAAAAAGCTACTCATTTGCCTCCACATAGGGCATATGATTGCCGTGTGGACCTCGTTCCAGGGGCAGATCTCCCCTGCAGCAGAGTATATGCCTTAACCGAAAAGGAGACACAGTACTTAAAAACCTATATCGACGACAACTTGGCCACTGGGTTCATCAGACATTCCACTTCCCCCGTGTCCTCTCCTATGTTTTTCATTCCCAAGAAGGATTGCGAAGAGTTGCGTCCATGCATCGATTATCGAGCTATCAACAGGGTGACAATTAAAAATCGTTATCCTTTGCCCTTGATTCCCGTTTTAATGGACCAGCTTAAGGGAGCTCAGTACTTCACCAAACTTGACCTTCGGGGTGCCTACCATCTGGTGCGAGTAAAAACCGGGGATGAGTGGAAAACGGCATTTAGAACCAAATTCGGCCTATATGAATATAGAGTAATGCCGTTTGGACTATGCAACGCCCCTGCCGCCTTCCAATTTTTTATGGATGAGGTGTTGCGGGGGTGTTTGGAGACCTTTTGCATAGTCTACATCGATGACATTCTGGTTTACTCTGCCACTCTCCCAGAGCACATCACCCATGTCAAGGAAGTATTGGAGAGGCTTCAACGCAATTCTTTATATGCAAAGTTAGAGAAATGCCTTTTCCATGTCCGACAAGTGGCGTTTCTGGGCTATGTGATTGATGCTCAAGGATTTCAGATGGACATGAAAAAGGTTGAGGCTATTCTCACTTGGAAAACACCACAGAATGTCAAATCCGTTCAGAGCTTTCTTGGCTTTGCCAATTATTACCGGCGCTTTGTTCAGGATTTTTCCAAAATAATACATCCGATCACAGCTCTGTTGCGGAAAAACGTTTTGTTCCAATGGGGGGAAGAAGCAGACCAGGCTTTTCAAACCCTCAAGGAGAAGTTCACGCAAGCTCCTATCCTTCGGCATCCAGACCCACAGCTGCCTTTCATTCTCGAAACGGATGCCTCCCAATATGCGCTAGGTGGAATACTGTCACAACGCCACCCTACCACCGGGCAGCTTCATCCAGTGGCGTTCTATTCCACGAAACTCACACCTTGTGAAATAAACTATACCATCACTGACAAGGAGCTCCTGGCCATTAAAAGAGCATGTGAGGAGTGGAGACATTACCTCCTGGGGGCCGTGCATACCGTGGAAATCATTACGGATCACTGCAATCTTCTGTTTTTAAAAACAGCAAAGGCCTTGACACCTCGGCAGTTGAGGTGGACCCTTTTCTTCTCTGACTTCGACTTTGTTATCCGTTATAGACCTGGAACGCGGAATGGCAAGGCAGATGCTCTCTCTCGATTGGGGGAGGAAGAGACCGTGCGACCAGTGGAAACCCCTTCCATCCTCGAAGGTATTGAGAACGCCGAGGCATCCATTGCCTTGATCACCTCTGATGACTTCTTGGAGGACGTCAAAATAGCCCTCACTGATCTTGATATCCCCACATGGGTCCTTGAAGAGCCAGATCATCGTTGTGAAAAGGAACAATTGGCGTATCATCACCATGCATTATACATTCCTCGACTTGAGTTGCAAAAGACAGTGATGGAATGGGCCCATGACTCAGTATTGGGAGGACACATGGGTGAGCACAAAACGATCGCTAACGTGGAACGCTCCTTTTGGTGGCCCAGTCTCCGAAAGGATGTGAAGGATTATGTAAAGAACTGTGCGGTTTGTGCGCAAGGAAAATCTAGCCATGCTAAACCAACAGGAATGTTGCACCCCTTACCTATTCCGCCCAAACCCTGGCATACCTTGTCCATGGATTTTATAGTAGAAATGCCTCCCTGTGAGAAACAAACCGTCATTTTAGTGGTGGTCGATCATCTCACCAAAATGGGACACTTCATCTCCCTACCCGGTTTGCCTACCTCCGGAGAGTTAGCGAAGGTATTTTTGCAGACCATCGTACGTTTACATGGACTACCAAGTGTAGTGATAACGGATCGAGGTACACAATTCACCTCCCATTTCTGGAAAGCTCTTTGTAACACCCTGCAGATAGACGCAGGCCTATCTTCCAGTTATCATCCGCAAACGGATGGTAAGACGGAGCGGTTGAACCAAACCCTAGAACAATATCTTCGCTGTTTCACCCTACAGAACACCACTGATTGGACCACTCTTCTATGGTTGGCAGAATTCGCATACAATAATGCGGTACACTCCACCTTGGGATGTTCTCCTTTCTTCTGTCTGCACGGATACCATCCGAACATGCTTCCCTTTGAGTGGCCGGTTCATTCCCTCGTACCCGCTATTCAGGAACACCATGCTCATCTTCGAGCGATCTTGATAGAGGCAAGGACCAGTTTGAGAACGGCTCAGAATGCCCAGAAAACATTCGCAGACAAACGAAGGTCTCAGGAACCCGAGTATAAGGTGGGCGACAAGGTTTGGCTCTCTACTCGTAACCTGCACTTGAAAGGTGCGAACAAATTGAAACCCAAATATGTCGGTCCGTATGGTATCTGTGAGGTGATCAACACTGTGGCCATGAAACTCTCTTTGCCTGTGTCTTGGTCCATACATCCAGTCTTCCATGTATCACTTCTACGGCCTTGTCTACCTAGTGTCCGGTTGCCAGCGCGCCCTGGCCCTTTGGAAGTGGAAGGGCAAGAGGAGTATGAAGTAGGAGCCATCCTGGACTCCCGTATAGTACGGGGTCGGGTTCAGTATCTAGTCGAATGGAAAGGCTACGGTCCCGAAGATCGCTCCTGGGAACCTACAGATCACTTACATTGTCCCGATTTAGTGGCCCTTTTTCACGAACGTTACCCTGGGAAGCCAGGACGACCGCCGGGACGGCAGTCCTCGAGAGGGGGTTCTGTAGCGATCACCCTAGGCAGAACGGCAGGTTGCTGCAGACAGCGTTATGTAAGACATCTCAGGAAAAACTACCAGTCCCAGAAGGCCAAGCGACGCCGGGATCAGGCAAAATGGGAAGATCTTATTTAAGCTCCACCCCTTGATCAAAACGGGGCTTGTCAATCCTGTTCCTGGTTCGTTCCTTGTGTGTTAGTGCATCTAGTGTTCTGCCGTGGAGATTCTTGTTCAAGCCATTTCCTTCTTTATGTCCATACCCGCCACGACGACGAAGTGCCTGCGAGGCCAGTGATCAAACACCCGCCGCGACGACGAAGTGCCTGCGAGGCCAGTGATCAAACACCCGCCGCGACGACGAAGTGCCAGCGAGGTCAGATCGCGGAGACCCAGCGCATCCCTGTGAGTTAAACAGAACCGCGCTTGTTGTACCGATCGAGGAGAGCGGGCTCGCTCTCTTCCGCTACCTTTGTGTTTCTTCTAGTTATCCGTTTAACCCTAGTGGGAGATTGCAGATTGCATTGTTCCTTTTTTGTATCGTTGGAATCCTTGGATATCAGGCGGCATTGCGCCTGCAGAGCCGTTGCTGCGAGTTCATCACCCAAAAGGAGTATTTTGGGTTCTTCTAGCAGTACCTTGTCCAGAATATTATTGGGGAAAGTCTCTTCCGTGAGTGATCCTGGAGCAGAGAGTGAGTTAACTCTTCGCAACCTGTTGACAGCTACAAAGACTTCCATAGAAGCGGTAGCCTTCATCCACGGAGTCTCCATTCTTACCAGTGGTAAGTCCCGGAACACAGGGGAAGTGGGGCTGTTCAAAGCAGGACAGAGTCACATTATTCTCTCTCTCTCTCTTCTCACCCACCTCCAGGGAGGTCTTCCCAGTAAAGCCGCTGACCTGGAGATTGAACTAAAGAGATTAGAGAAACCCACATTCCTCCACCTTGTCATTTTTCCCCTTGCGGCCTCCGGCTGTGCGTGCTCTAACAGCGGTGTCTGTCCCATTGTTGGGTGACGTGCAGTGGGAGGTGGCAAGGACAGTCATCCCATCGTTCCTGCTGGGCATTGCATTAAGGTTAGTGGCGCATGCGAGTTCTTGCGCTGCTTTCAATCATTACACCAATGATGAGAAAGGGGCCCAGTCTGGAGTTTACATACCAGTTGCACCGTTGGTTGTGTTCCCGTGAGGTGTCATTCGGCTCATCACACATTTTTTAATTTTTGTGTGGTGCACACTTGGCATTGATTTAGGTTCCAGACAGATGTCTGGGTTTGTTCTATGTGACTGTCAAAGAACTGTTGGCCATTAGGTGTTTCTTTTTACTATCCAAAAAATCTGGACGTAGTGCAGTAAAATATCCCCGAACAAAGCAACAGATATAGGGGAGCATAACGGCGATCAGGACTTGTTGACTGATCCGTTATATAGAAATTGCTGACATAAATCAAGTCAGTAAGACAGGGTTTCTGTTGTTGACAAGTTTTTTGAGTGGAGGGCAACCCTGTCCGTTTTTCGCTCTAAGCTCCATTTTTGTTATAGGCTGTGTCAGTCAAGACATAAGATGTTTGACACATCTCATAGCAGAATTAAATTGACATGTGTCCCCTTTCATTTTATGTAGAAGACGACCAAATGTGCATCGTCCGTTTACAGTGCTGGCGAATATGGAGGATGAGGACATCATAAGGAAATTCCGTCGAAATTGCCTTACCCTTCAAGACCTATGTGGTCAGTTGGTGCCCCATCTAAGGCCTCACAGAACCTATCCAACTGCTTTGACACCAACAGTTAAAGTGATGGCGGCCCTGCATTTCTTTGCAACTGCTTCGTTCCTGTACACGGTGTCCAGTGCTGGTGAGATGTCTCAACCAATGTTCAGCATGGTGCTACGTGATGTCCTGTTCGCAATGATGACATACAAGGACCGCAATTTTCCTAGGAGACAAGAATTGGGAGCTATGAAGGGTGATTTCTATGACCTTGGCAACATACCGAATGTTGTTGGCGCCATTGACTGCACACATGTTTGCCTGGTTCCACCACAGGCATGTGAGCACATATTCAGGAACAGGAAGCATTTCCATTCCATTAATGTGCAAGTGGCATGCCAAGCGGATTTGATAATCTCCCATGTCTGTGCCAGATTTCCCGGATCTGCACATGACTCCTACATACTGCGTAACAGCATCATACCACATCTGATGGCAAATCTGCATCCGGAGCGTGCGTGGCTTGTTGCTGAGTACGCAGAGTCAAGTAGTGTGCTGTATGTGTGACATGCTGTTCTCATCTACTGTTTATGTTACAAAATTACTTTCTATATCTCACACCTAGGTGACTCTACATATCCCAAACGGTCTTGGTTGCTGAGCCCACTGAGGAATCTAAGGACCCCGGGTGAAGTCCGCTACAATGAGGCACATGGGAGGACACGTCGTGTGGAGGAGCGTACTTTTGGGTTTCCTAAGTCTAGATTTCAGTGTCTGGACAAGAGCGGAGGTTCACTACTGTACTCTCCCCAAAAGGAATGTATGACGTTACAACACATACCTTTACAACGCATTTTTTCAACGCAACATCCATTAAAACGCATTCCATTACAACGCATGCCATTACAACGAATTTTTAAAAATTACCTTTACAACACATTCCATTACAACGCATACTACCTTTACAATGCATACCATTACAACGCATACCATTACATTGCATGGATAGTGTAGGGGTAAAAATTACTATTCTAACTCCAGGGGGGTGCAACAGTAGGGTATGTGTTGGATAGTGTAGGGGTAAAAATTACTATTCTAACTCCAGGGGGTGCAACAGTAGGGTAAGTGTTGGATAGTGTAAGGGTACTATGAGTTGTGATGGTATGCCTTGCAATGGTATGCATTGTAATGACATGCGTTGTAGTGGTATGCGTTGTACTTTCATGCCTTGTAATGGTTGCGTTGTAATGGCATGCGTTGTAATGGATGTTGCGTTGTAAAAGTTTTGTTGTAATGGTAGTGCATTGTAAAAGTTGTGTTGTAAAGGTTGTTTCCCCCCAAAAGGTGTGTCAGATCATAGTTGCATGCTGTATGCTCCACAACCTGGCCTTGCGCAAAGAGATTCCCCTGCTCCTGGACAATGATGAGCAGCAGGTGCTCCCCCCCTGAAAACCCACACATGCCCAGTGACGACAATAGTCTAGAGGAGGAAGGTGTTGACCTGCGCCAACAGCTCATCAACAACTATGTCCCTTGAGTGCAAGCTACAATGTACAACAGTGACACTGTATGTTGTCTTTGATCGTAGTGGCAATGCCAAGACGCCCTTTTTGACTGCAGGCTGTTGTTGGCTCTGTGCTAATGGCTGTTGTTGGCTCTGTGCTAATGGTTGTTGTTGGCTCTGTGCTAATAGTTGATGTGTGTGGCACAGTGTATTTTTAACCAGGTACCTCATGTCTATGTTGATGTTGTTGCTCATTGTTATGTGTGCTGGTTTGTGTACCTTGATGACTAGTGGTGTGTTCTACCTGTAATGGCATCAGCTGACAAGTAAATGTCATTCTCTTGTGTCTTTCTAGGTCCCTTCATCCTAACAATGCCTCATCACAATCAGAGCTTGTGGTACATCAAAATTAGAGTTGACATTGTACATACTGTGATAAACATGGAGCTGACACAAAGACATAGGTGTGTAAAGTGTGTTTATTTACAATGAGTATTTGTGACAGAGAAGTGGTTATTCACAAAATGGTGCTAAGTGAATTTATGAGTTGTCAGTGATGGTAAATGAGACAAATAGAGTAGTCACCACATTGATGTAGTCACACAGTCCAACAGACTCCTGCTGGCAATGTGGATAAGGATAGTCAACAAAGTTAATGGGAACAGAGGAGCCATCATGGCTGGCTTGACGACTAGAGTTTGGATGGTGCATTGCCACATGATACTCCCCTGGTGTTTCTCGGACGTCCCCTTGTGCGTTTGGCAGGGAGGGGGGCTCTGCTGCTGGCTCAGCGGTGTCTGAGGAGTCATTTTGTTGCAGCTCACCCCTCTCTATGGCCGCTGCTGAGGTGGTGGGAGTATCAGCATATAGGCCACTGGAGGGGGTTCGAGCTGTCCTTTGGACCGCATGTCTGTCCTTCAGAACACCCACGAGCTGGCCCATGAGGTCCACAAGTTGGCCCATATGCCTGTCCATGGGCCTCAGCAGCAGGCAGAGCTCACGCACTTCTTCCACAACCTGGCCCATCTGTCCCTGGGTCTGCTCATATGCCCCAAGGACTCTGGCGATGTTGGCCAGGCTTTGGTCTCAGTATCCTCCTGTATTTGTCCCCAGTTGGCCTCCCACCTGCCCTGCTGACCCGGACCTGTGGCATTGGCACTCGATGCATCCGCAAACTCTACCTGCCTTCCTCTGATTGTGTGGTGGTTATGGTAACCACTTAGGGAGGGAGAGTGTTGCAGGCAGCAGTGGTGGTGGTTGTTGAGGCCGCACAGGTCGTTGCAGTAGGGGTCAGCGCTGTTGTTGTTGCTGTGGTGGTGGCAGTGGTGGGGACAATGAGTGCCTGAGGCACGGTGTGCCCTGGCAGTCCGGATGGGCCAGGTTGTGTATCCTCATCCGAGAAAACGTAGGGAGCCTGCATCCGAGAGTTCATCTTCCCGGGGGGGGGGGGACTGACTCTGTAGGTTGGTGTTGTCTTCTGCAGCTGTTGCTTGTGAATCTCCTGTTGAACAGAGGTTAAATGATCACTGAAGTGCACTCCACAAGCTTGGTGTTAGACCTTTGGATGTTACATGTGATACACCACCCACTTTACATTGCAATCACTTGGTATGGCTGCAAGATACTGGGCATCAGGACATGATGTTGAGGTACATACATTACTAGTCCATGGTGTGACATGTAAACAAATAAAAACATGTGCCAAGTACAGATTGTGGGCCTAACAACTTGCGGCACATCAACTTTATGTGATGCGTTTTTTTGGTTTGCTCTGCATGGAATCGCTTTCAGCTAAGCAAGAACTAGCCATTGTAATATTATACATACCTTTTTCATATCATGTACTTTACTTTGTTTGTCCGATTGACCATGCATGTTTTGTGTTCATTAACTCATCCTGGATCTTGCAAAACGACATAAGTTCACAAGTTAATTTCCTTTCTTCAGGCCATCCTAACTGTAGAAATTTCACAACACTGGATGGGTATTGTCCTCACACATAGCATTCTTCCAATCAGTTTCAGAAATAACATCTGATGATAGTACATTAACATTTCCACTATTAACATCATCAATGGTATATGCTACATCAAAATCAACACCATTGTTGACTGTATCTGAAGCATCAGATAAAGGTAATCGTGACATTCAATCAGCATGTATATTTAAACGCCCCAGAAGAAATTCAACAACACACTGATATTCTTGTAATTTGGCAGCCACACGTGCCAAACAAGCTGTTAAAGTTCTACCACCACCAGCAGCTAAGAAGTTAATTAAAGGCTTGTGGTCTGTTCTTAGACGAAATGTAGTATCCCACAAGAGTTGACGAAAGTGTTGTACAGCCCATGTATATGCTAACAATTCCTTCTCAATGGTGGAATAATTATATTCAGCACCTCATAACATTCTAGATGCATAAGAGACAACATATTCATCACCTTTGTTATTTTGCATTAGGACAGCACCTAAGCCTACATTGCAAGCATCAACAGCTACTATACATTCTCTTTTAATTTCAAAAGATCTCAAAAATGGTGCATCAACAATTTTTTTTTTAGAAGTTCAAAAGCTAATTGTTGTCCTTTGTCCCAACTAAATTTGACGTTTCCTTAAAATTGTTCTTAAAGAATGCACTTTTGAAGAATAATCATGTACAAATTTGCTATAAAATTCTGTCAGACCTAAAAAAGATGACAATTGTTATTTTGTAGTAGAAGCAGGAGCATTCGAAATGCTTTGAACATGATTTAACTTAGGTTTTATGCCTTTGCTAGAAATCTCTTGTCCCAAGTATTCCACTTTGCTCTGCCTAAATTTGCATTTTGAAAACTTCAAAGTTAATCCTTTATTTTGTACACATTTTAACACATTATCCAAATTTTTATCATGTCCCTCGTAGTTTTTCCCAAAGATTAGAAGATCATCCTGGAATGCGATTGCACCAGGACACCCATCTAAAACCTCCTTCATGAGTCTTTGAAAAACATAGGCAGCGCTGGCTAAACCAAATGGCATGCGTGAAAATTCAAACATGCCCTCAGGCATAATGAAAGCTGTAAAAAATGTAGATTCTTCATGTAGGACTACCTGAAGGTAGGCACTGGCTAAATCTACCGTTGAAAAAACACAAGCACCAGACAGTGTGAAAATTAACTCATGTATGTGAGGTAAAGGATGTCTGTCAAAACATATTTCCTTATTAAGACTACGAAGATCCACACACAAACGAAGATCGCCATTGCTCTTAAGAGATAAAACAACTGAAGAAACCAATGGGGAAGATTCAATAGGCTCAATGATGTTTTTAGAAACTAAATTGGTAAATATTCCCTGAAGTTTATCACAATGTGCCAATGGTACATTTCTTACTCTGTGTCTGACAGGGACTGCGCCCTCTTTCAGAATAATTTTATGTTTAAAGTTTATAAATTTCCCTAAACTATCATTGAAGAGATAAGGAAAACTGTTTTTTTTATTTTAGTAGTATGTTCCTCGTTAATGGATGACACTATGTAAACAGGTCGCAAAGCACTGGGATCTAACTTTATACCCATTTCTTGTTGATGAGGCCCGCCAAGTGTAGATACCCCTTTAGTGGCTATATACACTCTCCCTCTAGTTCTTCTACCTTTAAATTCCAAATCTGTCACACATGAACCCATCAAGGTCAATTTTTTTTACCAGAGTAACCAGCAGGTTGAATATCAGGCGAGAAGAGCTTTTAAGTCTTCCAAAATTGATCAAAAACATCTCTTCCAATAATACTGCACCCAGCACATGAATCCACTAGCATAGACACTTCTATGCCAATAATTAACACTTTACCTTTTGGAAAACTTTTACAGCTAGTATTACCGATGCACAAAAGACTGTTGATCTCTGAGGGAGATTCACTCTCTTCATGTGTCATGAAATAGATTTTTTTAGAAGACTTGCAAACTTTACTAAAATGTCCGCTTTTCTTGCATTTCAAACAAATCTTGTTCCATGCCGGACAACCTCTATAGCACCCCACATGATCAAAACCACCACATCTATAACAAACAATGTGTTTTTTTCCCCCAAAGAATTTGTTATCCTTTACCACATTTTCTTTCTTAGAAACGGAAGGAGGACATTTCTTGGAAGTATATTGGTCCTTTACTACAGATACTTCAGGAGCAGTCTCCTTAATTTTTATGACCTGTCCCCTAATTTCACTGACAAACCTCTCTGATTGCTTGATACCTTTGGCAATATTTACTACAGCATTTAAAGGGGATTCAGTACCCACCCACAGCCTTTCTTGAATTTTCTTGCTCTTAGTTTTCATCATTATTTAATCCCTTAAAACTTGTTCGAAGTTAATAGTTTCAAAAGCACAAGATCCTGCTAATGTGCGTAAAACAGCTACATAATCTTCAAAGGACTCATCCTCTTTTTGTGCGTGAGAATAGAATTAAAACCTTTCCATGACAGTATTAATTTTCCTGCCAAATCTAATACTCATTTGTGGAATAGTAATGTCAAACACATTGGTATCCCCAGAACCTTCAATAGGTGGTAAATTTTCTAATTCTTTTAAACCAGCTCCCCCTAAGCAGTTCTTCAAGAGCTCAAGTTTCCTCTTAGGAGATCAACCATCTTCTTCTAAAACATCGACATAGGCTAGAAACATAGGATACCATAAGTACCATTCCATTTTGGGTTCACCAGCCACTGGTAGAAAATGTGGGGGTTCAACAATATTAGACATAGCTGAAAACAATAAGAATATGAGAGAGAAACAAAAATAAACAAATGCACTTCAATTATGGTTCAATAGTAACAAGTAAAGACACTGAAATTGAAAATGGTTTATAAAATAACGAATTAAAGTAAAGAAAGAAGTCACCAACGTCTGTGTGTCTCCAGAAATGTGAAGTTTCAATGGTAATAGTCAATAAATACAATATAAGGCAGTTTTTTTAAATAGTCAATAAGTACAATATAAAGTTTTTTTTTTAACCCAAGCGTGAGGTAATGGAGAGAGCTTAAACGCACTGTGAAAGAAACGAAGAAAATTGAATGTTAGCGTAAGCACGAAGAAAGATGCACGCTACTATGGAAATGATCAACAGATCCAATGACCCAAAATCGTATAGCGCAGTGCGCGATGACGCGGTAGACTCCTCAACGTGATGTGCGCTTTCAGCTGAAAGAAGGGAACATCCAGAGAAGCGCGTAAAGCAACAATCCACACAGCTCGTGCGAAACTGTAAGTAGTTTCAATCTCAAACAATGTCCTTCACTTGTTTGAAGGAAGTACAACATTAATGTCAGGCTGCACACGCAATGCTTCAGAGCTGCGAAAACTGCAATCCAAAGTTGACAGCACAGACACAGGGAGAAAGTCGGCAATAAACACGCAACAGCCGCAGTTCAAATAACGACAGCCGCAGGTGCAATCAAAGCACTCTTCAGAATACAGTTTCCAAACAAAGTTTAACACAGAACAGAAACGTGTCCTTTTCCAAACAAAACAGCCACTGGTGCAATCAAGGTACTGTAAGTTTAAACAGCCGCTGGTGCCATCAATACATGGAAAGAGACATGAAACAGAATACCTTTAGATGTGAACGCTGTCATTTCAAAATCCCGATCATCACCAAAATTATTAAGTAACTTTGGAATACAGGTTCTTTGAAGAGTACACGTTTATTTCTACACTATAGCTCAGACAGCCACAGGAGGCAGACCACTGTCCACTCTCCACACCAATGCTTGTAGAATGAATACAACCAACAGTAAAGAAACATTCCATCTCAGAGTATTCCAAGTTGGAACACTACAAAAGGTCAATGAGTTGTGATGCACAGTTAGTGGCACCTGAAGAGGTCAGCGTGTGCGCAGCCAGCGATGATGGCGTGTCCTTGCAGGACAGGATTGGATTGGATATGTGTGAGACCTGCTGACCGCAGTGTAGGCCGGAGGCAGCAGTCAGCAAGAGCCCAAAACCGCTTGGTGTTGACTTGTGGTAAACTGAGTTAGTGACAACAGTGGCACTAAGCGTGTGCGCAGCCAGCGATGATGGGTGGTCCAGGCGGGCCACACTGGGAGCTATGTCTTTTGCCTAATGAATTCTGCCTTAATAAGGCCACTTGAAGGTGACTTGTGGTGCACTGAGTTAGTGACATCAGAACAAAGTCTGCAGTGTAGATGGAAGGCAGTAGTTAGCACAGACATCGAGGAATGCTTTTTGCACTTCCTCTTGATTAAATCTGAGTACTTAGAGTACAATTCACTCTGCAACTAATAAATCAAGACTTAATTCAAATTTTGAGCCCTGCTGACCACAGTGTAGGCTATGGAACAAAAGATGAAATATGTATGGAATACATTGTCGAAATATGTAGGTTTCAGGGACGTTATAGTTAGTTGCCTGTGGGCCAGAGGCAGCGGTCGGCAAGGGCCCACAGCACGTGGCATTGACTTGAGCTGCACAGATTGGGAGCATTTGGTCTTCTTAACTGAATATAGTCTCTTACACAATTTGCATCAGTACTAATCTTGAATTGTGAACACTGCTGGCCGCAGTGTAGGTCGGAGGCAGCGGTCAGCAAGGGCCCACAACCATGGCGTTGACTTGAGCTGCACAGAGTTAATGGTACCTGAAGCACTCAGCGTGTGCGCAGCCAGCGATGATGCATGGTCTGGGCGGGCCGCACTGGTAGCAATGTCTGTTGCCTACTGGGTTGCGCCATCTGCAATCTTGACTCTATCTGAATTGTCAGCCCTGCTGATCGCAGTGTAGGCCAGAGGCAGTGGTCAGCAAGGGCCAACAAACATGTGGCACTCACTTGAGCTGCTTAGAGTTAGTGGCACCTGAGGCACTCAGCGAGTTTGCAGCCAGCGATGATGCATGGTCTGGGCGGGCCGCACTGGGAGCAATGTCTTTTGCCTAATGAAGTCTGCCTTAATAAGGCCACGGGGCGGTGACTTGTGGTGCACTGAGTTAGTGGCATCAGAAGCATTCAGTGTGTGCGCAGCCAGCGATGATGCGTGGCATGGGCAGGCCGCACTGGTAGCAATGTCTGTTGCATACTGGACTGCGTCATCTGCAATTGCGACTCGATCTGAATTGTACACCCTACTGTCTGCAATGTACATCGAAGCCAGTAGTCTGTACAGACATAACTCTGCAGTGTTTTGCCGCTTGGTTCGCAGGGGGTCTGTGTCGAGGAGGCCGGCGGTCACAGCAGCGGCCTCGTGGCAGGGTGAGAGTCGGCGCTCTGGCAGACGCGTTGGCCTTCCCAGTCGTGAACCACGACCAGAACCCCTGCCTATTTATTCACACTTCTACGCTGTAGTGGCGTACGTTGGACCAGCCCACTCCACTTCCACTTCCGCTCACAGGGGGGACGATACAGCTACATGACCGAGATCTTCCCCACGAATCATTGACAGAATATCGAGGAGCAAAATATCGACCTGCCAAAATATTGAGGAAAAAATATAGAATGCCAAAATATCGAATTCCTATCTACAAACAGGTAAGTACAAAAGTTAGTCAAAATATACTTTTTTTTTAAATGTCTCAAAAGTAATGTAAAATTAATGAAATAATAAATATAATTAACTAAAACATACTTAAAAATACTTAAGTAACCTTAAAATTAATAAATAATTAATTTAAGTTAAAAAAATAAACATGCATTTTTATTTTTTAATACACATATATATATATATATATGTTTATTTGAATTAGGGCGACAGATTAAACAATGCCTCTGTTTTATTATGTTTGAAATACATGCAGCACGCTAGCATGCATTTCCATTTTAATGTGTGTTTTTAATATTAAGGGCTTAATGTTCTAGAGGGATTGGCGCCACCATTTAAACTTGCAAAAGATTTATTTCCTCCCCGATAGACCGGTGATTATATTATCCTGGATTGCTGTTTCTACACGTATTATGCAAAGTTAAATGTAACGAAGCCTGGTGATTCATTTCGATGCAATGTGTTGTTTAAATTCACTACACTATGTGTTTCATGAACATTAATGCATTTCGTAATTTCTCCAGCTACATTTCTTCACTTTTAATGTCAGGAGCATGCTTTTACATTTGTAGATACGTTTTGCAATTACACGTGGTTAAAGTGCAACAGTATTTCTTTGATGTCTATTAGGGTCTGCAAGGGGGAAGGGCTATATATACTTTCAAAATACAGGGCGCCAATCAGATTGATAAAGGCTTCTGTGAAGTCGAAACGCGTCTCTCTAGCCATGGGGTCGTGTGAGACCTGAATCAATAAAGAAAACCATACCTGACATCTTCGAGTACGTGCCTTCTTCTTTGTTGGCGTAGGATGGAGTATTCATATATATATATATACATATATATATCTATATATATATATATATAACGCTCCAATTCCTTCCAAACTTGTAGAAGAACCAAACAGCACTCGAAAGGTAGAGTGTTTCAACACGCTAGATTTTATTCAGCGAGGGAGTGCACACAGACGCGTTTTGGCGCTCTGCCTTCGTCAGTGTGTGTTACACTGTGTTTACTCTCTACATAGTTTTAAACATTATTCAGTCGCTCCCACATTCTATAAGGCATAGACAAAGAAAGGGGACTCGCACCATACACTGAATAAGGGCGGCCATCTTACAATGTTTGTTTTGAATTCCGAACAAATCAACATCATGCATAAAGTAAACATTAAAGCCCACTGATTGGCAATGGCCATGTTCTGGGTACGGTATATGTCACATAATAATCCAAAATGGACAAAATAATCCAGCCGTGGATCGGCTAATGTCCCCTTACAAATTAAATAGTCAAATGCAGTTAATCAAAATATGAGACTTCAGGTTCAATAACGTTTCAGTTGAAGTTACTCATACATAAAATGTGGGATTCATAAGGTTGGATGCTTCACGTGTAGCAGCAGAAAACACATTAGATCAATTACAAATCTAAAAATCATAGTTCATCTTTAAGAACAATACGAGAAAAAGTGGAAATGAGAGTGAAAAAGTGAAAAAATGAAAAAGTACTTTCCCAGTAAATCCATATAAAGATCCGATCAAACATTTATCAGTTCTAAGTCTTAAATTATACTTCAGAACCATGTCAGGATCAAGGTCCAAAACAAATCAGATTCCATAAATCATGTTGCATTCATGTTCAAGTGGCTAGATATTGTCACACAATTATTAGATTTCCAAGAATTATAGGTTTGTCCAAGATAAATCATTATCGCTATCAGACATTTTCTCAATATCCAACTGTATGCATATCATAGTCCCAATGAGATTCTCCTCATTTAAAGTTGAGCAACATAATATGAAAGTCTATAGCATAGATATTTTCATATGACACAAATCAAATATTAACCTTCAGCTTGTATGTATGCTAGTATGGGGATCGTCTATTAAAGATGACACTCAAGTAGTTCTAATTCCAGATTTTTTTTTTTTTTTCCAAATGATGTGTCATCATAGATCTTCATAATCATGTTGTTGTTCTTAGATGGATTAAATGTATTTCCCCAAATGAAAGGCCATCTCCTCCCCACTGTTTAGACCTCTAGGATGTTTTGTTGAGAGGTCTATGATGTATCTAGATTTGAGTCTCCTTAACCTGCGTAAACGGTCACCGCCACGTATATTGGGAGGCACAATGTCCAAACCGAAGTATTGGAGTTTACTCCGGTCTTGATTATGGGCCTCTGCAAAGTGGCGAGCCACCGGATAAGCCTGGTCCACTTTATCAATGGCTCTTAGATGCTCGAGTATTCTTAGTTTGAGCTCCTTAATAGTGCTCCCGATGTAGCGTAAGCCACAGGGGCACTGTAGACAGTATACGGCATACTGTGTACTGCAGGTAATAAATTTATTGATATTCATTTCCCTGCCAGTATCAGTTATGATGTAGGAAAGGACCCGTTTACTTCCTGTGCACGCTTTGCAGCGGCCGCAGGGGTAAAAGCCTTTTTGCTCTCTTATGGTGTTAATCTTTCGGGGCAGTTTTTCAAAATGGCTGGTCACCAGCATGTCACCTATTGATCTGGCTTTACTGAAGGTTAGGAGTGGGTGGGTTGGTAGGTCTTCTTTGAGCACATTATCCGTTAGGAGAATGTGCCAATTCTTCCTTAGCATAGGGAGTTATAACTCTGAATTTGCCTTTATTGTCACCTGGTGGTCCCCTGCGATTGCCATGGTCAGGATTATTGGTCAAGAGAGTCTGTCTTTCAATTCTCCTGACTCTATTCAGGGTGTTATTCAGTAGTTTATCACCGTAACCCCTGATCCTGAACCGGGATACACACTCCGAAGCGGCCGCTTCGAAGTCAGACCTTTTTGAGCAATTCCTGCGAAGCCTGAGTAGTTCCCCATAGGGGATACTATTGATCAGTTGGGGAGGATGGCTACTGCTGGCAAAGAGTGTAGAATTGCCAGCAGTTTCTTTTCTAAAGAGGCTTGTGTGGAGGTGTCCTTCTTCTATATATATCTTGAGATCCAGATAGTCCGCTGCCACCGGACTAACTGTTCCCGAGAAATTAAGGTTGACTTTGTTCCTATTCAGGACATTGATGTATTCATAGGCTGTATCAAAATCACCATTCCACACCAAGAAAAGGTAATCGATGTAACAATGCCAACAGATGACCTTTCCCTCTTTCCCTCCCAATACACAGCTCCTGGGCACCTTCTCCTCCCACCAGCCCATGAACAAGTTCGCGTAGCTGGGGGCAAAGCAGGTGCCCATCGCCGTTCCAGACTTCCGAATATACAGTTGATCTTCAAACAAAAAGATGTTGTGGGTCAGGCAGAATTCTACGAATTCAAGAATCATGATGTTATGTCTTGAGAAACGTAACTGGCGTTGTTCAAATGCATACTTAACAGCCTCTAGTCCATGTTGATGTTCAATTGTTGTATATAGACTAGTGATGTCTAATACCATCAGTAAGTATCCTGATTCCCACACCAAGTTCTGTAGTTTCATCAAAAAGTCTTTCGTGTCTCCCACATAAGATTCCAGGGTAGATACCAAAGGAAACAAAGTGTGATCCACAAAGCGAGACATATTTTCTGTGAGACTCCCAATTGAGGAAATGATTGGGCGACCAGGTGGGCAGTCACAATGTTTGTGCAGTTTTGGGAGGTGGTAAAATGTGGGAGTCATAGGGCAGTTTGTTCGTAAGAACAGATGTTCGTCTTTATTCAGCATCTGGTGATCATACCACTTAGTGATTAGTGTATCGTAGTCTTTGATACTTTGCTGGTAGACCTCGGTAGTACATTTGCTGTAGAATTTCTCATCCGAGAGCTGCCTTAATGCTTCCTGTTTGTAGTATTCTCGTGTCATTAAAACCACATTCCCGCCCTTATCCGAGGGCTTCACGATTATATTCGTGTCTGCCATTAAGGTCTTCAGTGCTTGTCTTTGTTGTTCCGTGATATTGTGATTTGAACTCTGGTGGTTGGCTTTTCGGTATTTCAATAGATCATTGTTCATGGCTTCGGAGAATACATCTACAGCATCCCAAGGGGACTGGGGAACAAAAATAGACACTGGTTTAAATCCACTTGTGTCTCTTTCCTGTTCTATGCCTTGCATTTCGGCTCTTTGGGCTATGTCTAATTGGGCAAGGTCATGTGTCCGTTCCAATTCTAGATCACTCAATGTCTCTACTGAGCTTAGATATATATATATATATATATATATATATATATATATATATCCACAAGAAACTCCTTGCATCCAAAAACGAAAACCCAGGAGACAGACCACAGGACCAAATGTCAGGTTTCTTCTTTTTATTTGCTCAAGTTGTGCGAGAGTGCATTACGCGTTTCGGGCTCCCAGAGTATATAAACGTAATATTAATTAAAAATATTCAATATTTTAAGCGCAGGATAGCGGGAGAGTATTATTTACTATTCCCACTCCAGACAGGGCAACAGTAGGGAAAGCGTTGGATTGCGGAAGGGTAAAAATTACTATTCCCACTCCAGTGAGTGCAACAGTGGGGAAAGCGATGGATAGCATAGGAGTAAAAATTACTATTCCAACTCCAGAGAGTGCAACAGTAAGGAAAGCGTTGGATAGTGTAGGGGTAAAATTACTATTCCCACTCCAGTGAGTGCAACAGTAGGAAAAGCGTTGGATAGAGAGGGGTGAAAATTACTATATTCCCACTCCGGAGAGCGAAAGAGTAGGGAAAGCGTTGGATAGCGGGAGGGTGAAAATTACAATTCCCACTCCAAAGAGTGCAACAGTAGGGAAAGCGCTGGATAGCGTAGTGGTTCTCCCAACCCCCCACTCTGCCAGATGTCCGTTCCCTCACAGCCACCTCTCCTAGCCAACAGCACCTCTCCAACCACCTCCCCTCTTTTCCTCCCAAACCTCCTACATTCCTTTGACACCTCACAGTCCTCCCCTCTCCCTCTCCTTCTACCCCACCACCTTGATCCGCACTCATCTCCCCCTAAATATGTCCTTAATTCCTTTCCTTTGTGCAACGCCAACAAAGACAACTCTCCCTTCACCTCTGATACACCAACCCTCGCTCTCCACATCTCCACCTATGAATACTATACCCCAACTCTCCTGCTGTCACCCCACCTCTCCCTGCCTTCCACCACCAATTTTACCATCGAGACACCCAACCTTCCGTGCTCTGCCCTACTCTCTCTTGAAAATAAGCTAGGCTCTATTATCACCTCCATCTCCCACCTTGTAGTTACCATTTCACTTTTAAGCTCCAAGATTTCCACTTTTCCATTCACCTCAACTCTTTTGGAAAACTCTCACCTTCCCACGAGATGCACCTCGCCCCCTCATCCCATCATAGCCAAGCATAACCTCTGCAAACATCGTTCACTCACACAAGCCCTTGAACGCCACCCTTCCTCAACTTGCATCTCCGAGTAACCCAACTATCTACACTATTCCGACCATCTCTTCTGTCAGAACCAAGCATCTACCTAAACCCTCCCGTGCACCCCCGCATAAGTACAATATCCCTATCACCCTTTCTTAGCATAAGTGCCCCGTCACCAAAACAGTCTCGACAGAGCTGCGCTGTCTGCTCCACAACTGCAGATCTGTAATAAAACACAAACTCGAAATCTTCGATACCATCACCCTTCACAATATGGACATGCTCTTCCTAACAGAGACCTGGTTCAACAATACCTCTCACTCTATGTTTGATCTACTATTACCCACAGGCTATTCTATTTTTAGGAATGACAGAACTGTCAAAGTTGGGGGAGGTGTTGCAGTCATCTTTAGAAACTCCCTTCAACTTCAGGCTTCTGTCAGCGCCTTCCGCACGTTTGAATGCCTATTTCTTGAGCTTCAACTACACCACCGCTCACCCCTCAGATTTCATGCCATTTACCGCCCACCTGGCAGCGGCCCTTCATTTATGGAGGAACTCACTGACTTCATCAGCGACCAATACTCGCAAAGTGACAATAAGACCATCGTGGGTGACTTCAATCTCCACTGGGTCTCACCGCAAGACTCTTCCGCGAACTTGCTGGCCACCTTCCTCTCTACAAACGATCTTATCCAACACTGCACAGAATCAACACACTCTATGTGCTCAATCCTGGACCTTGTTATTTCCAAAGCAGGCATGCTTTCTATCGCTACCCCTATTCACGTAGACTGGTCTGACCACCTCCTCATCCCATTCTCTCTTCACCTAGCACACTCTATAACTTTTGGCCAACCTAAGAGGGCTACCTCCTGGTTCTGTGACACAAAAAATATTGACACCGTTTCCCTCTGTGAATCAGCTTTGCTGTCACTTCCAAGGCTAGACCCGAACCTAGATGTTGACGATCTCACCTCCCAATGCCTCTCAGTCCTTGCAGTCGAAATCAATAACGTTGCTCCTCTCCAAAGCACAAAGAAAAGGCCCATTCCCTCAGCACCTTCGTACAACAAATCCCTCTATGAAGAAAGGAAGCAACTAAGGCTCCTGGAGAAACAATGGAGGCAAGCGCCCTCCACCAATAATTTGGCCACGCTTCGTTCAGCAAGATCAAAGTACCACAAGCACATCTTCCTTGGGAAAGCATCACACTTCAGAACCCTTCTTGACTCAGCCAAAAATAGACCCAAAAAACTATTTGATCTCATCAAGAATACTAACTGCTCTCCCCCAACCTCAATGATGGAGGATTCTACAAAGAAAGCAGCGGATTTCGCTGTATTCTTTGATGAAAAAGTGAAATCACTTGTGGATCAGGTCGCTCATACTACCCCTCCAGAGGAACGCAAATCACTAGCCATTTGGCAGAACTTCGACCCCATCTCTGAAGATGTCCTCATCAAGTGCATCCTCAAAACAAAGCCCTCCAATCATTCTCTTGATCCCATCCCTAGTGCCATTGCCATTGACTTCTATACCCATTCTCTTCCCTATTGGACCACTCTGGTCAACCTCTTCCTCTGTCAAGGCTCCCTTCCTGTTCCCTTCAAAACTGGGCAGGTCACCCCTCTGCTTAAAAAACCCACTGCTGATGTGAATGACCTCAACAACTTCCGCCCCATCACTAACCTACCCTTTCTTGCGAAGATCACAGAAAGATGTGTTGCGAAACAACTCTCTCATGATATCAAGGACAATGATCTTCTTGACAATTTTCAATCTGGATTCATCCAAAACTGCAGCACTGAAACAGCCCTGCTGCAAGTGATTGATGACACGCTGCGGATACTAGATTCGGGGGGGTCTTGTCTTCTAATTCTCCTTGACCTTTCTGAAGCCTTTGACACTGTCAATCACAGCACCCTGCTCAACACACTTCAACAGAGAATGGGTATGGAGGGCACTGTGCTTAAATGGTTTGCTTCCTTCCTCTCTGATAGATCCCAAATGATCAAAATAGTGGACAGTCTTTCATCTCTTTTGGCGGTGGGTCAAGGTGTTCCTCAAGGCTCTGTACTTGCACCCACACTGTTCAATCTCTATTTGGAACCACTGGGAAATCCGGCGTCCACTATTATCTCTACGCAGACTACACTCAAATCTACCTCAAGGTTGCCTCCACTCACGATCTCTCCATCCTAAGCTCTACTCTGGACTCCATTCAAAACTGGATGTCAACACATCAACTGATTCTGAATCCCTCCAAAACTGAATTCCTCCTCCTCTCCTCCTTACTTTCTCCTCCCCCGGTTCAATCATGGATGGGCCAGATGAATCTACTGAACAATAAACCCATCATTGTCGACAGCGCAAAATCCCTTGGTGTCATACTCGACGACACAAAACTCAATCTACTCTCCCACATTAATTCAATTGCAAAGTCTGCTCGAAACCAACTGCGCCTTCCTTGGGGGATTTGTTGCTTCTTCCCGGTGCATGATCTTAAAACCCTGGTCCAATCGCTGGTCCTCTCCAGACTGGACTACTGTAATTCTCTTCTTACTGGCCTCCCCAAATCCCACCTGTCCCCCCTTAAGTCTGTTCTCCATTCAGCAGCTCGTTTCATTTATGGTTCCAAAAGAAGCGACCACATCACACCCATGTTATCCAACCTCCGTTGGATTCCCATCGAGGCAAGATCTATCTACAAGACTGCCTGCATCACCAACAAAGCCTTGTACTCCTCCTCTCCTCGGTACCTGGCGAATAAACTGAAACTCTCTGGAGGCTCTAGATCATCACGAAATGTGGAAAATCTACTGCTTGAACCTCCCACTTTCAAGAAGGAAAGATCGATGGCCCAATCCTTTTCAGGCAACGCAGTGAGAATCTGGAACTCACTTCCGCCTCAGCTCTGGACCACCTTCTCCTCCCAGGCCCCCCAAAACTGACCTCAAAGTTCTCCTCCTTCAAAGACACTTCCAAATTTAATTCATGCCCTCTCTATTATCTGAAGGAAGACCTTTTATTATAGAAAATTTCTATTCCCCTTGACTATGGAAGTGCCTTCCCAGTGTGTTCTTGTGGTTTGAGAGTCTGCCATTTATTGCAGTATTACCCTTTTACCTGTGTTTGGTATTCTTTTGTAACACGCAAACGTCACTTTTCTCTTGTATCACACTTACACTTTGTTTGCTTTCGATACTTGCACAAGTGCCACCATTGCCTACGTAACGTTTATTCTTGTGTTTGAGTGTCCTCCATTTATTGCAGTATTATACCTCTACCTGTACTTTGTACGCTTTTGTAACCTGCACACATGGCACTTTTTCCTCCTGTAATGCACCATTTGCTACCTCTTGTATTTTGTTTGCTCACGATTGTCACTTTTGCCTCATGTAATGTAACGTTTGCTTTTGTAATTGGTTCACTTGTAATGTTCTCATGTATCAGTTCTGTTCCTATTGTGAAGCGCTCTGACACCTTCGGGTAAAGTCCGCGCTATATAAAAACGCATAAATAAATAAATAGAAACTAGCCTTTAAAAAACCTTAGAAATTCAATGAAAAAACCATAGGTTTCAGGGACGTTATAGTTAGTTGGACATTTCTCTCGTACAAAACCATAGAAATTCCCCCTTTATAGTTAGTTCACCTAACTATAAGTCGCGCCCCCGAAATGCACTGCTGATGACGTCACATATGACATCATTTATGACATGGCCAGTGACATCACTAATGACATCACTGATGACATCTCAAATTACATCACTGATGACATCATCCACGTGAAAATCTGATCCACCTCCTCACTCTCTAATATACCCTTTGATACACCCACTGTGAAATACAGACTATCATTTTCAAAACCATCGACACACCAATACCAGTTATTACATACACACTCACTGATTCCTAGGTCTATACACACTTCCACTCATTCACCCATACAATCACTCATACATGCAATCACTCATCAATGCAACACTATCATAAGCACTCATACACCTATACAGACACTCATATGCCACTTCTCATCCAGAGTTACTCACTCACCTAGTCAGTCATGCAAATAATTAATTACACTTCCATTTACTGACCTATTCAGTTAAACACACACCACATCACTTATTCAAACAGAAGGAAATGCATACTTACTCTCTTATACAATCACTGATAAAAGTACACACTCATCCATACAGCCACTCTCACAATCAATGACTCTCATGTATAGTCATTTATATACTACAACTCTCACATACACTGCCTTTTACATATGTAGTTACTTGGACATGTACCATTGTGTAGCGATCACCCTAGGCAGAACGGCAGGTTGCTGCAGACAGCGTTATGTAAGACATCTCAGGAAAAACTACCAGTCCCAGAAGGCCAAGCGACGCCGGGATCAGGCAAAATGGGAAGATCTTATTTAAGCTCCACCCCTTGATCAAAACGGGGCTTGTCAATCCTGTTCCTGGTTCGTTCCTTGTGTGTTAGTGCATCTAGTGTTCTGCCGTGGAGATTCTTGTTCAAGCCATTTCCTTCTTTATGTCCATGCCCGCCACGACGACGAAGTGCCTGCGAGGCCAGTGATCAAACACCCGCCGCGACGACGAAGTGCCTGCGAGGCCAGTGATCAAACACCCGCCGCGACGACGAAGTGCCAGCGAGGTCAGATCGCGGAGACCCAGCGCATCCCTGTGAGTTAAACAGAACCGCGCTTGTTGTACCGATCGAGGAGAGCGGGCTCGCTCTCTTCCGCTACCTTTGTGTTTCTTCTAGTTATCCGTTTAACCCTAGTGGGAGATTGCAGATTGCATTGTTCCTTTTTTGTATCGTTGGAATCCTTGGATATCAGGCGGCATTGCGCCTGCAGAGCCGTTGCTGCGAGTTCATCACCCAAAAGGAGTATTTTGGGTTCTTCTAGCAGTACCTTGTCCAGAATATTATTGGGGAAAGTCTCTTCCGTGAGTGATCCTGGAGCAGAGAGTGAGTTAACTCTTCGCAACCTGTTGACAGCTACAAAGACTTCCATAGAAGCGGTAGCCTTCATCCACGGAGTCTCCATTCTTACCAGTGGGAGGTCTTCCCAGTAAAGCCGCTGACCTGGAGATTGAACTGAAGAGATTAGAGAAACCCACATTCCTCCACCTTGTCATTTTTCCCCTTGCGGCCTCCGGCTGTGCGTGCTCTAACAGCGGTGTCTGTCCCATTGTTGGGTGACGTGCAGTGGGAGGTGGCAAGGACAGTCATCCCATCGTTCCTGCTGGGCATTGCATTAAGGTTAGTGGCGCATGCGAGTTCTTGCGCTGCTTTCAATCATTACAGATTGACAAGCCCAAGAACACTAACCAGCCCGGACGATGGATACCAATGCCGTCCTTACCTCTTTGTTGGAGAGTTTCACGGAGTTACAAACCGAGGTTCAAACATCTCGTGCCGAGAATCAAGCATTATATAAAGAAGTGGCAGACTTGCGCAGAGATATGTCAGATCTCGCCCAGAAGGAGTCGAGCCCTAAACCTTTGATTCGGCCTGCAACCCTGCCCCCACCTCAGTCATTTCAACCTGGAGGAGCATTTGCAGCCCCTTCCACACCCACAGATGCCGCCCCTACGGTGCACATTTTACAGACCCATGGCATCCCTCTCGCTCCTCCTGAAAGGTTTTTCGGAGACCCCAGTAAGTTCGAGACCTTCCTAAACCAATGTCGCCTACATTTCCTCTGTAAACCCCAGATCTTTCAAGATGAATCATCCAAGACAGCCTTCGTAATGTCCTACATGGGAGGAAACGCTTCCAGCTGGACCATTCCCTTATTGGAGAGAAATGATCCCGTGTTACACAATTTTGCCGACTTCTGTCTTGAATTACGGAAACTGTTTGACAGAAAGTCCCACATGCTGTCATTAGATCGGGAGTTAATGACCTTACGCCAAGGATCACAGGATCTACTATCCTACATCACCACCTTTAATCGTCTCATAGTAGAGACTGACTGGCCAGCACAGAAACGTATCTCCCTGTTCTATCAGGGCCTTCGGGGGGAATTGAAGGATGTGTTAGCACAGGTGGTGCAGCTGCCGACGACATGTGAAGAGCTTATTGATTTAACCGTACAACTGGACCACCGTTTGTTGGAACGGAGAGGGGATCGGAGCAGAGGGGACGCTCGGTATTCATATCCTCTGTTCAGACCTCGACAAACAGGTGAGGAAAAAGCCAAGCCACAAGAAGGGCCAGAACCCATGCAAATTGGAGGGATTCGGGGCCCCCTTACTAAGGAAGAAAAGGACCGGAGAAGACGACTTAAATTATGTATGTATTGTGGCAAAAGCGGACATTTTATTAATGAATGTCGAGCTCGGGCTTCTACATCCGGTAAGACCACCTTTCCTAGAGTCCAGGCCACCGCGAGGATGGAAGAGCCGTTGGAAAACTGATGGTCTTGGATCAGAAGGAGACCACTTATCCAAGACTCCCGTCCCCTCCGGTCTCTCCTTATGTAGCGAACACCCTTCACCCTGCGGTTGCGCACATGAATATCAATGTGTCTTTACGGGTGATAAATCGGAAACCTTTTCAGGTCGATGCCTTGTTGGATTCGGGGGCCACAGGGAACTATATTGATCAAGCCTATGCATTGCAAATGGGTATCCCTTGCGAGATGAAAACAACGCCCGAGACGGTCAAGGCAGTAGACGGATCAGTCCTGTCATCAGGACCTGTAACTCAACATACCCTGGCATTGTTAATGGAATACGGAGCCAACCATTACGAATACATCCAATTCGACCTGATTGACGCACCTCAATTCCGGCTCATTTTAGGAATGCCTTGGCTTACCCTACATGACCCCTCAGTATGCTGGTCGACTCGTACGGTAAGGATGACGTCCACATACTGTCACGAACATTGTCAAAACCCAGACTTTCTCCTTAGTTCCTTCGAACCCTCGCCTGCTTCTTACATAGCTGGGGCCTGCTCCGTTGACAAGTTTTGCTGTGCCACGGTCTTACCCTCTGAGTACCATGAATTCGCTTCCTTGTTTGACAAGAAAAAAGCTACTCATTTGCCTCCACATAGGGCATATGATTGCCGTGTGGACCTCGTTCCAGGGGCAGATCTCCCCTGCAGCAGAGTATATGCCTTAACCGAAAAGGAGACACAGTACTTAAAAACCTATATCGACGACAACTTGGCCACTGGGTTCATCAGACATTCCACTTCCCCCGTGTCCTCTCCTATGTTTTTCATTCCCAAGAAGGATTGCGAAGAGTTGCGTCCATGCATCGATTATCGAGCTATCAACAGGGTGACAATTAAAAATCGTTATCCTTTGCCCTTGATTCCCATTTTAATGGACCAGCTTAAGGGAGCTCAGTACTTCACCAAACTTGACCTTCGGGGTGCCTACCATCTGGTGCGAGTAAAAACCGGGGATGAGTGGAAAACGGCATTTAGAACCAAATTCGGCCTATATAAATATAGAGTAATGCCGTTTGGACTATGCAACGCCCCTGCCGCCTTCCAATTTTTTATGGATGAGGTGTTGCGGGGGTGTTTGGAGACCTTTTGCATAGTCTACATCGATGACATTCTGGTTTACTCTGCCACTCTCCCAGAGCACATCACCCATGTCAAGGAAGTATTGGAGAGGCTTCAACGCAATTCTTTATATGCAAAGTTAGAGAAATGCCTTTTCCATGTCCGACAAGTGGCGTTTCTGGGCTATGTGATTGATGCTCAAGGATTTCAGATGGACATGAAAAAGGTTGAGGCTATTCTCACTTGGAAAACACCACAGAATGTCAAATCCGTTCAGAGCTTTCTTGGCTTTGCCAATTATTACCGGCGCTTTGTTCAGGATTTTTCCAAAATAATACATCCGATCACAGCTCTGTTGCGGAAAAACGTTTTGTTCCAATGGGGGGAAGAAGCAGACCAGGCTTTTCAAACCCTCAAGGAGAAGTTCACGCAAGCTCCTATCCTTCGGCATCCAGACCCACAGCTGCCTTTCATTCTCGAAACGGATGCCTCCCAATATGCGCTAGGTGGAATACTGTCACAACGCCACCCTACCACCGGGCAGCTTCATCCAGTGGCGTTCTATTCCACGAAACTCACACCTTGTGAAATAAACTATACCATCACTGACAAGGAGCTCCTGGCCATTAAAAGAGCATGTGAGGAGTGGAGACATTACCTCCTGGGGGCCGTGCATACCGTGGAAATCATTACGGATCACCGCAATCTTCTGTTTTTAAAAACAGCAAAGGCCTTGACACCTCGGCAGTTGAGGTGGACCCTTTTCTTCTCTGACTTCGACTTTGTTATCCGTTATAGACCTGGAACCCGGAATGGCAAGGCAGATGCTCTCTCTCGATTGGGGGAGGCAGAGACCGTGCGACCAGTGGAAACCCCTTCCATCCTCCAAGGTATTGAGAACGCCGAGGCATCCATTGCCTTGATCACCTCTGATGACTTCTTGGAGGACGTCAAAATAGCCCTCACTGATCTTGATATCCCCACATGGGTCCTTGAAGAGCCAGATCATCGTTGTGAAAAGGAACAATTGGCGTATCATCACCATGCATTATACATTCCTCGACTTGAGTTGCAAAAGACAGTGATGGAATGGGCCCATGACTCAGTATTGGGAGGACACATGGGTGAGCACAAAACGATCGCTAACGTGGAACGCTCCTTTTGGTGGCCCAGTCTCCGAAAGGATGTGAAGGATTATGTAAAGAACTGTGCGGTTTGTGCGCAAGGAAAATCTAGCCATGCTAAACCAACAGGAATGTTGCACCCCTTACCTATTCCGCCCAAACCCTGGCATACCTTGTCCCTGGATTTTATAGTAGAAATGCCTCCCTGTGAGAAACAAACCGTCATTTTAGTGGTGGTCGATCATCTCACCAAAATGGGACACTTCATCTCCCTACCCGGTTTGCCTACCTCCGGAGAGTTAGCGAAGGTATTTTTGCAGAACATCGTACGTTTACATGGACTACCAAGTGTAGTGATAACGGATCGAGGTACACAATTCACCTCCCATTTCTGGAAAGCTCTTTGTAACACCCTGCAGATAGACGCACGCCTATCTTCCAGTTATCATCCGCAAACGGATGGTAAGACGGAGCGGTTGAACCAAACCCTAGAACAATATCTTCGCTGTTTCACCCTACAGAACACCACTGATTGGACCACTCTTCTATGGTTGGCGGAATTCGCATACAATAATGCGGTACACTCCACCTTGGGATGTTCTCCTTTCTTCTGTCTGCACGGATACCATCCGAACATGCTTCCCTTTGAGTGGCCGGTTCATTCCCTCGTACCCGCTATTCAGGAACACCATGCTCATCTTCGAGCGATCTTGATAGAGGCAAGGACCAGTTTGAGAACGGCTCAGAATGCCCAGAAAACATTTGCAGACAAACGAAGGTCTCAGGAACCCGAGTATAAGGTGGGCGACAAGGTTTGGCTCTCTACTCGTAACCTGCACTTGAAAGGTGCGAACAAATTGAAACCCAAATATGTCGGTCCGTATGGTATCTGTGAGGTGATCAACACTGTGGCCATGAAACTCTCTTTGCCTGTGTCTTGGTCCATACATCCAGTCTTCCATGTATCACTTCTACGGCCTTGTCTACCTAGTGTCCGGTTGCCAGCGCGCCCTGGCCCTGTGGAAGTGGAAGGGCAAGAGGAGTATGAAGTAGGAGCCATCCTGGACTCCCGTATAGTACGGGGTCGGGTTCAGTATCTAGTCGAATGGAAAGGCTACGGTCCCGAAGATCGCTCCTGGGAACCTACAGATCACTTACATTGTCCCGATTTAGTGGCCCTTTTTCACGAACGTTACCCTGGGAAGCCAGGACGACCGCCGGGACGGCAGTCCTCGAGAGGGGGTTCTGTAGCGATCACCCTAGGCAGAACGGCAGGTTGCTGCAGACAGCGTTATGTAAGACATCTCAGGAAAAACTACCAGTCCCAGAAGGCCAAGCGACGCCGGGATCAGGCAAAATGGGAAGATCTTATTTAAGCTCCACCCCTTGATCAAAACGGGGCTTGTCAATCCTGTTCCTGGTTCGTTCCTTGTGTGTTAGTGCATCTAGTGTTCTGCCGTGGAGATTCTTGTTCAAGCCATTTCCTTCTTTATGTCCATACCCGCCACGACGACGAAGTGCCTGCGAGGCCAGTGATCAAACACCCGCCGCGACGACGAAGTGCCTGCGAGGCCAGTGATCAAACACCCGCCGCGACGACGAAGTGCCAGCGAGGTCAGATCGCGGAGACCCAGCGCATCCCTGTGAGTTAAACAGAACCGCGCTTGTTGTACCGATCGAGGAGAGCGGGCTCGCTCTCTTCCGCTACCTTTGTGTTTCTTCTAGTTATCCGTTTAACCCTAGTGGGAGATTGCAGATTGCATTGTTCCTTTTTTGTATCGTTGGAATCCTTGGATATCAGGCGGCATTGCGCCTGCAGAGCCGTTGCTGCGAGTTCATCACCCAAAAGGAGTATTTTGGGTTCTTCTAGCAGTACCTTGTCCAGAATATTATTGGGGAAAGTCTCTTCCGTGAGTGATCCTGGAGCAGAGAGTGAGTTAACTCTTCGCAACCTGTTGACAGCTACAAAGACTTCCATAGAAGCGGTAGCCTTCATCCACGGAGTCTCCATTCTTACCAGTGGGAGGTCTTCCCAGTAAAGCCGCTGACCTGGAGATTGAACTGAAGAGATTAGAGAAACCCACATTCCTCCACCTTGTCATTTTTCCCCTTGCGGCCTCCGGCTGTGCGTGCTCTAACAGCGGTGTCTGTCCCATTGTTGGGTGACGTGCAGTGGGAGGTGGCAAGGACAGTCATCCCATCGTTCCTGCTGGGCATTGCATTAAGGTTAGTGGCGCATGCGAGTTCTTGCGCTGCTTTCAATCATTACACATTGAGACATCCATTCAATCACCAACACACCCATACGAACCTGTTCCCACATGCACTCTTGAACCCATACACACAGTGAATCAACCACTCAATGCACAGAGTCACACACCTCCCCCACACACACCCAGGCACCCATAAAAATACCCAGGCAACCAATTGATAACCCATATAGATACTCATATAGCTACTGACCAACCCTTGCAGCAGCTTATATAACAACAGACAAACTGATACAGACATTCACACAGTTTAGTCACTAACTCATGCATTCAGTAAGACACATGTAATCATTCACTTAAACAGACCGTCACGCGCCTACTAGATCCTCCATTTAGACACTTATACACCCACTCATTCTTCAATACATGTTGGCATATATATAATACATATTTAAACTTTAAATAAAAAACACAGTCATTCGATGATGTCATCAGTGATGTCATTTGAGATGTCATCACTGATGTCACTGACCATGTCATGAATGAAGTAATATATGACGTCATCAGCAGTGCATTGCGGGAGCGCGAGTTATAGTTAGGTGAACTAACTATAACAGGGGTATTTCTATGGTTTTGTGCGAGAGAAATGTCCAACTAAGTATAACCTCCCTGAAACCTTTGGTTTTTTCAGTGAATTTCTAAGGTTTTTTAAATGCTAATTTCTAACTATAATGTTCCTGAAACCCATGTTTTTTTCAGTGAATATATATATATATATATATATTGAAACCAAGAGTTGCTCTCCAAGTGAAGCGCCGTACACAACGTGTTTGAATCACCGTTTTTATTCTATAGGCAGCAGCAGATCAAATCCTGCTCTTTACAGCACAAATGTCAAGCCTTTCGCCATACGCGTTTCTGGAAACCTCTTTTCCCTTGTTCACTGGCAGGCCACAGAAGACAGAACAGCTGCGTTAGTTCGTGATCGTATTTAAAGTGGTAGTCCCGCCCATCAGCGCGTGAGAAAAATTGCATCTTGGTTCTAGTAGTACGTGGAAGTAAAATCCATAGTGGTTGCAACTCCGGATCATTACTGCATTACTGCAAATTCACTTAAGACGCAACAGCTCGCCATACGGTATACTTTGTACCAGGTGCCCAGGATAGGCACTGCTGGCGTGTAGAATGGCATTACCAGCTGTTGGTTTTCTATGAAGTTGTATTTCGAGTTTATCATGTTCGATACAGTCTTCTATGCCGAAGAAATTAGCAGTCTTGTCACTTATGCAGGCACTGAAGTTTAGATTAAGTTGATTTTTGTTGATCTGTGCAACACATTTTTCTGCTTCAGATTGTGTACCACGCCAAACCAGGAAGAGGTTGTCAATGAACCTCCACCATGTTTTTACATATTTGGTCATGGTCTCCCTATGTTCTTTCATGAGAACCAGCTCCTCCCACCAGCCCATATGCAAGCATGCGTAGCTGCGGGAGAAGCTGGCCCATGGCAACACCCCTTGCCTGCTGAAAATAAGCATTCTAAAACATACAAATTTTATTGGTTAGGCAACTTTCTACCATATTAATTAACATATTAGTATGTTCAGTGTATTCTAGACCCCTACGTGCTAGATAATATTGTAAGGCTCTAAGGCCATCTTTGTGTTTAATAGACGTATATAGGGAGGTCACGTCAAGGGTAATAAGTAAGTATTCATCCTTCCATTGAAAATTAAGCATTTTTTCCAAAAAATCCCCAGTGTCCCTGATGTAAGAAGCCACTGTTTAAACATGTTCCTGGAGAAAATAGTCAATGTATATTGATGTATTTTCAAAAATACTATTTCTGGCATTAATAATTGGCCTGCCTGGTTTACTTGCATGTTTATGAATCTTAGGAATTACATATATTATCGGTGTTACAGGGTTATCAATCCTCAAATACTTATATTCATCCATAGATATGAGTCCTGTGTTTTTCCAGGCCGCCAATTTCAAATTATACGCTCCATGCATTGCATTCAAAGTTTGTTTATTACTGTGGCAATAACAGGTGATGTCATTCAATTGGTTCATGGCTTCACTGATGTAATCCTCTCCTTTCCATAGAACCCCATTCCCACCCTTGTCTGCACTCCTGGGGATTATATCACTGTTATTTTTTAGTTTTGTCATGAGTTGGTGGTATTGAAGTTCCTTTGTGTTTTTTTTAATTTTTGTTTGTATTACCAGCAGTAATTTTTCGATTGAGATTTTTTAAGTCAGTGGTGAAAAATGTCAATAGTGTCTTTCAATAGGATAGGGTAAAAAGTAGATGGAGGCTTGAATGAAAGTTTGACCAACTTTCTGAATACGAACAGGTGACCTCGGTATTTCCTGATTTGTATTCAAAGTCTCTCCCTCGTATAGTAGGTCTTGTAGTACATTAACCAATTGACTATCAGACCCACTATTAGATGTTCTTGTAGTATCTTCCTCTTGACTTTGATTGTTTGGGTCATCATTGATTTTGTGTGGAGCCCCAGATTTTGACGATTTCAATTGCCTGAAGTATTTTTATAGTTTTCATTTTCTGACACTCTTGTAAATATCGACCCTTGTAGTTGCATAATTTAAAGAGCTCTCAGAGCAGTAGGAAAGCCGCAACGCCAGGAGTTGTTCCTCTGCCTTATTTAGTACAGTGTCTGTTAGGTTGATAACTGTACTGAATTCTGTTTCCGATGTATTGGTCACTACTTCCACCAATATTTCCTTTGTTGGAGCTTCGGCTGCCTTTTGTTGTCTTCGGCGTCTGCTTGCTTTGCGCCTCTCCCTGCGCTGCCTGCTTCCATTAATCCTTGGTTGCCCTGTTGTTTTCACGGACGTAGGGACTGCAGACGCTCCTGGCATAAAAAATCAACCTCCTCCGTTAAAGAGAGCTTCCTGTCAGCTTGGTGTCTGGCTTTTCCACTTCAGGTTCACTTTCAGCAGCAGAGCTGGCATCCGATGCCGCAGTTAGATCAGGCTGCATGTTAGTTATAGTTGTTTCCAATGTGTTCTTTTGCCGTATGCCTGATTTGTCTGCTTTCAGGGTGTCATATTTTCGTGCAAACGTAAACACCCTTCCACACTCAGAGTCACAGCGGTCTCGGTGGAATTTGAACGCTTTACGTTCTCTTATTGTGCCTTCTTTTTTTTTTCACAACAAATTTTATTGATTGCTCAGGTAAAGGCATATACACAGTTCTCCACAGTCAGGAGTTCACTGTCAAATATCAACACATGTCTCAATATCGTAGTAACCCAAACAATAAAAAGAACATTTCCCGCTTTACCTCCCCCCACCTCCCACAGCCACCCAATAACCCCTCTACCCACCCCTTATCCCTCCCTAACCCAGTGCACGCGATCACATTAAGCCTCCCGTAAGTGTTGTCGCCTCTCTAGGCCTGGAGCCCATCGTCTAGATCCGGACCGTCGTCAGGGTCTGCTGGAGGCTCCAGAGTCAAGCCCCTATAGTCGGCCCACCGTTTCCAGATTTTGTAATGTTTCCGGGGGCATCCTCTGGCCTCGAACACTGGGCGCTCTAGCCCCATAAAATAGTCTAGTCCAGCCTTCCACGCACTCGGGGGGGGGGGGGGGCTCACTCATTCTTCCACGCCCGTGCCAAGTCCCGCTTGGCCACAACTAGACCCAATAACAAAAGGTGGCGTTTGTAAACATTCCCACCCACACCCTCCAGCACATGGAGGAGACCCAAGTGATGGGTGCGGGGGAGATCCTATCCCAGTACCTCCGACAGACAGCTCCATACACCATTCCAGAACCTAGTCAAGCCAGCACATGACCATACAGTATGCAGCAGGGAACCTATCTCAGCTCCACATCACAGGCACTCCGGGGACACAATCAGGCCGGCCTTCCACAGCCGCTCCCGTGTATAGTAAGCCCTGTGCGAGTATTTGAATTGGATTAGTCGGAGTCGTACCGCGATAGTGGTCCCACGCGGGGACTCCAATGCCTCCCTCCAATCATCCTCATCCAGGGGTCCTGCATCCTTTTCCCAGGCGTCTTTTAATGAAAGCAGGGAGGAGGAACAGTGGGTGACTAGCGTTTGGTAGATACGGGATACCTTTTTATCCCCGAGGTCGCCCATGAAAACCTTCGCTCCTATAGGGCTGAATTCCGGCAGCGACTCCAAACCAACAAGACTAGGCGCGAGCGCGTGACGAAATTGTAGATACCTGAAAACTTGAGTTTTGGGCATGTGGAATCCGTCCCGTAACTCCTGGAACGACTTGAGAGTTACACCGGACACTACGTCTCCAAGCGAAGAGATCCCTATAGAATCCCATCCGCCAAACCCCGCCAGCGAGGCCAGCGCGGGGAGCCGCCCATTATGCCACAATGGGGTCTCCTCCGTCAACCTACCCCACCAGCCCATGCGACGCAGCACTTGTCGCCAAACAGCAAAACCACTTGCGTGGCACACGGCAGCCACCTCCAGAGCCTGGCCGAGTATAAGATTGTGTGCAACGAGTTGTCCCCCATCAGCGAGCGCTCCTGAGCATATGCCGGGTCTCCGGCATCTCCATACCACCATTCATTTAATACTAGCAAATGGGAGGCCTGGTGATAGGACAGTATGCCAGATGTAGCAAGGCCACCACAATATGTGGATATGAAGCATGTGCGCAGTGCCACTCTGGCGGCACCGCCGGCCCACAAGAAGCGGCCTAGGATATAATTGACCTGCCGGAACCACTGAGGTGTGATCAGGTGCGGATGGTTCTGCAACTGATAAAGGAGGCGCGGAAGTGCAACCATTTTAAAGATCGCAGACCTACCATATATGGTAAGAGGCATTCGGGACCATGTTTTAATGTCCGTTTGGACCTTCTCCCACACAAGAATCAAGTTACGCTCCCACAAGATCGTCGCGAACTCGGACAAGAATACTCCAAGATACATTATGCCCCCGGCCGCCACCTGCAAGGCCGACGCCCACGAGCCCACACTTGCCCCATCTCCCAGCACCCACAGGGTGGACTTACGCGGGTTGACATAGAGGCCCGACACCTCGCCAAATATGCGAATGATTTCCAACACTCGGGGGCCCGATCTATTTAAATCGGTGAGAAAGAAGAGGATGCCGTCCGCATAGAGGGCGATCCTATCAGTGAGTCACCCATCCCACACAAAGCCCCGCAGCTGCGCGTCAATGCGCACCCAGGAGGCCAGGGGCTCCATGGCCAGCGCAAATAAGTACGGGGACAACGGGCAACCCTGACGGGTCCCCCGGCCGATGGTAAATCTCTCTGAGACCGCTCCAGAGACACGCACGGACGCCGCGTTGTCAGTATATTTCAGTTTGACATATGAAAAAGCCCGCCTGATCTGGGTGGACTAGATCGGTTACGTAGGGGAGGAGACGGTTCGCCAACACCTTAGCCAGCAGTTTAGCCTCGATATTGAGCAAAGATATAGGGCGATAGGGGGCCCACCTGGCAGGAGCAGCCGCACCGCCACATCATCCCCCTCCCTCTGACACCGCTGCTCCAGAGCCTCCACCCGAGCCGCTGCCGTAACTATGGCCTCCCGACGCCAGCGACGGGTCGCCGCACACCACGCAATGTCAATTCCCCCCAAAGTAGGTTTCATGGCTTCCCAGACTACCGTTACATCTGTGTCCTCCACCAGATTTTCTCACCAGTATTGAGCAATCGCACCCCGCATGTGTTGTACATATTCAGCTTGCTGAAGGTGCCACGAAGACATCCTCCATCGGAATGGTTGTCTATTCCTCTGCAGGTCAACCTCCACTGCCACAGGGGAATGGTCAGACAACCCCCTAGGTAGGATACTAGCCTCCCGCACTCTACTCAGGAACCCACAAGGCACAAAAACATAGTCCAGCCGTGAGAAGGAGCCATGGACAGCAGAGACATAGGTATACTCTCGGGCCCTAGCATACATGTGTCGCCAAACATCCACCTAGCCTAATCCTTCCACCATTGCACTCAGTCGGGTAGGGGCAGCAGCAGTCAATGTCTCACGCAGTCTCTGATGGTCCACATGCACATCCATCACGTTGTTCCAATCCCCACCTAGCACTGCTAGGGACTCCGGGATTCCCGTCCACACTGCAAACAACCGTTCAGCCAGGGACCACTGCAACGGGGGGGGCATATATACTGCCAAACACAACGGATTCCGTGCCCACCATCCCTTTAACAAAAACATATCGACCCTGTGGGTCTATCCACTGTCTCTCGTGAATATAAGCCAACCAACGAAGGACCAAGACGGCGACTCCCCTGGAGCCCCTGGAAAACCCAGCATGGAAGACCTGTTGGTAACCAAATCTCTGTAGGCTAAGCACTTTCGTCGTCATCATGTGTGTCTCTTGTAACAACAAGACATCTGCCACTTCCCTCTTCCCCCACCGCAAAATCGCCCCCCTCTTGATCTTATCCAGCATCCCTCTAACGTTCCAACTCAGTATGCACATGATGCCTCAGCCATAATCCAATAGGACCCAACACAAAAGCACCCAGCACCAGGCCCAGGCGCACAGCACAATCTGTAACAAGGCATTAGAAATTGCTTGCACCCCCCACCAACCATCCCAGACCCCCCCTCCTGTCCCCCAAACATTCCCCTCAACTCCCCTCCCCCTGTCTCCCGCTACCCACCCCTATACCTCATAGAACTCTGAAGTATCTGTCGCGGCATGGGGAACCTCGGGCCCAAAACAGAGCGCCCAAGGCCAACCAAACCAATGGATCCCAACTACCCACTCAAACAAAAGAAACTCCCCCCCGGTCAACTCGCACTCGTGTAGGAGGCAAGTAGCCCCTGTAGAGGAGCACCCCGAACCCCACCCCGCAGCCCCACACAGTTTCAAGAAAATAAACGAGTAGTGGCAATATACGCAGTTTTCAAATGTCAGTACAATAAGACACAGCTATGCAACTCCCCTCAGCGGGAGCCTGTGACATCTGCAGATAGACTCAGCTCCCCGATATCCAGAGTGATCAGAGTCAGTAGATGCGCCTTCTTGTGTTCCACAGCGAGAAGAGGAGCGTTTCCGCGATCTAGACCTCCTATTCCTTTTGCCCCGGGCACTTTGGTCCCCCCGGTCCTGCGACGGGCCTCCCGAATGGCCCGGGTCCAGACCCGGTTGGGCATGTGGCCTGACCCTCACCGTTTCATCAGTCCATTTAAAGACCTCCTCTGGGGTATCAAATAAGTGGGTTCGTGACTGGAAGACTACTCACAGGCGGGCCGGATAGAGCAAGGAGTATTGAATCTTCAGACCTCGCAGTTTCGCCTTGGCGGCAATAAAGGAGAGCCGCTGCTGTTGCACGATTCTGGTATAGTCGGGAAAGATCATGATCTTCTGATTCTCGAACAGAAGGGAGTCCTTGGCCTGCGCTTCCCGTAGTATAGTGTCCTTATCATGGAAATTCAGGATTTTAGCAATCACCGGTCTGGTCCGCTCCCCCACAGGTGGCTTCTGCGTCAGGGCTCTATGTGCGCGCTCAATCACAAAACAGCGCAATAGAACATCTGGGGGAAGCCAGCTCTCCAACCACTGGGACAAGAAGTGTTCCATATTGCCTTTCTCGCAGCCTTCCGGAAAACCCACGAAGCGAAGGTTGTCCTGCGTGCCCTCCCTTCGGCATCCTCCACACGGAGCGCAAGGCCCTTTTGAATGTTTTCCATCGCCGCCATTTTCTGCTTCAGGGTCCCAACGTCGTCCTCCACCACCGATATTCTGGATTCTGCCTCCGTGAAACGTGTCACCGCATTTCGCAGGTCCTGGCGCAGCAGGGTCACGTCTGCCCCAACTGCCCCTATCTTGGCGTCCAGCATGTCCCTGGATTGGGTAATCGCTGCCATGAGCGCTGCATTGTCCGGCCCCGTTCCCTGGCCACCTCCAGATGCTCCGGGCCCCCCACTTGGCCCCGTGAATTTATCGATGGGTCCCTGCTTGGCGGGCCCGCTGCCCCATCTGGTCATGTCTGTGGCGTACCCAGGGCCTGCTGTCTTCGGAGCGTTAGCTGGTCGCCACTCGCCACAGCACAGACACCACGCACCCCCAGTTGCGACCAAGGGTACTCCACATGAATGTCTTTTCTACCCCCGGGTACACGATTCCCCCACACTGTCGTCGTCTGTTGCCGTGGGGTACACCGGGTGTTACAAGTTCACCCCCCTCAAAGGTGCGCAACGTGGTCTCGGCCGGGCCTTGTCCCTCTGTCGTGAGGCCCTCGACCTGGCCTCCGCTCCACAAGGGCCTCGTGACTCTGCTCCCGGCCACACAGCTCCTTCGTCCCACAGCCCAATTGTGCTGGGCATCCACAGGCACTGCAGACGCTGGCCACGGCCCCCCCCTCGCCCTTCTTTCACACACACAGAAGGGACCCCGGGGAGTCACTCACATTTCTCACTTCGTCGCCTCTGGAGCCGTCACAGAGCCCTCCGGACTCGGGCGCGAAACTCGCCGGTTCGTCAGGCCGCCCGCCAGCCTGTGGACCAAAGAAGCGCAGCAGCGCTATGCCGGACTTGTCAGGTGGGGTCCCACACCAGGGGTCACAGCTCCGCAGGTCTCTCCACTTCACCACCCAGGCCGTCACAGGATGCTAGCACTTGCAGCCGGGAACCACTAAACTCGAGGTCCCGGTCTCACGGTCCCGATGTAGGCCACAGCTCCCTCCAGACATCCTCAGTGCCCTGGCGGATAGGCCTTCTTGGTGGATAGGTCAGAGGACTCGCCCACAGTTCCGCCGACCATGAGGGTCACTGGGCCCAGGATAGATGTTGGCGCGGCCGGCCCGCGCGAAGACCTCTTGATCGGGAGGCGCCAAAATTGAGGCCCCGGCTGCACTCCCTGGGACCAGGCCGCAGGCCGCTTCTGCCACTATGTCCGTGTCGGAGGGCCCGGGAGCGCCACACTCTGCACCGGGTGACACCTCCCACCTTCCGACACAATTGCCTCAGGTGTGGGCTGCAGATAGGGTCCGGGGGCCAGGAAAAATTGACAGATAAGCGTCGGGCTGGTAGGAGCTCTAGAAGGCTGCGTCCACCATCTTCGCCCGCGAAGCCACGCCTTGTGCCTTCTTTTTTTAATCTTTTTTTAATTTCATTTTTTATTTTCTCCAATTCTTCCGTTTGGCCCATTTCATCAAGTTCCTTATTTAACTTTTCAATTTCTTCAGATATATGGTACAATCCTTTTCAGCATATTTAACCAGGATGAACAAAAGCTTACAAGTCCAAATTAGTTTCTGCCCATTCACGCATCATTTGCGCAACCTGGTGCTTCAAAACTGGGGCCAGTAAAATTCTTAGACCCCTTGGTACACTTCCAACGTCAATGGAGCGTTGCAGAGATTTTGCTTCCCACCATTTCTTCTGCTCCGCTCGCATCGCATTTTTTGAATTGATTGGTGGATTGTGGTTAACTGAGTCCGTACTGGGTGCTGTCTCATCATCAGGGCGGACTGGTATCCAAAACCGGCCCTGGCAAAGTGCTCGGCCGGCCCCCCAGGGGGGTTTTGGGATGCGACCGAGATCTTTGCCAGGGCCGGTTTTTGGCCAATTTTGTTACAGGGCTGCAAAACGGCCCTGTAACAAAAACGGCCCCCAGGGGCCCACAACCGGCCCCCACCCTTGCGGCGCACTGGGGGATTGCCCGGTGCCCGCAACGGCCAGTCTGGGCCTGCTCATCATCAAACATAGCTGCCGCAGCCTGTTCTTTCTCTTAGCGCGTCGGTTGCCATTATCGGTTTGGGAGTTGAGTGAAATATGCCATTTGATCAACTGAGAATCTGCGGGCGATATGACGTAGTTTTGGAGGTGACGCCCACTTCTACCGGCACTGGGCTGTGCCGCGAAATATGTCTTTACAATTGCTCCAACGAAGACCCCGGAAAGCAGTAAGTGGCACACCCAAGCTGAAACTGTATCCTTTAATCATTGCAGCAGCAGCACTCCCTTCATCTTCCCAATGTGTTTCGACAGTTCGTCTTGATCACGGGATTGACAAATACAGGAACTCCTCACTCCCACAGGTGATCTGAAAGAATGCAAAGAAAATGTGCGTCATCGCTGCAATGCATCCTGGGCAAGTAAGTTTCAATTGTCAGAATCATAGGGGTCAATATGCTGCAATCAAATTTTCGAGGGTTCAGCTTGTTCCACCACGGGCCCACAATCATGATGGCCCAGGTAGACCCTCAAACGCGGCATTCCGCGGTGACTCACACCACCCATCTGAGAATCTGTGGGCGATATAATGTCGTTTTGGAGGTGACGCCCACTTCTACCGGCACTGGGCTGTGCCGCGAAATATGTCTTTACAATTGCTCCAACGAAGACCCCGGAAAGCAGTAACTGGCACACCCAAGCTGAAACTGTATCCTTTAATCATTGCAGCAGCAGCACTCCCTTCATCTTCCCAACGCGTTTCGACAGTTCGTCTTGATCACGGGATTGACAAATACAGGAACTCCTCACTTCCACAGGTGATCTGAAAGAATGCAAAGAAAATGTGCGTCATCGCTGCAATGCATCCTGGGCAAGGTAGTTTCAATTGTCACAATCATAGGGGTCAATATGCTGCAATCAAATTTTCGAGGGTTCAGCTTGTTCCACCACGTGCCCACAATCATAATGGCCCAGGTAGACCCTCAAACGCGGCATTCCGCGGTGACTCACACCACCGTCTGAGAATCTGCGGGCGATATGACGTCGTTTTGGAGGTGACGCCCACTTCTACCGGCACTGGGCTGTGCCGCGAAATATGTCTTTAAAATTGCTCCCACGAAGACCCCGGAAAGCAGTAAGTGGCACACCCAAGCTGAAACTGTATCCTTTAATCATTGCAGCATCAGTACTCCCGTCATCTTCCCAACGCGTTTTGACAGTTCGTCTTGATCACGGGATTGACAAATACAGGAACTCCTCACTCCCACAGGTGATCTGGAAGAATGCAAAGAAAATGTGCGTCATCGCTGCAATGCATCCTTGGAAAGGTAGTTTCAATTGTCACAATCATAGGGGTTATTATGCTGCAATCAAATTTTCGAGGGTTCAGCTTGCTCCACCACGGGTCCACAATCATGATGGCCCAGGTAGACCCTCAAACGCGGCATTCCGCGGTGACTCACACCACCCGTCTGAGAATCTGCGGGCGATATGACGTCGTTTTGGAGGTGACGCCCACTTCTACCGGCACTGGGCTGTGCCGCGAAATATGTCTTTACAATTGCTCCCACAAAGACCCCGGAAAGCAGTAAGTGGCACACCCAAGCTGAAACTGTATCCTTTAATCATTGCAGCAGCAGCACTCCCTTCATCTTTCCAACTACCTGGGCCATCATGATTGTGGGCCCGTGGTGGACAAGCTGAACCCTCGAAAATTTGAAAAAAAAAATAAAACAAATATATATATATATATATATATATATATATATATATATATATATATATATATATATATATATATATATATATATATATATATATATATATATATATATATATATATATATATATATATATATATTCACAGAAAAAACCATAGGTTATAGACCATATATAGTTAGGAATTTGCATTTACAAAACCTTGAAAATTCACTGAAAAAACCATAGGTTATAGACCATATATAGTTAGGGATTAGCATTTAAAAAACCTTATTTTATTTGCACAAAACCATTGAAATTCCATATATAGTTAGTTGCACTAACTATATATCGCGGACCCGCAATCCACTGCTAATGATGTCACATATTACATCATTCATGACATGGTCAGTGACATCACTGATGACATCACTGATGACATCTCAAATGACATCACTGATGACATCACTGATGACATCTCAAATGACATCACTGATGACATCACTGACATCTCATTTGACATTACTGATTACATCACTGATGATATCATTTATGTGATAATACATCTTCAGACTCTAATATAACCTTTGATACACTCAGTGTAAACAGGCACTCACAGACTGTCACACATCCATGGAGTTACTCACACACCTATTCAGTCATGCAAAGAATCAATCACATCTCCATTTCCTTAACTATACAGTTATACACACCTTACTTATTCAAACATATACTAACACATATTTACTCTTATACAATCCTTGATACAAGTTCACAATGATTCATACAGCCACTCTCACATTCACTGACTCTTATGTTCAGTTATTTATATATGTCAACTCTCACATGGAGTGTGTTTTACATATGTACTTACTTTGACATGTAGAACTGAGATATCCATTCACTCACCAATATACTCATGCACACAGTCAACTGTCCATACAGCTGTTTCTACATGCACTTTTGAACCCATACACCTAGGGAATCAACCGCTCACACATCTATGCACAGAGTTATACACCTCCCAGCCACCCACACACACACTCAGTCTCCCATACAAATACTTGGGCAACCATTCAATAACCCATATAGTTACTGATATAGCTACTGATTTAAACATGCAGCAGTTTACAGAAGAACATAAATATTGATTGCCAAATTAAGACACTTTAATCACTAACCCATGCACTCAGTGAGACACATTTAATCATTCTCTCATACAGTCAGTCATGCACCTACTAAATCCTTCATCCAGACACTTATACATCCACTCATTCTTCAATATGTAAGACATATTTTAACTTTACAGAAACATACAGTCACTGGGTGTTGTCATCAGTGATGTCATCAGTGATGTCATTTGAGATGTCATCAGTGATGTCATCAGTGATGTCACTGACCATGTCATGAATGATGTAATATGTGACATCATTAGCAGTGGATTGCGGGTCCGCGATATATAGTTAGTGCAACTAACTATATATGGAATTTCAATGGTTTTGTGCAAATAAAATAAGGTTTTTTAAATGCTAATCCCTAACTATATATGGTCTATAACCTATGGTTTTTTCAGTGAATTTTCAAGGTTTTGTAAATGCAAATTCCTAACTATATATGGTCTATAACCTATGGTTTTTTCTGTGAATTTCATTGGTTTTTTAAAAGCTAATATCTATAGCTGTAAAATATATTCTTTATTAAGTGACGTAGCCCGTGAGACGCCTCATGATGCATCGCATAACCGTGACGTATCGTCTCTGCAGCGCAAACCAAACCCAAAACGTAAGCGCGCCAGAACACGCTTAAAGATATATATATATTTTTTTAACCTTAATTAGACAAAATCCACACGTGCACATATCACAAACGTTCAAAAAACACAATATGTCGGACTCCCGTTACGCTGCCGGTTAGCTGCCCGGTTAACGTACCAGGAAGCACCTTTACCGCGAAAAATCGCAATTTTTTTTTTTCACCCCCCAGGGAACTTTAATAGCCCCCTCATCAATCCTAGGGGTTCAGGAGGGGTCTGCCTTACCCCTTTCATTCATTTACACCTTTTTTTTTTCCACCTCTTGTCTCTCGATCCCACAGAGAGACAAGATGGCGGCCGCTCCAGACTGTTTACAATGATAACAGCCAATCAGCTTCTCCTCAGACTCCCGTTACACTGCCGATTAGCTTCCCGGTAGCTGCCCGGTTAGCTGCCCAGTTCGCGTACCAAGACGCGTCTCTACGGCGAAAAAATCGGATTTTTTTGTTTGTTTTTTTTTTGGCCCCACGTGGCTTTATAATATCCCCCTCATCAATCCTAGGGGGTCAGAAGGGGTCTACCTTGCCCTCTTTCCTTCATTTCCCCCTTTGTTTTGGCCTCCTCTTGTCTCTCGATCCTACCGAGAGACAAGATGGCGGCCGCTCCGGACTGTTTACAATATTGACAGCCAATCAGCTACTCCTCAGACTCCCGTTACACTGCCGGTTAGCTTCCCGGTTAGCTGCCCGGTTAGCTGCCCGGTTCGCGTACCAAGACGCGTCTCTACGGCGAAAAAATCAGATTTTCTTTTTTTTTTTTGGGTTACACTGCCGGTTAGCTTCCCGGTTAGCTGCCCGGTTAGCTGCCCGGTTCGCGTACCAAGACGCGTCTCTACGGCGAAAAAATCGGATTTTTTTTTTTTTTTTTGGGTTACACTGCCGGTTAGCTTCCCGGTTAGCTGCCCGGTTAGCTGCCCGGTTCGCGAACCAAGACGCGTCTCTACGGCGAAAAAATCGGAATTTATTATTTTTTTTTTTTGGGTTACACTGACGGTTAGCTTCCCGGTTAGCTGCCCGGTTAGCTGCCCGGTTCGCGAACCAAGACGCGTCTCTACGGCGAAAAAATCGGATTTTTTTTTTTTTTTTGGGGCCCGGCGTGGCTCTATAATATCCCCCTCATCAATCCTAGGGGGTCAGAAGGGGTCTACCTTGCCCCCTTTCCTTCATTTCCCCCTTTGTTTTGGCCTCCTCTTGTCTCTCGATCCTACCGAGAGACAAGATGGCGGCCGCTCCGGACTGTTTAGAATGTTGACAGACACCGGAGAGCCAATCAGCTTCGCTTCGCAAAGTTCCGATACGCGAAAAGTTCGCGAACCGGAGCGCTGCCCGGAGCGCTGTTACAGATATATATCTTGTTTTAAACGTTAATTTCTCAAAATCCACTGAAGCACATATATTGAGACCTAGCAAAGGCACATCGGGCTAACAGTCCCTACAATTTTGCCAAGTTTCGTGCAAATCCATTCAACCGTTCGAGCTAAAAGTGAGTCCAACCGCCCTATGGAAAACTCAATGCAAAAAACGCGTTTTGGGACCCCCCTTTTTTCTCAGCCCCCCCTTGACGAAACCCCACCAAATTTTCAGGGGCTGCTCAGAAACAAAATGTGCCATTTTCCTGAAAATTTCAGCCGATTCCGTCCACAAACGCCAAAGTTATTAGGCATAGAATTTTCAAAAGTTCCATAGAGAAAAAATCCTAACTATATATACCTACTGGCTATCGCCAGTAGGTAATATATATATATATATATTCTCCACTCCTGAATTTTCCCGTATAAAACAGGCACTGACACCGTGGGCTCTCGTTTCAGGAACAAGTTTTATTCGGCCAAATGAAAAAGTTGACGCGTTTCGACGGCTATACCGTCTTGTTCACAACAAAGAATTTGAGTAAGTGAAATTGCTTTTAAACTCTACTCAGTGCTCATTGGTCTGTGTGGCGGCATCAGTGTTGTCATAGTGACCATTTCCTCATGGCCACTGAAAAGTTACAACGTTGCATGCAACATAAATTTCGCTCTGCACAATATATTTACTTTGGCACTTTGCAAATAAATTAAATTTAACTGTATTTGATGACAATTCAAAATTCATTGTATCACCGGAGAGTTATATATCATTTGTGGGTCGGCATTTGTGATTAATTGCAAAATGCTGATTTTATAATTAACTTTGTTTTGATATGGCATTAGTTACAATATTAATATGTTTTCCTTTTTTAAATCATGTATATACATTTTAAAATACATTTTGCTTGCATTTGGTTTGCGGTAAGGAGTGATCATAAGTATAGGGTCTAGTGCCCTTATTTACAAATCTGACACTCTAGTGGTGCTAATCCCTTCTTAACCTGCAGCAAATTTCAGATTGCTCTTAAATACAGCCCATGTGGGCAAATATCCATAGCAATCTGAATTTAGGTGCGTCAATTTATTGAAACTGTCTCACCTCTAGCAAAATGTTAATTACATTTGGTATCATGACAATAGTAATTACATATTTTCACTATGAAATGCCTCTTATCTTGTCTTGTGCCTACTCATGTAAACTCTACTCTGATACTTTCAGCATTTGCTGAAAAGTAATAGTGAAGCTAATTTACTCCTCTTTAGCGGAAGAGTGGGTTCCAAGTTTGCATGGGCTGCTACTTGTACTGTTATCTGTATTGTGGACTATAAATGCACACTAAGGGCCTCATCTGCGTTCAATCCCTGCGGGGCCTTTGTGTCCAATAGGATAATATATCGAGATTCTAGTCTTCGGAGGGCCAACTGTCTATTCCCCTCTCTGATGTTCTTCTTAACATGGTCAATTACAAAGTATTTAATACTCTCTGCTCTACCTCCATGTTCAGCGTTGACGTGCCTTGCCACTGGATATGAAGGGTCATTATTTGTAACTGCCCTAAGGTGCTGTAATATCCTTATGTGGGCAGGATGGATAGTACTACCCACGTACTTTTTGTTACAGCTACATTGCAGGACGTAGACTGCGAAGTCTGTCTTGCATGTGTAATTTGCACATATCTCCAATGGTTTTCTTCTATTTGGCACATCAACCTTCGTAACATTCATTCCATATTGGCATGCCTTGCATTTTCTGCATTTAAAAAAAACATTTTTCGATTTTAGCCACAAGGGTTCTTTTTTCTTTAGGACAGGGTCATTTACTACTAACTCTTCCTTCATACTCTTGGTTTTTCGAAAAGTGAGTTGTGGGATTTTGTTACAGTCTTTCCCTATCACTGGATCATTCCTGATTATGGGCCAATGCCGATAGATTATGTTTCTTAGCTGTTTATGATAGGCATTGTACCCTGTGATTAAACGTGGGGTCCCTGTGCTTCCTTTGGATTTATCAGTAACAGGTTTGTGAGAGAAAAGCAGGTCTTTTCTTTCTTTCAATTCGCATTTCTGTTCTGCAGATTTTAGTGTCTGTTCAGAATACCCTCTAAAACGTAATCTGCCAAACAGACTAGCTTTCGATTCTTTATAGTTAGTGTCAGTGCTGCAGTTACGCCGCATTCTTAAACATTCTGCATACGGGATGCTATTTATTAGGTTGGGTGGGTGGTAACTTGTATATTCGGCATACGAAAGTCTCCAGCAGTTTTGCAGGTAAATAGACGAGACGAATCCAAAGACTGGTGCTGATTTTTTATTTAGCTCTCCACCACACCACCATTACGCGTTTCGGGCCAAACAAGCCCATGATCACATGACAACGTGTAGGGGCGTATGTGCTCCTTTTAAAGTGCTAGTGCCAAAGTATTGCTATCATAGACATGGAAAACTTACTGCCTCAGATAATAACTGCTTAATTGCAGGAATGCACATAATACATAACAATTGTATAATCACATAATGTGTTATGATTGCTCATTCAATTGTACAAAAGGATGGAAATATATCTGAACCTATTAAATACATAAATACTTAAATGTATAAATATATGAATATAAATAAGATGGTAAAATCACAGATATAAATATAGCAGCGAAGTACTAAATATCAACAATAAAATAACATTTTATACAGTTAAATTAATTGATATTGTTCCACCCTCACATATTTGAGACCATATACCTGAATAATCATATTATGGTGTATGTGTGAACTTAGCCATAGAACAAAACCATAATGTCAAGGAATATAAGTACTAAGGGCTAGTATCCTCAAAGCAAGCCTATACAAAGATTAAACGTTGAAGTTTAAAAATTCCCCCTTAAATGGGTGGGCAAGCAACTGTGCAAAAGATGAGCCTTGTTTCGGTATGTGCAAAGATAGCAATAAATATCGGCAACGTAAATACTACAAATATGTGCCACCTACTGAAACCTAAAAATGGGAAAATCCTAAACTAACATACTTCTGTAAAAAACTCGATTGAGACAGCGGGTATGTTCATAGTGGTACAGTTAGCAAATATTAAAACAATGTTTACAAATAGGTATGACAATCTTCCCCTGCATTAAGACCATTAGGAGTCTTAGTATCCAATAGGATAATATGCCTGGTCTCTAACCTACGCAATACCAACTCTCTATCCCCACCTCTTCTTTGTGGTGGTACCATGTCGATGACAAAGTATTTCAAACCAGCCGGATTTTTCACATTTGACTCCTCAAAGTGCCTAGCAACCGGGTACGCAGTATCCCAGTTGATAATGGCCCTTAAGTGCTGCAGGATGCGTTTATGTAGCTGTGGTCTTGTGCTACCAATGTAGCGCAGACCACAGGGACATTTCAGCACATATACTGCGTACTCGGTGCGGCATGTTAACTGGCACTTTATTAATGTGGGTTTGTTACTAAATGGAGTTGTATATTCTGTTTTGCTAACTCCATTCTTACACGCTTTGCATGAAGAGCACTTGAGAAAACCTTTACTTGAGTCCAACCACGAGCCCGTGGTCCGGATCTCAGGACTGCTAGATACTAAACAGTTCCCCATTGTTCTAGCTCTTTTGTAGTATACTAGGAGTGACCTTAATCTGCCCACTTAACACTGGGTCACTAGAGATAAGTGTTCAGTTGCGTTTGACAATGTTTCTAATAATCAAATGTTGATTATTGAAAGTTAAAATAAGTTGGGTGTCATTGTCAGCAACTGTGGATGTCTTGTTTCTGCTTTGCGTATAGGTAGACAACAATGATGTTCTATCGCAAGAATTAGCTCTTATGATGGCTTTGTCAATTATTTCATTAGAATAACCTCTTTGTAGGAATCTAACCTTACAAGCTGCTTGGGCCTCTGTGCAATCAATATCTGCACTGCAAATCCTCCTAATTCGGAGCATTTCCCCATAAGGAATGCTCCTTATGAGGTGACTCAGATGGTGGCTACCCGCATGCAAGACACTATTACCTGCAGTTGGTTAGTGGTATAGCTTAGTTTCTAGTTTCCCCCCACGCGGGAAAACCTCTACATCTAGGAAACATACTGAGTTGTCACTGATTTGGGCTGTGAACTTTAAGTTAAGATCATTGATATTTAAATTCTCAATGAATTCTAATGCCTCATTATGTGACCCATCCCAAATTAAAAAGAGGTCATCAATGTATCTAAGCCATCTTATAATCTTGGTATTCATGATGTCCCTGAATTTAGGAGTGAGGACCTGTACCTCCCAGTAGCCCATATGTAAACAGGCGTAACTGGTGGAGAAACAGGCCCCCATCGCCACTCCCCTTATTTGTTGGAATAGTTGTTCACCAAATAAGAAAAAGTTGTTTTCCAGGCACAGTGTGATCATTGCAATAATCATCCGAGTATGGTCATTTAGACAATTGGGTCTAGAACTTAGGAAATGTTGTGCTGCTCTCAGCCCATCATTATGAACAATGCTAGTGTACAGTGAAGTCACATCTAGTGAAATTAAAAGATAACTTTGTTTCCACTGCACATTGTTGATCTTGCTCAAAAAATCTCCTGTGTCTAGCACGAATGACTGTAGTGATCTAACAAAGTCTTGCAAGAAAAAGTCAACATACTTGCTAACATTTTCAAGTATACTATTGCAAGCAGAAATGATAGGGCGGCCCGGCGGTGCAGATCTATCCTTGTGGATTTTGGGAATGAAATAGGCAACTGGCATTACAGGATTTTCCTTCTTCATGAACTTGAATTCATCCATGGTTATAATGCCAGTGCTCCTCCAAGCCATCAATTTGGAATAGATACCACACTTCGCTTGCTGTACTTGGTTGGAGTCCGTTCGTCGGTAGCATGTTCGGTCATTAAGTTGCCCCATCGCCACCTCCATGTACATTGTGCGGGCCATAAAACGACATTTCCTCCTTTGTCGGATTGTCTTATGATTACATTGGTGTTCTTTTGCAATTTTTTGATCAATTGTTGATATTCAAAGTCACGATAATGATGTTTTTTAGAAAAAGTGCCACGTTTAAGGAAAAGTGTTCTTAGTTCTTGGGAAACTCTATCATGAAATAAATCAATGTTGTCTTTTATCATCAGTGGACAAAATTTTGACTTAGGTGTGAAATTAGTAGTTGTAGTGGAAACATTGATGCCCGCGCCCGGGCTGGATGAAGGCAAATTGGGGTCGTCACCCATGTCAAGTAATTCTTGTACCAAAATCGAGTCGTCTGTATGTGCAGGTGGCGGCTGAGTTCCCTGCACTACCTCTATAGACGGTGGTCGTCGGTTGTGTAGACTGAAGTATTTGCGCAATTTGAGCTTGCGCACATATTTGAACAACTTAATTTTGGTTCCTGCATAGTTGAAATTGGACTTAGCGCTATAGGATAGACCCAACGAGAGTATGGAGATTTATTTGGGGGTTAATTGCATATCAGTAAGGTTGACAACAGTTTGTGATAAGTCAGATCCCTGACTTATCTGCGGTTCCATTTCATGCGCATATTTCTTGGCTTGTTTATTACCCCTCCGTTGTTTATTGCAGCACCTCCTTGCTGCCCGCTTTTTGTTGGCATTGTGTTTGTGTTCACATTTTTGGCACCAGAGCGGAGGGTCTGCTTGAGATCCTGCTGGACCACCTCTAACTCCTGTGCTGGAGTAAATTTTCGAAACCCCGCCCTCTGTGCTCTTGCCAACTCACTGTCTATGTTGGAGCTACCGTCTGAGACGGAGGAAGCTTCTGCCCCTTCTGCCCCCATCGTAGGTGCTGTTTGGGACGACTGTCTTGCAGGTGGTGCTTTGCTAATTGGTCCCATCTGCGATGTTTTCAGCCGATCGTATTTTTTGGCGAATGTGAAAATTTGGCCATGATCATAATCAAGGCGGTCCCGTTGGAACTTGTACGCCTTGCGCCACTTGATCACATCTTCTTCCCTTTTTAAACGAGCCACCATATCATCTCGGTATTTAGTCTTTAGCAGTGAGTCTGGCAATTGCTCAATCTCTTTGTTAAGTCTATCTATTTCTATCAACAGTTTAGCTCTGTCCGTTTCTGCATATTTGATAAGTATTGTCATTAGTTTCTTCGAGGACTCCAAATTGCATTCAGCCCAATCAGCTAACATACAAGGGTCGCTGTTCTCATTTGACGGGGCGAGCATGATCCTTAACCCACGAGGAACCCTACAGACCTCCAGATAGCCGGTTAATGAACAATGTTCCCACCACTTGGACTGTTCGGCTTTGAAAGCCTTCTCTAAAGCATTAAATAGATCTTTCATATTGCTTTGTAAATCTTGTTGGGGGACTGCCAACGTTCCAACTGAACATACTCCTTGCTGCCTCAACTCGCCCCTGCAACGTGTCGGCAGACATGGCGTTCTATTTGTGAGCTTCAGGATATTGAGTTACGTTATTCCGTTAGTTAAACTAGTGTCCTTATATATATATACATATATATATGCCGACTCCGTTTTTCACTTGCAAGCCCAAGAAGAAGGAACTGAGCTTCCGAAACGCGTAGGCTGGTAAAAAGGACAATTACGAGTGAAAAGTCATTTTCCAACTTTGCAATAAAGGTAACCGACACTTACCTGCTTGTGGAGTGCTTCTTCGAGTCACAGGAGTGTTTTTGAAAGGAGATGTTGCACGGCGGCTTCTGGCCGTGGAAGAAGCACCACCCATAGACGGCAGGAGCCGAGAAACATGGGGCCGTGAAGGCAGGCAATGTCCTGCTTTAGCCAGCACAACAGGGGCATAACACTAATGGATGTGTCCTTTCACCCGGGGCGCACTGGAGCGCCTGCACTCAGAGGACTCGTACAGAACCCCTGAACCTTTGTAATTAATTCAGTGGATTGCGGAACCCGCGAAGGGTAATGAATGGGGCAGGACAGAACTACAATGCCCAAAATACTTTGCAGCTACTTCAGTTTGAAAAGGATTCACTCGCTACTAAGCGCTATGAATCATGGGACATTGTAGAGAACTGCCGACTCCGTTTTTCACTTGCAAGCCCAAGAAGAAGGAACTGAGCTTCCGAAACGCGTAGGCTGGTAAAAAGGACAATTACGAGTGAAAAGTCATTTTCCAACTTTGCAATAAAGTGAACCGACACTTACCTGCTTGTGGAGTGCTTCTTCGAGTCACAGGAGTGTTTTTGAAAATACATATATATATATATATCCACGAAATCCACGTTCGAGTTTCTACACGGGTGCGGCGTCCTCCCACACCCTAGAAAGACGCAGACACGGTCCAATTTTTGTGCAGTCTATTTATTTCGAGCAGGCACAACGCATGACGTTTCGGCTCCGAGGAGCCTTGTTCACATGATATATATATATATATATATATATATATATATATATATATATATATATATATATATATATATATATATATCAGGAACACTCCAAACTTCTGCATGCAAGTAAGGCACTGACTCCGTGAAATTGACAATTCCAAACGAACTGTGCTGAGAGGGACACTTTATTTTTGTGCAAAGGAACAGACATATCATGGAGAAAGCGTGCAGATTACTCAATGAAATACTTGGTTTGAAAACAGCATTCTGCACGCAATTTACAAGTCGTGAAAGTTTTCCTCTGCGCTTCTCTACAAGAGAATATGGCCTGCGTGTTTAAAAGGACAAACCACGTGGGCAATTCAAAATGTTAGAGAGACTGCCTCCCGTGATCAAGGCTCTGGCGAGCAGAAACGTTGGGAACAGTGAGCCTCTTGGCCCTCGTGTCATTTCAGGAATAAAGGATTTTGAAAAGCAACATTTCCAGAGTCAGTGTGCTTCTTTCGAAGGTAAAGGAGGAGTGTGGAAAATATTATCTGGAAGCCTCGCACCAGATGCACTGACCGCCCTGCCAAGGTCAGGCTCCGAACTTCTGCATGCAAGTAAGGCACTGACTCCGTGAAATTCACAATTCCAAATAAGTTTTATTCACTTATTAGGCTGCTTGACGCGTTTCGGCGGTAAGCACCCGCCTTGTTCATATATATATACATATATATATACATATATGATGTAGTTGCCTTCCCGAGCCTGGTACCTGCTAATAACTACACCACACATGGAGTTAGCATTATCCGTCTTTGTTCTTCTGCATGTAACTGCAAACTCAAATTTCTAAATCAGCCTTCTTTGCATTCCGCTCTAACACCTACGTCATAGCTCTATAGAGTCCAACTGGACCCAAAAGGGTTCCATCATTGCTAACTCACAACACACGACATCCCTCCTCTGTTTAATGGAAAGTTGCATTTTTTACAATATATATACATATACACATTTAAATCTCCTCAATTAATCTTCTTGGCACTTTAATTGTTCAACTAGATCTTGTAACAGGAAACCGGGAACCTTCACCATCAATGCTCAGGATCTGTGTTGATGGTGGAAAGGCAACAGCAGTCACTGGTGCTTCAGACCCAGTCTCTTCCTTGGCATGTGGATTTGCTGAACAAGTAATTATACGCTGAAATTGGTAAATGAACCTCCCAGGGTGCTGTGCCGTCACCTTGTGTCCCTGTGTAGACACAACTTGAAAAGATTCTACAACAAATGGAGCATCAGATTTTCTTTTTTGCATCTGGCTTGCGAGCCCTCGATCTCTCCTAAAGATGATGGTCTTGGCATTTCGTCTTTTGTCAGCATAGGCTTTCATCTTATGTGTCTGAACAAAGTCCTTCTTTTGAGTTGCAGTCTCATTTTTCTCTCTTTGATTGGTCCACTGAGGTATCCTGGTTGTCATTGGTCTCCTGAACATCAATGTTACAGGACTTATACCTGTGGTCAAGTGAGGTGTTGAACAATAAGCTCTCAAGGTAGAATTTAACACAGACTTTAAATTGAGCTTTTGAAGAGTAGCACTCCGCACAGGTTTCTTTAGCGTACACATAGAATGCTCAACTGGTCCATTGGCCTGCGGCTACAGAGGTGTGCTCTTCTGATGTTTTATACTCAGATGCCTTAAAAAATCTTTACACTAACCACTGTTAAATGGCGGGCCATTGTCAGGTTTCAACATGGCTGGAACACCCCATGTTGCAAAGATGCCATCTAGTTTCCTAATTACTTGGTATTGAGTGGTAGATGAAAGATCCTCAATTAAAAAAGTCATGAGTATAAAGATGCCATCTAGTCTCCTAATTACTTGGTATTGAGTGGAAGATGAAAGATCCTCAATTAAAGGAGTCATGAGTATTTGGCCACAATCCCAATCAGGTGATGTCCATTGTCAAGTGGAACAAAAAAGTCAATGGCTACCCTCTCCCAGGCATGCTTTTGGGAGTTCAGAAATGGTTAAGTTGTGTTGAGTAACTTTAGTAAGAAATCAGTTGCACAGATGACAGGCGCTTCACTCATTGAGACTCGGTCTTGTAGAGCTTGTTTTATTGCAATTATTCCACGAAGTCCTTCAAAATTTCCTCAAAAACCTTGCTGGTGATGATGTAAAAGATGTCACAGGGAAAATGCCACGAACTGACGAAGAAATCACATGCCATTCGATTACAGAAACTTTATATCGCAAGTTCTGTCCAATGCCCAATGTACATTACGAACAATACATTTTCAGTCAAGAACAACAGAAAGTTGTTGAAACCATCAATTAATTTGTGGAGAAACTCGACACACTCATCAAATACTGTAAGTTTATTGAATTTAATGATGAAGAAGCTATACGTCTTAGAGTTATTGATGGAAGCTTGTAAGGTTCCTTCCAACTACCAATGTTGAGAGAAACTCTTAGTCTGGAGAAGGTGTTAATGGCTGCTATAGCTGAAGAGTGTGCCGATAGAAAAGCTGCTGACATGGAGGTGGTAGGTGCCCAGAATGAATTAGTCATGAGTGTGAAAAGTAAGCTAAAGACTGAAGGACACAAGGGGATGTCTACATGTAAATAAAAAGAAGTTGTGTTTTAGATGTGGATTTTCGTTTCAACAGAAATGTAAAAGTCCAGCCATTGGACAGATATGTAAAGGCTGTGGGAAGGAGAACCATTTTGGGAAGGTTTACAGAGCAAAGAAAAGGCAAGTGCGTCACTGCGCGAAGACAAATGGCCTTCAGAATGTTCCAGAAGCACAGTTTGGCGTGCACCCACCAGGCCAAGTGGCGACATCAGTTAAGACAACACTGAACAAAGTTGACTGTCATCAAAATCATTGTCAATGGGTTCTTCTGGATCAGTTTCAAGTGAAAGTGATGAAGATGGCTGGGCCATGTCAATCTTTACCACAGAGAAGTGTGCGCATGTTGGACTGGCCACATGTAAACACAAATGTCAGTCAAAGAAAAGCCAACATACTAAAGCACCAAAGCCATTAAAACATTGTCCAAAGATTACACTAATATTAAATGATTGTTTGATACCTTTCATGATTGACAGTAATGCTTTGATAAACAGCATGCCTGTTCACAAGTCGCACCTTCACACACAACGTAGTTCCCTTCAGTACGAGGGATTACTATTGAAAGTTGTTGCTTTTGTGACAATTTTTCTGCTTTTAGTAATCAATTATTTTATGGGCTTCAAAGCCCATAGGAATGAATGGGCATTACCGATTGGGTATTTACCGAATCGGTAAATACAGAATATTTCCGATTCGGTATTCCAGCACATCTGGAATACCTACATGTCCACAGCTTAGATTTACCGATTTTTAATTACCGAATCGGTAAAATTCGGTAATTAAAAGTCGGTAAATCTATTTTACCTACATCTAGCCCTAGGGGCCATATTTATAACCCGGTTTGCATCACTCTTGCACCACGCAATATGGTGCAAGAGCGACGCAATCTTAAATCAGATTTTTGAAGCCACGCAAAGCGTCACTTTGAGTAGCTCCAAAAATCTGGAATAGCGCAACGTAGCACAATTGGCTGCATTGCATTACTCCTCCCTAAGTAGGCATTCCATGGGCGTTGCTTTGGTGTTCCCACGAAACTCCCATGGCTTTTCACACATTCACAGATTTACAACATCTTGTAAACCTGGGAATGCACCAAAAAGACACACCTCCACAGGTGAGTTGCAATTAGGAGAAATATCTCTATTTCTACTTGTTACTTTCTTTCTATGTGTACTACATTCTGCCTCTCAAGATTATTTTTGTGCAGGAACGTGTCCCTTACAATACTGCATGCAACACAGGCACCCTTGCGCAATGGTGCAAGGGTGCCTGCATTAGTGCTAGTCTGCCTAAAGAGCACCAGCGCAGGGAGGAAAGTCAGGAATGCACCTTATACTTTAAATATGGTGCATTCCTGCCCTTTTGCAGTGACGCAGCACAATTCCATAAATATGCCCCTAGGAATAACATAGACCACATACAGATTACTCTGTATGGCAGTGATTATTTTATTTTGTGCAAATGTCACTTTTGAGACATCACAATCTCATTGGCACGCCATGCAGTTTGATGGACCTGTTGGGGTTTTAAAGGTTTTTCGGCTAAATAAATAAATAAATATAGTGCATGGAGGACATAGTTCGTTCCGCTGTGCATGCCACAGCAGGAAAAACACAGCAGAGATGGCATCGGAAGACTTGCCCTAAATACAGCAGGCCTTGCCATGCCAGGCACCTCTCTGTTGGGCGCTGGTGAGGATGTTTCTGAGGGCAGAGCCAGCTGCACCTTCGCCATCAGAAACCAGGGCCATCTGTAAATAAAACAGGGGAACTGTTTATTGGGCGGACGGCAGATCCACCAATTATTGGTGGATGCAGCCTTGCTGCCCAGCCTCTAATTCACCCCTTAGGGGTCTTGGGTCGTGTACCACTCAACAACTCCTTAGTTCAATGGAAAAAAAAATAGGGGCTGGATTACATGACATGGAAGGGTGGAGGCACAATTATGCAACAACATCTCTAGATCACATTGAGGTATTTTTCACTGACGTGCACCCAGTGATCACTGAAAGATAACAATGTTAGCGTGTCAAGTACAGTCATTCTGCATTGTCACAAGTACCTTTACAACCCTGAAGAAAGTGGCCCCAGAGCGACTAGCCTTGTAGGCCCCTATGTCTACATAACATTTCTACAGCACTCCCCTCTCGGCCTTTCTAAAACAGGAGAAGCACACTGTAGTATCCTGCGAGACACGTTCTAGTGTCCCGCAGGAGGTTGTCATGCCAGCCACTCCCTCGAGGGCTGGGCACACTGCACCCCCACACCCATCCATCACTGGTGCGACCAGTGACGTGGCCCAGTCAATAAAAGGGCGAGACACGTTCTAGAGTACCGCAGGAAGTGGTCATGCCAGCCACTCCCTCGAGGGCTGAGCACACTGCACCCCCACACCCATCCATCACTGGTGCGACCAGTGACGTGGCCCAGTCAATAAAAGGGCCCAGGTGCACGTGCTCGAGGCTAGTTACAGACCAGTACTACCCTGTGTCTGGGACAGTTATTTGCCGCCATGTGGGCCTGAGGCCCAACACTACACACATGATTGCATTAAAATGGCCGTTCACTAGAGAGGGAACCGCTCTCCTCGCATCGAGGTCAGAGGAGCCATGAATTTTCAAAATGAGACTGTAGAAATGAGGTTTCCAGGAATAATCAATATCATTTACTGTCTCCCGATTGTGACAGTTCATTATTTAATCCCTCCCGTTTAGTATTGATTTCCAGCCACCAGTCTATTGCCTGTAGGATGCTGAAAGATAGCTGTTTCTAAAAATAAACACACAGCGTTAGACACCTTATGTGAAATAGGCTGCTCGTATTCTTTGAAAAACCGGAATCAAATCGTCAAAGCTGTACATGACTTGAAAGGCCGCTGCAGCGGGCCGTGGAAACAGCATCACTGAAATTCCTTTCATGCAGGTCTCTCCCTTCCCTTGGCACACAGCCTTTAATCCCCCCTGCCAACCACCCCCTGGCTTTTTGCATTTATCTTTTTAAGTTGCATTTTAAGGTGAGAATCATTACAAAACCTTTCATTGTAGGAACGTTCATATTTAGCAGTTCTCTATTTCTTCCAATGTAAGAGAGGCCCTGGCAGGAAAGGTGTCTCCCAGCAAAGCAGACGACCATCAGTCAAGGAATAGGGCTGCTAAGTTTTGAACTCTTTGGCCCTGATCACAATGGAGCCAGAAACGTTCCACGCCTGCACAAACGCTGTCTCTGCAGTGGGGGTCGACATTATGACTTATGTGGAGTTTACCACGTCTGGTAATTACAGAGTGTGGGGAGAGGAGTGATGAGAGGAGCTGGCCTAACGGCTAGGGCGGTCGAGCTCGAATCTGGGGAACTGGGTTTGAGTCTCGGCAATGACGCTGAACATCCTGTGATTCTGGGCAAATCACTTAATCTCCCTGTGCCTAACAAAAATTAATGTGTGTCCTCATGTAACGTAACTGGTGCTATGTAAAGCGCTCTGATACCCGATTCAGGTCAAGTTCGCGCTAAACGCTGCAAAAAAAAAGTAATCCCCTGTGAATTTTCTCAGAAGGGCAGCCTACTTACATTTACTGGGAGGAAATGCCTAGAAAATAGGATGACATGCTGATTCTGTTGGAGAAAGCACCAAAATTTGTATATTATGTCCCATTTTGGCAGTTGCGGGCGGTGCAGGTAAGTGCGGTGAGGGGGTGGAGCGGGGCGGGACGGGAGGGAAGTCGACAGACGATGGAATAGGTTTTATTCATTTATTTAATTGTACCTATTCCGTCATCTGTTGACTTCCCTCCTCACACCCTGCCCCCATCCCTGCTCCACCGCGCGTACCTGCACCGGCCGCCGTTGTATTTTGAGGGACTTAACTCATTATATGCAATATTATTGCATTTGGTAAATGTCGAAATCTGTGGTATTGGTTTAATATGATGTGGTAAATATCACATCTCCTATTCGAACACTTATAATCAGGGCCTTTGCTTTTGTTGATTAGAACAGAAGTGCAGGGTCGCCCCCAAACCTTCTCTGCAGGGTCACCTCCACACCTTTTGCCCTACTCTCCACTTTTTTGATGAATTTGTTTTGGGGCATTAGGACCACTGCTAACCAATGCTAAAGTGCTTGTGCTCTCTCCCTTAAACATGGTAGAATTGGCTGATACCCCATTCGCCTATTTTATTTACCCTAATAAGTAACCCTGGGCGGGTAACTCCGCTCCGCCTGGGGAGATTGTGGAGATTTGTCTACTCCGCGCTCTGTGTCAAACGCGGAGGTAGGCAAAACTCTGCCTCCATGGTGGAGCGGAGTTAGCCGCTCCCTCTCCCTCCCAAATGCTTTAAAAATGATAAAAAGAAGGCGCTTACCTGTGTTTCTGCCGCTTCTCCTGCCTGGCGGCTCTCCTTCCTGCCCCTCTCGCGTCCTTCTTAGTTAAAAAAAACACTTTGCGCTTGCCCGAGGCCACACAGTGGCCATCAAGAGGGCGGGCCCCTAGTCACGGAGGGCTGCCCCGCCCATCTTGTGGCCAGCCACTCCTCACCCAGGCAGGCTCGTCCGGTAGGAGGTAGGAGTGTCATTGATGCACGTCCGGAGCGACGGGGAGGAGCCTCCTGGGGTATATTACTCCCTTGCTCCAGTAGGGAGGCCTCTTTGCCGCTCCGCACGTCGTCGCGCTGTTACTTCGGGACACTCTTTTCCCGCCCTTCCTCGAACCCAGAGTGTCTGATTGAGGGGGGCTCTTGGGGAGTTTTATTGTGTTCCTTTTTCGTTGCAGGCGGAGTTACTGGGCGATCCGGAAGAAGAGAGGTGCAAACACTGTACTTCAGCGGGCACATAGGGGTGCCAGAGCCTAACCTGTAACCTCATGGGAGGTGCAGGAACTCGTGTCGGCGCCCCAGTAGTCCTTCGGGCGGTTGTGGGCCTGTGCAACTGGGGGTTTGCCAAGTCACGCCCCGCAAAGGGCGTGTGTAGTATTGGCTCAACAGGCGGGCAGGTGGCGAGAATGCGGCCTGCCCTAGGATCGCCCGTAAGTTAACCCACCATCATTACATATGTTGTATGTAATAAACCTGCAGCAAATTTTCCCAAACTTAACACTTGTGTCTGTGTGTTATTTGCGGGTTTGGGCATTGTGGAGCGGGGGGTTCTTGTGGCCCTGATGTGACTATGTTGTATGTCTTGCGTGTGCAAATGCACACGCGCAAGACGTACATCGTAGTGTTTTTTCAATGAAGAAGGACGCGAGGCGGCCACTAGGTCAGAAAAAAAGGAGAAGGAAAGCAAACAGTTTGGGGTTACCCTTCAGAGAGTGCCATTTTCCAACACAGAGCATTCTTCATGATGGGCAGAATCTCATGGGCTTAGTATCACAAGAGGTAGATTAATCAACACGTTGCCCCAGTACAAAGTAACGCAATGTGACATAAACTATGCCAAGTCTTGATAAAGTATTTCCTTTCCAACCCAAAACCCTTCTTTGTGCTGGAAAGTTGCCCTGAAAGTTACATAAATAGCGCCTTTCACTGCTTGGCATTACTTTGCTTAAGGGGGACATCCCATGGGTGGTAAATGATGCAAAGCTCTATCACTGTGTGATTGGTTGATGGGAAAAGGCACTTATTTTCTGATAAAAGTTTAATATGATTCTCTACCAGCGTGATAAAACAATGACAAAGCAGAATAGCAGGCATCTCATGACTGATTGCTACTTTCTACAATTATATAACAATATGTTATGAAGATAGATTAAGTGGAAAATTATTTTGTGCCGTGGAAGAAAAAACGCCATACACTTGGCTGCCCACAATAGAATACTAACCGAAATCACAAGATGTTCTCTTGCATCCTTCCAGAGCAGAGATAAAAGTGTCATTGTTAGAGAAAGCCTGGATGAGTAGATACAGACTATACATCTAATCACGGGTACCATTTCAAGACACATAGGGATGTCTGGCAACACTCCTGAGTAGCTTTCTTTAACTAACTGAGACTGCCTCTAGGGAAGCATATGAGCAGCGTACTTATTTGTTTGTTATCAACTCCTCCATATTTTCAGAAACAAAATAAGGAATTAAATACTAATTATCATTCCCCATAATAATCTCGGAGCCATAACGACACATTGTTCTGTGCCTCCCAATTTATCAAATAAAATGATTCCCTTAGCAACTGTTTCACACAGTTCCTATGCCTTTCATTTGTAAGAAACAGAGTAGGTTCAATTGAATCTGCCTCACAGTGTGGGTTTGCTTTTTATTAAACGAGCTCTTGATGACTTCCATTTTATTCCATAAAAGTTTGCTGCTGTGCCATACAGTTTGCTATATTTTGCTGCTTTGATTTAAAGTTTATTGTGGAAAGTCATTGAATCTATTGCATCAAATTATTCATTTTATTTTAATACGTGATTGATGTATCATATTTTGTTTTTAATTCATTGCTACGTCGGTGCTGTGTGTGAGGAACCCTCAGATCAATTTTCATAAAAATCTTAAAGAAGATTTAGGTAGGTTAATTGTGGTACTGTGTGCACAGTTTACCGACCAACAACCACTTTATTATTATTATTGTATTTCTTATATAGCGCCAGAATCGACCCCCGAAGGGGTATCTCCGCGCTTGCCTTGGGAACCCGTCCTGGTTTTTCCCTGTGAGATAGCCCCTACAGGGCATCCCTAAGGTGAAAGCCAGGCATCCTGCCGTGGGGGGCCGTTGTGGAGATTAAGCAAGCTTAATGCCCAGAGTTGCAGAGTGTGAACCCATGATTAGGTCAGGCACCAAAGCGAGAATTATTGAGTCCGTGGACATTTGAGCTCAACACCCTGCCGCGTCGGGAATCGAACTCTGGTCCCGGGTCTGACCTCTGCTTCAGGGTCTGCCTGCTCTAACTAGTGAGCCACACTTCTCCACTTTGCCTACTAATGATGGTCTCTTAACTCACATTTCTTGATTATCTTATCTCTGCAGGCCTTTCAGTTGCCCTACCTGGAAGTACAGAAGCCTGCCTCCTAGTGTACCCGAATAAATTATATAATTTATCAAAAGCAAACAACCCCGTCGCCCAATTCTACTCAGATAGACCACATTTAACCCATATCAAGAAATATCATTCATTTGGCCATAATTGGTGAACAAATCCTGAAGATTTTTTGTCACTACTTTCACACATCTGCACAAAATCAACATGACCTTGGTTACGACTGAGTGATTAACAATCCCAAAAGCCACTCTGTATGCATGTTTCTTAGATGCTACAGCTCGGGAAAGACTTTATTCAGCAGTTCAACTCTTGCGAACCTAAAACTAACCCAGCAAAGTCCTACAATAATCTATATATATAAAAACGAAAGTATGTCTGTTTGTCCTTTACATATTGCTACACCATTCATCCGATCGCCATGAAACTTTGGGAAGTTGTTGAGTACACTCCCGTGAAGTTTCTGGAAATAAAAGAAATAAATAAAATAAATAAATTGTTAAAAGTTGTTGAGTACACTCCAGCGAAGGTTTCTGGCGGAAACAAAAGAAAATTATGTTAAATATCGGCCCCCCTGGCCCGCCACGGCCCTCATAATCTTTCCAATACTAAACGCTTACAGTTTCCGGTGCGACTCGCTTTTGCAATGACCATCAACAAAGCACAAGGACAATCTCTGCAAGTGTGTGGACTAGATTTGGAGAATCCATGCTTCTCACATGGACAACTGTATGTGGCCAGCTCACGCGTCGGAAAACCTTCTGATTTATTTGTGTACGCACCAGACTGAAAAACAAAAAATACCATGTATCCACAAGCCCTCGAATAAATAAACAGAATTAAAACAACACTTTAAAATGTTTTCCATATTAAAATGAATAAGTTTCAATAAAAATGACACAATGTAAATTGAATGTTATCATAACAAGTTTCCTTAAATTTCCTTTCTTCGAGATCGCAGCAACGCGCGACGGGTAAGCTACTGATTCATCTTAATGAGATCCAGACTTTTGCCGTACTCAGCCATTTCTATTCAGCCGTTTTGGAGAAAAAGATATAAAACTCCCACCCAAAGACTTCAACATTTTGGTCCAGATTAAACCCTGGAGATTCAGAGTTTTCGTCTTCCTGCACTCACAGAGGAAATATTATGGTAAGACCTAAGAACAGAGGAGTTCAAGACTTCAAGTATAGCAAAGATAAAGTTCTTGTTTTTATTTCACCTGCAATGCTTTTATCATTTTTCAGTGTTATGGATTTGATGGTGCACAGACATAATAACGAGTCCAAAATATCGTTTGGACATAATATCGTGTATTTAATATTGAGTGGACAAAATATCGACAGGGCAGAATATCGACTACAAAAATATTGTTTTTAAGGTAAGTGAAGTAATATCGACTGTAAAAAATATAGACAGTTAAAATATCGAAGTATATAATATAGATAGTAAAATATATCGAATTTTTAATAATATATAATTTTTTATAGTGTATTTTTATGTTATCATATGTGTGAACATTGTGTATTTATGTTATAAATAATTATATTTAACGAATTTTGTTTTAATACTTTTTGCGTAATTTTACTCTGTAGCGGGTTGTGGGTTTATAGGGGAATAGGGTGGGAAGTAATGTAATTATAATTAATTAAATATGTACATTTATTTATTGATAGTAATTAGTAATTAATTGCTAATTATTTATATTTGTTCATTAATTTAAATAAAATTGTTAATTAATTTAGAGTAATAGATTAATTGTTAATTATGTAAATTAAACTAATTTAATTCTGTAGCGAGTTGTGGGTTTATAGGGGAATAGGGTGGGAAGTAATTTATTTATAATTAATTAAATATGTACATTTATTTATTGATAGTAAATAGTAATTAATTGTTAATTAATTTATATTTGTTAATTAATTAATTTAAAATTGTTAATTAATTTATATTAATTGATTAATTGGTAATTATGTAGATGTAACTAATTTAATTTATGTAGTGGGTAGTGGGTTTATAGGGGCATAGGGCGGAAAATAAATTATTAATTATTAATTAAATAATAAAACTAATTACAATTTATTTATTTGGAAATAATTGTAATATTTGGTTAAGTTATAAATATGTATTTGTTAATGTTTAATTATTTAGTATTAATAGGTGATTAATTTAATTAATTATTGTTAATTATTTTTTTAAATTAATTATTAATAGATATTTTTTTGTAGATTTTTGAATAATATATGAATTATTTACTTTCCCTAATGTTGTATTCTCTGGAGTGGGAATAGTAATTTTAACCCCTACGCTATCCAATGCTTTCCCTACTGTTGCACCTACTGGAGTGGGAATAGTAATTTTAACCCCTACGCTATCCAACGCTTTCCCTACTGTTGCACTCTTCGGAGTGGGAATAGTAATTTTTACCCCTACGCTATCCAACGCTTTCCCTACTGTTGCACCCACTGGAGTGGGAATAGTAATTTTAACCCCTACGCTATACAACGCTTTCCCTACTGTTGCACCCACTGGAGTGGGAATAGTAATTTTTACCGCTACGCTATCCAACTCTTTCCCTACTGTTGCACCCACTGGAGTGGGAATAGTAATTTTAACCCCTACGCTATCCAACACTTTCCCTACTGTTGCACCCACTGCAGTGGGAATAGTAATTTTTACCCCTACGCTATCCAACGCTTTCCCTACTGTTGCACCCACTGGAGTGGGAATAGTAATTTTAACCCCTACGCTATCCAACACTTTCCCTACTGTTGCACCCACTGGAGTGGGAATAGTAATTTTAACCCCTACGCTTTCCAACGCTTTCCCTACTGTTGCACCCACTGGAGTGGGAATAGTAATTTTAACCCCTACGCTATCCAACACTTTCCCTACTGTTGCACCCACTGGAGTGGGAATAGTAATTTTAACCCCTACGCTATCCAACTCTTTCCCTACTGTTGCACCCACTGGAGTGGGAATAGTAATTTTAACCCCTACGCTTTCCAACGCTTTCCCTACTGTTGCACCCACTGGAGTGGGAATAGTAATTTTAACCCCTACGCTATCCAACACTTTCCCTACTGTTGCACCCACTGGAGTGGGAATAGTAATTTTAACCCCTACGCTATCCAACGCTTTCCCTACTGTTGCACCCACTGGAGTGGGAATAGTAATTTTAACCCCTACGCTATCCAACGCTTTCCCTACTGTTGCACCCACTGGAGTGGGAATAGTAATTTTAACCCCTACGCTATCCAACACTTTCCCTACTGTTGCACCCACTGGAGTGGGAATAGTAATTTTAACCCCTACGCTATCCAACTCTTTCCCTACTGTTGCACCCACTGGAGTGGGAATAGTAATTTTAACCCCTACGCTATCCAACACTTTCCCTACTGTTGCACCCACTGGAGTGGGAATAGTAATTTAAACCCCTACGCTATCCAACGCTTTCCCTACTGTTGCACCCACTGGTGTGAGAATAGTAATTTTAACCCCTACGCTATCCAACGCTTTCCCTACTGTTGCACTCTTTGGAGTGGGAATAGTAATTTTAACCCCTACGCTATCCAACGCTTTCCCTACTGTTGCACCCACTGGAGTGGGAATAGTAATTTTTACTCTTTTGTTATTGTACGTTAATAATATTGGCTATTATTTAATTATATTTTGTTACTATATATATATGTTTTAAGAAATATGATTAAATATTTTTTATTTTTTTACTTTCATTAATTATTTAATTATCATTAGTTACTTTAAGTATTCTGAAGTATATTTTAGTACTTAGTTTTTAATATTAATTTAATTTAATAGTTTTTTTAGTAAAGTCGATATTTTTTAAAACTATATTTTTATAAACGATATTTTAAACTCGATATTTTTGTACTTACTTGTTTGTAGATAGAAACTCGATATTTTGTCAGTCGATATTTTTTCCACGATATTCTTGCAGGTCGATATTTTGGCATTCGATATTATTTCAGTGATCCGGATTTGATACAGTGTTTTCTAGGCCCACACTTTACTTACTCTTGGTCCTCCATTGGAGTTTTTTAGTCACACTGAGGGAAAAATAAAGTTAGTATTTAATTATTTCAATCAGATTCATTATACAGTGCAACCCATTTGTCTACCCAATGAGGACCAGGAATCAGTAGCTAAGTTGAGAATGTTTATTACAAAATAGTAATCAAATTCAAGTACATCCCTCCAAGTGTCATGCTATAAAGAGACAGTATTACAAAAGGAATTCCAAGCATCATAAACAAATTGACCAATATTAAACAGAGAAGCAATTCAGTGGCTGTGATACAAAATCACACTGCTGGTGTTCCCATCTATAAATTAGTTATCTAAATATCCCAAGCACAGTCAAAAGAAGAACATGGTTCAGTTAATCTACCAAATCTCAGAAATCTGTGAGTTCCATGTAGGAAACATGGACAGGGCAAGGTAAATTAGGAAGAACAAGCATTAGCATCTCAGAAGCTCGGTTAAGAGTCTTCAGTGGGTCGAGAATAAGTGTCAGCCGAAGCCACACTTTGGATAGAATCCAAAGAAAACAGAGGTTTAAGCCTCTCAAAGACCATTTAAAGGGTAAGGGGTAATTATGGGGTAAGGGGTAATCATCATACCTTATCTCTACCCAGGCCCTCTATGAAAATCCTATACCTCAATGTCCGCTCTTTGGTTAAGCATTACATGGAGATTTACGACTTAATAGAGGACGAATCACCCAATGTGTTCTTCCTAACCGAATCCTGGTTGACTGATGCCATGGTGGCTGAACCAGGCTTAGCACTCCCCCCGGGCTTCAGTATCTTGACTGTAAACAGGGAGTCTAGAGGTGGGGGCATAGCTGTCATCTTCAAGTCCCGCTACCACTGTACTTTTGTCAAGGAGGATGTGGTTGGGTGCGAATGCGCTTGTTTTGTTATTTCTTTTATTGCTCACTCCACTATGAAAGGTTTTTGTTAGTCTACCTCCCCCCGGGACCTGCCTTGAATTTTGAATCTGCTATCATTGAGGCCGCTAATTCCCTGGAGCTGACGGCCACCATCGAGGTCTGGAAAAGAGAGGGATTACGCAGGTTCCAAACGGGTGCCTGGCGTCAAGGGCGGTGTGTCATATCGCTACCACCCCCCTCCCGAGACCCATGGTGCTTTGATTGTTTGCACCTGCTAATAAACCTGGTTCCGCTCCAATGTGAAGGAATCCACACACAGTGTTTTTTATACCTTTTTTAATACTAGCAACCCCTGGTTAGGGTGGGCCTTAGCGTGCCCATACCTCCGGGGTTCTCCACTACACTTCATTGGTCCTGACGAATGCCTGACTAATTGCTCACACATAGGCAGAAACATGTTGACCACACCTCAGGGATAAAACTGGACTTTGAATTTTGGTCCTTTATCCTACACCTTTGTTTTTACTCTTGTCCAATTGGCAAAACTAATAAACTATCTTTTTGACACAATTTGGAAATTTGTAAATCACTTATCTCACACTTCACCAATCACTCAACCAGCTCTGCAGTAAACTGGCGTTGCAGCACACTTGGGTGGCATTCGGCCACTCCTGGTGGGGCCCGATGATGAAGCATGTCACCACCTAGGTGGGTGAGTGAGGGCCTTCTGAATAACCTGAATTGGTTTCCATCACAGGTAATCTCTACCTTGAGTGTAGTTACATGCTTGCTCTTCTTTGATCTTTATTGGTAATACACTCCTCTGTTGATTTCTTGATTTCTCTTGAGGGGAGTAGGAGTGTTTGTTCCACTCCCTTCCTCTCTTGTTGATACAAGTGCACCAATTTTAGTATCATTGGTGATTTTAATCTACACTTTGACCGCCCTCTGATCCTGAAATCAGCAACTTGCTTGCTGATTTCGCCACTTGCCAATTAAGCCAGCTTGAGGTGGGCCCTACTCACATTGCCGGACACTTGCTTGACCCTGTCTTTTCTAACATTCCCTCTCTTTCGATCAAGACACCTAGCCCGGTGTGTGGTCTGATCATTTTATGGTCTCCATCTCCTTCCCGTTGTCAGAGCCAGTGCCTAGAGCTGATCCTAAGGGCTCCTTTAGACCACGCTGGCATAAACTTAAACTGGAGGACTTGCATGCCATCCTGGCACTCTGTTCCCCTACTCCAGCTACCAATCCAGATTTGGCGTACAAATCACTCTGTGACTAGATCCTACATGCCCTAGACACTCTCATTCCAGCTATATGATCCAAGGGCCGCTGCTCGAATTCTAAATCAAGGATCAACAATTCTCTGGCCGTCTTGCGCAGTACTTGTAAAAAACGGGAATGGATCTGGAGAAGGGACTACAACCTTGGGCTAGGAAGTCCTACCAGGATGCGATCAAGTGCTATCACAAGGCCATACATTCGGCACGAGCGGCTTACTTCTCTAATGAGATCAAGTCTAGTAAGAACCCTGCTAAATGTATTTTTTAAATACTTTACGATCTCAAAAAGAGGAAAGACCCCTCCACCCCTGTGATCACATCTGGGCACCAATGCGAGGACCTGGCCACCTTCTTTGCCAAGAAGGTGGAAGCCATCTATAAGTCTTTCCCTATTTTCCCTATTGATCCCACCGCCTCGCATGGTCCTCTTCCCACTCTCTCCTTGGAAGCTATCCCTCCTATTTCCCAGGATGAAATTCTCATGCTGAGCAAGAAATTTAAATCTGGCTCTCAGTGGATCCTCTGAGGCCCGCCAATTTAGGGACTCCCTACCTGTACTCCTTACGCCATTGTGTTAGGCAATTAACTCCTCTTTCACCACTGCAGTTGTGCCTCTACTATGGATGCAAGCTAGGGTGGTCCTCCTGCTGAAAAAACCCTCACTGGACCCGACTAAATTAGAACATTTCCGCCCTATATCTTTACTGCCTTGAGTTGCTAAAGTTGCTGAGGACCACACCAACAATATCTTCTCGGGCTTTCTGAATAATACCGGCGTCTTGGATTGATCCCAGAATGGCTTCCGCCCTGCTCACAGCACTGAGACCGCGCTCTTAGCTGTGACCGAACATCTGCAGACCATTCGGAGGATGGACACACCGTGGCTCCGATATTGCTCGATCTAAGCGTCTCCTTTTGATGAGGTCTCTCGCCGGATCCTTTTACATCGCCTAGAGGATGCTGGGGTGGTAGGTCTTTCTTTGGACTGGTTTTGATCTTTTATGTCTGACAGAACATTCCAAGAAACTGCCCCCCCTTTCTCTCCCGCGCTCAATCCATCAGGCAGGGGGTACCCCAGGGCTCAGCCTTGAGCCCCGTACTTTTCAACCAGTACGTTCAACCCCTAGATGCGGTGACGAGGGACCATGGCTTGAACATGATCTCGTTTGCCAACGATACGCAGTTGGTGGTGGCCATTCTACGCGGGGCGCCTCCAAATTTCAGAACGGCCTAGCGACGGTCGCATGGTGGATGAACACCAACTGCCTCTAGCTCAACGCCAATAAGTCAGAGGTGCTGTTGGTGGGGAGAGATAAGGGGCTCTGGAGTGCACAATGGTGGCCTGTTGTCCAAAAGGATTGAATTCAAAAACCTTTGCCTGACTTTCAAAATACTTAAACTTTCATCACCTGAGATTCTGTCCAATCTGCTGGTGCCCTATGTACCCACCCGCCAGTTACACTCGGCTGAGCAATATCTGGCTAGGGTCCCTCGGGTGATGCGCCTCCATGCTGGGGGTCGGTCCTTCGGGTATCTAGCCGAGAAACTGGGGAATTCCCTCCCTACCCAGATTCAGCACCTGGATTGCCTGTTGTCCTTTTGTAAGACCACCAACACCTGCCTGTTCCCCTTGGTTTAGTCCCTAGCTTCTCTACTGACACTGCTACTAGCGCCGGGGGGCTTCTTCACTGAGGCAGCTGCATGCTCTATAAAAATACCTAACATAACATAACACAACAAGTGTCTGCAAGGTGTCCAAGGGGAAATTCTGCATAGAGTCTGCAGAATAGGGGATCAGCAAAGAAGTCCTCAAAAGTTCTCTTGAGAGTGTCCTGCAGGGCTCCAAAGAGAGATCTGTGGATTTAGGAAAGAAGTTAAAAACTCAAAATTGGGTTTTGGTTATATTATAATCAATAACGTTCATAGATGACACCTCTTTGGTCACGCCACCATCAAGAGTCTATTGTCCATGTTATTCTCACATTGCAGATCACAGCATTCACCTTATTTCCCACACTAGACATTGAAACAACTTTTCCTTCTCACACCCAGGTCAGCAAAGAATAATCCTTTCATTAGCGCTCTAGTTTCCCATGTGGTTTCGTCAAAGTCTTCTCAGACTATGCTTCTATCTCTAGTACAAAAATGTTTCTATTCTAAACTGACAATGCCTGTGAATACCTGCAAGAAAGCCATGTTAGCAGAAAATGTAATACAGGAATGTATGAAATGCAGCATGGTGAAATACAGGCCTAAATTGTTAAGTCAATTAAGCATTTAATTCACTGGCACACATTTCATATGCATGTGAGAAGTTAAACATGAACTAATATTCTGCCCTTACTCCCAGCACAATCCCAAAAACTCCTGATTCAGGGCCTCGTGATGTCCCGCCTAGACTACGGAAACGCTCTCTACCTGGGGGCCCCCAAAAAAGTACTAGCAAAACTCCAGACAGTACAAAATACTGCCGCCCGCCTTCTCACAGGAACTCATCGACGCTGTTTAGCCAAACCAGCCCTGAACACCTTGCACTGGCTACCCATCCAGGAGAGAGTACAATTTAAGGCTCTATGCACATCACACAAAATTCTTCAGGGAAAGGCTCCACCTATTTTAAAAGACCTTATCACTCCCTACAATACCAATAGAACTCTCCGTTCCTCACACTGCAACTTGGCATCTGTACCCAGAATTAAGAAGGCCCGCTCTGGAGGTCGACTCTTTGCTTATAATGCTTCCAAGTTGTGGAACTCATTGCCCCCAGACATTCGGGCCCAGCCCAATCTTCTCTCATTTCGTAAGGCACTCAAGACCTGGCTGTTCCCATAATGCTTCCCTCTCTCATCTTGTTACTCTATCACTAGCGCTGGGACGCTTACGGGCAGCCATGCGCTTTACAAATCTGTAAAATAAATAAATAAATAAATAAATATACATTATTCAGTGCAGTTAGTGCAAATTGTATACAGCATACAATAAATCAAATTACTCACAGGTAATTATGACTGAGTACTACGTTTGAATGTAGATAAATGTAACATTAATGTATATATCACATACATTTTGTAGTTTTAATTGAAATAACATTCTACATAAATGAAAATGATTTTAATCTTAGTGTTAAATCATCATAGGTTAATCAAATGCTATAGCACACGTTTAGGAAAGTTGAGTTTCTTTATCTTTATGAATAAATTATCTATTAAACAAGGATGGTTATATTTCTTTTCAAACTTCATTAAAACATCTTCAATTAGAATGATTTAACACATACTTGTGAGTAGTTCTCTAATTCTACAATAAATGCACTCTTTCATAATATTGTCGAATGAAATAGTTTCATAAATCATTGTCTCATGAAAAAAATATGCATACGGTGCACGTTCATTGTATGTGTTTGTTAACATTCTGGTGAAAATTCTGTGATGTTTAATGAGTAGACAACGAGGCCATGTAACAATCCCCCCTCTAATGGTGAATCAAGCCATCACATCAATGTCTTATCAGATGAACAGATTGCAATCTGATTGTCTTTATCATTTATCTTCTGGACTCCTCCAAAAATGTCATGTCATCATAGTATGTACTCTGTCTATCCTCCAGGTCAACATCTGCTCTATTTCTCTTACCTCCCTTATTCACTTGTGCACGTCTGTATAACTTAAGTATTACAAACCAGAATAATCCATGAAGAGCAATTATAACTAAGGGTTTCAAAATGCTTCCAACTAGTCTGCTACCTAGGTTTCCAAACCATCTGCCTATATAGCAGAAAACCCATTCCCTATTGCTTCCCAAGCACTTGCTGCTGTCAATCCTTTAAAATCTTTAAGTAAGTAATGTTACTAATGTCAAGGGGTCACATGCTGCTATCGTCTGACAGTATCATTATGTCACATTTGATGTATCTTGATTCATAAGTGCCTATGAGTATAGTAAAAGATCTGTGTGTTAAAAGACCCCTTATATTCAGATATGCTTGTTTGCAAATGGCGCTGTCTATGCTGTTAAACACCATGTAACTTCATTGGTAAGTTTGCTGAACCTTATCTACAGTTAGCACTGTAATTATTGTTAATGCGCTATGCTTTGAACTTGCCACTGCTTGTTTGTCGCTCCCCGTGCCTGGCGCTCCCCTCACATGTATAACCGTCTAAACGGTTTGATGGATCTCACGTGAGGGTAGCGAACCTTCCAGGCTGCACAAGGTATAAAAGGACAGCCCTGACAACGCGGCGACGCTTCGCTTCGTTTCAAGCGTCACCGCGAGAGCTCCTGTTTCAGTGTCCTGAAGAAACCCGCCCGTCCTACATTCCCGATCAGCATTGGCGAGGTCCCCGTCCTTTGACCTACCTTCCAGAGCCCTCCGAGTCCTCCGAGTTCTCCGCTTCAAGTACTGGTTGGTGAACCTTTGGATTTAAACTCGCGCTTACCTTTCTTTTCCTTCCGTGAATACTGAAGGCTGCTCACTGACAAACTTCCGGTATCTCGTCGTCTCGTCGTCTCCGGTGAGCAGGACAGCCTCTCCCTCGTATGCAGTTAGACTTGATATTGCAAGCCTTGCATAAGGGAACATTGAGAGAGAGTTCAGTCTCGATTCTTGTTATTTCCAACAAACATTGTTAAAGACAATTGTGCAATCGTATTGAGGAGATCATTGTGATACTTTACAAACATTGACAAATACAATTGCAATTAGACCGAATTCTTCACAATTGACATGATTGTTAAAACTGATTGCTGAAGTTATGAATGTATGTCCATACCTAAACAAACCTTGGTAAATACAAACCATTATATTGCTCATCTAATGTTTGTGAACAAGGCATGGTAATATGCAGTGAAAGGTCTATAGTAGTTTACAGCCCGAGACTTTGGATATTTGTTTTCTCTTGTTTTCTTGATCTCTTTCCAGAACCCCACATCAAAGCATTCCATAAAACAATTATCAGGTATGATTTAAAGATTATTCAGTTCTGACAATACTTACCCTCATACTAACAATATTAATGAAGGTTGATTGAGTTATTGGAGATTCATGATCGTTTATGCAAAGTCAATTGATATTTCATGATTTTTTAACCCCTTTCTTGAAGGTATCTACTAGACAAGAGAAGACTTCAGATAACTGATAATTGTAGAAGTGTCAGCAAGGGTCTGTATATTTTAGGTATGTGCATTTAAAGACTCAAACAGTTGTAGGTCAATTGTTGTCTGAGATACTTAATGTAGATATTGATTCTATTTTTATGCACACAGTGAGTCAGCTCGACGCCACAGGCCCTGAACACTTCACCCAGAGAAATGTCACTTGGACTTCGCAAGAGCCAGTGTTTTGTTTGTTTCTCTTTCCACTTCCCCTCTCCCTTGCGGAGAAATCAGAGTGTTCAATTGTATTACTCCTTGTTCCCTGATTGTTCTGAGAAGGATTTGGGAAGAAGAAACACACAGGAGTCTTGTGGCAAGAAGCTCAACAACTAATGTATTTCTTCAGGTCTTTACTCACATCTGGAATATAAGTACAACATTGTTAAACTTTTAACATCTGGCAGACTCCACCCTCTTTTGCGAGGATGACTTCTAAAGCAAATCGATTTTGCAAAGCCATTATTCTGATGGCAACCCTTTCTGTATCTATAACTAAGAATCCTCCAGCTGTACTAGTAGGCAATTTATCAACTACTGTAGAAAGCTTTCTAATCTTGTGTGAGTTGAGTATCACTACTACACATGGTATCAAAGCACCAAAGATTTCACCTACAATTTCACTAGCTCTAGCACCTCTCTTTGCTCTCACATGTTGTTCCCTTGTCAAATCATCAATCTGTCCCACATAATAAAGTTTTGGAAAAATTACTCCCAGATAACATGTTTGTTGTGGGATAACTTAAGATAAAACTAAAAAAAAAAGGATTCTCTTGGCAAGGCAAACACAGGTTTTTACTGTTGCAGCAGGGAGAGTAGCTATCTCCACATAGGTAAACAGTTGGTCTGAATGTTCTGCTTCACAGGCAGCCACTTATTTAACAATATTGAAGAATGTTTATTACAAAGGTCAAAAATGAGTTACTTAGAAGTTACTTATTGGTTACAAAAACATTGCATCACCTCTGTTCCTAACCTTTTGACTTCTCTCTGCACATTCATCATTGTAATTTCTAACAAACTAAATATTCTCTACTCTTGAATGCATGGGTTTTTACATGTGTGCTCCCAATACTTCTTAACAGAGTATGTGTACCCTTGGCTAATTCAATCTTCTACTCCTATTCTTCAATCATGTTCTTAATTTGCTGAAAGCACAGATTATGTGCTTATTGTGCTGTGGCCATAAATTTCTTCAAGCTTACAAACATGGGTTTTCTGTTAATTAAGACCCTGCATTCTATTTCGAAGGGAACTCTTCACCTCTCTAGCACCAGCACGGATTTTAGGCCTACCACACATACATTTATATTGCTTTCTACCGATGTTTGCCGTAGCGTAATTTCTAACCCTGGGCGTAGTGCTACGTTCCGCCCACGGAGTGTACGTAGTGTTGCCTACTTCGTACTTTGCAAAGTAGGCGTAGTAGGCAACACTACGCACGCTCCGTGGACGGAGCGAAGTTGCCCACCACCCGCCTCCCTCCCGCCCTCTTCAACATGGTTCTATTAATGTAAAATAAATTTTAAAGTACATTAAAAGCACTTACCCTCTATGCAGCGTCCCGGGGCTCCATCTTCAGATGACGCGGCGAGTTCTTCTAGGCAAATGCGCATGCGCGGGCACCCGCGCATGCCCATTTCTCGCACGAAATGCGCATATGAAGATGGAGCCCCGGGACGCTGCATAGAGGGTAAGTGCTTCTAATGCATTTTAAAATGTATTTTACATTAATAGAACCATGTAGAAGAGGGCGGGAGGGAAGCGGGCGGAGCGTAGTGGGGCTACATGAAGTGTGTGGGTGGGCGTAGCGCCCTCCCCACTTCACGGAGCTTCGCGTAGCCCCACTATGCTCACTACGCCCACCCTTAGTAATTTCCTCATGTTTCATTTCCTCTCCAACATGTTCCATACCATCTCTTGGGTAACCTGCAAAATTAGAGAAAACAGGCTCTTGTCCATTTAAATATAAATCTAAATTTCCATGTACTTCAAATGTATTGTCAAATTCACTAGTCCCTACAAAATTTGTGTCAGTTATGGATATCCTATTGAAAATCCATAATCTCCCTTTATGTTGCCAGTGTAAAGATAACACTGCCATGTTTCGCACTAACGTGTGTCCACTTTCATTTTTGGCCCATTGTGGCATTTTGAAAGATTTGTGGCTTCAGTTAATAAATCCCTCATTCTGTCTTCTACCGCATCAATTACTTTCATTTCTATATCTGTCAAAAAACAAGTTAAGTTGTGTCTGTGCATAGGCCGTATCCAGTGTCATGGTGGATATAAAATAATGTCTGACTATTTCTGATATTTTCACATCAGGCAGTCTATTAAAGTGCTTCAGAAGAAGAACTTTTGAGAAAAACAAGTAATGATTTCAGTAATAATATTGAAAATTTACTTTTCAATATAATAAGCTTGGCAATAGACTACAAAAAACTCTATATCTCAAGGGAAGATGGTGGTATGTTGGCCCCTCAGCAACTGATGCAGGCAATTGCATACACACATGACAATCCTTCGCATCTATAGTGTCAACATATTCATGAAGCAGTTTTCAATAAACATTTATTGAATAATCCTCTCTAGAAGCATCTACACAACTATTTCTCATTTATTGCAGGTAAACTATTGTCAGTAGGATGTGGTGGTTGAGGAGCACGTGTAAATGTAGGCTTTTCTACCTGTAAATGATGGTGTAAATTCAAAATTATAAGTAAAGTAACTAATACTATTGTTGCAACAGCAAATGTTCCTGCACATATATATTTACATCTAAGCGTGTTTGTGTTAGGCTCTTTGAGTTTTCTAGCGACATATCATTTAGCTATGATATTTCAGCACAGTCCTTGCAGTTTAGTTTCCACTTGCACAATCAGAAAAGCAAGATCCAAATGTCTTTTGCAGCAGAAATATATACAACGATCCACGTGGGACTTCCTTAGTCCTACTCAGTGCCCTTCTAAGCGACAACCTTTGGATCCTTCACCAACACGGGCCTTGGTACTCTTCTTTGTAGTTTGGGAAAGCTATTAAATGCAGTCTCTAACAAATGTGCAGTTCAAATTCACTAATACTCAGTTTCAGAAAAGGTTGAGTCAGTCTGTTTGGTGGCAATGCACTTTCAAAACTTAGTTCCGCCCCAAAGTTCAATTCAAGCAGGTTCAAGTGGATACAGATTGTTATAGCAAAATGTGAATAACATTCTCTTCCAGTCATTTGCTGCCAAGAATGTCCACTCAGGGGGGGGGACCTTTGACAGGGTCTTTCTCTATCACTGTCACTCAGGCCAGATCCATCAGCACTCTCTGGGAATGTGCGAGGTACATGTACTTCAGTCAGACGGCATCTTCCTCTCTCTTGCCTTCTGGACCATCTGGCACAGTTAACAAAACTGGATGGAACCCTTCTGTACTGACATTTGACTGACTCATACCCCCTCAGGGTAAACAAGGGCTCTGCTAGCCGCTTGCTGATCCCAGCAGCTTGACTAACCTGTTCCCTCTGCCTCACTGTAACCGTCGACATATCAGGAACCAGTGCTGTTATATCATCAAGGGGACACTGGACTCTGTGAGTATGGGCAGCATGTACCCAATTAGGGAGACCTCCCCACTTTACAGCAGCAGTGGTTACCAGTATTACCTGGCACAGCCCATGCCACAGAGGCTCCAAGCACGACTTTTGCACATGCTTCTTCACCATAACCCAGTCACTGAGACTGAGATCATGGCACTGCTCCTGTTTAAATAGGGGCTGTAGCCTCAACAACTTGGTAAGATACAGAATGTGCCACATCATCCAGTCATTTGCATTAATCAAAAACAATGTCATCTGTAATGTTCATAAGCTCATTCGCAGGAACAGCGGGCTGTTTTAAAGCCCTACCCATGATGATTTCATGGGTCGACAATCCTGTTCTGTCTGGAGTACTGCACAGACTCATCAACACAAGAGGCAAAACATCTGGCCACTTCAGAAATGTTGAAGCACACACTTTAGCCAATCTGGGTTTTAATGTGCCATTGAATGGCTCCACAATGCCAGAAGCCTCCGGTCGGTAACTGTAATGTAGTCTTCTTTGCTCAACTTGTAGTGCGGCACATATCATCTTCAGAACTTCATTGTTAAAATGAGTTCCTCGGTCTGAAACCGAAGAAGTAAGGAAGCCAAAACGCGATATCAGCTCCCTCAACAACAGCTTAGCTACTGTGAGACTGTCATTTCTCCCCATTGTGAAAAGACGTAAACTATCACAAGGATATATCTCAATCTGTTATAAATGGGCATCTCAATAAATTCCATTTGCATCTTATTGAAAGGGCTTTCTGATCTCCCTATGCAACTCATCTTTAGTGGAGTCCTCCTACCTATATTCTGCTTCTGTTGGCAAACCACACATCTGTGGTACAAATTTTGGCTGTCAACCTGAATCTTGGGTTCAACCAGGTTTGCCTAAAGAGGTGCACCATTGTGTCTCTCCCTACGTGTGCGGTGCCATAGTATTGTCTGGCAACACAGGTCTTCCATCACTTGAAACCCAAATCCTGTCTCTATCACTTTTAACACACCTTGCTGTTCTGCTTCAGACACTTCTTCCTGTGATCTCTTAACCTCCTCCCAAGTAGCAACAGTAGACAACAACTGATTGCAATCTGTGACATCCAAACTTTCATTGACATACTCCCCATTAAAGATGCAAGAATTCAGTGCACAGTACCGGGCTGTTTCTTCAGTATATCTGTTACCCAATGAGCGGCACACTTGACAACAGCAATTTGGGCAGGTTTTTGCAGAGCCTGAAGCTAATTCATTACTCTCTCCCCATTGCAGATTGGTGACCCCGAAGAGGTCATGAATCTGCGTCGGGACAATAACTACCCAAAGAAAGTAATGGTACCAAATCCGTACTATCAGTGAAGATTGTCGCTCTCAGCTGGTCTGAAACACAGCATGCTCTAGTAAGAGCAATCAATTCTGTCACTTGTGCTGAAAGGACTCCTTAAAGCCAGGAGGCTTTGTTTACCCCTGAAACTATACAAACTGCATAGCCAGCTCTCAAATTTCTTGATCTAGCAATTAGAACTCTTCAACAAACAGCGCATGATCTGATTCTGTTAGTGGCACATCCTGAATGTCAGGTCTCGGCTTGGTGCACAGTTCAGTAACATCAAAGCAGTCATGTTCAATGTCATATTCCACTATCTCGTTCCCAGGAAGGGGCAGTATCCTAAGGGATACATTGTCAGCACCAAGGATGACTTCTTCATACATGGTAAGCCGACTATTGGTAAGGAGCTGTGTCCGAGTATGGGTTAACAACACCTCATTTGAGTGGGATATGAAGACTATCAGAGGGTGACCTATAACAATGTCCCTAGGACTGCTTGATACGAACTCTAGTGGAGGCAACAGCTTTAAGGCAGCCAGGCTAAGCTTTGGCTATGAGATCAAGTGTAGCAGACAAATAGGCCACAGGTCTGCGAGCCTTGCCTTGTATTTAGGTATGCAATGAAAGAGCACAGCCTCTCTTTCACTGCAAAACAAAGCAAAATATGTGTTATAATCAGGCATTCCCAGAGCTGGGGCACGGCAAAGACATTCTCGCAGCTCTGAGAAGGCACACATGCAGCTGTCAGTCCATGGTACCGGATTTGACACATCTTTGTGTGCCAGCCTCTGGAGAGGCTTAGCCAATAAGGGGAAAGGTGTGAATCCACTGTCAACAGTAGCCCACCATTCCCAAGAACATTCAAACTATTTCTGTGTAGTTGGTGGATTCGTTGACAGAATTGCTGAAATTCTCGCTTGTGATACCTTCCTTGCTCCTTTCTCAATGTGGTGTCCTAGATACAGAACTTCTTTCTTACAGAGCTGTAATTTGGTTGGGGACATTTTATGCTAATTCTCAGCTAAGTGATTCAGCAATGCAATAGTGTGACATTTGCAAGCCTCCTGCGTATTTGACACCACCAGTAGGTCATAGATGTATTGAGCTAGAACTGAGTGATGGGGCATCACTAAGGACTCTAGATTCTTCTTGGGTATCTGATTATAGATAGAGGGACACTCATATAGCCTTGTGGGACTCGGCATCACATCAAAACACGGCTGCCGAAATGGAAAGCAAAAAGAAACTGGCTATCCTCATGCACTGATATAGAAAAGAAGGCTTGGCATAATTCAATGACAGAGAACAACTCAGTCTCACATGAAATCACCAAAAAACACAGTTGGATTTGGTACCAGATGACAACAAGGGACAACGATTGAGTTTACCCGTCGCAAATCTTGGACACTGCCATACTTACCATTGGGTTTCTGCAAACCCATGATAGGTGAGTTACATGGACTCCCATAATCTCTTTCAGAATGTCTTGGTCGATAGTTGAGTCAATCACAGGAGTAATCCTAGCAACAGTTTTTTGGGTCAAATTGTATTGTGGAATTCTCTGGAACTTGGCATTAGGCTTTACAGTAATGCAGACATGTTCAACATCTTTGATAGGTCCAATATATTTACCTGTAAAGTCCCAGACTTTAGGTGGCACTATGTCTCTCAATTCCAGGGGCAAATCATCTTTCGTTAGCAAATGGTACATTCTGATGTCTGATCTTAGTCTGACAAGTTTAAAGCCAATGTCCTCAACTCCTGCAACTTGGATTCTTTGTCCTGAGAGGGGTAGGTTAGGAACCTCTGCTTTTCTTACAGTAGAGCGGATAGCACCAGTTTCAACGAGGAATGATACAGGATTCGCATTTACCTCACCATCCACAAATTGACCACTCTGGTCTACCTCTAAGGTTGTGCCAAGTACACAATCCTCCTCCCCTCTGGGCCCTGTTATTGCAACAGGTCTGAGCTCAAATAATCTGCTTGGGCCATGGAATGTTGTTGGGACATATTCTGGTTTACAAAGGGATTAGTGTTTACACTGAGAAACTTATTTGCATTGTATCCTGGGTCATTTGCAACACTAACATTTTGTTGTGGGATTGGGGCTTGTGGAATTTGCATCACCTGCACTTGGGGTACATTGGGATTCTGGGCTCTCTGCCTCTGTACTTGCTGTGTCAGAACTATATTTTTTCCATGCACAAATCCACCATTCGGAACCTGGTTCCTGTTAACCATGTTACCACCATTACATCAACATTCACATTTCCAATGCCCTAACCTGTTGCAAACATGGCAGGGATTAGTTTTATTTAAAGTTGGTTCATCAACATGTGTCCTCAGATCCATTGGGACACCTCATTCTCTACCTTGTGGTTGAAACACTTGCTGTTGAAACCGATTAACACTTTGCATCATAGGAATTCCCTAGTGATACCCTCCTTGCACAGGACCAGGATTATCAATAAATGACTGATATTGACCTTTCTGTGCAGCTTTCATTTGTGCAATCCATAATTTCTCCTTCAATTTCGTGTGCATCATTTCCAATTCATGACCAGTATTTTGCATATCTCAAACTTTCAACAATGAGCTTACTTTGCCAACAAATCAAATATTGCTGAATCATGGAACTAACGTCAGGCTTCAATCCAAACACAAATCTGTAAATATAATGTCCCATATCCTTTGTCTCGGTTGTCTCTGTCCCACTAAACTGGTTAAATGCCTGCAACAGTCTCTTACAGTAAGCATGAATTGACGCTTTGGACTCTTTCTGTTGTTCTCTCAATCTTGACTCAATCAATCTCATCAGGAGAGATTTTCATCAGGAGAGATTTTCAACTTTAAGAATGTAATCACCTGATTGTATTTCTTCATGACTATTGGGGATGGAGCATGTGATTCAAGATGTCTCACTGGCTTTACTTTAGGCCAATTCACACCACAGAAACCTTGCATTCAACCCACAGATCACCTGGGACCAGAATTTCAAATAGAATATCCAAATCTTTCCACAAAACGTTTGATATTTTTACAAATCAATCAACCTGTCTGCACCATTCCACTGGATTCTTTCTCAATTTTGGGAAATCATTTGTGAAGGATGCGAGATCCAACCTACTCCATGGTAAATGTACACACCCTCCAACAGGCACATCTCTCAAAAAAGCATATGTATATCCTCATCACCCTCCTCTGTTCCAGATAGAGACATTTGTAACTTGACTTTCTTTGGTCCCTTTTTCTTAGACCATCGGCTTTCCCATTTATCTAGCTCTCTACACTTTTTGAACAGAGGAAATGTATTCTTTTCTTTTAAATATTTTTCTTTTCTTTTGAAAATAAACAAAACATCAAACAAAGCATGAATACACGATACACAATGAATGTCACTACACAATAGTCTTATAGGGCAATTGTAAAAGTGTGATGCCTGTTGCAGGTGAATCTGCAAATGGGCTTGGACGACTTGGGCGCACAAAGATAAAGTGTCACAGTTACATTGTCCGGAGTTACTGGCAGTGGGAACAAATATCACAGCTTTCAAGGTTCATCCCCATGTCTTCCACGCAGCAATCCCCTCCCTCCTCTTCCCCTTCCACTTCCAGACAGTAGTATTTCATCCATGGTGCCCATATGTTCCGGAATTTCCGCGGGCAGCCCCATGCCTTATAAGTCACTTGTTATGCCACCATATACAGATTAAGCTTGCCCTCCATTTATTCAGCGTAGGTAACTGCGGGCCCCCCAGTATTTAGCGATATATCGTTTGGCTACCACCAACCCCGAATTCGCTAATACAAGTTTACGCCTCAAGATGTCCACGTCAGTTGGAATTCCCAGGAGGAGAAACCTTGGTTCCAGCTCTAGTTGGATTTCCAGTATGTTATTAAGCTCTTCCACAACCCTTCCCAAGTATGCCTGGATCTCGGTGCACTCCAAAAGGATATGTATAAATGTTCCGCATTCTATGAGGCATCTAAGACAATCCGGGCTCTCAGCTCTCCCAATTTAATGCAATGTGGCTCTATCAAAATAAGTTTGGTGTAGGATTTTGTAATGGATGAGACAGAACCTTAGTTTAATCCCCACTTCCTGTGGATGCATGAGAGCGACCTCCCAGTCTACATCTTCCATTACACCAGTGGTCCTCTCCCATTTTGCTCGAAGTGGACCCAATTTATCCGGCATGTTATTAGGTAAACAAAATGGCTTTGGCTGGGAGTGGACCCTCTAACGGGGCATGCTCTGGCAGTGTCTCCCTATTCAACCCCTCCGCAATCCATGCATGTTTCAGACAGAGGTATGCATATGCCTGAGTTTCACGGAGCTGGAATCTGGCTTGAAGTGTGGTGAAAGAGGCCAGCACCCCATTCTCCAGAACATCCCCTGTCCTGGAAATACCAATTAAGTCCCATTGCCTAAAGCCTCTCAGCTTTCCGACCGTGACTAGCCGAGTCCCCTCCCACAAAGGGGTCTCTCTGGTACATCTATGATCCCACTTCATTTGGTGTTTGGCGCTTTTCCATGCCTCTAATGTCCTCTGGATCACCTGTAGTAATCGGCTACATCCCTTACCTATATAGATAGTGTGCATTCTCTAAACTGTAGTCTTTCCAGCCGATATGTCGGGTGGTCCCCTGGTGCGTGAATCCATTCATTGATTACAATGAGGTGGGATGCTCTATAATACGCCCTAATATCTGGAAGCTCTAAACTGCCATTGTATGGGTTTCTCTGCAATGTTTGAAGTGTAATGCGTGGATGGGCCCCGTCCCAAAGGAGAAAGCACAATTAATTGTCTATACCTTAGAACATCGCGTCTGGAATTTTGGTGTAAGTGTTTTGCAACACATAAAGCAGCTGGGGAAGTGTGATCATTTTGTACATGGCGGCCATCTCCTAACTTCCTCCTCGAAGTTTGTGAGGACCCACCTAATGTTGTGAGCCAAGCTAGCGGTCACATCTGTGGTAATGTAGAGGCCAAGATATGTGAATCCCTCTGTTGACCAGCGCAAACAACTAGGATTGTCTGGGTCTCTAACATCCCCTACCGGGTATAGGGTAGATTTACTCCAGTTGATTATATACCCCGCCTGTTGCCCATACTCCTTAAAAAAATTCAGGATTTGCGGGTGAATCTCCGTCGGGTTTGTCACATACAATAGAATGTCGTCCGCATATAGAGATATGCGTTCTTCGTCTAGGAGTCGGGATTCATCCACAAAGCCACCCAGTCCGGGGAAGGCTCTGATAACACAGGCCAAGGGTTGGGGAATAAGGGCAAACAATAAGGGGGAAAGAGGACATCCCTGCCTATCCTCCTTTGAATTGGCTAGGTTCCTGAAATAGCTCCGTTAACCTTGACCCTAGCCTCAGGCTCAGTGTATAATAGGGCCACCCAGTCCATGAATCAGGGCCAAATCTGAATTTCTCTAGAGCATGGCTCATAAAAGGCCAATGGTTGGGGTCAAACTCTTTCTCAGCATCAAGGGAAAGGAGCAGGTGGGCCTTCTCCCAGTCTCGAACTACATCCATCCACTTAGCCACTCTTCGGAGGTTGTATCTCGTGGCTTGTTTCGGCATAAGCCGGATTGATCTCCATGTATCAGAGAGGTAATAACAGTAAGAAGATGTATCGCAAGGATAGTAGCCATGATCTTGGTTTCTATATTTAATAACAACATTGGACAATATGACCAACACTCGTCAGGGGGTTTTCCCTCTTTGGGTATCACCATCACAGTTGCCATTCTAAGATCTGCGGGGAGTATCCTGTCGACCTTGGAGGCCTTAAGCATCTTAAGTAAGTGTGGGGCCAGTATGGCACTGTGTGCTTTAAAGAATTCCCGCGGAAGGCCATTAGGGCCTGGGGTTTTCCCCTCTTTCATCCAACCAATAGCCTCTGTGACCTCGTCTCTTGTGATGTCTTCCTCAAGCCTATCCCTGTCATCTGGGGCGCAGCAAGAAAGTTTGATCCCTGCAAGGTACTGGATTATTTGTGCGTTCACTTGTTTGTGTCTGAGCGGCATAGGCTGCTGCTTGGGTGAAGGACAATATCCTGGGGTGTGGAGTAGGTCTGGCCCTGTTGCCTAATGGACATAACCCACCCCCACTCCTGTTCCTTCCTACCCAACCATGCCAGCTGTTTACCCGCCCTATCTCCGTCTCATATAACCTGTGTTGAACTGCAAGCTGATGAGGCCATGCCTCATTGGTAACCAGTGCCTGGTGTTCCCTATTTGTAATGACAATTTGACGGAGGGTATGTGCACTCAACGTGGAGGCACCAGTATGTTTGAGTTCTACCAGCCTACGTTCCCTTACCAAAATCTTGTGAGTTTCCCACCGTTTCTTATGGGCAATAATATTTTTGGCTCTGTCGCATAAGACCGCCTTGAAAGATTCCCATATAATGACAGCCGATTGAACTGAGTCGATACAGAAAAGGGGGTGGAGATGAACAGAGTGTCTGAAATTGAATTAAGCAGACCACTCTTACCCAGTCCAAAGATCAGGGCTTGATCCATCACCGTTATTTATCTCACTGCACCCTCCCAGCTCAGAACCTGGCTATATGCAAATCAGTCTGTCCCTGGCCCAGTGCATCATGGGAACAGGGCAGACTAAACTACCAAGCCAATTCTTCACCAGAAAGGAGACAAGCTACCGGGGACCGGTTTCTGGCATTTCAGCCGTCTTCGGTCCGGCTTGCTTGAATCCTGATGGTGCAGTGAGAAAGGGACTCATGTCTGAGTATACCCTGCCACACCTATAGTGGCCAAAAACGATACAGAAAAGGGGGTGGTGATGAACAGAGTGTCTGAATTAAGCAGACCACTCTTACCCAGTCCAAAGATCAGGGCTTGATCCATCACCGTTATTTATCTCACTGCACCATCCCAGCTCAGAACCTGGCTATATGCAAATCAGTCTGTCCCTGGCCCAGTGCAAAAAAACACACCAATATTCAGATGTGCAGGAATAATTATTCAAATAATGTGCATATAAACATTACCGCTTATCTGGTCAGAACATACCTCCACAGGGATGATGGGGCGGTAGACACTTTAGACTGTGTAAAAATGAAAGCACAGGGGGGGGAGAACCTCCCCCCCTGTGCTTTCATTATTCCTGCACATCTGAATATTGGTGTGTTTTTTTGCAAGGCAGTCAACCCTGTGAACAAGCATATTATAGAAAAGCGGCATTCAGGCTGATATAACACACTGAATATACGCGCATCTCAAGCACGTATATGCACATGTGAGTTCCTTTTTTAATAACTAATCCAAGTGCATTGCAGACAGTATTTTGTGATGTAAGGAGTAAAATTTCCAACCATACTTCACAATAGGTTACAGCTGGAATACGACAAGGTCCTTGCCGCCTGAGAGTGACCCGTGATTTAATAGCATACAAGCGCCCGTAAGGTATGTCGATATATCTAATCAGCGTAAAGAGGGTGCAATTGGTTACGTTGCCCGGTGTTTAGCTGATGAACCCTTTTTGGGCCACCCAACACAGACCGGACAGTGACATTAACTAAAGTTTGTGGTCACCTAGTAGACCTCTTTTGATTATGACCTTTCTTGTAATCTCTATACAGGAACCAATTCACAATTCCCGTGCGAATCTAGGACCAGTAATCTATCCCGGTTCCTCTCCTCTAGTGCGACAGGTGAGTCGACTCTGTACCCTTATCCCCAAGATATGTGTGTACCACGAGCTTTATGTTCTGTGGGTATATGACAACACGTTTTTAACTAACCACCTGCCTTGTATGTAATAACAAGGTTGGTGTGGACTAATTAAAAAAAAAATGTAATTCCTTTTTAGGAGGTTGCCCACCCACAACCATTCTGTCCCGAAGAAGACCCCTTTTGTAAGGACTATTATCCTACGCATCTTTCGGGTCGAAACGTAGACCATATAAACTTCACCAACTCCTACTCCCAAGCTAGACCAGAGCAGCTGAAGGAGAGTTAGGTGGTCTGCATTTTTAATCTTTGGACTCTATACGAGCATAATAGTGTGGCCCTTGGTTCAAGGAACCACATGAACATTGTTTGTGAAGCTATGATTAATACCTGTCACGAATGATTCTGACTATTCCCCCAATCCTACTTTATCCCTGACACTTTCCCTCACTTCACCCCCCCTTCCTTGTTGTGTATGTGGGCACATATACATAAAGTTTGTTGAAATATTGTTGATGAAATCTAACCAATGAAAGGTAATGATGTAATTTTGAAATAAATCTTGTTGCATTTAAAAATTTGTCTTTTTGAAATAGTTACATAAAAATGTAATTACTTGTTCTTTGTCTGGGACCCTTTTCCCTTGTACCGCATAATTACCCAGGTCCCCTGAATTTACTGGGTTTAACCTTTCCTGTGTAACACTTTCTATGACAAAGCATGATGAAAACTGTGATGCTGGGAGAGCATCCTTGAGAAATGTCAGTAGAAACTGTCCTGAATCAGAACGCTCCGCATTTTCTGGAATACCTATGAATCTCAGGTTGTTCCTGCGGGCCCTATTTTCGGCATCATCAACTCTCCAGGCCACCTCCTTCATTTAAGCCAAAAGTCCAGTCACTTCTTTACTTGTGGTACGTGAGGTGTCTTCTAGCTCTGAGATGTGTTGTTCTGCCTCAGTAACTCTTTCGGAGACCTTTTGCAAGTCCTGGCTCAGAAATGTAACCTTGGTCCGTACTTCTGCCATCTTACCTTCCAAGCTTTCCCGGGACGCATGAATAGCCTCTAGTATTGCGTCTGCGTCAGGAAGGGGGGCCAGACCTCCCTCTGGTACCCCGGCTGCAGAAACTACCTCAGTGAATCTGTCCAACTTTCCTTGCTTTGATGTTTTGGGCTCAGGTTCCCTTGCCATTTTAGCCAAGTTGCGGGCAGGCCGCAGCCGTGTGTCTCTCCCAATACATGTGACCACCGCTGCCAGTAGTGATGTGGTTCCTGTGCTTCTCCCCTCAGGCCACCATGGGGCACTCGATATAACAGCGTCTGTGTCGACCCGGCCACCAAGGGTCTTGTGAGTGCACCCTCTACCACTTATGCTAGCTCTGCAAGGAAAGAGGCAATCCGGCGTTCATCTATCCTGTGACACTTCCTCTAGGGTTTCTGCCAACAAATTGGCAGTGCCTTGACAAAGTAGAGGGACCGCACACACGTTCAAGCCCACCGGGCTCTCCGCAGGGGCAAGTCCGGTTCTTTCCCCCTGCACCGGTCCTACGTCCGCAGGGTTCGCAGAGGCCCAATACACTCCTCGCCGCCACTGTCTCGGTCTTTTCGTGAACGATGACAAGCAGCCCAGCGCAGGCAACAACTCCACCTCGGCTCGCCCAACCCACTGCTTATTGGCCACGCTCCAGCAGGGGTAAGAGACCTAAAGAACGAATGCTCTAGTCACTGAGTCTCCCACCGGCCTCCAGTCACAGGGTGTGGTCCTCGTTCATGGCTGTTAAGGCCTCAGGAGTCTCCCCGCAGCTGACCAGGGGACTCCTCTCTCATGCTGTTCTCGCTGTTGGCCGCGGTGCCACCGCGCCGGCGCTAGAGTCCCGCTGGAACGGCAGGGTGCCTCCGCTCCCAGAGCTGCGTTGGAGGATGGGGGCGGGTAGCGGCGCCGAGCAGAGCCGCCTCAGCCTGTCCACCGCAGAGCTCACCACCGAAGCTCCAGGTGAGATCGCCGCCGATCTGGCAGCAAACCCAGATTACTTTCGGCTGTCCGCCATCTAACTAAACTGCGCACCGAGCGTCGCAACGAAAAGGTATCGGTTCCTGTGGAGAAACACTGTGTTAGAGCACACCGGGCACTCCTAGAGTAATGTAAGGGCATCGGGGATCAGGATAATGACAGGATTTAGATCGGGGCTAGCGGAGCTCACGAAGAATGCAGTTACCCGGCCATGTTGTTTGGTCCGCCCTCCAAGGAAATGTATTCTTTATTCTATAATTCAATTCCAGGTAGACGAATGTTTGCAATGTATCGCTCACCAAAGCTCAATCTGTACCTTTTCTGTAAGGCTTTAGATCTCTGTAAATCAATCCAATATTTCTGAGCCAATTCTGACAGTCTGTAAGAAGCCTGTCCTGTACACCTAGAAAGGTTTTTACACAGGAATAACAGTTTGTCACCCTGGTAAGTGTCCAATCAAGACAAACCAAGAGTTCCTGTTTTCATTTCTTCTAATTCTATTTGGCCACATAGATAATTGAATTTGGGTTCATATTTACTGATACTAAAAGATATTCAAAACCCTCACTAATAGGTGTATTACTCGCTCCACCAGTCTGCATATCATTATATGGAGGAGGAACGTTTAGCAATAATTTGGTCACAAAATCCTCATCTGGTTTGCTGTAACTTTCCTCAATCCGATTCTCTGTGCCTTTTGGATCTTTATTCTTTTACTTTTCCTTACATTAACCCTTCCCTTCTCCTTCACTCGTCAATGCAGGATATAGTCTATCGCCCTCAATCATGTCAGTTCTCCAAGATTTCTGTTCTGCATCCCATCTAGCATCCACACAAGTGTATATGCCTTTCTTAACTCGCCATGAAATCTCTATCTCTGCCTAAGATGCGCTGTATGTTCCCAAGCATTAAGTGCTTCATATTGAGTAAGTCTAGGAGACGGTTGCATTTCAACAGTGTCCTCCCTAAATTCTCAATAATTCTCAAATTAAATGTCCCATAAAGTGGAAATGTCAAAGGACTCTTTCTCAGTGATCTTATGCCATACTGCGAGCCAAACACGTGTGAAGACCCACATCTATCACCATAATATGACCTGGCCTACCTTCAGGTGGTGCATTTTCTCCCTTTCTAACAGGCACAGTCCCATCTCCCTTTACTAGGCTTGGATTTGCTTTAAGGAATTTTCATTTTTTAACAGAATATGGATTATTCAACAAATTACTTTTCGTTAGAACCAGGAAATTAATTTTCACCCACAATTCTCTGTTTGGTGATCACAACCAATACCAGTGCGGCTCTACACCAACAGACCTATACCAGTGCGGCACACTGTGATGTCAATCTTACTCCTTGCAGCAGCTCACCCTCCTTTCCAATTTTTCTCAAGCGCTTTCCCTAAGCAATTCACACAATTCACGCAGAACAATGCAAGCAATTTCAGTGACTAACTTTATCTGCTCCACTAAAGAATTGAAATATTATTAATACAGACGAAAGGCAATTCAGAAAAACACTTTCCCACCTATTCTAACATTCACTTCAAGTGAAAACTCGACCAGAGGGATCTCACCTAGATTGATACAGTTATTCCCTGGCACTGAGATCAACTATACCAACCACATTTCACAATCGCTCAAAGAAAAAGTCCCTATCTCAATAATCTTGTCAATGACGTCTCACGACAAGCACCACAGCACACCAGACAACTACACCCAGTGTCTTCTACACTGTAACTTGACTTTATGTCTTTTATCTAGCCAGATTTCTTAAGTCATGATGGACCTGATACCCACTTCAACTTCTCTGCATTAAGCACCACATTCACCATCAACCTAAATCATTTCCGCATAACACCTCACTGCAATTTCAAAATACCTCAATCTAAGCATAAGCAATTTCAACATGCCACCCTATTAATACTCACACTCCTCCGCTGCTACAAGTCACTTCCAAACCAGTGGTACTCCATCAATCCGTTGACTGAACCATGGGGAATCGGGATTTGGACTGGGCTTGGGCAATTTCTAGATAGGGCACCCTAACTGCCTTACGTCAGTGGACAAACCATCAGACGTGCTACCTGATTTGATCCAGTGTTTTCTGGGCCCTCACTTTAATTGCTCTTGGTCCTTCGATGAACCTTTTTAGTCACACTGAGGGGGAAGGGGGTTAGCATTTAATAACTTCAATCTGATTCATTATACAGTGCAAACCATTTGGCTACACAATGGGGACCAGGAATCAGTAGCCACGTTGAGAATGTTTATTACAAATTCGTAATCAAATTCAAATAGATCACTCTCAATACCATGCTATAAAGATACAGTATTACAAAAGGAATTCCAGGGCTCCTAAATAAATTTATATGGATCAATATTAAACAGTGGCTGTGATAAAAAATCACACCACCAGTTTCTGATGTAAGTTCTCCCATCTACACATTAGTTATCTAAATATCCCACACACAGTCAAAAGGAGAAGATGGTTCAGTTAATCTACTAAGTCCCAGAAATTATGAGTTCCATATAGGAAACAGGGACAGTGCAAGGTAAATTAGGTAGAACAAATGTTAGCATCTCAGAAGCTCGGTCAAGAGTCTTCAGTGGGTCAAGAATAAGTGTCAGCCTACGCCACACTTAGGACAGAATCGAAAGAAAACATAGAGGTTTAAGTCTCTCAAAGTTCATTCAAAGGGTAAGCAGTAATCATGGCAACTGTTAGCAATATGAAATTCTGTAAAGAGTTTGAAGAATTGGGGCTCAGCAAAGAAGTCCTCAGAAGTTCTCTAGAGAGTGTCCTGAAGGGTTTCAAATAGAGATCTGTGGAGTCTGGAAAGACCTTCTGAAATCAAAATGGGCTTTTCAGTGTATTATGATCCATAAAGTCCATAGGTGACAGTCCTTTGGTCACACCACCATCAAGAATCCATTGTCCACGTTATTCTCACATTGCAGACATTCACCGTTTGTCCCACACTAGACATAGGAATGACATCTCCTTCTCACATCCCAGTCAGCAAAGAATAATTCTTTCATTAGTTCTTTCATTAGTACAACTGCACAGCAAAAATGTCTGCAGAAACAGAGGCAATGAAAAAACGCGAAGATGCGGCCGCAGAAATGTTTAGCAGTGCGTTTGGCACTGCAAAAAAAAATATAGCGCGTAATGAAAATACTAATGATGCAAGCTTAATGGATATTAATAGTTGTTTAAAGATTTGGAAAGGAATAAAAAGAGCAAGATAACCAAATGGTGGGAGCATAGATCGCTAAGCAAATACACCAAAGTTGGTAGAATTCCTCCTTGTTTGCGAATCCTTCTGGCCCCCAGTTTTGACAAACCAAACCCGGTCATGCTGAAAGAATGGGGGGCGAGTAATTTGTCAGCCTCTATGTTAGTTCACATCTTGATCAAATATGCGACCATTGACCGTGAGAAGATATTGGAGGAAATCGAAAAACTAACTGAGGAAATTAACAAAAGAGGAGCAAACGAAGAAATCAAAAAGATGTGTGACATGCTGAATGATAGATTACACAAGCACGAGGAAAGAATAAAACTGAGAAAGGCACACAAGGTCGCCCGTGATGAAGACGACAACAACAACAACGGCCAAATATTTACGTTCGCACGGAAATATAATGCGAAAAAAAGACAAGAGTATAGCAACAAAAAAAGCCAAACTATGGTGCCACCAGGGGAGGCCTCTACTAGTGGAATATCCCATATGCCGAATGTAATGAGTGTTGAAATTGAAAGCAATGAGGATACAACAAGCACTGAAACAGTCTCCATAACAAGTGATTCAAGCTGTAATTCAGCTCTTTCTAATCAGTTTCCAACAACCAGACTAGACCTAGCAGAAGAACTTGATTTTTTAGTGGAAGAGAGACTTCAAATGTCACGTCCAATGTTGACAAGGCAGCAAACAAAAAAAAAGAAACAAAAGGCGAAAAGAAAGGAGACGGAGATGCAAACAAAAATCAGCAAAAAAAGAAGAAAAAAAAGCAATTGGAGCAACAGACAGTAGAGGATAAAACAATAATTATTGTATCCACTGTCACCCTAGGCAAAGCAGAAGAACAGTTATTGGCGCTTGGGCTTAACTACTGTCCTACCCAAAATTTCAACTACGCCATGACAAGAGTGGATGTGTTTTGCTTTATCCGTAAACTTAAACTAAAGAAATAGGTTGCCTCAAAAAATGCCAAAGTCACAACTGAAAAAGATGACGGTGGTGTTACAATTCAAGCACCCTTCCTATCATCGGATGCGGAAAATGTTCTCACAATACATGACTTGAATGACACCACAGGAACACTAGAGTCAGATTCTGATACTGACCAAGCGACACAAATCAGATTAAACAAGATTGACATTTTCCAGAAAGGAGCAGGTCTTAGTCCCTTCAAAACAAAAAGCAACTTTACCCCAATGATGCCTAAAGATTACATAGACGTTTGTCATGAGTGCGTCACAAATGACCTTAAAAAATTGTATCGAACAACTAACAACAGAAAGAGGAAGAGATATTCATACAGGATGAGAGAGTATGATAAATCAATGAAGAAACTTGCAGAAAACAATGAAATAGTAGTTAAGAACTCAGACAAATGTGGAAACCTGGTCATTTGGTCCAAAAAAGACTACATATTGGAAGCCACCAGACAACTGAATGATATAAACTGTTATGCCAAGACAAATTTAAAGGACTACACTAAAGTTAAAGAAAATTTGCAAAAAATGCTTGGACAATGGCGTATGGAAGGTTTGATTTCGTTTGAAGAGTACAAATTTATGAATATTGAATTTCCAGTGTTACCCTCTCCATACCTGATCCCAAAGGTACATAAACTTATCAATCCTGTCCCAGGGAGACCAACTATCTCCGCTATTAATAGCATGGGAGAGCATGTGGGGGAATATATAGATTTTTTCTTACGGGATTTTGTCAAAAAGTTACCCAGTTATGTACGTGAGACAAGCGATTTCTTATGTAAAATTCAGAATCTTACATGGAGTGATGACATGTTATTACTAACATTAGACGTTAAACCACTCTAAACAAGCATCAGTCACTGTGAGGGGTTAGAAGCCATCAAACATTATTTATCCAGCAGAAATGTAGAATTTTATGAACATAACAAAATGATCATTCAGCTCATTGACTGGTGCCTGAATAACAATTTATTTGCCTTTGGGTCAGATATATTCAGACAAGTCAGAGGAGTGGCTCTGGGGTCCTGTTTCTCCCCCAGCTACGCGTGCTTAAACGTTGGCTGGTGGGAGAAACAGGTCCTAGAGAGGCAACATAGTCATTGGGTAGACAACCACATCTGCTGTTACCTCCGCTACATAGACGACATTTTTGTCTTGTGGAGGGGGGATGAACAGCAAGCCCTCAAATTTGTGGAGGACATTAACCTGAATTCCCTAAACCTTCACTTCACATCCCATATCAATAAGAGCAAAATTGAATTTTTGGATGTTGAAATATATGTAGAAAATGCGATGATCAAGTCTACCTTACACCGAAAATCCACTGCAGGGAATGCTATTTTGCATGCCTCTAGTATGCATCCCAGACATCTTATATCTAGCATTCCCTACGGCAAGATACTACGCTTGAAAAGAATCTGCAGTACATCCCATGACTTTGAGAAATGCCTGGCTGACATGGTCAAGCGTTTCAGAGCACGGGGCTACACGGAAGATATTCTTCAAAAGGCTATTCAGAAAGCTAAAAGAAGACCTAGAGGTAGTTTATTTAAAAGAACTGACATGAGTGAGGATGAAATAGAACCTACTATCACAATACATGGAGTAAAATAAAAGTCAGAAAATGTAAATGTATGTCCGCGGCTAATTACGACCTTCAGCAGCGATGACAGAAAACTGAGAACTATTATTAATAAGAACTGGCCAATTGTTTTAACTGACCCAGTTCTCTCTGACCAACTTCCAGATACTCCAAACATTACCTTTAGACGGGCCAGTAATATGAGGTCTGCCTTGGATAAGGCAGCACCAGAAACAAAACAGAAACAGTCTGTTCTGACCGACTTTTTCGGCCCTTCCTTGAGGGAAGGTGATTGGAGGTGACTTCAGTCTACTCTCATTCTAATAGAAGGATTAGAACCGTAAATAGAGCCTATTCACAAGGCGTGTTGATATAATTCTGTACCCTTTTCTTTAGATCAGGACTTACAAACTTATGTTAGGGGATAGATTCATTAGTACTAGTGATAATCCGTCCTTTTGTAAGAGTTATGGTTATTTCGGGCCTAGTAGGCCTTAAACGGGAGAGACTCCATCTTTCTTTCTGCCCCGGCAGCTTGAGATGCTTCTAGGTCAAATGTAATGTTTTAGTTACGAGGTGTTGTTCGCTTGGAGAGAACCGGCTCAGGCTGGCCCTTATCGAAAGACTGTATTTTTCTCCATTCCGAAGACATAACATCAGGCCGGCCGGCTGAGAACGTGTCCTTGGTACGGGGAGGTACAAGAATTTGGTGGGCGGCAGGTTACTGGCCGTAACTTTCCATGAAGGGACAAGCTTCCATATTAGTGAAAGCTGGAGGTAGTGAGTCAGTCAGTCTGTAGGCTGCAGCTAGTCGTTAGCATCAATGCCATTAATTATTCCAGGGCAGGCAGTCGCCATTTTGAAGTCCGAGAAAGACCGAGAAGCTGATACTCTCTTAGAAAGATTGAAGTTATTTTAGTTGGAGCAGCTGGCGAGCTCTGACATTAAGATCAGAGCATACAGAGTGAAGCAGTTAGTTGAGGGAACGAATACCAGAGTGGCAGAAACTGAGCTATAAGATCGAAGCAGAGAAGTGAAGATGGTCCGTGATTGAGAGGAGAGAGGAGTAGTGCAGAACAGCTAGAGAGAAAGCAGCTGATAAGAGGAAGGTTCCAGTGACTTGGAGGGAAGCGGAGGAGACAGAGCATAGCGGTGCAGACCTGTTTCCGTGACTGCAAAGGTGTGACCCTAAGACGAGCCAAGGCACAGACGAGAAGGGAACCCAGATGACTGCTGAGTCCAGACTCCATATTAATAAGGTGACGTCGACCCTCTCTTATTAGCGTGCACACATTCTAACCTTTCATTTTCCTTTGCAGGCTATATGTTATAGCATAGTGTTATATTGTTATTGTTATTGTGATGAATAAAGTACCCCAGTTCTTAGTGAACCAACATGTGCCTCTTGTTCTTGTATAATAAAGGTAACCTGTTCTTCTAGTCAGGTACTGTTTCATGAACGGACGCTATCCCCGATCAGGTAAATGGTAACTGAATAATGAGGGAGAGAGGAGCCCTTGACATGGAGAATAAGTTGTACATCGTATAATTCGGCTATTATTGTGTGATCTATAATACTGTAGTATTGTACCTCTAGTAAATAGCGAGAGACTCCCCAACATGAAGAGCTAACGGTATTCATAGGAAAGTGGTTGTCGTTGTGAGGCAGCGTTAATGAGAGAACCAGGGGGGATACTGGTGTCTATACCCACAGGATTGTGGCTTGTGAAGTAGGAGAGCACCAGGGGGGACACTGGTGTTTATACCCACAGGATTGTGGCTTGAGCGAGCACTGGTGGCAGCCAGTGTGTAATGGTAAATAATCAGAACTGCCCTAGGGTAGAATAGTCTGGGTCTGAGTTGCCGTGAGACTATATGGTGTGAGTGTGGTATTGTAGAAGACTTAGGCATGTATATTGCTAATTCCCAATCCTTGGGTAGGAGACATAGATACCTGTTGTAAATAGGTCCTAAGGAGGGAGGTGGTTACGTTTCGGCTGGGTTGGTGGTGCTCTGGTGAGCTGATTCTATCTGGTCCGAGAATCCGGTCGTTACATCTGGCGTCACGAACTGTTTACGAAGCCTGTGTGCGCTGTATTGTTTTTATCTCGTTGGTTTGCGCTCGGCTCGTACGAAGTTTATTTTGTATATTGTTTGTTTATAGTTGTATATATTTTTGTGGTTTATCAAAATGTTTTTGCGGAGATCGAAATCTACTTTCAAATTGCCTATGGAAATTCCCGGCTGGGAATCAACGCCTTACGAGGCCTTGGCCCATGAGTGGGCCGGTTCTACTGGTTTGAGTGAAAATTGGAGTTCTTGTTTGGAACTGGCGGAGCCGGCTAATGTGATTTCTTGTTTGCAGAAAGCGCCGGTAGTGAAGGTTGAGGAACTTCCTATTTTAGGACGCAGAGGTTGGATTGTTTTAACTGCGTACAGGATTGTACATGAGAAATTCTTAAAATTGCAGAAACAATTTGTGGATATGGAAGAAAAGTTTGTTGAAGTGCAAAATGCTCATACTCTTTTGCGATGTCAAAATAAATTGCTTGCCGACAAACTTGAGACTTATCAGACAATAGCCGAAAGGGCTGCTGTTCGAATTGCGAAATACAAATATAAGAATCGTCGTGGTCGTGTTTGTAAACGGAAGGTACGTCTAGTCGTGGCGAAAGCCAGACTGGACTGGAACCCCGATGAATGGGATGGTAATATCTGGGACTCGAATGATTCTGGTTCCTCGGCTGAGGAGTCTGACAGGCGCGAGTCTTCTCGCTCCGGAAGTGACTGTAAATCTACTTCTTGTGACAAACATGATGATTCCGGCGACCGTGGTCGCTCTTCCCATTGTAATGACGTCTCTCATTCTGCTTGTTCCTCTAAATCTATGGATCGGTCTTCTTCGGATGCTCATCCGGAGGTTTCTGCGCATCCGGTTTTCGACGAAAATTGCAACAAGCTCCTGGTAATCCAAATGGTATTCCTTTGGATAGTTTAGAAGATTTTACACAACAGGAAGTTAGTGACATTTTACAACGATTTCGACAACGGCCTGGTGAGGCCTTACTTACGTGGATGGTGCGCCTTTATGAGTTAGGCGCTGCGGGTATCATGTTAGATGCAGGAGATGCCTTAAAATTTTGTTGTTTGAGTTCCGATTCTACTGTGCAAGATCATTTTCGGAATTTTAATGGTGCCGGTCAGACTAGTCTACTCCAGCTAGTGACTGACGGCTGTAATCACAAATACCCTACTGAATCTGATTGGCCTGTGAATGACAAGCCGTGGTATACCTTGCGCGATGCAGCGCAACGGCTGAAAGAGGAGGTGATGAAAACTGCGATTTTTCTGAGTACGGCTGATAGATTGTTGGATGGTTTGTTAACATCTTCTGTGCGTAATCGCATTATCCGTTCTTCCCCTGTTGCTTATAAGCAGGTTATGATGACTTTATTAATTAATCAAACTGGCAATCCTTTATCTATGGTGCTTGAATCTGTCCGTCAGCTTGGTGAGTTGGGTGACTGGTTTAAACCCGAGAGATGGTCCAGACCCGAGGGTCGTACTGCTGGAGATTATAAGTTCTCTAGACGTGATATGTTTCTTGCACTGTTGGCTGATGGTGTGAAAAAGGAGGACATTGATGGTGAACCTAATAATCACTTGTGGGACATGTTTCGCAAGCGTGGTTTGGATCGGAAGGAGTGTGCCCGACGTGTACGAAAGAATGATTGTGATCGTGAATATTCTGATGACAGTGGTGATGACAGACGTCGTGATGATTCTGATCGTCGTGATGAACGACGGCGTGAGAGTGATGTGTCCCCTCACCGTGAAAAGGAGAGAGGGCAAGAAGGGGAAAGAGAAAGAGGAGAGATGACCGTGCTAACAGCAGATATAGAGATGAAAGGGATCAGTCCCCCGAGTTGAGGAGAAGGGAGGATCGACACAGACTCTCTGATCGAAATTCACAGTACCATACAGATGATAGGAATCCATTTCGTCATGGAGATGGATATGAACATGATGTTTTAACACCCAAAAAATATGAGAGCATTTACCCTGATTTGTCCTGGTTAACAGAACGCAGCAAAAATGACTAGGAAATAGGTCAAGCTCCAGTACGCAGGTGGGCTCACAAAGATAATAGACCCTATGTAGGTATTGAAATTTTTTGGAAACATCGAAATATCCAAAGGGCCCGAGCATTGGTAGATACAGGAGCGGAGGCCACTCTTATTCATGGAAAATCAAAGAAATTTAAAGGTCAATTTTTTACAATTACTGGTTTAGGTGGAAAGGAAACCCCTGCAGTGCAAACTACACTTGAAATGAAAATAGATAGAATTCCCCGGAAAGAATATTCTGTATTAGTTGTGCCACTTCTGGAATACATAATTGGAATTGACATTTTAAAAGGAATGACATTGCATTTAGATGACGGCTGTTATCAATTTGGAAGTAAAAATTATATATCGTCCAGGCCTGTACGAGTTGGTCGTTTAAGAATGCCCCCTATAAAAATTCCTCAGGCTACACAGGTTGTCTCTCAAAAGCAGTATCGTATCCCAGGTGGCCATGAAGAAATTAGTGCTACGATTCAGGATTTGGTGGCTGCAGGAGTTGTAACTCCGGTTACTTCTGCTTGGAATAATCCCGTTTGGCCCATGCGTAAGAGTGATAATTCTTGGCGCATGACTGTTGATTACCGCGAATTGAATAAACATACACCCCCTTCGACTGTTGCAGTACCAGACATCATTACTTTAATTGAAAGAATTCAAAAACATCCAGATACATGGTATGCGTCTATTGATATTGCCAATGCTTTCTTTTCAATTCCAATTGCCCCCGAGTGTCAGGAACAATTCAGTTTTACATGGAATGGACGTCAAATGACGTTTAGAAGTCTTCCCCAAGGCTATGTACATAGTCCTACGATCTGTCACCGGCTGGTGGCGGAACATTTGTCCGAAGTACCTGTACACCCGCAAATTCAGATATGTCACTATATTGATGACATTTTGATTCAAGGTGAGACACAAGACCAAGTCCAGACCCAGTTAGATCAAATCATTGATTGCTTACGCGAAAAAGGTTGGGAAATCAATCCCGATAAATTGCAAGGTCCATCTCAAAATGTAAAATTTTTAGGCATTAATTGGCATGAAGGTCACAGGGAGGTGATTACAAGTGAAGCAGAAAATTCTTGATTTTGCAGTCCCAAGAAATAGGAAAGAAGCCCAAAGCTTTATTGGTTTATTTGGCTTTTGGCGTCAGCATATTCCACATTTGAGTCAGATATTGGCCCCTTTATACAAAGTCACTCGTAAAAAGAATGTGTTTGAATGGGGTAAACTACAGCAAGATGCGTTTAATTTGGCAAAAGAAGCGATTCAGTATGCTTTGGATTTGTGGCCTGTGTGCGATGGTGATGTGGATTTGAATGTGTCCGTGCAAGGTCTTTATGCATATTGGAGTTTGTGGCAAAAACAAGGCAGGAATAAAGTACCATTAGGTTTCTGGACTAAAAAGTTACCCGATGCTGGTGAGCGTTATACACCTTTTGAGAAACAGTTGCTTGCATGTTACTGGGCTCTGGTGGATATCGAGCAATTAACTTTGGGACATGATGTGATTTTGAGACCTGAAATTCCTATCATGCAGTGGGTTTTGAGTTCACCTAAAACTCATCGAATTGGACATGCTCTAGAGGCGAGTGTGATTAAGTGGAAATGGTACATACAAGACAGGGCACGTGTGGGTCCGAAGGGTGTAGCATCATTACATGAGCAAGTGGCGCAGGCGCCATCAATTGAGACTGGGAGTGATTGCTCCATACCTGTAGTACAGGAATCCCCTGTTAAGTGGGGTAAGCCATTTGATGATCTGTCCGCGGAGGACAGAAACCATGTGTGGTTTACGGATGGTTCAGCGAGGTACATAGGAGAGAAAAGGCATTGGAAGGCAGTGTCCTATAATCCCATCACACAAAAATTGCTGAGTACAACTGGTGAAGGAAAGAGCAGTCAATTTGCTGAATTATATGCTGTTTATCAAGTTTTGAAACAAGAGTTACCTGGTACATGTCACATTTTCACTGATTCCTGGTCCACTGCTAATGGACTGGCGGTTTGGCTACCAACTTGGCATTCTCATAATTGGGAATTGCACTCTAAGGAACTGTGGGGAAAAGAACTATGGCAAGAAATTTGGGAAATGCTCCCACAAAGTACTGTTACAATCTTTCAGGTGGATGCTCATACACCGATAGTCTCCCTTGACAAATTCTTTCATAACATTGCAGATGAGAAATCTAAAATTGCTGAGGCAGTGGTGGACATGCAAGATTCTGATTTGGCGGGATTGGCGAAATGGGCCCACCAGAAAGCAGGACATTTTGGAGAGAGAGCCACTAGCAGGTGGGATGCCGATCGAGGAATTTATATTCCTTTAAATTTGATTAAAGACAACATTTTGCATTGTCCTATCTGTCAACATTCTAGACAACGAAAAGTACCCCAAATTGTTAAAGGACATTTACATCGAGGAAAATTGCCCGCTCAAATTTTTGCAGATTGATTATATTGGTCCACTCCCTATGAGTAAAAATTGCCAATATGTTTGCACCATTGTTGACACATACAGTGGCCTTTTAGTGGCCTTTCCCTGTAAGCGAGCTACTCAAGTGAATACCATTAAAACATTGGAATTGATTATGCTCTATTATGGTGTTCCATTTCAAATTCAATCTGACAATACATCCCATTTTCGGGGAAGATTGGTGCAGGAATTTTGTGTGGAGAATAACATCGAATGGGTGTTTCATATACCATATTATCCACAAGCAGCGGGTCTTATTGAGAGAATGAATGGTTTGCTGAAAGATCAATTACGAAAATTAACTGACAATAAATATAAAAATTGGAGAGATTACTTGTTTCAAGCACTGTTCATTTTGAATATTCGTCCATTTTTGAATGCTGAATCTCCATTAATGCGTTTATTTCCTCCAGCTATTGATATTAAGCCTAACTCAATTGGCAATACTGTAATGTACTGGGAAATTTCCCCCGGAGCATTAGCTCCATGCAGAGCAACCCCAGGTTCCGCAGGCTTGGACCTGCATGCCATGAATGACACTACCATAAAAAGCAGAGATCGAGTTATCACTGAGACTGGTGTTGGTGTCTGTATACCAACTGGAAAGTTTGGACTGATTGCCCCTAGATCGGGCCTGGCCTTAAAAGGCATTCAAGTACTCGGAGGAGTCATTGACAGCGATTATCAGGGAGAGGTAAAGGTGCTCCTGCTGAATAGCAGTGAGGTTGACTTACCAATTCACAAAACTGACCGAATTGCTCAGTTGCTAATAATGCCTGTTTTCAGTGGTGAGATTCAAAAAGGCACTGCCCCAACTTTGCTAACTGTACAAGGACAAAAAGGTTTTGGCTCCACGGATAATCCAGGAGCTAGAGTGTGGGTGCAATCGCCTAAAAATCCCCCTGAACAAGCTGAAATTATTGCAACCGGTCATGATAATACAATTCTTGTCATGAGACCAGGGAATGATAGCTGGGAAGCTGTCCCGGCTGACAAATGTTACTTACGAGAATGAATAATGCCTGTATTTGATTTTCTTTCAGATCATTCTCTGGACTGTTGCTGCAGGATGTGTGAGCGTTGGACTCCTTTTGGTCTGCTACGTCGGGAGAGGAGGGAACCCACAGACTTTGGTTGAATCGATAACCCGAGTACCGCGTCCCTTTGCTGCGTGGGATTCATCATCTAACTTTTGGACTACTTTAGCTAAACGAGTTACTAATTCTCCACATTTCTGTTTGACACCGATGCGTTCAGTGACTGACATTTTAGTGACCTGTTTGGTTGCTGTCCCTGCTTCGTTGGAGACTTTAGCCCATATCTTTAATATATCCAATGCCCGTCCCAATGTCATCCTTGGAGATTTCGCTACCCACGAATACTGTCCTTTATTTACTGTACTTTTAGATCCAATACCACCAATTCATTCCCAAATAACTACATATAATATCACCCAAGGTGACTTGTGTTTTTTCCTTACCTGTGATCCCAATGCAATTACTGAATGTGTGCGTTTAAAATTGAAAGCAGCAACTTCCTTTTCAGCTCATGAACGAACTTTGTGTTCCCGAAGACCCCCGAAATCATGCACTTCTGTTAGAAATAATATGACCTGTAGGAGTTTAGTAGTTACCCCTAGCCATTATCGTACAATGCTGTTACCTTCTGGATGGCTTTTCTCTTGTGGTAATACTTCCTGGCCCCACATTCCCGCAAACATTTCTGGAGGACCTTGTGCCATCACTAGATTGAGCTTATTGATGTTTTCTTCACATCCTAATACATATTACCGTGTTGTTCGTGATGCTGTGATGTTACATGAAGATTGTGATTCTTCACTACATTTATATTCCAAATCCGAATACCTTAGTTTAGCTTTTTCAATCATTGGTGTCCCAGATTTAGCAGTTTACAATGCTAAATCTATTGGGAAAATGGCCTGCTGGATGGTTAAATCCATCAATCATACTTCTACAATTCTATCTGACATGTTATTAGACGCCCAGGGTGAACGCAGAGCTATCTTGCAGAACCGGGCTGCCATTGACTATCTTTTACTCAAACATGGACATGACTGTTCTGACTTTGAGGGCCTTTGTTGTTTTAACTTATCCGATCATACTAGATCCATCCAGGCTCATATTGACAAACTTCATGACGTGACTGAAGAGGTTAGAAAACACATTGACCAGGGCTGGTTTGACTGGCTCTTCAATTGGTTGCCTGACTTACATTCTCTACGACAAATATTAGGGGGTATTATGATTACTATTAGCATTTTAGTGGCTATTTGCTGCTTTATTCAATGCATTCCTTCCCTACTCCAGTATTGTAGATTTTGCACGAGAAATAGATCCGTTAGTTTTGTTTCATAATATTCCTCTACAGATGTTAGTTCCATTTAGCGAATAATTAGTAGCCTAAAGTCAAGGGTAAAGTGTTCTGACCGACTTTTTCGGCCCTTCCTTGGGGGAAGGTGATTGGAGGTGACTTCAGTCTACTATCATTCTAATGGAAGGATTAGAACCGTAAATAGAGCCTATTCACAAGGCGTGTTGATATAATTCCGTACCCTTTTCTTTAGATCAGGGCTTATAAACTTATGTTAGGGGATAGATTCATTAGTACTAGTGATAATCCGTCCTTTTGTAAGAGTGTTAGTATACTTTCCATGGAGTTATGCTTATTTCGGGCCTTGCAGGCCTCAAACGGGAGAAACTCCATCTTTCTTTCTGCCCGGCAGCTTGAGATGCTTCTAGGTCAAATATAATGTTTTAGTTACAAGGTGTTGTTCGCTTGGAGAGAACCAGCTCAGGCTGGCCCTTATCGAAAGACTGTGTTTTTCTCCATTCCGAAGACATAACATCAGGCCGGCCGGCTGAGAACGTGTCCTTGGTACGGGGAGGTACAAGAATTTGGTGGGCGGCAGGTTACTGGCCGTAACTTTCCATGAAGGGATAAGCTTCCATATTAGTGAAAGCAGGAGGTAGTGAGTCAGTCAGTCTGTAGGCGGCAGCTAGTCGTTAGCATCAATGCCATTAATTATTCCAGGGCAGGCAGTCGCCATTTTGAAGTCCGAGAAAGACCGAGAAGCTGATACTCTCTTAGAAAGATTGAAGTTATTTTAGTTGGAGCAGCTGGCGAGCTCTGACATTAAGATCAGAGCATACAGAGTGAAGCAGTTAGTTGAGGGAACGAATACCAGAGTGGCAGAAACTGAGCTATAAGATCGAAGCCGAGAAGTGAAGATGGTCCGTGATTGAGAGGAGAGAGGAGTAGTGCAGAACAGCTAGAGAGAAAGCAGCTGATAAGAGGAAGGTTCCAGTGACTTGGAGGGAAGCATAGCGGTGCAGACCTGTATCCGTGACTGCAAAGGTGTGACCCTAAGACGAGCCAAGGCACAGACGAGAAGGGAACCCAGATGACTGCTGAGTCCAGACTTCATATTAATAAGGTGACGTCGACCCTTTCTTATTAGCGTGCACACATTCTAACCTTTCATTTTCCTTTGCAGGCTATATGTTGTAGTATAGTGTTATATTGTTATTGTTATTGGGATGAATAAAGTACCCCAGTTCTTAGTGAACCAGCATGTGCCTCTTGTTCTTGTATAATAAAGGTAACCTGTTCTTCTAGTCAGGTACTGTTTCATGAACGGACGCTATCCCCGATCAGGTAAATGGTAACTGAATAATGAGGGAGAGAGGAGCCCTTGACATGGAGAATAAGTTGTACATCGTATAAATCGGCTATTATTGTGTGATCTATAATACTGTAGTATTGTACCTCTAGTAAATAGCGAGAGACTCCCCAACATGAAGAGCTAACGGTATTCATAGGAAAGTAATCGTCGTTGTGAGGCAGTGTTAATGAGAGCACCAGGGGGGATACTGGTGTCTATACCCACAGGATTGTGGCTTGTGAAGTAGGAGAGGACCAGGGGGGACACTGGTGTTTATACCCACAGGATTTTGGCTTGAGCGAGCACTGGTGGCAGCCAGTGTGTAATGGTAAATAATCAGAACTGCCCTAGGGTAGAATAGTCTGGGTCTGAGTTGCCGTGAGACTATATGGTGTGAGTGTGGTATTGTAGAAGGCTTAGGCATGTATATTGCTAATTCCCCATCCTTGGGTAGGAGACATAGATACCTGTTGTAAATAGGTCCTAAGGAGGGAGGTGGTTACGTTTCAGCTGGGTTGGTGGTGCTCTGGTGAGCTGATTCTATCTGGTCCGAGAATCCGGTCGTTACACAGTCCTGGCTACATTCTAATAAAGGCTTCATGAAATGCATTAGTTGTCGTGCATGTAAATTTGGTATAAACAAAGCTAGCTATTCCACTCCCTTTGGCGCAAATGAAGTACCCATTAGAGGCAATTTCAATTGCAAAACACATTTTGCAGTCTATGTTCTCACGTGCACCTGTGGTTTAAATTATTTGGGAAGCACAAAGCTACAGGTGCACGTGGGAATTCTGCAACATCTAAGGGCCATACTTCATAGCGACCCATCCTACCCCTGTGGCCCGCCACTTTAAAGGCAATTGCATGCGCTTACTAAGACAAATGGAAACAAAAATGATCTTAGAACTTGATAGTAAGTGGCCGAATGGGTTAAACAATATTGAGGAAATGCATAGCTTTGTTTAGTCCCTCATGTATACCTGTTTTTTCCTACCTACATATGTCAAAGTATGTTGTCTCACATCACCCAGTCCCATTATATAGGTTCCCTAATTCTGAGGACTTAGACTACGAGAAATACTGGCTAATAACATCTGGTCTTGTTTTGCACAACATCTACTTGAATACGAAAAAATTTATTTATTTTTGTCTACTATAATTGCACTATTTATCGACATGATTAACATCAATTATTGTGTGTATATAGTATGAACGTTAATAATATAAATATAAATGTGTATATATATGCAGTTTTTATCTTTTTTATCTCTCTTATCCTAACATGTGTAATATTTTATTAAATCTCTCTTTTTTATGGAGTAATTTTATGGAGTATTTTATCATATTTGGATAAGTGTGTATATCTCAACTTTATATTATAGGTTATTTAATGTAATTTTCTAATTTTCTACTACTTTTTTATGACTCATTTCTCTAATATTTTCTATTTCGTATTTAGATGAATTTTAGAAGGTAATTTATATGATTTTTACTAAATTATTACAGGGCTCTGTAATAGTTGTTAGTTACAATATTGATACGTCTCATATATCAAACAGTCGCATGCACTTTATATTTATACCCAATTCTGTCTTCTTTGCATCTGTCTGCCCTTTATATATATTTGCTGCTTTGCACATATTTCACCTTTATATCCATGGTCGTTTTCTTACGATTTATATATTGGATAACCACGAACAAGCACATATGGTGTCCAATAATTGAGCTTCGTTTACTTTGTTATGTATTCATACAGACAATTGCTCAATGTTAAATAGTCAATAGTGCATTTCTCCAGTGATATTATGACTTTAGAAAACTTCTTTATTGAAAGAAATGTAATGGCATTTGTGCTGTTAAAAGGACTGTCTTTCGTTATCTTCACAATATAAGATAAGAAATGTTTTCTATGTCTATGACCATGTGATGTATGATGTCACCGTTAGGGGCGAACACACTCTCTTTGCATTAATATAAAAGCAACAAAAAACTTTATCGACTTGCAGCATGAACAAGGGCTCGTGAAAGCCCGAAACGCATAGCTGTTCTGTGCAAATACATTTACTGCACCTGATTCTGTGGTCTGTCTCCTTCTCTCGCTGGCGTTGCAGGATGATATATATATATATATATATATATATATATATATATATATATAAACACAAAATTGTGGCTGAACCCTTGCCTCGGTCTCGGCGGGCTCACGGCAGGGGTAGCCACCCCCTTCAAATCAACACGCTTCACCCGCGTCCTCCTTATTCCAGTTCCAGAAAGAACGACACAGGAGCCGTGGCCTCAATTACTGGTGCAGTTATGTAAATGTAAATGTAAATGTAAATGTAAATGTATAGGCATTTATATAGCGCACTACTTACCCGGAGGGTCCCAAGGCGCTTCGACCGCTGCGAAACCCTTCCTGGCTTCCCTGAGAGATGGTCCCTTAATGGGTATCTCCAGGGTGAGACCAGGCATCCCCGGCGGTCTGGTGGGGCCGTTAGTGAAGATGAGGTAAGCTAATGCCCAGAGTTGCCGAGTGTGAACACTGATCAGAGTGGGCACCGAGGCGAGAGAATTATCGAGTCCGCTGACCCTGGTCCAGAAACCTGCCGCGCCGGGAATCAAACCCTGGTCTCGGGCCGTCCTCTGCTCTCGGGTCTGCCGCCTCTAACCAGTGAGCCACACTACTTCACTAGTTTATTGCTGATACACCGTCCGACGCGTTTCGGAGTAAGCCTACTCCTTCATCACGGGCAAACTTTGTGAATCATAGTGTGTATAATAAAGTAAAAAAACAAGTCATGTGATAATTAACATAAACAAAATAATTTGCCATTGTACAAATTTCAAATAGTGTTTGTACTGTTAATTCAATGACTGTAAATTGCATTAAGTATACTCGGCTAATTTCTCATTTCCAAAATTCTAAGTTAGGTGCACCATTCGTCAAAATTTAAATGCATGATTTCATGTTCGTCCATGGATTCGCGTGCAAGTTAAACCGCGAGTCTATGACACCGCTAAACATGAAAGCTGGTAAAGCAAATCAGTTCAAAGCCATGTTACGCATATTAGTTCAGTACAAAGAGTAATGTAACCAATGTCAAAAATAAATTCAACATAAACATAGTACATGCGCATCCTCTGGTGCGGGTAGGATCGAACCCATGCCCTCAAATCGGGAAAGAATATAATAGGCAGTCGCTCAAACCCCCAGGCTACGCGGGTGACCACATTCCCGAGGCTAATTACTAAGTGCTATCAAAACACTGCAAATAGAGCTGGTAAAGCTGTAACAGCGTGTTGCCCTAGTGGGCTGCCAAATAAGTGTCGAAAGGACAAAACAAAATTAAGCCCCAGTGGGCTGAATCCAAGTTTAAATGTAAATCATGCCTGACATACAATCAAGATAGTTGTCGGATCTGAAGATCAATCAAATGAAAAAACAGTCTCTGTTTAAAGCCCCAGTGGGCTGGTGCACTGTAGGATGCCAAGGTTGAATTCTCATCAGTCAATGTTGAATGAGTACTTGCAACCCCTAAGACAATGATAAAGGCAAAATCCAATTAAAATCCTCATAAATGGAGGAAACTTCACTTATTTAGAAAACACACAAAATTTCTAAAACAACAAGCAGAAGTTATTTAGGGCAAAAAAACAGCATGAAAAATAGTTCGACATTAATGTAGGTGTACTGACAGTTCCTCGTCCATGTTCAACCCTTGGGGCACCATGGTGTTGAAACGTATTATAAACTTGGACTCTAGCTTTCTAAGTTCCAAAAGCCTATTACCTCCTCTTAGGTTTTGGGGGACACTGTCAATAACGACAAATTTGAAGAGATTGGCATTACTTTTGTGGTGCTCTTGGAAGTGCCGCGCTACAGGATAGGTTCTATCGTTTTTTCCTATTGCTCTTAAATGTTCCAATACTCGCTTTTTGCTCTTATGGATGGTACTGCCAATGTAGTACTTAGAACATGGACATTTCAAAGCATAGACGGCATATTCAGTGTTGCAGTTCAAATGTTTTTGCATGACCCATGGATTGTTGTTACTGTTGAATTTGATGGCCTTAACACTACTGCTGAATTTACAGGCCTTACACTGATTACATGTGAAGAAACCTCTGACAGCATTGTCTTCTTTGGGAGTGGGTATCATATTGCTACACAAGTAATCTCGTAGTGCCCTTGGTTTGCGAAATGTAAGGGATGGGTGCTCTCCTATATAGTCTTTGAGGTCATTATCAGTTTTGAGAACTTCCCAAAATTTACCCAGACTTCTCTTGACTTCCCACGCATGTGTACTGTATGTGGTGATGAATCTCACTGTCTGTTCAAGTTTGGGTTCAACAGGTTTGGGAAACAACAGGTCTTGTCGATTAAGTGTTTCCACTCTAGCAATGGCTTTATTGACAACCTTGAGGCTGTAGCCTCGTGACACAAATCTTTCCTTCATGATAGTTTTTTCTTTTTCAAAACTATCCGCTGTACTACAATTTCTACGGGCTCTGAGTAGCTCACCAAACGGTATGCTGTCAATGAGGTTGCGGGGATGGCAACTGCCAGCATGCAGCAAGCTGTTGCCAGCAGTGGTTTTCCTAAACAATGAGCTCACGGTGGCACTGCCGCTAACCTCCAATTTAAGGTCCAGAAACTCCATGGTCACTTTGCTGATCTGATGTGTAAATTGGAGATTCAACTGGTTATTGTTGAGACTTTGCACAAATTCAGTTGCTTGTGCTTCAGTACCACTCCATACACAAAAAATGTCGTCGATGTAACGTAGCCAGAGGACGGCGTGGTCTTTAAAGAGCCCGATGTTCTGGACTACCTGCTCCTCCCACCAGCCCAGGTAAATACCTGCAAAGCTGGGGGCGAAGCAGGTCCGAATCGCCGTCCCCTGGGTCTGCCTAAAGATGGTATTATCAAAGAGGAAGAAATTGTTACTCAAGCACATCTCAATCATCTTGAGTAACATCTCAGTATGTTGGAGAAAACATAATTGCCTGTTGTTAAAGGACTGTCTACAGGCATCTAGACCAAGATGTTGCGGAATGCTAGTGTACAGACTGCACACATCTAGGCCTAGTATAAGGTAGTTGGGGGACCATTCAATGTCATTGATTTGTCTTAAAAAATCGCTTGTGTCACGAACGAATGATGGAAGTGCTTGTACCAAAGGTTGTAGAAAATAATCTACGTATTTCGACGTATTTTCTAAAGCACTTCCACAAGATGATACTATAGGCCTTCCTGGAGGCTTTTCTGCATTTTTGTGAAGTTTTGGCAGCAAGTACATTACAGGGAGTTTAGGATATTTACACGCCAAGTATGAAAATTCGTCAAGACTTAATATGCCACAATCCCTCCATTCAGTAATTTGATTAGCTACACAGTGCATTGCTTGTTCATAATCACCTCTAGTGGTTTTCAATATCTGTTAGTATCAGATAACTGCGAGTGACCTTCTAGCTTGTACATTTCTATCGGCCAGATAACAACATTACCCCCTTTGTCACTTTGTTTGATAACAAAATCATGATTAGATTCTAATGCCATGAGTGCTTTATGTTGTTGGCTAGTTAAATTGTTTCTGATCAGTTTCTTATTTAAATTGAGTCTTTTGAGCTCTTTGATCATGCCTTTCTCAAAACAAGTTATTGCTTCACAGTTCACTTGGGGTAGGAAAACTGATTTGGGTTTGAATGGGGTAGGGACCATCAAATCAGTGTTAGCCAAGTTATCAATTGGGTCCTCATTCGGCCCACACACTTCAGCTAGTTCAAACACCATGTGTAATGTCTCAATGTCGCCTATTCGTAGGCCTACATGTTCACTGACTTGTTCACCAATTGTTTTCTCCCCTTTATGAGAGAACCACTTTTTGAGTTTCAGCTTACGTATGTAGTGGAACAAGTCAATTCTTGATTCAGTGTAGTTAAAATAGGAAGTTGGGCAAAAGGATAGTCCTAGCATTAATACCTCCAATTCATTTTCATTAAGAATATAATTAGAGAGATTTACCACAGTTTTGGTCCTCATTTTTTTCTTGGCGAATTTGCCCCTTGTTCTCGTTCCCACTGGGCTGTCTAATGGCATGGAGTAGTTTGGCTTTCTTCCTCCTCTTCCTCCTCTTCCACGCCCTCTTACCGGGCTGGCGCTGGTGGCTGCTGTGATTGACCTCTCTTTTGTCAGCAGCTCGTACTCCCTTAAAAAACGTGCTTTTAGTACATCCGGCTCGTTTACATCAGCTTGCTGTACAGCATCGTTATCGCATTGTAGTATTTGTTCAGTCACAGGAGATATTCCAGTTGTAGAGGGTGCAGATTCATCAACCTCTATATTACTTGCTGGCGTTCCTTCATTTGATCTCAATTGAGTGGTTTGTTCCAATCACAATTTTTCGAATTTCTTGCCAAAAGTTAAAATTTGGCCATTTCTATAATCTATTTCATCTCTTTCAAATTTAGTCAGTTTTTTCATTTTAATTTCTTCTTCCAGTTTTTCCAAGCGTTTGTTCATTTTTTCCATTTCAGTGTTAAATTCTTCCTCACCCAATAATTCTTTCAGTTTCACCATCAGTTCCTCGCTTTCTTTTGTAAGTTTGGAACTTTCTTTTTCGGCAGCTTTTATTAATAGTTTTAGCATGTTCAGTGAACAGATGTGGTTGTTCTCCATCCATTCTGATATTAGTTCTGGGTCAGGTTGTTGAAGCGTGGGGGTTATAACAATGCGCAAACCCCGCGGTATTCTATTGCATTCAACGTATTGCTGGAGCGCGGTGGCTTCCCACCATTTGGACTGTTCTTTTTTTAACAATCTCCATAGCGTGTCCCAAAGTTTTTTCTTATCTTTTACATTGTCACTGGATGATATATATATATATATATATATATATATATATATATATATATATATATATATATATATATATATATATATATATATATATATATATATATATATATATATATATATTGCTCACAAACCCCCTTGGCAAAGGGATTCACGGGACAAACTCACAAACTTAAAGGGTTTTACTCTTTTTAATCAATTTTTCAGCCTTCAGATAGTGCAAATGCAGTAAAAAAGACAAGCACTGATCCACGCATTTCGGGAGCACCTCTCCCTTGCTCACGATCACCTGATCACAGGAACTTAGTCCATTTAAAGTTACAGTGTAACCATTTCCAGCTCAAAGTGCATTTTGTCTCTAGGCATTCTGGAGGTTGTAGTTTTAGTTCAAATCATGTGTTATTTTTAAACTTCCAAACCTACACTCACCACTGAATATTATAAAGGTACCCAACCATGCTTAAATTGCAATCACTGTAACTGTATCATCAAGGGGAATATCATCAGACACCCTATGAAGGGTAACACAATCAAACTCCAAGTAAATGCCACATGCGACACCACAAACTTGATCTATGCCTTGAAATGCCCTTGTGGCAAACTGTATGTCGGTAAGACGGAGCGCAAAATCAAAATACGTATGAACGAACACAAATCTAACATACGACTAAATACGAGAAATCTAACATAGCCATGCATTTTTTTGAAGCACGCCATACCATCGCACAACTACAATTCATCATCTTGGAAACTGTTTCCAAAAAAGAAGGGATTGACAACCACAAGTTTCTCCTTAAAAGAGAACTCAAATGGATTTATCGTTTACAGACTCTTAAACCCCATGGTCTTAACGATCGGATCGAGTATAGTTGCTATTTGTAAACTATTTGCACCCCTTTAGTAAACTGCTGTATATTTATGTTTTGCATTGCTCTCTCTTGCTTAACACCGTTCTTAGTATTCTTTATTCCTTTCACCTAGTTTATTCCTGTTTTCTTCCCACCCTCTACACACCTTTCCATCATGGCCCCCGCATTGCACCCATGAGTCCCTCTTTCACCTCCACCCCCCCAGCCTCCAGTCCGTTTTTCACCTCTATGACTATGAGCCATTAATCTCTCCCTCACCCCCGTTGCCACCGCTTCGGCGTCCAGCTAACCCATCGAAGCACTGGAGTAGCGAGTCCCGCTACCTGTGCCAAGAAGTAAGTCCGCTTCAGCGTCCCACGCGCTTGCGTTACTACGAGCCAGGTGTGTTACGCTCACTCGAACTTAGCCTCATTCCTGTCCCGCGCTGACCCCTTCCCTCACTTCAGTAGCTCACTTTTCGACACTACCCCTTATATTTCAACACCGAGCACAACCATTGATCGGCACTTAACAGATTAGTTCTCATGCTCAGTGATCCCTACCCTGACCCTGAATCGTCTTCCTTTCAGCACTCTGTGACAAAGGGCTCACCGCCCGAAATGCATTGGAGGAGTTCGCTTTCATCTTTCTCTAATCTAACGTTATCTTCACTTTAAATGGGATTGATATGATGTTAATATCAACGTACAAACCATCATAAACTTTATTGAATAAAAAAACGACTTTTGAATAACAATTTCCTGAATCATCGTTTGATCATTAATGGAGTCCCTCATCTGGGGATGTATCAGCATCTCAATACATACACCACAAGTTCTATTTTTAAACTTCCAACATAATCACATCTTGCTTTCCAGATCATTTACATTATATTTTTAAGGTATTTACATATCAATATGTGCATTTTTTTCTTTGTCCAACAATTCTCAGGTTTTATGATTTTTTTGGGTCCAGCTTATTCTTTTCCCTTCAGTGGGAATTGATCTTATAGTCTTTTAATGTTCAATCAACATCTTCTCTGTCAATTTTTCGCTGAAAGATTTTTGTCTTATTTTCTTCTTTGTCTTTCTTTTTTTTCTTTTCTTCTTTTTATTGAGAATTTATTTTGTTGGATTCATTTCACATGGTGAATTTTACCCAAGTTTATTATTCTGAATATTTTTTTATTTTTTCATTTTTTATTTTTTCATTATTGTTCTGAGTTTTAGACAGTTCGAGTTACTTCCTGATTCCTTTTCTCCATTCAAAGATGTATATAAAGTTCTTCCGACTGGTTGAGGCCATACGGGTGCATTGTCCTTAACTTGATGATGTATTTTGATTCCTTCCGGCAAAGTTCTTTCTCTCTGTCTCCACCTCTCTTCATTTGTGGGACTGTGTCTATTCCAAAGAATTGTAGTTGCTTCCAGTCCCCTTGGTGGTGCTGTTCCATATGCTTTGCGATAGCGTTGGCCCAGTCTTTATGTACCGTTGCTCTTACGTGTTCCAATGCTCGCTTTTTTATCTCACAAATTGTGCTGCCAACGTACTGCAGTGGACAAGGGCACTGAACTATATATACAACATATTGTGTCTTGCATGTTATTAGGTGTCTGATCTCCCACGATTTCCCATTTTGCAGTTGGAACATTTTTGTTTGTTTCGCTATCTGGCACACCTTGCACATGTGGCATTTCACAAATCCTTTTGTTTTAAGCCAATCGCCTTCTTTTTTCTTTGGCTTAAAGTGGCTATGGATAAGATGGTCCTTCAGATTCCTGGCCCGTCTATATGTTACCACCGGATGTTTGCCCACTACTTCTTTGAGTGTGTTATCCAGCTGAAGGATCTTCCAATTTTGCCTCAATATTTTCATGACTTGGTTACTCTCAACTGAAAAGTCCATTATTAAACGTATTGGTTCTTTCTCCATTACGTTTTTTCTTTCTTTTGGCAATAGACATTCCTCTCTTGGCTTTAGGTTGGCCTTTTCCCAACTTTTGTATACCATTTTATTGTTATATTTCCTCTTTTTGAAGCTTTCCGCCGTTTGTTGGCCATGTTTTTGCCACTCCTCCTCTTCGCTGCAGATTCTCCTTATTCTGAGGAACTCCCTGAAGGGGATACTTGATTTCAGGGATTCTTGATGGAAGCTAGTTGCTTCTAACGTTGAATTGGTGGCCGTACTCTTGCGATGCAAGGTTGTGTGGATTTGGTTGTCACTGATGTAGATTTCTGTGTCCAGAAACACTACACGGTTTTTACTTGTTTCATATGTGAATTTCAATTGGGTAGTACTGTTGTTTAAGATTTTGAAGTATTCTCGAAATTCCTCTTCCGTGCCGTCCCATATAATAAAAAGATCATCTATGAATCTCTTCCACGTAATGATCTTACTTAGAAATTCATCATTTTCAGCTCTCCACGCCACCTCCTTTTCCCAATATCCCATGGTCAGGCAGGCATAATTTGGACTGAAGGAAAAGCCCATCGCTGTGCCATTCCGTTGCCGGTACACCTCTTCTCCAAATAGAAAAATATTTTTGTTGAGGCAGATCTCAATCATCTGTCTCAACATGCAATTATGCTCATAATATTGAATATTTCGTTCCTGTAAGAAGAAGCTACACACCTCTATGCCAAAGTAATTCCCTATTGTTGTATATAAAGATACAATGTCCATTGTCACTAATAGGTAGGACTCCTGCCATGGTGTATTTTGTAGCATTTTTAGTATAACAGTTGTGTCTTGAATATAAGAGCTTAGCTGTTTTACATAGGGCTGCAAAAAGTGATCTATGAAGTTTGCCACTGGTTCGAGCAGAGATCCTTTCACCGATAGTATCGGTCGGCCCGGAGGTTTCCTTTGGTCCTTATGTAACTTGGGCAAAAAATAAATTGTTGCCGTTATAGGATGATTTACTGTTAGATATTTCCGTTCTTCTTCAGTAATTTGTCTCTTCATTGTCCACTCATGAAGTTTTTCATCCAATATTTCCTTTATTTCATTAGTAGGATTCCTTTTTAGTCTTTCATAGTAGACACCATTCCAAAGTTGTCGGTGGGCTTCCATTACATATGTAGCTTTGTCCTGAATCACAATATTTCCGCCCTTGTCTGCGATTTTAATTTCTATATTATTGTCATTCATGAGATTTTTTAGGGCTTCTCTTTCAGCTTTGGTTAGGTTGTCTTTGTATGTTCTGCTTTTCAATTTGTACAGCGCCTCAATTACGGCTTCCTGGAATATATCCACTTTATTTCCCGGCAGCAATTGTGGGTAAAATTTTGATTTTGATTTTAGTCCGCTTAGGCCACCTCCCTTTTGTGCAATAGCTTCATCCAAGCTCATGTGTATATTTAATCACCAAAAGAAATTAATGTCCGCACTCGCTCAGTACGTTAGTTTGGGTTTATTAAACCCGAGACTCACATACAGCCCCCTTCACCTACGCGTTTCGACCGCAGGTCTTGTTCACAGTGTTGCCACTAGTCCATTCTCTATTTTTAATTTATATACCTTACCGCCCATCAGCATGTAATGGTGCATTCTGGGAGAGGTAGTTTTAAAAAAACATTTGGAAACTGAATCGTTTGTAAAAGAATAATTTTGAAACATAGCAGGATAGCAGAGGGGTACAAATTACTATTCCCATTCCAGTGAGTGCAACAATAGGGAAAGGGCTGGATAGTGGACGGGAAAAAATTACTATTCCCACTCCAGTGAGTGCAACAGTAGGAAAAGTGTTGGATAGCAGAGGGATAAACCTTACTATTCCCACTCCAGTCAGTGCAACAGTAGGCAAAGTGTTATAGAGCGGAGGGGTAAAAATGACTATACCCACTCCAGTGTGTGCAACAACAGGGAAAGTGTTTGATAGAGGAGGGGTAAAAATTACTATTCCCACTCCAGTGAGTGCAACAATAGGGAAAGTCTTGGATAGTGGAGTGTTAAAACTACTATTCCAACTCCAATAAGTGTAACAGTAGGGAAAATGTTGGATAACAGAGGGGTAAACATGACTATTCCCCAACCAACGAGTGCAACAGTATGGGAAGTGTTGGATAGCAAAGGGGTAAAGATTACTATTCCCACTCCAGTGAGTGCAGCAGTAGGGAAAGTGTTGGATTGCTGAGGGATTATAATTAATATTCTCACCCAGTCAGTTCAGAATTAAAAACAAACAAAATATTAATAGCAACAAAAATATTTAAAAATATATATATATATATAAATGTGTTACCAAGTTTAATACAAATATATTTAATATTATAAATTAAAAAATATATAATGTTACATGCATATGACAAATATTATATTAAATAAAACAAAAAATTATTTTCAATCAAAGAAATGTTTTTAATTAGAACTTATTTAGGAACAAAAACATTATTACATAAATGTACTTTTATTATTTCCTACCCTAAAACATCAGACAATTCACATCCCACATCTAAATTTAAAAAGAAATGCACTTACATAATTACCATAATGAAGTACCAATTAAAGAAATATTAATTAAAAAACAAATTAAAACTCTTAAAAAATAATAAACTTCCCCCACTTTACCCCTATAATCCCCACAAACCACAGCTAAAACAAATCTGTAAACAAATCTGTAAAAAAATGGATAGGGCGGTTGACCTCAATTCTGGGGCACTGGGTTCAAGTCTTGGCAATGATACTGAACATCCTGTAAATCACTTAATCTCAACCTGCCTTACAAAAATGAATGTGTCCTCATGAAACGCAACTGGTGCTATGTAAAATGCTCTTATACAGGATACCGAGTCAAGATCGCGCTATATAAAACTTCGTAATAATTTTTTTTTTTAAGTAAGTAAAATTAATGTATCCCCCACCCTTTACCCCTATAAAAGTAAAACCCACACACAAAAAATATAAACAACTACCCTAAGACAATATCAATTAATTAAATAATATTAATAATCACCTAATGGTGAGAGGAGTTGACCTAACGGCTAGGGGCGGTCGATCTCAAATCTGGCAACCGGATTCGAGTCTCGGCAAGGACATGCAACATCCTCTGAATCTGGGCAAATCACTTAATTTCCCTGCGCCTAACAAAAAAATGAATGTGTCCTCATGTAACGTAACTGGTGCTCGTGTAAAGCATTCTGATACCCGATACCCTCGGGTCAAGTTTGCGCTATATGAAACGGGGGGGGGAAAAGAGAACATTTATAATCAATCAAACATAAATTACTTCCCACCCTTTGCCCCTATAAACACCACAACCCACACCTAAAATTAATTACACAATTTCCATATTTAATTTTCAATTAATTAATCAATATTAATTAAGAACTAATTAATAATGAATAAAACATTAATTACTTCACCCTTTAACCTATAAACCCCACAACCCACACCTAAAATTAATTAGACAATTTACGTAATTAATTTACAATCAATTAATTAATATACATTAACAACTAATTATTAATTATTTAAACATAAATTACTTCCCACCCTTTACCCCTAAAAATTACACAATTACCATAATTTTTTTAAATTCTTTTTTATTGATGACCACTTTACACATACCATCATTTTACTACATAATCAGTAAGTAGTGCGCTTGCACTGGTTCATGGAGCACCTACCAATGCTAATACATGTTTCTTTGCAAAAACCTTCTTAGCCAGATTTTACTAATGCTACACGAGGCCCTGGTCATGCTCCACCCGTGGGGGTTTGCAGATTCCCCCCCTGAAATCATCCCATCTTCCCCATATCTGCGACCACTGTTTGGGACAACCTCTAGATTCGTATATTGTTTGCTCCATCGGCATGCACCAGTCCCTGTCTCTCTGCCACTCTACTATTGTTGGTGACACCTGAGCTCCCCACATTTTGGCAATGTTCTGTTTTGCTTTCATAATTCCCAACGTCATCCAAATCCTCCCTTTGCTATTTAGATCTGTGGGTCCCCATGTACTCAATCGGCACAACTCTATATGAGGTTCTATTTTAACTTCCATCACTTCTTCCATACACTTTATCCACCCTGATCAATATTTTTGGATATACTCACATTCCCAGATGTTATGCGCAAAGGTGCCCTCCTGCCCACACCGCCTCAAACACCCTGAGCCGGTCCTATAGACCATCCTCACTAGTGCTTGGCCGGTGAGATATGTTCTGTGAAGTATTTTTTGTTGTACCAGTCTAAATTTGGAGGAGACGGCTATTTCCCTAAGGGAGACCAAGGCCTCTAGCCATTCCCGCTACATCGTGCTCCCATCGTGCCCGGAGCCGGACCAGGGGGTCTGACATTTTGTTAATTAGTTTCTTATACGTCATGGAGATGGATTTCTTCGGCATGTGCTCATCCTGGATTCTGGAAGAGCTTCCCCTTTAGGGACTACTGCTCGTAATGCATGCTGTATCTGTTGATACCTGAAGCACTCTGTACCTGCCATTTCATACTCAGCTGTGTGACGGAGACTATGTCACCCGCCCTCCATAGATCCCTGACCTTGGAGATGCCAATTACATCCCATCAGTCAAAGCATTTTGTTTTCCGCAATTTACCTATTATTTCTGTGTACCAGAGATGGGTGACTTGTGTAATTCGTCCCTCCCAACACAGGGTCTTAGTCGCTTCCCACCACATGTGGATAACGTGCGCTGTGGGTCTTGTCAACTTCAGTTTAGTGGGTCTGGTATATAGTACTCTCGTGAAATATCCTTCAGGGAGTAGACATATATCCATCACAGAACCTGGGTCCACTGGGGCCTATAAATGCATTGGTTGATGGCAGTTAGTTGCGCTGCCCAATAATCTTCTGATGTCCGGGAGACCAACACCCTCATCATACCATCCTCTTGTAAGCTTCTGGGTGAATATTCGGGGTGGTTTACCGTCCCACAAAAGTTCTCTTTGGGAGCTTTCTATGGCTCTAAAGTGTTCGGATATGACCGGGCCTGGAGAGTTTTGCAGGACATATAAGAAGTGGGGTAAGGACATCATTTTAAAGAGTGCTGTGTGTCCCGGTAGTGACAGTGGGAGAGTCTTCCAGTGACTGATGTCACGTCTAAGTCTCTGTAGCAGAGGTAAGAGGTTACGCTCATAGAACCTTGTCGGGTCTTTGGTGACAGAAATGCCCAGGTATTTGAACTCCTCTAACGCTTCAGTAATGGCATATCCCTTGGGTAGAGGGGATATTAGCCGCCTAGGACGTAAATGACTGATTTCATCCAATTTCTGCACGGTAACCCAAATATTTCCCGGAATTAGTGAAAATATCTAGTACCCTGTTTAGTGATGCGCTGGGCGATGCCATATACAATAGGATATCATCAGCGTACAGGGAAACACGGTCCCCCAGTCCTCTGACCACCTGAGACCCCTCATAACTGGATCTTTCCGTATCCACATCACCTGTAGTTCCAACATCGAGGCAAAGAGCAATGGGGAAAAGGGGCATCCCTGTCTTGTCCCTCTCTCAAGGGTAAACACTGGGGACTTCCTGTTATTTACAACTACCTGTGCCAATGGGCCCTCATATAGGAGTTGGACCCAGCCCAAAAAACCCAGGCCAAATCTGAGTTTCTTAAGAACTGCGAATATATAAGGCCACTGGATAGTATCGAACGCCATGGCGACATCGAGGGACACCACAACAACATCTTCTCTTTTTATGTCCATCCTTCCCAATACTCCATGTAACCGTCGAAGATCAAGAGAGGTGTTCCTTGCTGGCATAAAGCCAGACTGGTCTGGGTGTATGAATTTTACTATAACTTGTACCAAACAAGTAGCCAATAGTTTCGCCTCTGTGTTAAGCAGGGAGATTGGCCAATACAAGAAACACTTATCCTTGGGTTTTCGACTTTTGTGGATGACCACAATGGTGGCCATTCTTTGATCTAACGGAAGAGTCCCTTGCTCTCGACTCTCCAAATACATTTTCATGAGATATGGAGCCAGTTTGCTTGGGGGCAGCTTATACAATTCGATAGGCAAACCAATAGGGCCCATCGCCTTTCCTGCCTGAAGGTCTCTTATTGCTCTCTCTACATTCGTGCTGGCTAGTTCTAAATCTAGGTTAACCCAGTCTTCTTCCGAGCGAGCTGGTACAGGCATATGGGACAGCAGGAAGTCTGCTTCCGCCTCCATGTATGCCGTGTGGGATTTATAAATTTGTTTATAATAGTTCCCAAATTCATCTGCGATCTCCTGCGGGTCAGTAAGTTGTTTACCGGACTCACCTGTCAATTCCACCACTAAACTGTTGGCTTGCTCTCAGCGATCCAACCATGTCAGCAGTTTCCCTGCTTTATCACCGACATCATAAATTCTAATGAGCGTTGCCCTGTGCTGTGCCTTAGCAGGCAGCGTCTGTCACTAGGGACGTTTATGCTTTTGTTTTCATCTTCAGCAAGTATTTGGTATCTTCTGATTATGAATTCTGTATCTCCTTCTCCAGGTGTAATATGTCTGCTTCTAATCTTGCTAATTGCGCATTCTTCTCTTTCCGGGTTCCCGTAATCAGGGAGACAACATAGCCTCTAATTACCACCTTGAAGGCCTCCGATAGAGTCTGCACGGCCTTTACCAAGCCCTTGTTTTCCTGATAATAAAGCTCAAATTCTTTTATGATTTTCTCTCTAATTATCGGGTTCTGAAGGTACCATGAGTTTATTGGGGCTGTCCTGCCTACCTGTGGTTCCCCCCCTCCATGAGGGCCCAAGCCAGGGAGTAGTCCCAGGTGCCCCTCGCCAAGTGTCCCACCTCTTTGCTTTGTCCTAGCTGATCAGTCGGCACTATGATGTAATCAATTCTAGATAGGCTATCATTGGCACCGGAATAAAATGTATATTACGCATCCACAGGGTGGGGCGTCCTCCAGGTGTCTACCAACCCCATCGCTCCCAGAAAATCATGGACTTACTTACGGGAAGGCACAATTACCATAATTAATTATCAATTAATTAATGTTAATTAACAACCAAATAATAATGAATTACAAATACATTATTTCCCACAACTAACACTATAAAATCTCAATTAAATAATTATTAATAGATAAAAAATAATCATTAATTTATTATAATTAGAATACTTCCCACCCTATTCCCCTATCAACCCACAACCCGCTAAGGAACTAAAAAATGCAAAATTTAATTAAAATAAAATTGATAACTACTAAAAATGTAACATATTACAAAACAAACAATACTTATATAAAAAATATACATCACATATCTTTAGAATATAAACAAACACATAATACTAATAAAAAAATCGATATTTTAAACAACTATATTTTTGCAAACTGTATTATTGACTTCTATATTTTTTTAAACAATATTTCTTACCTTAAATTCGATGTTCTTGCCCACAATATTCTTGCTGTCGATATTTCTGTGTCAAGATATTTCCAACTCGATATTTGTGTAAGTTGGCATTTCCAACTCAATATTCTGTCTGAATACCCTAACAATGCATGTCAATACCTGCAAGAAAGCCCCTTTTGGAATACAGCAATTTATGAAATGCAGCTTAGTTAAATACAGGCCTAAACTGTTAAAGCATTTAATTCACTGGTTCATATTTTATATTGGCGGGCACAGTTAAACATGAACATGCATAGAGTAAATAATCAAATTACTGAAAGGTACATGTGACTAAGAACTACGTTTGAATGTACATACATATAACATTAATGCATATATCATATACTTTTTCTACTTTAAATTGAAATAACATTCTACGTATCTGAAAGTGATTTTATTGACACTTACAAATCATTATAGGTTAATCACATGTTATAGCACAGCTTTAGGAAAGTCGGGTTTCTTTATCATTATAAGTTCATTATCTATTAAACAAGGATGTGTAGGTTTCTTTTCAAACTTCATTAAAAAAATAATTAACATGGTTAAACGCATACTTGTGATTAGTTCTCTAATTCTACAACAAAGGTACTCTTTCGTAATATTGACAAGTGAAATAGTTTCATTAATCATTGTGTTACATAAGAAATATGTGCAAGGTGTATGTTCATTGTATGTGTCAGTGAACATACTGGTGACAATTCTGTGATGTGTAAAGAGTTGGCAACTTTGCGTTGCACCACTTACTTTGGCTTTTTACCATAGCAAGCCTTTCAATTTTAGGCTAATTTAATTTCAAAGACAGAAAACCGGAGATTTTTATTGTATTTATACAGGATGCGCTATCCCACAAATGAAGACCTGGGCCCGTATTATACATTGTGCACCAGGACGCAATGGGCGTGTGTGCCTACTTTGAGCCCCCCAAGGCACAATGGTATTACAGAAGGTGCTGTAGAGGCTTGTATATCTCCTTCTGTAATACAGATAACACTGCACACATGTTACGCCAGCTCTATCACGAGAGGGCATTCCCTTATTTGCATGGTGGTGTGGCCCAATGCAAATGAGGGTATCACTTAGCCTCTGCGCCCACGCCGCATTACTGACATGAGTGTAGAGACAAACATGCTTTTAAGAGGCACATTGAAAGGGTGCTAAAAAGGTGGCACACCCTCTGTGCGCCACCTAAAGGCAGCCCCTGGGGGGGGAGAAAGAGGGTCCCATGGACCCCCAGACATCCCCCTGCTGGAAGGTGCAGTCACTCACTGCACCGGTCTAAAGAGGATCGCTAATCCCCATTAAAAAGTACAGACTGTTCGCCGCCTGCACGGAGGAAACATGTCAAGTCAAGTCAAGTCAAACCATTTATATAGCGCACTACATACCCGGAGGGTTTCAAGGCGCTTAGGAAGGGGAGGAGGATTACTTGTCAAATATCCACGTTTTAAGTTGCTTTCTGAATGCTCGGTGGTTCTGGGTAAGGCGAAGGTGAGCGGGGAGTGAGTTCCATGTTTTAGCAGCCAGGTATGAAAAGGATCTGCCTCCCATGGTGGTCTTGTTGATGCGAGGTACGGTGGCGAGGGCTTGGCTGGAAGAACGTAGTTGGCGGGAGGGGGTGTAGAAGGACAGTCGTGAGTTGAGGCATTCTGGACCGATGTCGTAGAGTGATTTGTGTGCGTGGGTAAGCAGTCGGAAGGTGATCCTCTTATTGACGGGTAGCCAGTGGAGGTCTTTAGGTGACCAGAGATGTGATCGTTGCGTGGGATGTCTAATATGAGTCCGGCTGAGGCGTTTTGGATTTGTTGGAGTTTCTTCTGGAGTTTTGCGGTAGTACCTGCGTAGAGGGTGTTTCCGTAGTCCAGTCGGCTCGTGACCAGAGCGTGGGTGACTGTTTTCCTTGTTTCGGAGGGGATCCAGCGAAATGTTTTTCTGAGCATGCGAAGAATGTTGAAGCAGGAAGAGGATACGGCGCTGACTTGTCTGTTCATTGAGAGTGAAGAATCCAGGATGACGCCTAGGTTCCGTGCGTGGTCTGTCGGGATGGGTGCTTTTCCGAGGGCTTCCGGCCACCAGGAGTCGTCCCATGCGGAGGGGGATGTACCTAAGATGAGGACTTCTGTTTTGTCTGAGTTCAGTTTCAGACGGCTTTGTTTCATCCATTCGGCAACTTCTTTCATTCCTTCGTGTAGGTTGGTTTTGGCGGTGCTGGGGTCATTGGTGAGGGAAAGGATCAGTTGAGTGTCATCCGCATATGAGATGATGTTGAGGTTGTGTTGGCGTGCGATGGCCGCGAGGGGGCTCATGTATACGTTGAAGAGGGTGGGACTGAGTGAGGATCCTTGTGGTACGCCGCAGATGACTTCAGAGGCCTCGGACTTGAAAGGTGGAAGGCGGACTCTCTGGGTTCTTCCGGTGAGGAACGAGGTGATCCATTCAAGTGCTTTTCCTTGGATTCCGATGTTATTGAGGCGCTGTAAAAGGGTGTTGTGGCAAACTGTGTCGAATGCTGCAGAGAGGTCGAGGAGGATGAGGGCGACTGTGTCTCCGTTGTCCAGTAAAGTTCGAATGTCGTCTGTTGCTGCGATGAGGGCGGTCTCAGTGCTGTGTTTTGCTCGGAAGCCAGATTGTGAGGGGTCGAGGGATTTGTTGGCTTCGAGGAAGGCGGCGAGCTGGTTGTTGACAGCTTTCTCGATGACTTTGGCCGGGAATGGAAGAAGCGAGATGGGGCGGTAATTTTTGAGCTCGGTGGGGTCCGCTGTGGGTTTTTTCAGAAGGGCGGTGAGTTCAGCGTGTTTCCAGTCTTCCGGGAAGGTGGCGAAATTGAAGGAGCAGTTGATGACGTCTCGGAGGTGCGGTGCTATGACGGAGTCTGCTTTGTTGAAGATGTGGTGAGGACATGGGTCTGAGGGGGATCCTGAGTGGATGGAATTCATCAGGCGAATGGTGTCTTCAGTGGAGATTGGGTTCCAGTCGTTGAGGGTGTTCATGAGGGGAGACTGTTCAGCAAATGGTTGGGTGGGTTGGTCTCCGGGTTGGTTGTCGAAGCTGTTGTGGATGTCTGCAATTTTGTTGTGGAAGAATGAGGCTAGGGAGTCGCAGAGGGCTTGAGAGGGGGTGATGTCGTTGGAGTTGGCCGAGGGATTGGAAAATTCCTTGACGATGTTGAAAAGTTCCTTGCTGTTGTGGGCGTTGTTGTCAAGTCGATCCTTGAATGCTGTTTTCTTGGCCTTTCGGATTAGTTGGTGGTGAGTGCGGGTGGCGTTTTTGAAGGCGTCCTTGGTGCTGGTGGTTGGGTCTTTTTTCCAGGCCTTTTCAAGGGAGCGGCAGAGTTTCTTGGACTTCTTGAGATCATCGTTGAACCATGAGGCCTTCTTGCTGCCAGGTTTGTTTTGACGTTTCTTCAGTGGTGCTAAGGTGTCAGCGGTGTTGGATAGCCATATGGTGAGGTTGGCGGCGGCTTCGTTGGCGCTAGAAGAGAGGGCTGGGGTGTTTTGAAGGAGCGATACGGAGATTTGGTCCGTGGTGATTTTGTTCCAATTCCTTTGCAGGGTAGGTTGGAGGTGGATGCTGGGTTTTGGTTTGTTGTAGGTGAAGTGAACGCAGCTGTGGTCAGTCCAGAGGAGGTCCGTAGTATGGCTGAAGGAGACATGGTTGCTGGATGTGAAGATGGGGTCGAGTGTGTGACCTGCGATGTGGGTGGGGGAAGTGACTAGTTGTTTAAGTCCAAGGTTGGCGAGGTTGTCCACGAGGGTGGCGGTGTTGCGGTCGTTGATCTTTTCGAGGTGAAAGTTGAGGTCTCCCAGAAGGATGTAGTCTTTGGAGGGGAGTGCGTGTGGAGTGATGAAGTCCGTGATGTCTTCAATGAATTTTGCGCGGGGTCCTGGTGGTCTGTAGAGGAGGGTGCCTCTGAGTGTGGTTTTGGGGTCGATGTGGATCTGGAAGTGAAGGTGTTCGGAGTTGGCGAGGTTGACGTCAGAGCTGGTTGATATGCGGATTGATTTCTTATGGACGATAGCGATTCCTCCTCCTGTGTGGCTGGTGCGGTCTTTGCGAGTGACCTTATAGTCTTCAGGGATGGCGATGGTGATGTCTGGGGCGGAGGAAGCGTTCATCCATGTTTCCGTTAGGAAGGCGATGTCTGGAGAGATGGTGTCTAGTAGATTCCAAAGGTCAATGGCGTGTCTGTGGACCGATCGGGTGTTGAGAAGGATGCATTGTAGGTGATTGGGGTCGGGAGTCTGTGGGGTGGTCGTAGCGGAGATGTAGTTGGTGCCGCTGAATTTGCAGGAGAAGCAGGAGAAAGGTCCATGGGTTTGACCAGGGGCGGCTTGGACGCAGTTGGGGGCGCGACCGGGGTTAAGGGCTAGGAGGGAGGCGGCATCGTAGGTAATGCGGGAGGTATGGGCTGCGCGAGGGGCAGGGGGTCTGGCGCTGGGCGCGGTCCAGGCACGGACGGGCGTAGACGGGCTTACCTTTGGCGCACCTTCGGCGTGTACGTAGCGCGTGGACGCTGCGCGTGGGTACATCAGACATAAATGGAGAGTGGAGGGGGGCGGAGGAAGGGAGGAGCAGCTGGGGAGGCGGGTGCGGGGCGGAGAGGAGGGGCTTGCTCCAAAGCACAAACAAACAAAATGGCAGGGGCAGAAAATACGATCTGGGCGAGCTTGGGGCCACAAAAGTATTAAACAAAGGGGAGAAGGCACAGATTAACCAACAGCAGTCAAAACGGTACCAGTTTAACAAAGCGAGCGCAGTGCGAGCTGAGATATGCAAATAATACTGCTTCTATGCGGGCGGTTACACGGAGCAAAAGCGCTGCGTTGCAGGTAATGAGTCAATAGCAGTGCTGTAAGTGCTCGAAGCGCTACGATACCAGCCAGCAGAAATCCGTCAGGGATGTCAGGATGGCGCTGAGGGAACTCGGCAGAGCGCGAGTGAGCGGCCGCCTGGAAAGTAGGAAAGTGCAGTGTAATCGAATATGGCACCAGGTGTAGGGGCATGTATTATGAAATAGTGGCACAGTGCAACGTAGCAGATCACCTTGCTGCGTTGCCCTTGGTCACTGGAAAAGTACAGGAATGGAATGCTCCGTATCTATCTAATACAGTGCATTCTTGTCCTTGCACTGGCGCTGTTTTGGCAGTCTAACTCCAATGCACGCACCCATAGACCGTGGCACAAAAGTGCCTGAGTTGTATGCAGGATTGTTTTTGTGCGGGAAGAGACACTTTCCAGCACAAATATAATCCTGAGAGGCTTTTTCCTCTTTCTAAGTGTGCTGCAAAATGCAGCACACCTAGAAACAGGAAATAAACGAGGAGAAATAAAGATATTTCTCCTTGTTGCACCTCACCTGAGGAGTCGTAAGATTTTGGCACATTCTCAGGTTTACAAGTCCTTGTAAATCTAGGAATGCATTAATACCCATGGGAGTTGTGCGGGAACACCCACTGCGACATTCAGGAAACATCTCCCTTGCGCAGAGTAAAGCAACATAAACTGCTTTGTGCGGCTTTCTCGACCTCGGTCAAGGTCAATGCTCTCCCCAGCAGCTCCGCCTTCCACGCAGCATAGCCTGAGACTAGAGCGCCTCCCAGGAGTAGGGTTCACAACAGATGTGCTCCCTTCCCAGACCGTTGCTGTGTGCTCCTTGTGCCCCTGCTGTATCACCTTTTTTTATTCTATTTTCCGATGGCGCCTTAATTTATATTAATTTTCTTTTCTTTCTTGACTCTGCCGGTTTCCTGCCGCTGCTGCCCCCGCCGCCCCTCCCCCGACTCAGCACCGCTCCCACCTCCCAACCTCTAGTCCCACCCCCTCCCCTACATATTGGCGGCTGCTGCGGGTGAAACCTCGACCTCTGTCAAGGCCAACACTCTCCCCAGCAGCTCCGCCTTCCACGCAGCATAGTCTGAGACCAGAGCACCTACCCGGAGTAGGGTTTGCGCCGCAGCCCCCTCCCACGCTGAGGACAACAGAAGTGCTCCCTCCCCAGACCGCTGTTGCGTGCTCTTTATACCCCTGCTGTAACTTCTTTTTTCATTCTATTTTCCGCCGCGGCCTTAATTTATTTGAATTTTCACTTCTTTCTTGACTCCGCCGGGTTCCCGCTGCTGCTGCCCTTACCCCCGACTCAGCTCTGATCCCGCCCCCTCCCCTACTGAATGGTGGCTGCTGTGTGGTTGCGCCACTTGCACGCCAAAGGAAACCCCTTCTGTGCCCAACCACGAACAGCGGCAGGAACCCTGGACCTCAGCACCGCCAACACTAAGACCCAACAGCACTCCACACACTCAAGCCAGGCCGCAGCAACAACTGCAAGCTAATTTCGCCGTCCGACACCCACGGACCCTTCAGCTGCCACCGCTGCTGTCAAATCTACAGCACCGCCAGGAACACTGACCCAGCACAACCCAACCGCAAGAACACAACCAAACCGAAGACCCTGCAATGCATCCTCCTCAACGTCCGGTCCCTCCACAAAAACACCACCAAAATCGGGTACCTCATCGACAGCACCACCCCTAACGTAGCATTCTTTACCGAAACCTGGACCAACAGCACCTCGGTACCGGACATCACCATCGCCATTCCCCAAGGGTACAAGATCTCCAGAAAGGACCGTCACACCCGTCTGGGAGGAGGAATCCCCATCGTCCACAAATCCACCCTCCGCCTGAGCACAATCCCCGTCGAGCCCACAGACCTGATGGAACACCTACACTTCAAGATACAGACCAACCCCACCACCACCCTCAGAGGAACCCTCATCTACCGACTCCCCCGGACCCTGCGGACCATTAACCAACTCCATCACGGACATCATCTCCCCGCAGGCCATCGCATCCACCAACTAAACCCTGCTGGGAGACCTCAACTTCCACATCGGCAACCAACTGGACCCCAACACCACATCCCTCCTGAACAACCTCCACAACATTGGACTCCACCAAATCATGACCGTACTCACGCACTCAGCAGGACATACCCTCGACCCCTTCATCACAACAGGACAGCCATCACCTTCAGCCACACCACCGAACTCCCATGGACTGAGGACCGATGCATCCACTTCACGTTCACAACAACCATACAGAGACACTAGCACCTACTCTCACTAAGAAACTGGACCAGACTCACGGATGACCAGCTCACCTCTTCACTCAGCAACTCCACCCCAACCATCGCGGAAAATGACGACCCCAAAACAGCAGCCCGAACCCTGCACAGATGGATCTCCGACAGCGCCAACACCATAGCCCCCCTCAAGAAAAACAACAACACCCACGCCAAGAAAGCCAGATGGTTCACCACCAAACTTCGAGAGTCCAGACGCACCTGCTGCCACCTTGAAAAGGCCTGCAGGAACACCAAATACACAAAAACTCACAACAACTTTAGAGCCGTTACCAATGCCCACCACCAACTCATCAAAAAAATGAGGAAAAAAAGCGATTGAAGACAGAATCTCCACACACGCACACAACAGCAAAGAACTCTTCAACATCATCAAGGAGTTCGCCCAACCCACCAGCAAGTCTACTGACATCCCTCCCTCTCAAGACCTCTGCGACAAACTCAGCACATTCTTTCACCACAAAATCAAGAGCATCTATGACAACTTCTACGAAGACCAACACACGGACCCCCCCACCAACCACCCCGACACCCTGAATCCAATGATTGACAGCTGGACAGCCCTCACCACCAAAGACACACTGAAGATGATAAGGTCAATCCACTCCGGGGCCTCAAAGGACCCCTGCACCCACCACATCTTCAACGGAGCTGCCGACACCATCGCACCCATGCTCCGCCACACCATCAACCGCTCCCTGGCGACTGCCTCATTCCCTGATGACTGGAAAGACGCCGAGGTCAGCCCCCTTCTGAAGAAAACCTCAGCTGACCCCACGACCTCATAAACTACAGACCCATCTCCCTGCTCCCGTTCCCTGCGAAAGTTAACGAGAAAGCCATCAACAGCCAACTTGTCACATTCATCTCATTCATCTCATCAAAGAGCACAACATCCTCGACTCCTCCCAATCTGGCTTCAGGAAAAACCACAGTACGGAAACCGCCCTCCTCGCCCGACAGACGGCATCCACACCCTACTGGACAAAGGAGAAACAGTCTCCCACTGCACCCTAATACTCAGACTTCACGAAGCAGGGATCCAAGATAAGGCCCTCAACTGGATCAGCTCCTTCCACTCCGGCAGAACACAGTGGGTCAGACTCCCACCTTTCCACTGGGACCCCACACCAACCACCTGTGTAGTCCCTCAGGGGTCCCCCCTCAGCCAGACGCTCTTCAACGTCTATATGGCTCCCCCCTCCCCATAGTCAAAACCTACAGACTGAACATTGTGTCATGCGCAGACGACACCCGACTCATCCTCTCCCTATCCAACTAACCCAACACCGCCAGACACAACTTTCGAGAAGGCATGAAAGCAGTCGCCAAATGGATGAAAAACAGACGCCTACAACTAAACACCAACAATACGGAAGTACTGATCATTGGCCCAAACCCCGACGCCTGGAACGACAACTGGTGGCCCCCGGCCATTGGAAACTCGCCCACCCCCATGGAACACGCATGCAACCTGGGAATCATCCCGGACTCCGAACTCAAAATGGACCACCAGATCAACTGAGTCTCGTCCTCCTGCTCCCACACCCTCTACCTCATACGTAATACCTTCAAATGGATCCCCCTTAAACACAGAAAGACAGTCACTCACGCCCTGGTCACCAGCAGACTCGACTACGGCAACGCACTCTATGCCTGGATAAACAAAAACCTCACTTGTAAGCTACAGAACATCCAGAATGCCGCCACAAGACTGGCCCTCAACCTGCCAAAACACTGCCACATCTTCCAGCACCTACACCCACTCCACTGGCTCCCCATTGAGGTAAGAGTCACCTTCAAGATGCTCACCCACACACACAAGGGCCTCCATGTCACCGGACCAGCATACCTGAACAGCCGACTCAAATTCCATGCACCCTAAAGGACCCTACGATCAGCCCAGCTCTCCTACACCGTAGTCCCATGCACCAGAAAAAACAGATCGGGAGGCCGTTCCATCTCCCTCCTCGCAGCCAAGGCCTGGAAAGCCCTTCCGCTCCACCTCAGACAGACAACATTGCTTCCCATCTCCGTAAGAGACCTCAGGACCTGGATATTCGGCTGACCCCCTCTCTGAAGGACTGGAACCTGCATCCTCCCACCCCCAGCTCCTTGAGACTCTTACGGGTGAGTAGTCGCGCTTAACAAACGCTTGATTGATTGATTGAAATCTGACTTACAGGCTTGCGTCACACATGTACCACCTTGCTTGCGGCAAACGTGATGCAAGCCTCTCATAAATATGCCCCGTAGTTCGCAATGTACTTAAGAAGTAAGACTACCAGTCATCAGGAAGAAGCATTGCTGTTTGTGTTTGTTGAAAAAATAGAAACTATTCTGGTCCCTTTGATTATCATTACCTACACCGCATTTCTGTACACAATACTTTTGGAGCACAATATTTTTGTTGTAGATATTATGGCATACAACCCGACAGAGGGTTCATGTCGGAGGCCTTCCACTTAAAAATGCAACACCCACCATACAGCTTGAAAGATCACTGTGGTCCCATAGTCATTATTTTGAAGTGGAGAGAGCACAACAGATCCCTATTAGACAATAACTGGAGGCTGTTTGAGAGAAAGAGTATTTTGTTATGAGGTACTGTGAAGTTTATCCGTTTGTACATCTTAACAATAATTATTTATACTAGATGCAGTTCTTCCTTCACAGCACACGTTTTTCTGGCATCTGAGACATGCTCTATAGCCAATTTTTTGTGACACCTAGAGAGTATGAGCCAATTTTTAGTAGCACCAAAATGCACAGAATTGACATAGTTAATTTTAGAGATGGGAGAGCCAACAAATTAAAAGGGAGAGCAGAGCCACAGTCGACCCCAGGATCTGGCTCGGATCCAAAAACTAGAGGCCTGATATTGTTTGCTATGTAAATCATACAACAAGCATCAAGTAAAATATGATAAAGTGTCTTCAAAATTCAAAAAACGTGTATTTCCTCAACATATGGAAGGTTTGACATTATTAAGGCACATTGTGGCATTACACTGAGCAGTGAAAAGTGATTGTTTTGTACAACTGGTAGTCTGAACATAGGCGTATCAAAATTTTATTTTCCACATTTCCTGTGTTGTGGTCAGGCTAGGTTCTAAAAGAAGGCAACATAAGAAAGGTTTAAAACTAGATCTAGCCATTCTTGTTGTCCATTATTACAAGCCATGTGAGTACCCTGGCACTTGACATTCAACCTGTCATTAACGCAAAGTTGCAGTGGGGGGGTTGTGTTCAAGGCAATGAAAAACATTATCATCATCCTTTTTTGCTGAACAGATCGAAAACAGATCGCCAGGGATCTGAGAAACTAATGCCCCAATACTAAACTGTGCTTTGACTCTCATCATCCTTGCATCTCCCTTCCACAGCTACCTCATAACTTTTATGTACTCTATCATTAGTATTTTTCTTTGATTTATTGCCGCTATGTACTTTCACTCACACTTTATTCAACTCTGGTTCTGGCTGCTTCTTGCTTACATAAACCACTGTATTTCGTCTACTCCCATTTTACCACTAGCACTTATTTTTATTTGCTCCCTATGTACCTCAGTTTCTGCTGTTATACCCACTATGTAAAGTGCTAGTTTCATGATCTTAAGTGCTATGTTGCCATGCTTGCACACTACCTCGGGTTGATACTCTGAAGATACTCTTTCTACCCTTGCAACTCCCTACTATATCTACCACAGAACTTTACGTCCCTGCATCTCTTTGTTTATCGGATTCTTTTTTTATATAATGTTGATATATATTTTTATTTATGCTTTATGTTATTTAGCCACTTGTTTCATTGGCCATTTTTATTGTTGCTATATATTTTTATCTATTCTCGAAGTACCTCATGTTATTGTTCTTGTGCTTACTCTGTAAAGTGCTCTGATACCTTCGGGTCTAATTTGCACTATATAAAACTCACAAATAAATAAATAAATAAATTACTATCTTTAAGTGAGATCGTAGAAGGAAAGATCACACACCAGTTCCAGGTATATATGAGAAGCAACTGCATGATTGTCTATCAGGTTTCAGATCATCAAGGATCATTGAATCATACTGACCTGAGCTTAGGGATCTCACAATGATTGATGAATGGAACCTGCAATCCTGATACCCCTAGACATCTGAGCAGAGTATCACATGGGGGACTATGATATATTGCTTTAACAAATCTGCTGGTATAACATGCACAAATCTCCAGTGGTGCTGCTCTTTTCTCTTCGAAACGCCGTCGGCGCACAGAAGAAGCAAACATGTCATTGCATATTGCTGCTGTGTTCATAGAGATTATTCTTGTTAATGGTCAATTAAAAAAATTGTGGAAACCTTGCATATAGAAATTCACACTGTCACTTAACTTTGGGTTCCCGTTCTCACTTGGGACATAATGCACTAATGTTTTTTGATTTTGAAATTATATTTATGTTGCTTTTGGTCTAAAAATGTTTTTAAATGTTACATGAATTCTCCTGTGTTAGTGTTTCTTTCGCCCTCTGTCATTAAGGTAACCTCTAAAATATTGCAATTTATCCTCCTTAATTACAAAGGTATCTTATCAATCCACAGGAACTGTTGTTTTTCCTTATATACCTATTACCCTGGTTCCATAGTGAGTAGGGTGCCCCTGTTTTCCTTCCTTGACTTTTCTCTTCGAGCAGAGCCAACTATCCAGAATCAGCACTTCATCCTCCTAAATAAAGAATACCATGTGTGGCATCCTTCAATGTTTTTCACTATTACTGCTGTTTTTTCAATATCTCGATGCGCCTTACATCTTAGTTTATTATGGAATAGGAACTTCAATTCAGATGTATGTGGATGAAACACAGCAACACACCTAATTGGGTAATAGAGTCTGACACCCTTAAATACATTGTAGCTACTAGAGGCATATTTACAATTGCAAGAAATATCGGCATGACCCCCTCCACCATCTGAGAAAGTTCAGAACATTGGCATCTGGTATGATTTAAAGCTCCTTGACAGAGCAAATTGAAGTCATCAACAGAAACAAAATGATCAATTCATGATGCTTGTTATTCCTGACATCTTCAGTGTGGTATTGCACCCCACATGTTGCCTTCATTACCCTGTTTTTGCTGAACCCTTTGTGTTGGCATTAGGACCTCTGCTAACCAGTGGTAAAGTGCTTGTGGTCTCTATTGTAAACATGGCAATATTGGTATACTTCTAATTGGCACTTTTAATTTACTTATAAGTCCCTAATAGATGACACTATTTTTTATTTTAAACAAAATGTGTTTGTTTTCAATTAAAAACATAAAGCAATAGCTGCCAGAATACATTAAAAATAATGGATAATGTGCTACGACTATACATAGTAATTTTAAAATGGCAAAAAAACAAATACATCTAATAAATAGGTGAAAATAACAAGTAAGCAAGTACACATATAGGTTAGAAAATTACAAGAAAGCAGGTTCATATATTAAACAGGTTAAAAAAGACAAGCAAGCAAGTACAGTCTGAGTGCAAAACATATTCAAACATATCATTAGACCACTGCAGCTTCTAACTAGCAAACAACAACTAACTTACCCACCTAAAATTACCCCTAGCCAAGCTGTCATATGTAGTGCGCTACAGTGGGCAACATCCTCAAATTTCCCAATAGATTCGGGTCCCAACCAAGACAATTTATGCATGGTCATTTATTACCACCCTCCAGACCCTCCTGATAAATCATGAAGCTATTCGATGTATCCTTATCATCAGTCTGGCCAACAAGTAATCCACAAGGTGTTCACATTCTCTAGCCCTATCAATCGTTCCCCACCCTCTTTTCAGCATTCGAAATAACACAGCGCTCTCAAGGCCTGCCCACTTAACCAGTTTTTTTTACCATTTATTAATTTGAGGGCCTGGCATAGACTTCCAATGCCTTGTCAGTTTTCGTTTTGCCAGAATCAATGGCAAGTCAATAAATCTATCAGTGGTTTTCCTGTTTTTGGGGCGAGGGTATCCCACAAGTATACAGGCCAAGGGTGTACAAGAGATAGCTCATAAAGTGATTTAATTAGCACAGTTCATTACAGCCTCCCAGAAATCCACCAAAGATGGGCAGGTCAATACAATATGGAAAATATCTGCTTCTACCTCCCCACATCTTAGACATTTCTTAGCAGCCGTCGCATAAAACCGATTGCTCTTGCCATGGGTAAGGTAAGCTCTCTGCTGAATATAAAAATTAATTAATTTCAACCTGCCATTACGAGAGACAGCAGGTATAAGTGCTTCCAGTCCACATCAGTAATCTGAAGCTCTAGGTCCGTCTTGCATTTCTCTTTCAGGGAAGTAGGAACAACAGCACAAATGACACGATATAGACATATGGCACTACAAGTAACCAGGGCCTGTGAATCAAATGCTACGAATGGGCTGCAGCATTTATTGTGTCACCCACTCAGTAGCATTGTAAATCATGTCTCATGGATACCACTGTAGCCTGTAGTGTATTTTAAACTGCTATTTCTACCTGACAAAATAAACCTACTGACAGGCCTAAATCTTCCTTTTTAGTACTCCTAAGTCACCCCTAAGGTATGCCCTAAAGGCCTAAAAGGCAGGGTGCATGGTATTTAAAAAGTAGGACATGGGTACATAAGTTTTACATGTCCTAGCAGTAAAAAACTCCCAAAGACGTTTTTCACTGAGGAAAGTCTAACTCTTGCATAAACTACCACAACGGATTACCTTAATGACCTTAATACATGATAGCTTCAGTTTGGGAGCAGGTAGAAAAATACTTCTTCTGCTCATTTGAATTGCAATTTAAAAACCTCTTTAATTGCTATTCTGAAAATGTCACTTTTATAAAGTTTGCTTTTTTTCTGCATAAACTAAATGTGCCTTTCTGCGAGGGTCCAGGGTCACACAACTCTAATGGCTCTCCTGTGCTGTGATGTGTATTCCTTCCAGGCAGGGAGCAAAAAGACCTTGAGTATGTGCAATGGTATTCCTTTCCTTACCAAAATAACCAGGGAGGTTGTCCTCAGGCCTTCCTGAGCTTTAAAGCAGAGCCTGAGGGTCCACCCCCTTCGTGGCTTCAGAAGCTTCCTGCTCTCTCAGTGGAAATTGCAGCGTACACCCGGATCTGCCTGTCTTACATCACTCTAGGAAGATTTGAACTAAACTCAGGGGAAGGAGCAGAACTGAAGAGGATCAGTTTTGGGGTAGATAAATAAAGAGATCTTCACACACAAAGGCTGACACTGGGTATATCTGTGGCACCCTCAGACCCTCTTATCAGAGCACTCTTGGACTTGTAGAACATTCAAAAGAAGGATTGCCCCGCTGTCTGAATAAGGAAGATTGTACTGGTTTACCTTGAACCCTGTATCCCCAGAAGTGACTCCAAGGGTCCGTTGGCTGTTTGAGCTATATGGATAAACAAAATTTCCCAATGCTTTCTCTGCGAGTGACCAGCTGACCCGTACTAACTGGAGCTGCCTGAGCCCTGCTGCTTGGCTCTGCTCGAGTGAGTCCTGACCTCACAAAGTGTCCCACCAGGTCCTAGACCCTTGGCTGGCATCAGAGTGTATTCCTCCTACTTCAAAACTACAAAGACTGAACTAAAGATGAAAATTCAGAGGTTTTCAGCTCTTCGCAACCGCGAGCAGACTCTTTGCATCAACAACGATTGCCCATATGCCCGTCACCATGAAGCTCCAACTGCAACCTGCTCTTTGTATCAACAGCATCTGCCAACGTCTTTCACCAACACAAAGCTCCATCGGTGACCTTCCCTTCGAGTGACAATGATCCCCTCCTGGCTCCTGCCAGCATGAAGCTCCTTTGTTGGGACGTGGACTGAGTGAGAAGGTAAACTCTTTACTGGGACCAACCTCGTCCCTGGGTTCTACCCACGCTCCATTGTGGTCCACCTGAACTTGTAACTTTAACCTGGTCCGGCACAACTAGATTACAGCGAGTGGGTCTTTGTGCTTTTCGGTGCTATTTTTAACCTGAAACTTTAAAAAGCGTTAACTCGGGTACTACTTATTGGATTTTGTTTCCATTTTCATGTCATTTTATTTATTAAAATATACTCTTATGTTTCTAAATTGGCTTGAGATTTTTGTTGTGTTGTGTTTTCACTTTATTACTGTTTTGGTGAGGCATAAATACTTTACACATTTACTATAAAATAAGCCTGACTGATTTGTGCCAAGCTTCCATAGGGTTAAGCACAGGTTTAATTACTTACTTTTGTGGTTCACCCTGGCAAGGATTGTAATTTGTACTTGAGTGGGGCTCATACTCCTCTCAACTAATAACCCAATTTTTTACAATGCTGAAATTGGTAATTCTGTTACTTCAGATGAATCACTGTACAGAATTTAGCAGCCCCTTCTGACTTACTAGCTTACTGCAACATAATCTATGCTACACACTGAAGAAATAAGCACAGTTGCATCAGATGCTTCGAAACCAAGCATGTTAATTTTTCTCAACCTTAAGTAGCAGGACAGTTGTATTCCTGCACTGAATGAACGTCATTGGTCATTAGCATGTAGACCAAATGATTTAATTCAAGATACTGTGCACCATTTTAAAAGTCTGAAGGCATATTAGTGTGGAATAGTTTAAATGTGGGTGATCACTATCACACCTGTTCAAAGATCATTATCTACTTCATAAAAAAGTTTTAAGGTAATTTTTCTTACTGTAGTGTGCAGCTTGGTGTCATAGGGCTGCCTGTCCCTAGGGTATCTGATTCTAAGAGTAAGGGTGCGTAAAAATCTGTCACGAACTGACCAGGCGCACAGCTGATCTGATTTATGACCCTCTTATTTCAATGTTTTCAAAAACTGATAAACCTCTAATATAAACGCTTCACAACTTGCCTTTTTTATGAATCTGGTTATCTTTTACTTTTCTTCATTGTTTTCATTTGGACTTCAAATTTTTCAAATTTGTTTGCATGTGCAAATTGTTATTCATCCATAATAATATACATTACAAGTCTGTGTGTTTCATAAGCAAATTTAACACAATGTTTACATATTGTACAAGAATTCTAATGCAACATAAACGGCAATTGCTGAGTGTTTGGCCCGATGCATTTCGGGGCCGTCGTCCCTTCCTCAGGGGACACTGTAAATAAAACAATGTCAAATCCTGTTATACAACAAGCTATTGAGCATATTCCAAATTATTCTCATTTTAGCTGTAGATACATTCTTATATAGGCCACTCAAATAGTTAGGTCTTAAATCAAGTTGTCTGTTTATTCATAATGTAATATAAAACCGTGCCGTGATTCAAAGCAAATCATGCTGACTACTTCAAAGTGCATTCACACATGCTAGTGACGTCATCGCTGGTGCACATCCGAAAATAACTCTAAGTTGTGTATCATATAAATCTGATTTGTTGAATAAACATGCAGAGAAAAGTGGAGAGAAAAGTGCATACGTAATGTGGCATTACTGACAAAAAAGAGAGATATCCGTCATTTAGACCATATAGATAATTCCATCTCCATGCTTATAGCAAAAAAGAACAATTGTGTCGGAAAGGCGACTACTGCAGTGAACCGCCATCACTGACCTTTGCTACGAACACTGAAACTGTGATGAAGTTTCACGTAATATCACAGTGCCGAACGGGAATCTGTAGTGAGAATGAACATTAATGTAGTGGAAGTGAGTGCTAAAGTTAATCAGAAAAACTGTTCGCCAGTGCTCAAACGTGAAAAAACTCAAATACCTTGCTGGTAGACAGTGGCCAAAATATCGGTAACAAATCACATAAACAATCCTTGGTGAATACGGGTTAGTTCACCAATAACGAATAAGCTCAGCCCAGAATCGCGAAAATCTTATGTTTATCCTCCCGTCTCCCTAACTGCTCACCTTAGGTTATGCTGTAGATAATATCGTACATATCCTCCTGTCTCAATGAGTTGTTGCATGTACCTCGCGGGTATGCATTTAAATCAGGAGATACAATAAAAGAAAGAGAAAAGAGACTACTCAGACGCAATTGCTCGTGGCGCCCATATTGGGCAGGTTCCTCAGATCAAAACACAAATCTAACAGCGGCCATCTTAAAACAACCAGCGCTCGTACTCAAACTAACAAAGAGAACCATTCCTGGGCACGTTCAGAGGTGGTGGTTTCAAAGTACACATATATATGCATGCATCTGTGTTACTTACGACGATTATAAAACAAACAACAAAAACAGTGCACAGTGCCAAAACTTAAATGTGATGAATTACCCGTTTTGAGTGTATCGTATGCTCATTAATGGGTGTAGATTCACTATAAATACTACACAATTCAAGTACTTTGTAAACATACATCATTCATAGTACTGCTGTTACTATTTAACAATGGTCAAATAAACGGTTACATGATATGTTACTGGCCACTAAAGAAAATTATAATACTCAATCAAGAGAGACCTCCGTACCTAACCCCTAAAAATAAACTTTAAGGTGCCTATTTAATACACTGTGATTGTCAGTACTGATTTTAGTATCCTTGGTACCACATTAAGATTACATTACGACATCTACTGTTTTTGAGATCACAAGAAGAAACTCAGCTTCTTGCATACAAAGAAGTCACTTGTATAGTACATACAATCCACTCTTGACTATTGATAATATCCAGGTTGTTTAAATGGTTCAAGAAATCTGTTGTATCCTTTATATGAGTTTTCCACGTTTTGACAAAACATTTTAGCAAAAAATCAATATATTTTCCTAACGGTTTAAATATAGACCCCACTCCTGAGACAATGGGTCTAAAGGGGGATCAGTCAGATGTTTATGCACTTTTGGTAACATGTACATATGCGGCCGTTTAGGGTTAAGTTTCATCAGGTATTGTTGAGTTTTGATGGAAATCCAGTCCATGGTTCTCGCATGTTCCAAAATTTGTTCCAGAACTCTGGCTATTTCATTAGTTGGATCAGTTTCCACGTGAAGATAAGTAAATTCATCAGTGAGATGTTCTTTGACTTTCTGACGATAATATGTAGTGTCCATTACAATCAGAGCACCTCCTTTATCTGCTCATTGATATGTGAAATCCTTTTTTTCAGCCAGTTGTTGTAATATTCTCCTGTCTTCTTTGGAGAAATTGGAGCGTTTGCTGTTTTTGAAATCGAGACAACGCAGATCTTGAAGAAACAGGGTCTCAAAAAGATCTATGGTTTTGTGTGACGTAGGTGCCAGATAAGTACTCTTGGGTTTAAACTCAATGTATTCTTTAGGTTCTGGTGTGGTAGTTTCAGGTAACACATTGTCGAAAAAATTTCATCATTTGATGTTTCTCATAAATCTAAAAAAAGATATCTCAGTTTCTGGCAGGTTGGAGTTGTACGTAGGTACAAATGAGGTCCCTTTGTTGAGAACAGTGATTTGTTTTTTAGTTAACTGAACTGAAGAAATGTTCATCACTATGTTCTTTGACTCAGAACATTTGGATTTCCCTTTTACATTTCTTTTGGTTTGTCCTCTCCTAGTTTTTGATTGCTCCCACTTTTTTTTTTTGGGTTGTTTGATCTGGTGGCTGTGATGGTTGTTGACCCTTAGATAAAAAAGATTCTGCCACAGTAGTTGGACGTTGTTGTGTTATTTCAGTGCTCTCTGATTGAATCGTTGATGGAACTGCTGAGTTTTCTACTTGTAAAGGAGCTCTAGATGCTGAAAGCTCACGGTCGGATACTTCACTCTCATCTAAAGATGTATATTGTTTTTTGGTGGAGCTGCATTGAGAGTACATTTCAGCCCATGTGTAAACTTCATTTAAACGGTAATCTATTGTATCCTGTTTGAATTTTCTTAGTTTTCTCTCTTGTAAATCATTACCATAGCTTTCTAATTTGATGGTTATTTGTTCAAGGTTATTGGACCATTCATCCATTTGTCCTGAGAGATGTCTTTGGATATTGAAAATGTCTTCCTCCAGTTCTTTTATCGATTTGGATAGTTCTTCTACAATTAAAAGAATAAGATCAAGAGAGCATTTATTAAGTACCGCTTGCCATTTCTCCATAAAGGACTTGTTGTGCTGTAAACGAAAGAGAAGAGGTTTTATCGCCAGCCTTAAACCACTTGGAATATGTTGATGCTTATGATATTGTATGAGTGTGGAGGCATGGAGCCTCTGGATTAGCTCTCGACGCATGATGAATTCTAGGTGCTTTAGTTGTTGAAATGTGGAATCTTGATGAGACTCAAACGATTTTGTGGCTTTGATGAAAGCATAGATTTCTGTAGACTGTTCATTGGTATATGCTTTTGTTTCTGCACGATTTTCAGTAGTGCTTGCTATGCTGTTGAATGAGCCAATTATTTCACTGGTGAGTGCTTGTGACTAGAGGCAGTTAGAATACACGTCAATTCCCCTTAACCCCATGGCTGCTAGGCGTTTTCCCGTCCTGTGCTGAGTTTTTATGTTTTCCTTTATTTCATGACGAGCTGGCCTTGTCATCCGCGCACGGCAGGTAAGCGCCATGACGAGGCCAGCTCGTCATTAGCCTCGAAGGGGTTAAAGAAGGAATTGAAGCTGTCGAATGGGCCTTATTACAAATGGATGATATTGGAGCCAATAAAATCTTTCTACTTGCACTTATTTTGCCTTCAACACAGCTATTTTTGTTTCGAAGAAGATTATTTGCTACAAATAAGTGAAACGAGTCTGGGATTTGGGGGAGCCCCAACATACGTGAACATTTTTATGGCGTTCTTTGAAGAAGAACATATTCTGTCTAAAGATGAGTAGAAGAAAGAGTTAATTCTGTATCGACGATTCTTCGACAACATCTTTTTAATTTGGAGTGGCACCAGAACAGCATTGGAAAATAACATAAGGATTTTGAACAACAGAAATCCAAGGATTAAATTCACCTATCAAATGAGTAATGAAGAACTATCCTTTCTGGATGTCAAAATCATGAAAAAAGAATCCAAAATTCACACGCAAACATTTGTGAAAACGACTGATCGTAACACACTTCTGTATCAGAGTTTTCATTCGCCTCAACTTATCAACAATCTTCCATTCTCTCAGATATTGAGGAGTAAAAGGATTTCATCCACACCAGAAGCTTACCAACAGGATCTTGAAAGATTAAGAAGAAGATTTTTAGACCAAGGTTATCCGGTTGAATGCATAGATAAAGCTGGAAATCGAGCAAAAACTATCAATCATGAAGAATTGTTAACAAGAAAATCTAAATCTACAACAAGCAAATGTAAAGTTTTTGTGTTAAAATACTCCACCAGATCATTGAACATTAAAAAGATAATTTTGAAAAGATGGAAACTGCTCCAGAAGGACAATGATTTCAACAAAATTTTCAAAGAAAAACCTATATTCGCGTACACCAGAAGTTTAAACTTGAAAGAAAAGCTTGTTCACACAAATACACATTCAGTACAAAGGTATGAGAAAGTGTAATAACTGCATCCATTGTAAGAACGTCATTCAACAAACGTTTGTCACTCACCCTAGAACTGGAGAGAAAAGCACATTAAAATTCACTGCAGATTGCAACTCAAACTTTGTAATTTACAGCATCAAATGTCCCTGTGGACTTACGTACATAGGGAAAACAGAGAGAAAATTAAAAATAAGAACAGGAGAACACAAAATTATGATTTGGAATGAAAACACCAATTCATAATATTTCCCAATTACGGTTTATGGTGATTGAAAAAATAGAGAATAAGGAAGGAAGGGACTCCCGCCAGTTCTTATCTCAACGCGAGGTGATTCTGATTAAAAAATATCAAACTATGGAACCGTTTGGTTTGAATGATAAACTAGACCTGAGGTGCTTCTTGTGATCTCAAGAACAGCATATGTTCTCTTAATTTAATCTTAATGTGGTACCAAGGATACTGAAATCAGTACTGACAAGTGTATTAAATAGGTACCTTAAAGTTTATTTTTAGGGGTTAGGTACGGAGGTCTCACTTGATTGAATATTATAATTTTCTTTAGTTGCTAGTAACATATCATGTAACCGTTTATTTGACCATTGTTAAATAGTAACAGCAGTACCATGAATGATGTATGTTTACAAAGCACTTGAATTGTGTAGGATTTATAGTGAATCTACACCCATTAATGAGCATAAGATACACTCAAAACGGGTAATTCTTCACATTTAAGTTCTGGCACTGTGCACTATTTTTGTTGTTTGTTTTATAATCATCATAAGTAACACAGATGCCTGCTTATATATGTGTACTTTGAAACCACCACTTCCGAACGTGCCCAGGAATGGTTCTCTTTGTTAGTTTGAGTTCGAGCACTGGTTGTTTTAAGATGGCCGCCGATAGATTCGTGTTTTGATCCGAGGAACCTGCCCAATATGGCTGCCACGAGCAATTGTGTCGGAGCAGTCTCTTCTCTCTTTCTTTTGTTGTATCTCCTGATTTAAATGCATACCCGTGACATACATTCAACAACTCATTGAGACAGGAGGATATGTACGATATTATCTACAGCAAAACCTAAGGTGAGTAGTTAGTGAGACGGGAGGTTAAACATAAGATTTTCGCGTTTCTGGGCTGAGCTTATTCGTTATCAGTGAACTGACCCGTATTCACCAAGGATTGTTTGTGTGATTTGTTACAGATATTTTGGCCACTGTCTACCAGCAAGGTATTTGAGTTTTTTCACGTTTGAGCACTGGTGAGCAGTTTTTCTGATTAACTTTAGCACTCACTTCCACTACATTAATATCAATTTTCACTACAGATTCCCGTTCGGCACTGTTGATATTACGTGAAACTTCCTCACAGTTTCAGTGTTCGTAGCAAAGGTCAGTGATGGCGGTTCACCGCAGTAGTCGCCTTTCCGACACGATTGTTCTTTTTTGCTATAAGCATGGAGACAGAATTATCTAAATGGTCTAAACGACGGATATCTCCCTTTTTTGTCAGTAATGCCACATTACGTATGCACTTTTCTCTGCATGTTTATTCAACAAATCAGATTTATATGATTCACAACTTAGAGTTATTTTTGGATGTGCACCAGCGATGACGTCACGAGCACGTGTGAATGCACGTTGAGTAGTCAGTATGATTTGCTCTGAATCACGGCACGGGTTTATATTACATTATGAATAAACAGACAACTTGATTTGAGACCTAACTATTTGAGTGGCCTATATAAGAATGTATCTACAGCTATAATGATGAGAATAATTTGGAATATGCACAATAGCTTGTTGTATAACAGCATTTTACATTGTTTTATTTACAGTGCCCCTGAGGAAGGGACGCCGGTCCCGAAATGCATCGGGCCAAACACTCAGCAATTGCCGTTTATGTTGCATTAGAATTCTTGTACAATATGTAAACATTGTGTTAAATTTGTTTATGAAACACACAGACTTGTAATGTATATTGTTATGGATGAATAACAATTTGTACATGCAAACAAATTTGAAAAATTTGAAGTCCAAATGAAAACAATGAAAAAAAGAAAAAGATAACCAGATTCATGAAAAATTCAAGTTGTGAAGCGTTCATATTAGAAGTTCATCAGTTTTTTAAAACAGTGACTTAAGAGGGTTAAAAATTCAGATCAGCTGTGCGCCTGGTCAGGTCGTGACAGATTGTTATGCACCCTTACTCTTAATATTAGTATGGAATGCCTGCAGAATTTGCCCAGCTTTTACATGTTTCATGGGATCATTAATTGAAGCAAACTTGACCTCCCCATCCAGATTCAACATCAAGTACCCCAGCAAGATCATCAAAACACAGGTCTCAAAACCCTAGAACAAACAGTGAAATAAGAGGGTTAAAAATACTCTAGAACAAATGCAGCCCAATGTGAAAAGTGAATCCAGCCTAACAACCATCTAAAGGTGTTTGAAGAATAGTACAGAATAGTACAGAACTCACACAGAGTCACCGTGTGTCACACAATATTGTCTCCCTTTACATTGTCACCGACTGAGGAGCCAATATATTTTGGTAGCAGGAAAAATGAGCTGGAACTGTCGCAGGGATCCTGCTCCTACACAGAACTGTGCACGGAGACCCAAGACCTCAGTGAATTGTGGTGTACCAAAAAACTCACCTCAGTGCCTAGAAACCCTAACCAGCTAGCATCAGTGTCACATTAGCTCTTCATCCTATAGCAAAGGAACCAATGATTAGATAACCCAGAACATGCAACTTAGGTTATACTCAGGAATGGTGGGAAGCAAGAACACTCTTTTATTATACTCTCATACAAGTCCATAACAGGAGTAAAAAGGGAAACGGACAAAGTTAAAATATTAATTTTAACGACGTGCTATAAGATGCAGTATCTTTGCTAACATAAGCAGACATATGATTAGAAATAATATGATCAGCATCGTTACAATTCCATAAAACACAAAAGGAAAAATCATATTACAATGATGGTGAAAACAGGTACTATAATGCCTAGTATATCACCCTCCCTACCTAGGAACTATGTTTTATGAAACATAGAAGGTCTCTTAGGTTTGTTTGGGAGACCCCATACCTTCAAGATCAGCAGGTGTGAATCAAATCAGGATCTGCAAAAGCTCTCTGTCTTGCTGGAAAAACAGGCTTCTTCCATGTGCCTGAAATCATGCTTACAGTGCATTATTAAAGGCGCCAGAATCACGTTGGCTTGCAGCTGCATATATGTTATGGCTAAAACGTGATCAGCCCGAACAGCTGCCTTGTTATGATAACCTTCGAGGCTTTAGCACTCAGTGTGCAGACTAGAGTCACGATGTAAGTCTAGGGATGCTGAAAACAAGCCATTCTTATGTGAAGCATTTCACGCAGCCTAAATTACAACAACCGTCATATGCAGTGTCGTGTGCAAAAGCAGCAAAAAGGTAAAATGGTGTTTAAACTTCTAATAAGCCTATGCTAACATAGCAGAGTGAGTAACAAGGCCCAGCCCTCACCACACCCTCCCTTGATCGGAGATCGCACAATAGCGAGGCAATTTTTAGAATGCAGAGTTCAAGTTCGAATGAGACAGAACCGAATTCAAAAATGTTGCCAAAGTGGATAATTGGGAGTAAAATCCGAATTAGTAACCCCGAAACATTATTTTTTAAACCCAACAGGGATGTATAGTGTAAGCATGGGCGAATTTTGCGGATCTCGCGTTCGCAAATTTTGCGGATTTGCGAACTCGCAATCCGCAAAATCCACGAATTCCCGCGAATTTGCGGATTTTTTTTTTTTGTGTGTTCGCAATTGTTTCTGCCAGTTCGCGAGGATTTGGTACTAGTTCGCAATTGCGAACTTACTTGTCGGCTCGCAACGGTCGCGACTATGTTGTTTCTACGTCTGGTTCATCATCACAGCCTCCCAGCACCCTCTGTTTCACCACTGGCACCCTCTCTTTGACCCATGCCACCCTCTGTTACATCAATGCCACCCTCTGGTTCATCATCACTGTAGAAGATGGGGGGGAAAAGCAAGCCCACCTGCCCTGCTTGAACTGACATGAATTAATTTGGGGTTAGTTTATTAACAACACCTGCCCTGCCCCAACTGACAATAATGAATTAGGGGCTAATTAATGTGTCACTGAAAGAATTTCAAGTTCCAGCCTGGCACCTGCTTGTCTGCTCCTTTAGCTGTAAAGCAGGACCTTTGTGGCATACAGTTAAGGTCAGAGCAGGGTCACACAATAGTTGCAAGCAGGCAACCGAATTCTGGAGGGCCCCCTCAGGAAGCACTACAAAGAATCGTTACAAATCATGAGGTTGACCTTTTGCACCTGCTCATTGCTTTTGCTTTTGCTGAAATCTTTTTTCGCGCTATTCGCGGGGCGCGGCGTCATGCGAAACCGACCGCGGAAGCCGCCAATTCGTGCGAATGAGCATTTTATTTTTTTGCGGCTTGTTGTTTCGCGAGTTTTTTTGCAGTATTCGCGAGCCGCTTGCAGCGCAACACGTGAATTTACCCCAAGGTCGAGTACGGGCGCGGCCATTTTGTTTGCGTGACGTATTTCCGTTTCCGCCCGCTATGTATAATCTCGCGCAGTAAGCGCATTGCGAGTAGAGGTTCGCACGAGATCGCGCTGGAAATCTAGAGGTTCGCACGAGATCGCGAGGAAAATCTCGCGCGAACTTACTTTCGCGCTCGTGAACGGGCGCCGGCCATCTTGTTTTTCATTCATTTCCTGTGTCTGGGCATGGTGTTTAATCCTCTTGGTATCTTTGCCATCCTTTGCTTGTTTTCAGTTTTTTTTTTACGATTTTGCTTCTTATCTATCCCTCTCTTTTCCTAGCTGTATATTTTTGTCTTTTCTGCTATTTTTCTTTACTTTTAAACTACTTTTTTAAACTCTTTTCTTTTCTTCTTCCCTATCCTATTCTTTCTTAATTTTCTACTTCTTCCTACCTTACCTGCCCAGACCATGGTCAAGCCAGGCGCCGTGAAGCTGCCCAGGCACTTGAGGGCCGCAGCGGCGGCGGGGAGTAGTGCTGGACCCAGTGCCAGGACAGCATGCGGGAGATTGAGGGGGGAGCAGGTGACGCGATGGGAGATATTCAGCCCGGAGGAAGTGGGCGCGCTGGTCTACTTCGTCCAGCGCCGCCTGCCCAGGACCATCGCGGGAGGCGGCAGGATCGCGGCCGGCGGCTACAACATGCGGGAGCGCCGGAAGCGGTGGGAGAAGGTGTGCTGGGCCATATCCCACCTCTACGGGGTCCAGCGCACCTACAGCCAGGTCACCCATCGCTGGACGGACCTCCTGGACCGCGAGCGCGACCTGCTGGACCAGCTCGGCTTGGAGATCCCCGGGCTTGGTGAGTAGTAGTAGCCATTTAATCACTCACTACTATGATGTTTTCTCCTGCTCTGTGTTGTTGTATTGCAAATATTTGTTTTTTACATGGAGCAAGCCAATAATGCCGCTGATGACGATTACATTGTAGTTAAATTATATTTCAAAATCTTCTGTGCATTTCAGGTGCACTGCTCTCCTTCTCAGTGGCGTTGCTACTATGCTTATTTGTTTTCTATTTCGTGGTCTCCTTGGCCTGAGTAACTATTATGTATGAGTGTACTTTACAGAACTGCGTAATGCTAGACACTAGGGGGCAGATTACATTTACAAGCCCCTTGCGCCACGTTTACGTTGCCTTGCGTAACGCAACAGCGGCGTAAACGTGCCGCATCCCTGCGAGTCATTTACAGCATGACGCATCTAGGGAGATGCGTCACGTTATAAAGCCATGGGCCTGCACCACAATGGGTGCGTTCCTAGTACGCAGGGTGGGCGGTCCGGCGGCTGTGCGCCTCACAAAATTGCCTGCGTGAAATCTACAAGATTTAACGCAGGCACTTCTGCGACGCTGCTACGTCAATTCAATTCCTTATGTCTGCTCGAAGCAGGCGAAAGGACTGACACAGCATGTTAAGTATTGGGTGGCCCTGAGCATTACTGGAGTTGCATTGCGTTGGCGACGTGACTCCAGCGATGCGCCGCTCTTACGTGACGAGATGCGTCACGCAAGTGCCTACCCTTGCGCCAGGGCGCGCCGCATTGTAAATGAGGCGCATCTGCCGTGTCGCAAGGGTAGTTTTGCGTGACGCATTTGATCTGGCGCATCTCTGGAGATGCGCCAGAACGCGTAAGTAAGTATGCCCCTAAGGGGCAGAATTGCAATTACCGTCGCATCCCTGCAAAGTAGCAGGGATGCGCCATTAATTGTGCGGCCCGCTACCACCACCAAACATGGTGCGCCGTATTTGCAATGCGGCGCACCATGGGCCCAAAACGTCACCGAAGCTTTACTGCTGGAGTTGCGTCACAACGATGGCGCAGCTCCAGCAATGCTCTGGGGTACCCTATCTCCCCAATGCTGGGTCAAGCCGTACGTCTGCTTCAAGCAGGTGCAGGGTTTGTGTGACGCATCATTGTCCTAAAGGTGACTGATTGAAATTTTGTAGATTTCCCTCAGCCACTATTAGGATGTGTTCCAGCGCAGGAATGCCCTCCCTTGCGCCGGAACGCCCCCTGATGGCGCAGGGCTTTATAACGGGATGCATCTCCCAAATGCGTCACGTTGTTATAATATTATACGCCGCACCATGGCGCCCTTTTTTGTTTAGCTGCTGCGTCACAAAAGTCACGCAAGAACGGCGCAAAAGAGCCGCAAGGGGCTTAAATCTGCCCCTTCCTTTGTACCCCTGACAATAAGAAAAATAGTGGCGGTGGATTGATAGTTTGACTATTTAAATGACTGGTAATGTAGCAGGCAACTGTTAGTGTTGTCACTGATCTGACTGAAATCACAATGGAGTTTGTGTGTCACTTTGCGTCTTGCCTGCGGACTGCTGCCTGCCAGTCCTAGGTGAACGTTTCAGTACTTTGTTTAGTGAGTTACGTGACTTTCGAAGTCACAGGTCCGCAAATAAATGAAAACTAACCCTAATCAATATAATTTCGCGGAAATATTTTGTTATTGTTCTTTTGAAATGTTTGATTTGGTTGACATTGACAAGCAACAATCATCCATGTTTTCTGTTCTTTCTTTCATGTTGTACGTCAGCTCCCCCCAGGGGCGAGAGGAGGACACAGGAGCAGCAGGCGGCGGATGCTGTTCAACAGGGCCAGGATCGGGCAGGCGAGGGCTCCTCTGCTGGCCCCAGTAAGTTTTCCTTTTAGACTAGTACCTATTTTTCCTAGCGTTCCTCATTTGACTTTTTTCAAAATTGTCTTTGCTCTTCTTGTAGACTGTATCTAAATTCTTATCCTGCCTCTACTATGACTCCCTGTGGTATTACTAGATTATTCTTATTAGTCTGTCTGTGTAGCTAACTAAGATTGCACGGTTGGCGAAACTCCCATGATTCTAGTCAGCAATAGCTCTATCAACTTAGTGCAGTCCTCTGGGATTGTCCATAATGTCTTTTGAAGTGTTCTATCTGGACTCATGCTTGCAAAAATTGCAAAACCTTTCGCTCAGTCACTCTAGTCTGGACCAAAAAACACAGATTGTATTTAAGTTTAAAAGCTTTATTAAAAGTAAACACATTTATTAAAATGAAGTCATAATAAAACTAAACGTTTAACTGATAATGGAAAAGTGGTTAGTGCTGACGATTAATTGAAGACATTTCTTGTGGTCGAGCCGAGCTCTCACCTCGTTTCAACTTGATCTTGTTGTTAGAAGTCCATCTTCTGTCTGTGTGGAGAAAAATGGTGCGTGTTAAAAAAACAGCCTTCATCAGTTGTGCCAAAAAGTGCAGCAAGACAACCTTCCCTGGAAAAAGGGAAATTTTTTTTAACTTTAACGTAGACAGTCACAAATTACATTGTTTTCACATGTCTTCATTCCTAGACCAAAGACTAGTGAGTGCTTTATTCTAACATTCTTAAATGTACTTTGTAGGTGGAACATCTGGTGGCGGGGCCAGTGTGGAGGTGGTGGTGCTCGACACGGAGGCGGAGGGCGATTCTTCAGGGGAGGAGGCGGCGGCTGTGAGAGTTGAGACGGTGGTGGTGGCGGCCAGAGGTAAGCTCTTATATATTCCTTACTTATTGAGATTGAAGACTAGCTGGGAAGGCAAGAATATGAGATGCATGGCTGGGTGAATGATGAAGCAATGATGGGTGGAAGGACAACAGCCTGGGTGGGTGACACAGAAACTGTATGTGTCCATATACCTGGATCATGCTACTATCTGACTCTTAGATAGCATATGTGTATCTAGAGCAGGGGTACTCATAGTACGGCCCGCGGGCCGGTGGTGGCCCGGCAAGCCTTCCTTGGCGGTGCGCAGACCTTGCAGACAATCACTGCTCCCCCGGCCCCCACAGAGCAGAGGCTTTTTTGTATTTCACCTGTTAGCGCCCATGCATCTCCACTCTGACAATCACTGCTCCCCCGGCCCCCACAGAGCAGAGTGGAGATGCAAGGCCACAAAGAGGTGAAATAGAACAAAGCCTCTGCTCTGTGGGGCCGGGCAAGCAGTGATTGTCCGGGTGGAGAAGCAGGGGCGCTACAACAAACAAAGCCTCAATAATATGTTAATGGTCTTTTAAAGACCTGTTAAGTACTTTGGTGTTGTTGTCTGTGTGTGCGCGTTGAGGAAGCGGTCTCAACCCGGGCTGAAGGCTGACACAGATAGACACACACACAGTGACATGACAGAGGGGGAGGGAGAGGGAGGGCAGGAGGGAGAGAGAGATGGAGAGGGAGGGCAGGAGGGAGAGCAGGAGGGAGAGAGATGTATGTAAATGCTGGGTCTGGTGGCTCAGTGGATGAGGGCATCTGCTGCAGGGACCTGTGTGCAACCTCATGGTCACAAGTTATCGTTTTGCTTTAGCCCTGCCCCCTCTGACTCCGCCCCCACCAGTGCGGCCCTCGGCCCCAAACTACACTGTAAATGTAGCCCCTGAGAGAAAGTTTGTGAGTACCCATGATCTAGAGAGAGTAGACGGTCAGTGGATGAACTAAGTGTAACTTTGAAGAGCATGTAACACTGCACCCGCACGTCCGTTCCAGTGTAGGAAAGGCAAGGAAAAGAACTTTTAATTTTGTCCAAATACTACCATCAATAGTAGCAGTAGTTTGTATTGCAAGCACTGCATAGATCCGGTTATTACGGTGGCCACTCCCTACCTCTCTTAATAAGTTTAGTAGTACTCAGTCATTCATGTGTGGATGTATCACTGGTCACTCAATAAAAAGCAAAGCACCTAAAGTCATCCCATATATAAGCAAAAACATCCCATGTGAAGTGATAGATAATCAGATTATTTATCTTCTTCAATTTTCCATTTCTAGTACTCATTTCCACTGTAGGGTGAAAGTTAAATTAATTAAGCATTAGCCCTTGAGTTGTAACAGAGTATTCTCAGTGCCACCCATAATAGAAAAGTAAGAGCTTCACCACCTGCATGTACTGGACGGGTACAGTAACGCAACGCAAGTCTAGGTCACTCCTCATGGCGTGCGTCTCTTTTTCTCGGGTGCAAGTTTACTGCGCTGCCATTATGCCGGCTTGCAGAAGATAACGTACCAATTTTCCAAAACAAGAGACAAGAAGAAGAATAAGACTGGTGTACTTTCATAGTCGACTCCAATGGAAGTCCATAGTGCTCGTAGAATTTGTTCCTTAAACTCCCACTAATGTTAGAGCAAGGATGAAGAAGTGTGAGGTTAGATAGATACTGGCCTCAATAGTTATGTAATGCGTTTGCAAGTTGCTAGTTGTAGTGCAACACAAATTTCTGCTGAATGATTGAGTTAATCTTAAAGAGCATTGGTTACAGACTATGTCTTTCTTTCTTCATATAGGTTCTCCTTCCAAACGAACAAGGAAGAAGGAGCTGGCTAGAGCGGCCCGGCAACGGCGGATCGATGCCACTGTGGCCGAATATCGGCGGCTGGGGGCCCTGGAGGACGAAGAAAGTGTGCAGTCGACCACAACAACTACGTCGTCTGCATCGGCCTCCGTTCCCCCACGGGCTGCCAGTGCCACCCAGCACAGTGGTCCACCCAGACTGAGCCGGGCTGCCAAAGCCAAACGCCACAGCCGAGTAGCAAGGACAACAGCTACAGCTTCCTCTCACAACCGTTGCACCTACAAGGCATTGAAGGCACGCCTGCGCCGCAGTACCCTGATGGTGTCCCGCCTCCCGCAGGAGCTCCACCACTTTTCCAACCAGTTGGAGGGGCTCCGCGTAGAGCACGCCTTGCTCCGCCAGGAGCATGATGCCCTGGCCCAAAAAGTTGACAGCATCCACCCATAGTGTCCCTTGCCCCTTTTTTAGAGACTTTTGGGGGGTGGGAATTGGGAGTTGGGTTTTTGGGGACTTTTGAAGGACAATCGTTGGGGTTAGGGAGGGTCTTGCGGGAGATTATTTTGTTAGGGATATAAATATACTTTTTCAAACTTTATCTGAGCATACCCGTTTCTTACTGCTTGCCTGGCGGGTGGGGGTTTAACAGTGACTTTGTTTTCCTGAAAGTTTAGTTCCATTTTCTTCCTTTAAGTGTAAATGCCCAAATGTTTTTAACACTAAGTGCCTCTCACAGACTAAGTGAAGTGAATCCAAGAGTCCTAGGACTTTAGTAGTACTACCTTCAGTCTCTTGTCTCTCGTACTAATACTCCATTATACCCCCAAACCACCAAACGCTTATCTTACCTGTAATTTGTGTTTGAAAGTAGGGCTAGACCCAGGGCTGGCTCCACGGGAAACAGCGAATAAGGTTGGCAATCTTGGTCGGATAAAATTTCCTCATAGCGGTGGTACTAGTGGTGTGACACAGTGGCAGTTGCATGCCTATGAAAAAAAAGAAAATGAAATCTGGTTTGTCCTCCTGAGCAATTCAACGGTACAACTGAGAATATAGCAGGTGACAGAAGTACAGTAGAACAGTGCCACATTGTAGCCTAACAAATGTTAATGTATAACTACTAATTCGGTTGAAGTTCTTTCACATTAGCAATGGTTCTTTGTCAAGCAGAGTAAGAATATATCCTCGGATTTCTTCACCAGCCTGTTGCTATCACCTTATCCTCCCCAGCAAGTGTGTGGATTTATTGCTGTAATTTAGTCACACATCAATCAAAACCACACAGCCCGGGGGAAGAGGGTTAGGGTTTGAAAAATGGATGGGTACAGGGGTTTTTGGGAAAGGTTTTGGGAGACAAGAAAAAATAGCACAGCATAGACAAAGAATTGTGAACATAAACAAATCTTAGGGTACAAACCTATCCATCAATCTTTGAAAGTGCATGCACTACTGCATGCATGTCAGTGAAAAGTAAGTAGTACATTCGACAACTGTGGAAGAAAGAATGCGACAGTACAGGGCCTGTGTGGAATTATTGATAACGATATTCAACATAAGGTCTCTGTAGCCAGATACCCGAGAGCCTTGCTGGTCACTATAAATCCATTCACAACAACACTCAGTGGGGTTGGTCTGGAAGGTATAGTAGATAGAAAAGGAGAAATTGCTTTTTTTCTAGGTGTCCCCTCACTCACCAGGGTTGCCCCTTGGTGACATGCTTCATCATTGGGGCCATCCCAGTCCTCTACGGCCTGGGGCGTGCTGCGACTTGCGAATTACGTAGGAGCACTTACAAATGACTATGTGTGGTGCAGATGTGATAGTGGAGTGGACTAAGTGATGTGTTAAGGGATCAATTTAGAAGCAGCAGAGAGATCCAAGAAATGCAGTCACAGTCAGAGAAAAAGGCAAGGGATACTGTATCTATGTGGTTGTAGTGGTCCTGTTGGAAGTGGTAAGTCAGTTGCCTGCAGAAAAAAAATCCTCCTATTAGCGGCACTCCTCCATTGCAGCCGACGCTTCGTCCATCGATGTTGGTCACCAGAAGACACCCTGTAAAAAAAAGCACAGCATAGACAAACAATTGAACATAAACAAATCTTTGGGTACAAACCTATCCATCAATCTTTGAAAGTGCATGCACTACTGCATGCATGTCAGTGAAAAGTAAGTAGTACATTCAACAACTGTGGAAGAAAGAATGCGACAGTACAGGGCCTGTGTGGAATTATTGATAACGATATTCAACATAAGGTCTCTGTAGCCAGATACCCGAGAGCCTTGCTGGTCACTATAAATCCATTCACAACAACACTCAGTGGGGTTGGTCTGGAAGGTATAGTAGATAGAAAAGGAGAAATTGCTTTTTTTCTAGGTGTCCCCTCACTCACCAGGGTTGCCCCTTGGTGACATGCTTCATCATTGGGGCCATCCCAGTCCTCTACGGCCTGGGGCGTGCTGCGACTTGCGAATTACGTAGGAGCACTTACAAATGGCTATGTGTGGTGCAGATGTGATAGTGGAGTGGACTAAGTGATGTGTTAAGGGATCAATTTAGAAGCAGAGAGAGATCCAAGAAATGCAGTCACAGTCAGAGAAAAAGGCAAGGGATACTGTATCTATGTGGTTGTAGTGGTCCTGTTGGAAGTGGTAAGTCAGTTGCCTGCAGAAAAAAAATCCTCCTATTAGCGGCACTCCTCCATTGCAGCCGACGCTTCGTCCATCGATGTTGGTCACCAGAAGACACCCTGTAAAAAAAAGCACAGCATAGACAAACAATTGAACATAAACAAATCTTTGGGTACAAACCTATCCATCAATCTTTGAAAGTGCATGCACTACTGCATGCATGTCAGTGAAAAGTAAGTAGTACATTCGACAACTATGGAAGAAAGAATGCAACAGTACAGGGCCTGTGTGGAATTATTGATAATGATATTCAACATAAGGTCTCTGTAGCCAGATACCCGAGAGCCTTGCTGGTCACTATAAATCCATTCACAACAACACTCAGTGGGGTTGGTCTGGAAGGTATAGTAGATAGAAAAGGAGAAATTGCTTTTTTTATAGGTGTCCCCTCACTCACCAGGGTTGCCCCTTGGTGACATGCTTCATCATTGGGGCCATCCCAGTCCTCTACGGCCTGGGGCGTGCTGCGACTTGCGAATTACGTAGGAGCACTTACAAATGACTATGTGTGGTGCAGATGTGATAGTGGAGTGGACTAAGTGATGTGTTAAGGGATCAATTTAGAAGCAGAGAGAGATCCAAGAAATGCAGTCACAGTCAGAGAAAAAGGCAAGGGATACTGTATCTATGTGGTTGTAGTTGTCCTGTTGGAAGTGGTAAGTAAGTTGCCTGCAGAAAAAAAATCCTCTTATTAGCGGCACTCCTCCATTGCAGCCGACGCTTCGTCCATCGATGTTGGTCACCAGAAGACACCCTGTCCACTGCCTGCCTGATGCTGAATTGTGGCTCGCTACTGTGAAGCCTGACTCCATCCTTTTTTCCCCATTACAGAGACTGAAACCCGGCCTGTAATTATTCAACGAAAACCAGGAAGTGATATAATATTACAACACCACTGATAAATAAATATAAGGTATGTAGGCTGTGGAGTGCAAAAAGTCACAATTTGATTTTCCTAGTAGACAGTACAATATTTTTGAAAGTGCGTACTCTGTCTGAGTCACCTTTTGAAGGATAAATAAGTATGGGCAAATTAATGTAGCGGATCTTTACCCTCAAGCTAGGTGTACTGTAAAGTGTTTTTTAGAACAAAATTAGATCTTCCTAGCAGTGCTCCCACCCAGACCCTTACTAAAGCCAGTCGCAAAAATGTAGAAGACCCCCAATCAAATCTCAAAAAACGAGGCCTAGCAGAAAACTGGTGACAAAACTTACTTTGAAAGTAACAGTAGGCCGAAGTACCCCCTTCCTAATTACCCCTTACCCACCGTGGATTGCATTCAAACCACTTGCAAGCAACCAAGCAAAAGTAGCCATAGCCAGCATCGCTCCAAGACTCGAAATCCCCCCCACTCAAACACATGCAATAGAAATACTGCTAACCCTAACGAACCCTAAGTTAAGAATAGTGGCAAAGGCTTTCTTTAACTATGCCAAATCCCCCCTTTCCCACCATGGATTTTCTTCAAATGACTTGCAACCAAAATTACACATTCTCACGAGTGCTCTAAGACCCCAGAACTCAGTTGCAAAAATCTAGAACACCCCGAAACACATGCAATCCTGCTGCTAGGGCTAACCCTAACGAACCCTAAGTTACAAAAAGTGCCAAAAGGCTTTTCCGCCTGGATTTTGTCCCAACCACTTCTACCCGGTATTAGACCTTCCCAGGAATGCCCCAAGACCCGCCAACCCACCCGCCAAGAAGCATAACACCCCCAAACAGGCCAAAAGCAAAATCTCATACTTGCAATATTTCTCGGCCATCGGTCCAAACGCGCTGCGTAGCTAGGCCATAAGTCGGGGTTGCCACGACGGATTTCCTGAAAAGCAAATGCAATCAAGATTAGAGTGTCCCAGCAGTGCTTCCAGAGCACGAAACTCACCCACAAACAGACGGAACCCCCCCTAAGAGCACCTCAAAGGCAAGCAAGTCATCAAAAACACTAAAAATGTTCCGCCTGGGATTTGGTCCAAAACACTTTTATCCGGTATTAGAGCTTCCCAGCAATGGCCCCAGAGCCGTCAACCCAGGCGAAAACTAGTAGAAGACCCCCAAACAGCCAAAGAGCAAAAGTACAAAAATGGGGACTTAGTCAATTTTTCACAAATTTCCCAAATCACTCCGCGGGCGCTCTGCAGCTAGGCCCTAACTCCCCTCTGCCACCATGGATTTGCTTCAAACCTCTTGCAAAGTAAAGTATATATAGCCAGCAGTGAGCCCAGACCCCGAAACACACCCACAAACACCAGGAAGCCCCCCAAACAGGCCCCCGAAAACGCTACATTGAGCAAAATGTCAGAAATAGCCAAAAAAAATTCGGCCTGGATTTTGTCCCAACCACTTCTACCCGGTATTAGACCATCCCAGGAATGCCCCAAGACCCGCCAACCCACCCGCCAAGAAGCATAACACCCCCAAACAGGCCAAAAGCAAAATCTCATACTTGCAATATTTCTCGGCCTTCGGTCCAAACGCGCTGCGTAGCTAGGCCATAAGTCGGGGTTGCCACGACTGATTTCCTGAAAAGCAAATGCAATCAAGATTAGAGTGTCCCAGCAGTGCTTCCAGAGCACGAAACTCACCCACAAACAGACGGAACCCCCCCTAAGAGTACCTCAAAGGCAAGCAAGTCATCAAAAACACTAAAAATTTTCCGCCTGGGATTTGGTCCAAAACACTTTTATCCGGTATTAGAGCTTCCCAGCAATGGCCCCAGAGCCGTCAACCCAGGCGAAAACTAGTAGAAGACCCCCAAACAGCCAAAGAGCAAAAGTACAAAAATGGGGACTTAGTCAATTTTTCACAAATTTCCCAAATCACTCCGCGCGCGCTCTGCAGCTAGGCCCTAACTCCCCTCTGCCACCATGGATTTGCTTCAAACCTCTTGCAAAGTAAAGTATATATAGCCAGCAGTGAGCCCAGACCCCGAAACACACCCACAAACACCAGGAAGCCCCCCAAACAGGCCCCCGAAAACGCTACATTGAGCAAAATGTCAGAAATAGCCAAAAAAAAATTCGGCCTGGATTTTGTCCCAACCACTTCTACCCGGTATTAGACCATCCCAGGAATGCCCCAAGACCCGCCAACCCACCTGCCAAGAAGCATAACACCCCCAAACAGGCCAAAAGCAAAATCTCATACTTGCAATATTTCTCGGCCTTCGGTCCAAACGCGCTGCGTAGCTAGGCCATAAGTCGGGGTTGCCACTACGGATTTACTGAAAAGCAAATGCAATCAAGATTAGAGTGTCCCAGCAGTGCTCCCAGACCCCGAAACTCACCCACAAACACCAGGAAGCCCCCCAAACAGGCCCCCGAAAAGGCCACATTGAGCAAAATGTCAGAAATAGCCAAAAAAAAATCGGCCTGGATTTTGTCCCAACCACTTCTACCCGGTATTAGACCTTCCCAGGAATGCCCCAAGACCCGCCAACCCACCCGCCAAGAAGCATAACACCCCCAAACAGGCCAAAAGCAAAATCTCATACTTGCAATATTTCTCGGCCTTCGGTCCAAACGCGCTGCGTAGCTAGGCCATAAGTCGGGGTTGCCACAACGGATTTCCTGAAAAGCAAATGCAATCAAGATTAGAGTGTCCCAGCAGTGCTTCCAGAGCACAAAACTCACCCACAAACACCAGGAAGCCCCCCAAACAGGCCCCCGAAAAGGCTACATTGAGCAAAATGTCAGAAATAGCCAAAAAAAAATCGGCCTGGATTTTGTCCCAACCACTTCTACCCGGTATTAGACCTTCCCAGGAATGCCCCAAGACCCGCAAACCCACCCGCCAAGAAGCATAACACCCCCAAACAGGCCAAAAGCAAAATCTCATACTTGCAATATTTCTCGGCCTTCGGTCCAAACGCGCTGCGTAGCTAGGCCATAAGTCAGGGTTGCCACAACGGATTTCCTGAAAAGCAAATGCAATCAAGATTAGAGTGTCCCAGCAGTGCTTCCAGAGCACGAAACTCACCCACAAACACCAGGAAGCCCCCCAAACAGGCCCCCGAAAAGGCTACATTGAGCAAAATGTCAGAAATAGCCAAAAAAAAAAAATCGGCCTGGATTTTGTCCCAACCACTTCTACCCGGGATTAGACCTTCCCAGGAATGCCCCAAGACCCGCCAACCCACCCGCCAAGAAGCATAACACCCCCAAACAGGCCAAAAGCAAAATCTCATACTTGCAATATTTCTCGGCCTTCGGTCCAAACGCGCTGCGTAGCTAGGCCATAAGTCAGGGTTGCCACGACGGATTTCCTGAAAAGCAAATGCAATCAAGATTAGAGTGTCCCAGCAGTGCTCCCAGACCACGAAACTCACCCGCAAACACCAGGAAGCCCCCCTAAGAGCACCTCAAAGGCAAGCAAGTCATCAAAAACACAAATAATTTTCCGCCTGGGATTTGGTCCAAAACACTTTTATCCGGTATTAGAGCTTCCCAGCAATGGCCCCAGAGCCGTCAACTCACCTGCAAAGAGGTACAACAACACCCCCACAAGTGCTGAGTCTTTCTTCATTGGGCGTAAACCAGCCCTCTGGTTTGATGGAAATAGGAGTCTGGAGGAGGAGGATAGAGGAGCATGTTCTTCTGAAATTGTGAACCTGAGGAATGCAGACTGCGGCAACTTCAAATCAATTAGCAAACCAGTGAAGACAGTTCTGCTGATGGGCTTGATTTTGTGATTATCTGATTAAAGTTTGTAATATATTAACTGTGCACAACAAAGAAAGACAGACAGACAGGAATAAAAGTGAATAGGGACGAAAAAGAAAGTTATTGATTCGTTGTCTCATTTTCAGGGCTCGGTATCACGGTCCAGGAATGAGAATAAGGCTTCGTCATCATACTCTGCGAATTCAGGCAGGGTGAGCTCAGTGTCACCTGACAGAGTAGAAATTCCCTCATCTATGTTGCTGGCCACCTCCTCTTCATCCGGCACGCTTTCTCGTACTCTGAAATCTGGTGGTATGAGGTGCTGATTCATCTTGATCATTGTTAACCTCTCCACATTTTTGGGCGAGAGGCGGCTCCGTTTGGGAGTTACAATGCCACCAGCAGCACTGAAAACCCGTTCAGAAGACACGCTTGCGAGTGGGCAAGACAAGTAGTTTAAAGCCAGGTTTGTGAGCTGTGGCCACAATTCTTTTTTCCCATGCCAATACGCCAATGGGTCAGAATTAACATAGACCTCTGTTGAGTCATTCAGATAGTCCTTCACCATCGACTCAAGGTCCTCTTCCAAGGTTCCTCCACTTTGCTTAGCTCTTGCTGTGCCTCTGACCTTTTGAGAACCAAACCCACGCAGAGCTAGCCAATCCTCTTCAGCCTCCAATGTTCCTGTTGTGTCTCGTGCAGATGATCCGGTTGCCGGTGTCTTTAACGGCTGAGAGGTCACTTGTGCCACAGCCACAGGTGCAGAAGTGGATTGTTTTGACTGGGGATGGCCTGCTGATGTACTGCCATTTCCTTCAATTTTCAGCCGTTCTGTTTCAAACTTCTTGGCTGACAAGGCTAGCCAACGTTTGTACTTTGGAACATGTTCATCATCAAAAGGAAAGAATGCTTGGCCTGCCAGCGCCTTTTTGTAGCGTGGATCCAGAATAGTAGCACAAATGTAATGCTGTTCTGAGTGGATCTTTTTAAGACGTTCATCACCTTGTAGGAGCTCTAATAATTGCTCAGCCAGAAGCAAAGAGTCTTGGTTTTTGTCATCTTTTTCAAACACAGAACACACCTCCTTCAGTTGGTCCTCCAGCATGTACAACAATGGGATAGCTTTTCCCAAATTAGAGTCCTCCTTGCTGACTGCACGCGTGAAGAACTCAAAAGGACGAAGCATGCGTGTCAGGCCTTGAACTATGTTCCATTGCGGCCCACCCATCCTCAGCTCCTCTGTACCCTCTGTAAGGAAATATTGATCGAGTTCCATATACTGCTCATACAGACGCTCAAGCATGTAGAAGGTTGAGTTCCAACGTGTTACCACCTCCTGGATGAGTGCTTTCACTGGCATTTTACGTTGATATAGCAGGCTCCTCAGCTGCTTCCGGGCCTTAAAAGAATGGCTGAAATGCTTGCACATTTTTCGGCAGGTGTCCAATACACTGTACGCTGCACTGGCTTTATTAGCCAAGAATTTTTGGACAACCAGGTTTATACAGTGCGCCAAACACGGCACTCTGAAATAGTAACCGTCCCTCATGGCCTTAACTATATTGGCGCCATTGTCCGTGGAAACATAACCAACCTGGCGTTTTAGTGGGGACAGCCAGTTAAGGACCTTTGTGTTAAAGACATCCAAAATGTTTTCTGCTGTGTGACGTTTCTCCAAACCAAACATGGCTAGTGTTGCATGTTTCCGAGCAGCTTTAAAAACAATGTCCGTGTCAACACCTGCGTTTAGCTTTGCTTTAGCCCCTGAAAAAGAGACCCAGTGTGCAGTGATGCACATGTAATCAGCGCCTGCGCCACTGGTCCACATGTCTGTTGTCAGATGTATAGTGTGAACAGCACTCTTCTGCAAAGCTGCCCCAATCACCTTCAGAACATCTTCATGTAGTGCTGGAACCGCAACTCGGGCAAAATAGAACCGGCTAGGAACCTTCCATTTAGGGCAGAGCGCTGCCACTAATTCTAGAAAACCAACCCCTTCTACAAAAGAAAAAGGGAGAAGGTCCAGAGCTAGCATTTTAGCCAGCTTAGTGTTATACAGACGCGTCATTGGGTGGTTGCGTTCATATTGCGCTTCTGTAAACAACATCTTTTTAATGTTGCCCTGGACCAAGGATTTACGGGATGATGATGATCTCTTCGACCCAGTTACGCTCGCTGATATACTTTTCCGCATTGATGTCTCACTCTCTCCCACACTCTTAGTGTGGCTCACATGGGGTGTGCTGCTGACAGGGGTACTGGGTGTAAGTGAAGTGTTTGAATCGTCTTCTTCCTCCTCGTCATCATCAGATGAAAAATCAACGTTTTCATTACGTGCAATTCTGGCTTGCATAAACGCCTCTAGGTGCGGAAGCCATTGGACAGGGTGCGCTCTCTTAAGATGACCTCTCTGGCCTCCGGTACCATAGTTAGAACCAAGCTTACCACGACCAACTCGAACCTTACAAAGGCTACAAATGGCTACGTTTTCCATTTTTGGGCAAACACTAAAGAAGTCCCAAACTGGAGACTTGAAATGTCTTTGGGGGCCGGAGGAGGCGGCGATTCTGGTGGTGGTGGTCCTGCTGCTAATGCCAGATGAAGTGGAGGATGTGGATTGCCGAACTTCAGTACGTTTTGCACTTTCACCACCACGAATTGAGGTCGAGGACGAGGTGGGTACCTTCTTGCGAGGAAGAAATATGGAAGCGGTAGGTTTTGGTATACTACTTAACTCCAAATCTAATGATTCCATTTCCATTGCCTCCTCGCCGACATCATCATCACGCTCAGCAGCTTCTCGGGATAGGGTCAAAATGTCTCTTTGCTGCATGCCCGGTGGGGCTGCAGTGACCTTTGTGATGACTGGCTCGTCGTCATCGTGAGAGGCTTCATCACCAGCAGTATCTGTCACTTCTTGTTGAGCCTCATCACACTCCATAGGTTTGAGTTTTTGGACGACCTTCCTTTTACGCTTAGGTACCTGTGTCAGATCATGGTGTGCCTCACTGTCAGACCGCAGTTGTGGTTCCCAAGACAGATCACTTGCATCAGAACGAGGTGGGCTTGAAGAAGATGTAGACACCCCCCTTGATCTTTTCCTTGCTAGGGATGTGGAAGACAATGAATGATCATCAGGAGGAGTGGCTTCCAATGATACCTCGGCTTCATTGTCGATTTCCTGATGTGCCCCTACTTCGGGAGGAACAACTATTGTGGGCACTTGTGAACCTCCATGCACCTTTGCTTGCGCATCTCCTTTTGCTGCCTCTCCTTCCACATGTACTTGGGCGTGTACTTGCACATGGTGTTGTTGTTGCGGCTGTGGTTGTTCAACACTTATTTACCTTGGAGTGCAGCGGTCCTCATATATCGTATTCATTTCCTCCCGGTCCAAACCGCTCGTGCACCCACTAACTATGTCTTATGCTGACATTGCTGGAATAACCACAAACAAAGCGGATACTTTTGAATTTAACACCAACGACACTGATCGCATATATGCACTAATACAGGAGCCAGATTACATATCCTCTAGTACTGGATCTGCACAAGCAAATATCCGACAACTTTTATATACTGCTAAAAGGGAAATCAATCAAAGACTGCACGCTTCAACTCTAATCAGATACCACCGGGTACAACGCATTCCCAGAGGCTTGCGAATACCATTGAAATCAACGTTGTGTAAAAACAATCCCCGATTCACAGAGAAGTGGTATGGGATACTGAATAAGTGCTCCCTAGATCTAATACTGCTCATAGTCGAAGAGCTATCCAAACTATTAGAAGAACTTGACAACGAAGTTAAACAATTAAAACACGATTTAAGCACAAAACTTACCTCAGAGGAACTTGCTTCAACATTGGAGGACATTAACAGCCAATTGGACAAATACGTGAACGAAATAAACGAGAGGAAAATTAGAAAATTCAAACGAGATACAGTTGACTATAAACTGGGAGAAGTTTATAATTGGGCTGAAATCTACGCGTCCAGGCGACAAAACCGCGCACAAACCAACAGATCAACTGACGGAGATACTTCATCATCCGAGGACATCTCAAGAACAGGACCTACCAGAGGCCAACCAAGACCAAGACCTAGCGCATCTGACCGCACAAGACCAGACCAACCGTCAACTTCAGGTTCACCAAGTGACCCTAGGAACCTTACAGACACTACACCTTCTTCTTTTTTAGAAGTTGGCCAAGCATCAACCACAGACCCAGGAGGTCCCGCAGGACCCACAGACTTACCACCGGCGAAATCCACCAGGAGTCACAGAATTTAGTAATAAATATTTCACAAACTCCACTTACTAATATTCAACAACAAGTACTCCAGAAAGGCATGAATTTCGTACCTACATACCACACCAATGAGTTTGATACTACTATCGCCTTCTATAAGTTCATGAGAACCCTGCGTCTAAGACACTTTTTCACCAACGTGTGTCCCCCACAAACTGCCCAAGAATCCAACACCCTAATGGGATTAAGACCAAAAAGTTCCTTCATCCCACCTACAAGTCACAAAGTGTTGGACACGTTTGAAATAGCAGTGCAACAGGACATTCATACCATCTTCAAAACTTCCCCAAAACATCGCTCCAACTTACCTACCAATGAATTTCAAGCACTACGACAACTTTCTTCTAATCGTAACATAAAAATCTGTAAAGCAGACAAAGGAGGAGCACTAGTAGCTTTAGACACCTGCTACTACAACCAAAATCTAGACATACATTTGAACAACCCTGATTTGTATATGCTCTTGAATACTGATCCCACCCACGAATACAAACAGGTTCTGATTACTATTGTCACCAAAGCTGTCTCACCTGGAACTATCACAGAAAAAGACAAAAGATTCCTTGTCAAAGAACATCCTCAGATACCATACATTTATCTGGTTCCCAAAATTCATAAGCACGCTACCAAGCCACCTTTCAGACCTATAGTGAGCACATGTGACTCTATCCATGAACCAACCGGCAAGTACATTGATAAACATTTGCAAAAATCTGTGACAAACATGCCCACCTACATACAGGATACTACAGATTTTCTAATTAAGCTTCAAAACATCAACATTCCACTCAACCAACCTGTGATCCTGTGCACCATTGATGTCAACTCCCTATATACATCAATACCTCATAACTTGGGATTGGAAGCATTAGAAACAGCCCTGGTACAAAGCCAAAAACCTATGGACTTACAAGTTTTCATCATGGAACTTATGCAATATACATTACACCACAGTTACTTCAAAGCTTCTACCGGCCAATTCTTCCAACAGCCAGCGACGGCTCGTGGTGGGAGTTACGGTGGGGCAGGAGGGCGGGGAGGGGGAGGGGCAGGGTGGAGGTTGCTAAAAACCGGCATATGGATAATTGCAGGTAAGTAAACAATTTAATTAATAAAACGATTTCGTAGCTCGCACTGCATTGCATTTTGCGATGCAAGGCGCACTACGAAATTCGTTTTATTATTTAAATTGTTTACTTACCTGCAATTATCCATATGCCGGTTTTTAGCAACCTCCACCCTGCCCCTCCCCCTCCCCGCCCTCCTGCCCCACCGTAACTCCCTCCACGAGCCGTCGCTGCCAACAGCTATCAGGAGTCGCCATGGGCAATTGTGCGGCTCCTGCGTACGCAAACCTGTTCATGCACGCATTCGAGACCAACCATATATTGAATCATCAAATGTGGCAACCACATATACATGCGTACTATCGATACATCGATGATATTTTCCTTGTTTGGATAGGGAATGAGAATCAACTTCATCAAGCTATCAGTGACCTAAACCACGTGGACAATCGTATCCAATTCACCTACAGTTTTGATTCTAAATCTATATCTTTCCTTGATGTACAAATTACACTATCCAATAACCAATTTGTGACTTCAATACACACCAAAGCTACTGACCGGAACAACTACCTGCATTATAAGAGTTTCCACCAACCTAGCCTGAAACGACATCTGTCATACTCGCAACTCTTGCGGGCCAAAAGGATTGCATTTACACCAGAGAACTATGACCATAACAGCACTACAATCATCACAAAATTCAGACAAAGAGGCTATCCGGATGATCTCACAGAATCAGCCAAAACCAGAGTTTTGAATAAACCCAGACAAGAACTACTAAAACCCAGAGAAAAGCCTACAGAATCAGACACCCGTGTTGTATTTGTCTCCAAATATTCGACACAATCTACAAAAATAAAACAATCTATTCGCAGGCACTGGCAAATGCTACAATTTGAAACGGACTTCAACAAAATATTTGACCAACCACCGATCTTTGCACACCAACGCTCTAAAAATATTGCGTCCATGCAAAAACAATCTTCCACCAAAGAACAAATGACCTACAAAGGTACTATACCATGCTACAATTGTGGTCACCGTAGTAGCATCATACCAGGAAATTGTGTATCACACCCCACTCAAGGGACGCCCATACGACTTCGAGTCAATGCCACCTGCGACTCTACAAACGTGGTATATATGTTGAAATGCCCGTGTGGCCTTCCATACGTTGGTAAAACTGAACGGAAAATCAAAGTAAGACTGACGGAGCACCGCAGTAACATACGCACTAAAAATCTTAAATCCTGCGTAGCAGCTCACTTCATCCAACATGGCCACAACCCCAGCCAAATTCGCTTCCTCATCCTGGAAGTGGTGGAGAAACATCCACACACAGACAATAACAAAAACCTGTTACGTCGTGAACTGTACTGGATACACCGCCTTCTGGCCATGCACCCTAAAGGACTAAATGATAGATTGGAATATAGTTGTTACCTTTAGGGATTAGTCGAACATCCAGATTATTCCATCCTGTACCTTACATTGCTTATTTGATTGATTCCCTATATATGTGTTAACCTTGTTCTTTATATGTCTCAGACTTCACATTTTTTACCACCGCCTTCTCACAGTTCTTTGTTATTATTTCTTCCACTGTCATATAACTTATCCCCACCATTATACTTTTTCATTCCATCGCGCGTATCCTTTTCTGTGCCTGATGTATGTTGTTTCTTTGTCCTTTGATCTCCCTTTTTCATGTATAAACTTCACCACTTTTCTTCATTTCATTTCCATTTCTTAACCTATTTTATTTGTCATTTTACCCTCTAGTTCATATACCGTTACTTTCTTTCTTTATTATTCACTCCCTTTTTCGAACTTTCTACTATGCTTCTACAATTTGGCTTGATTCGCGTTTTTTACCGTCCTTGCAGCCTAGTCCGCTCTCACTTTCCATTTTCCTCGCGCTCTTAGTTCACACTAATGCGCATGCCCGGCGTCTTCCGGGTTCACGATCACTTTCGCGGAGGTTCCCTGGATTGTTATGTAGAATGCCGGTTTCTCTTCGTTTACTCGGTAAGACTGCACATTTGCCCCTAATGTTTGTTTTAACGCTTTTCTTAACGCCTCTACCGATTACAAACCACTATTCACTTTCGAGCACCGCCGTTTCTTTCATAGTCCACACACACACCTCGGGTTGGATCTTCAGGATTTCTTTATCTTCTCTCTGTGCACTCCCACCCTTCTAAGCCACGTTTTATTCTTTTATTGCTCGTGTTTCCTCACACAGATCGGTGATGATCCCACACCCTTATATTACTGCATAGCTAACCTTGGTATCACTTTTCTCCTTTTTTACTCACTCACCATTAATGCATGGTGTGTATTTAGGACTCCTGTATCAGCGCCCTACATATTGTTTCCTCTTACCTTTTAGATTCCCCCTGAAGAAGTGCATCCTTGCACGAAATGCATCGGGACGATTTTGAATGTATAATCCAACAAGAACATTGAAATTTTGATTTTCGATCATATGACTAGAATATGATGATGGAAATATCGAACTATGATTAACAAACTACCATTATGATGAAAATTTGTTGAAATAAATCAAACAATAGTTTTGTTCAATATCGGATTCAGAACTTTATTGAATACATTTACGCACCAAGGTGCCTACCAGAGTGCCCAGGATTTGTCCTTACCCCCTGTAAGGCTCTCACCACTTTCATATCTAACGCACCTTTTGGACCTGGAAGGTGACTTCCTGCGCACCTATCTAATAGATTATCGACATTACCCAGTTTAAATCTTATTTACCTTGGAGTGCAGCGGTCCTCATATATCGTTGTTCAACACTTGTCAGATGAGTTACAACAACCTGTGTTGATTCAGGGACATTGCTGCTACTTTCTTGCGATGAGCCAACATCACTGGTCGATGGTGATTGGAGAAGTACACTGACTGCCTCTGAAGCACTCAAGGGCTTTGACTTAAGTTGGCGTGGTGGTGGAGGCACTGAACCCAATGGAGCAGGGGTGCTGCTCCCAGCTTGGTCCCCAGCAGATCCTGCTGCTGCAGGCGTACTTTTTTTTTTCTCCCAAAAAACGTGGCGGGTGGCACACCAGCCTCCTTGGTAACTTGCTTCTTCTGCTCCTTACTAGCAACTTTCTTGCTAGAGGAGCTACGGAGACCTTTCTTTGGGGCCATCTTCTTCAGAGCAGGTCAGACAGCAGGCCGCAGTTGCATGAATTGTAGAGTTGTCTGAGGCCAGACGTGACGTCGCGTGACGTTATGCTGCACACACACCGCTGCAGGACTTCTTCCTGGCACTGGTGGTTCTCTTGAGTCTTGTGCACCTAAAAAAAATGGAAGACAGAGGAACATCAGTTCAGTTATACAGCACAAAAAAATCGAAAAACACTGCAAAATCAGCACAATCCCAATCCATCCATGCCCTCCATAATGTTTAAATTCAAGACAACCCACAGAAAGACTAGGCCCATGCAAGACTCACTACCCCTGGGCATAAATAAAGGTTGAAAAGTAGGCAAAATGGTTGGAGGCCTAACAACAAAGCCTGCATTAAAAATGGCCACTTGCCTGCCAGCACATGGCCAGTGCCTGTAGCTGCACTCAAAATGGCCACCAGCCACATGGCCTGTCCCTCCCCATGAACACCCCCAAAAATCGAAAAACACTGCAAAATCAGCACAATCCCATTCCATCCATGATGTTTAAGTTCAAGACAGCCCACAGAAAGACTAGGCCCATGCTAGACTCAAATACCCCTGGTGAAAAGGCCACAAGCACAGGCCCAAAAAACGAAAATCACTGAAAAATCAGCACAATCCCATTCCATTCCATCCATGGCCTCCATGATGTTTAAATTCAAGACAACCCACAGAAAGACTAGGCCCATGCAAGACTCACTACCCCTGGGCATAAATAAAGGTTGAAAAGTGGGCAAAATGGTTGGAGGCCTAACAACAAAGCCTGCATTAAAAATGGCCACTTGCCTGCCAGCACATGGCCAGTGCCTGTAGCTGCACTCAAAATGGCCACCAGCCACATGGCCTGTCCCTCCCCATGAACACCCCCAAAAATCGAAAAACACTGCAAAATCAGCACAATCCCATTCCATCCATGCCCTCCATGATGTTTAAGTTCAAGACAGCCCACAGAAAGACTAGGCCCATGCTAGACTCAAATACCCCTGGTGAAAAGGCCACAAGTACAGGCCCAAAAAACGAAAATCACTGAAAAATCAGCACAATCCCATTCCATCCATGGCCTCCATGATATTTAAATTCAAGACAACCCACAGAAAGACTAGGCCCATGCAAGACTCACTACCCCTGGGCATAAATAAAGGTTGAAAAGTAGGCAAAATGGTTGGAGGCCTAACAACAAAGCCTGCATTCAAAATGGCCACTTGCCTGCCAGCACATGGCCAGTGCCTGTAGCTGCACTCAAAATGGCCACCAGCCACATGGCCTGTCCCTCCCCATGAACACCCCCAAAAATCGAAAAACACTGCAAAATCAGCACAATCCCATTCCATCCATGGCCTCCATGATGTTTAAATTCAAGACAACCCACAGAAAGACTAGGCCCATGCAAGACTCACTACCCCTGGGCATAAATAAAGGTTGAAAAGTAGGCAAAATGGTTGGAGGCCTAACAACAAAGCCTGCATTAAAAATGGCCACTTGCCTGCCAGCACATGGCCAGTGCCTGTAGCTGCACTCAAAATGGCCACCAGCCACATGGCCTGTCCCTCCCCATGAACACCCCCAAAAATCGAAAAACACTGCAAAATCAGCACAATCCCATTCCATCCATGGCCTCCATGATGTTTAAATTCAAGACAACCCACAGAAAGACTAGGCCCATGCAAGACTCACTACCCCTGGGCATAAATAAAGGTTGAAAAGTAGGCAAAATGGTTGGAGGCCTAACAACAAAGCCTGCATTCAAAATGGCCACTTGCCTGCCAGCACATGGCCAGTGCCTGTAGCTGCACTCAAAATGGCCACCAGCCACATGGCCTGTCCCTCCCCATGAACACCCCCAAAAATCGAAAAACACTGCAAAATCAGCACAATCCCATTCCATCCATGGCCTCCATGATGTTTAAATTCAAGACAACCCACAGAAAGACTAGGCCCATGCAAGACTCACTACCCCTGGGCATAAATAAAGGTTGAAAAGTAGGCAAAATGGTTGGAGGCCTAACAACAAAGCCTGCATTCAAAATGGCCACTTGCCTGCCAGCACATGGCCAGTGCCTGTAGCTGCACTCAAAATGGCCACCAGCCACATGGCCTGTCCCTCCCCATGAACACCCCCAAAAATCGAAAAACACTGCAAAATCAGCACAATCCCATTCCATCCATGCCCTCCATGATGTTTAAGTTCAAGACAGCCCACAGAAAGACTAGGCCCATGCTAGACTCAAATACCCCTGGTGAAAAGGCCACAAGTACAGGCCCAAAAAACGAAAATCACTGAAAAATCAGCACAATCACATTCCATCCATGGCCTCCATGATGTTTAAATTCAAGACAACCCACAGAAAGACTAGGCCCATGCAAGACTCACTACCCCTGGGCATAAATAAAGGTTGAAAAGTAGGCAAAATGGTTGGAGGCCTAACAACAAAGCCTGCATTCAAAATGGCCACTTGCCTGCCAGCACATGGCCAGTGCCTGTAGCTGCACTCAAAATGGCCACCAGCCACATGGCCTGTCCCTCCCCATGAACACCCCCAAAAATCGAAAAACACTGCAAAATCAGCACAATCCCATTCCATCCATGGCCTCCATGATGTTTAAATTCAAGACAACCCACAGAAAGACTAGGCCCATGCAAGACTCACTACCCCTGGGCATAAATAAAGGTTGAAAAGTAGGCAAAATGGTTGGAGGCCTAACAACAAAGCCTGCATTCAAAATGGCCACTTGCCTGCCAGCACATGGCCAGTGCCTGTAGCTGCACTCAAAATGGCCACCAGCCACATGGCCTGTCCCTCCCCATGAACACCCCCAAAAATCGAAAAACACTGCAAAATCAGCACAATCCCATTCCATCCATGCCCCCCATGATGTTTAAGTTCAAGACAGCCCACAGAAAGACTAGGCCCATGCTAGACTCAAATACCCCTGGTGAAAAGGCCACAAGTACAGGCCCAAAAAACGAAAATCACTGAAAAATCAGCACAATCCCATTCCATCCATGCCCTCCATGATGTTTAAATTCAAGACAACCTACAGAAAGACTAGGCCCATGCTAGACTCAAATACCCCTGGTGAAAAGGCCACAAGTACAGCCCCAAAAAACGAAAATCACTGAAAAATCAGCACAATCCCAATCCATCCATGGCCTCCATGATGTTTAAGTTCAAGACAACCCACAGAAAGACTCAGTCCACCCACCACTGAGTACCCCTGGGCAAAAGGCCCCAAAACAGCCCAAAAATCGAAAATTCCAAAATTTTAATTGCAGCAACTGTAATGCCCCAAACAAACTTACTTGTAAAATTTCTAATCCAACAGTGATCCAAAGAAAGTCAAAAAGGCCTCAAATCCAAATATCCAGCAGCATCCACAAAAAGTAATCCTTCCAGCTCCAGACCCAAATGAAAAGTGACCAGGAGATGGACAAAGCACTGGGAGGAGCCTGCTGAACAGGAACAGGAAGTTGTAGACTGTGGGGCACTTCCTTCCTCCCACCCCCCTGCCCCCCTCCCCAAAATGGACTCCTCGCTAAAAAAGTGCAGGCAAATGTCAAACTAAGGAGTTATTCAGATAAAAATCATCATTTCTAGAAGGTTTATGCTGCTTGCTGGTGGATTTCTTGTGCAGAATTGCAAATTTTATATTTTCGCTCGCCGCATCTCACATCTCGCAATTGCGAAGTACCGCGAGACGTGATCTCGCCGTACTCGCGTTGACAAACTATCGCTGGCAAGCCGCGATGACGTAATCGCGCTCGCCAATTCCCGCGGGATCACACAGCAAGATCCAAAATGGCGCAGCACTCGCAAACTATCGAGAAAAACAACTCGGCAAACGATGATAAACGCCGCGCGCCGCAAAAATTGTATCACCAAAGCCGCGCGCCGCAAAAAAAATCCGCTGCGTGCGAATTTGCGGATTTTGCGGGAAATTCGCAAATCTCGCGGATTGCGAATTTCCCAAAAATCCGCAAAATCCGCGAGCGTAACGGATTTTCCGCCCATGCTTAGTCAAAACACATGTAACTTGTAGAGTTAAGGAAAGACAAAAATATGAACGGAAAAAGTCATCATACCATTTCGTGTCTATGAAGCATAAAAATTCGTAACTTCAATCCAACAACTTATAGGCACAGTACGTTATGTTATGTTATCCACTTTTATAGTGCAACGACTCACCCGGGGGCATCTCGGTGCATACCTAGTGAAGGAGAGGAGTGTCAGACCGGGGCTGTCAGAATTAAAACTAAAAAGTTTTTAATTTTTTTCCTAAAAACAGTATATGAGGAGCATTCGTGCAGTGTAATGGGCAGTTGGTTCCAGTACCGTGGGGCAAGGTAAGAGAAGGCCTTGCCTCCCATACCATTGAGACGTATTCGAGGGACTTTTAAGAGAGCTAAGGAATTGGATCTGAGGAGTTGTCCAGATACTTGTTTAGTAAAAAGTTTTTGAAGGTAGAGGGGACCTTTGCCGTTTAATGCGTTAAATGTGAGGCAGCAGATTTTGAAGTTGGATCGCTCTTTCACAGGTAACCGGTGCAGCTCTCTCAACAAGGGGGCTGAGGGAGAGCCTGGAGGACAATTTAAAATAATTCTTGCTGGAGTGTTTTGAATCACCTGCAGTTTAGCAAGCAACGTTTCACCAACTTCGGCTAACAATGCATTCCCGTAGTCCAGGTGGCTGATCACCATTGCCTGGACCAGGATTCTGCAGTGTTTAATAGGCAGATAAGGCAGAATCTTACGTAGAAGACGTAGGCTATAGTAACAGGAGCTGGTAGTGGCAGAGATGTGATCTTTCATGGACAGTGTCTAGTCCAATTTTAGACCAAGGTTTTTCACGAATTGACTAGGAGTGGGGGCAACTCCGAGCTGGCGCGGCCACCATCCCTCAGTCCAGATAGTTGGGGATTTCCCCATTAGCATAACCTCAGTTTTGCTGGGATTCAAATGAAGACAGTTCTCTGTCATCCAATTTGAAATGGCGAGCATACCCGCAGAGAATCGGATTTGCTCATCTCTCATAACAGGAGATTGTCTACATGCTTGAGGTGTTACAAAGTTCTTAACTATATTTAATAGGGCTTTGGATGAGTTAGAGGACTGGTCAATTTGATTCATGATAAAAGTGCACCTAGCCGTTTTTATATTATGATGATAGCTGGACAGAGCTAGTTTATACATCTGTCTGTTCAGCGGATCTTTGTTAAGTCTCCATCGTCTCTCTAATACCTAGTACTTTGCAACCGCCTCCAACAGGAAGTTGTTGTTATCGTCAGTGAACATTTCAGCCATCCAATTTAACAATGGAAAAGAACACACATGTTCTTCAACAGCCGGAGCCTCTAGCACCATCAGAGGACAACTCGAGTGTGTTCTTCAAGATAACTGCATGCCAGAAAGTCATGGGCTGCAGTCCATATGTTCTAATTGCCTAGGACTCCATGAGCCGCTGCGCAGGCCATAATCCCGACTCCAGAACAATCTAGTTCATGAGCAACTAAGGAACTCATTAGTAGATCATAATACGGGTTAGGAAACACCGTGTTGCAGAGACACAAATCCAGAGCCCATTCAAATCTGCAATCCAGGCAGTGGAAAACTGGCTGCACGCATGTAAAATACAAAAACCAGAAAGATAAACCATACACCAAACTCAGAGTCGCCAGAGGTAGCGAGCCATAGTATTCAAGCATCTGGTTACAAAGTTGGAGCAGCCAGGGCAGACCGTCGTGGGGCACAGAATGTGCAACCATTTTGGAGTAAGCAAATTAACAGCAGTACACCGGCACCCATGGTGAGAATTAACAAGAAACCACCAAAGAGGCTGGAAAAAATTTAATGAAAAAATGCAGTATTACATCGAATATCGTTTGAAATTAGGTTACAAGGCCAGAACCTACTACTTTAAAAAAGTGTGCCAAGCCCGTGGTCGAGGAGGCATTAAAGATAGTGTGAATCAACGTCCCAAAATGCAGGGGAAGATCTGTGTTTAGTAAGGCATGTACCTCAGTATGAGTATTAGCCACGTTAAGGACGAATGTTTCACGCGCAAATGTAAGGGCAACTTCTTTTTGAGATAAAAGAGCCCTTAGTCGACTCATCTTGTTGACCTCTGCTTTCAAGGTCAGAATGGAAGGCCAGATGGATACATTGAGCTTCCCATGCGGAGGAGGAAACAGGACATTCTTACAGCAGACCTCACGTTGGGAAACAGTCACTATGTACAGAATCCCTGCCAGCATACCACAGCAATCTTATTACTTAATAGTAAATAACTACCGTTTGCTAATAACCTGAAAGTAGGTGTAATAACCAGGGCGGGTGTACCTTTTAAAATACAGGTCAAATTCGGGGCGTCTGTATTGCAGGAACCGTGCAATTGTAAATTCCTACAGACCAATGAGTGATCGGGGTGGAAGTGCAATCTTCTCCTTTTAAATGAACATCTTTTCTCCCCCTCAGACACCTATAGGTGAAAGGAAGGGCCAAAACTCATGGAGATATGCGCTACCCACTGGTTCATACCAGCCTATGGCATAATGTTTCATGCTAGCCTCAAATTTAAACAGCGGGAAAGGTAGCGTTATTAACCCATGAATAAGCCAAACTGCAGAATTTGTCTTGGCCACTGAAAATGGTATGGGTTCTAACTGTTCAATATGCAAAAGTGAATATGTGGCATCTTTCATTGACATACATTGTTGTTTAACAGTCAGATTAAATGGTAAAAACCGTGAAGAAGTGTTCATATAGTCCCAAGGCACCTTCCCAGCCTTCAAAGTCCATGCAAACTGCATAATAGAACGCAATTGATTTTGACCATGGTACAAAACTGAGACTTCATCTTGCACAATATCAACAACAGAAGTCATATTATTATCAAATGTGTAAATTTGGGAAGAAAGTGTACTAATGCTATTATCTACAACTGCCAGCACTTTTTCTAAATTAGCTTGATCAATAGCACGTAACCTAGAAGCAGCTTCAATTTGGGACAGCTTCCAATCTTTGTTGTAAACTGCATAAATCCATCTTTTGGACCTGCCTGTTGCAGGACCTTTTACAAAGTCATTCAAGTCAACGGCTTCAGTCAATTTCGACAAATGGAGTTTAACGACACTAAGGTGGAGTGTTTGAGCCAGGACTGACATAGCTTGCCTACAGAATAGGTAGTGATAGAATGGTCATTCTCAAAATGGGGGTCCACCCGCACTTGTGTATAGCCTGGGGCCGAACCCAGAAAACGATGCTGGCATGAATCTGCACTTTTTTTGCCATAATAACCAGACTTTGGGATCCAAACTGGAAATGATAAAGGACGGATTATGTAACAGAGTCTGTAAATCACTAAGGGACTTACTGGTGTGATATTCCAATTGGAGTATTCTCCCAAATCAGGAATAGAGGGAGCATTTAATTTTTTAGACATAGCCAATCCAATGCAGGTGGTTTGTGAAATAGTCAAATTCAGAAATAACATATGGTTCGGGATGAGACATGCACGATGCAAAGCCTCAGTGCCTTGCACTTGCCAATTTTAATAACCCCAAACAGATTTAAGATCAATAGTATCTTTCCACAGCTCATAGCCCTCTACTGACAATTGCTCAATAAAGGACTTTGAATACAATAGTTTTGTGTGGGTGAGTCTAACCTTGGAAGAATACTTCTCAGTCACCTTAAAATAAAATGCATCTGAATTTGATTGATTAAAATCAGTAAAGTAAGAAAACATTTTCAAAAGCGTCTTGGAGCTGCCTTCAACTGGAGCGGGATAATTTTCCCATTGTGTGTAATTAACCATATTTCTAAATGTGCTTGCTTTGTGCAGAAAATGATTGCCATAGTGTTGGTAACAGAACAAATCAGCATAATTAGCAGAATCTAAGTACAAATCTTCAGCATCAAAGGCAGCATAATATTTCAAATCAGAAAACAGAGCCTCTATGGCTTGGACTCCCCAATCATCAGAGCAAATATTTTGTTTGATCACATCCCCCATTGAAACACGAAGTACATTAGGGACATTAATAACCTCTGTGGGACTGTGTATTTGAAATTTCACAGCATCCCATACAATCCCATCTAAGACAGACCAAGCAGTGATATTCATAAAAGTCTGGTCCCTCTTAATTCTGTGTGATGAGGAGTGGGGTGCCAAAGTTCCATCAATTAGTCTAATTGTAGTTCTTTCTTTAACGTAGTGTCCATTAACAAGACGGAAAAAATAAACCACAAATCCAATGGACATGAATAAAACAATCGAAAAAAGCACTAGCCAAATGTAAGTCCATGGAGGAATTAAAAAATGTTTTTTAAACCATACAGCAAAAATTGAAACTTTTGAAGGAGACTTTGATGTGGTAGAGTTAGTGTCAAATGAAAAACTTGATTGATTCGCCACACAGGTCTCTAAATCGGGCATGGATAAATCTGTGGTATTTGTGTACTCAATAACATCAAGAGGATCAGCAGCTGGAGGATTCAATAAAGGATTTGTAACAGTAGTCATCTCGATGGCAACATCAGGTCTGGCAGCAGGTGTCGGAGCCAAAACAGAGTTTCGCAGCATAGCTAGACAAGAGACCGCAGGTGTCATACTAAGAAGAATCGGCCACTCTGTGTAGTTTGACATTGTCAATAGAGATGTACCTGTTTTCCTTTTGACAAGGAAGTGGAGGTAAAATGACTGTTCTTGTACCCTGCGCACCAAGCACAGGAACTGGAGCACAATATGAGGGGCCAAATTCCTTCTTGTTCTCAATCTTCTCTCGGACCAGTTCACCCACTCGGGGTAGCCAGCCAACTACCGGAATCTGCAAAGCGCATCAGATGTGGAGGGCAAATGTTCCTTTGTAAGACTGTCTCTGGTCTTTTGTAGGGTCTGTAAAACAGTAGAATGTTCATCTACGTCAAAGGATGCGGCAGACAACGCCATGTCTAGACCCTCAAGGTCCATAACAAACATTTTGATGCCAAAAAGCATTTTGTATGGGGTCCGCCCACCCAGAGAGCTTCTAGGGAGAACATTTAGTGCACGTTGAACACTACTGAGGTGGGCTAGCCAGTTCCGGCCTGTACCTAATACCCTAGCTGTTAAGGATTGCTTTAAGTCAGGGTTGATCTGCTCCACAACACTGTTGCCCTCAGGCCAAAATGGAGTCGAAAATTTCACTTGGACCCACAATGAATGCATGGCATCCTTGTATGCCTTAGAAGCAAATGCTGGACCCTGGTCCGAGTGGAAGGTAACACATGCAAAAATTCCCACAAAGAAACGCAAATTCCTTACGACAGTTCGAGAATCAGCACTCCTTTGGGGCCACACCCACACAAAGCGCGTGCAAGAGTCAACTGCTACTAAGATGTACTTATACGCAGTATCAGAGGAGAAAGGACCGTAGTGATCTAAATAAACATATGCAAATGGTTTATTAGATGTGTACAACTGTGTCTGGGCCGGGCGTGCAGCACTAGAAGGTTTAATCTGCTGGCAAATGTCATAATGAAGGACATAATCTTGGCCGCTTCGTCTGCAAGGCTGTTGCCAACAGCGTGAACTCCGACACACTGGTGACCAAGAGTGTGAATTACAAACACGAGTGGGAGCCGTTCTTTAAGTTCAGCCACTCGAGCCCAGATCATTTCATGTTTTATTGTGCGACCTTTTGGAGTCACAATAGTCATTTTGAGTCCAAAAGAATAAATTGTCATTGTATGATTGAAAACAGTAGTAAGACTCACCTATGATAAGAGTAGTCACACTAGGATCTGCGTACTCCAATGCAAGCATCAGAGCACAAAGATCTGCCAATTGGGCGGTACAGTCCCCTAATGTCTGTGTATGCCCGACATCGGACTTGAATTCACCATCCACCATAGTACCAACCACTATTGCGCAGGCCGAAGAATAGACGTGTCTTGAATCCGTAGCCGGTTGCACTGAACTATCAGTGTAAATGATACAATGTAAATCCTCTAATGGCCGCATGTTCAGAGGAGCAGGATGAACGAATTCACACTGCAAAAACTCTTGAGTCTACAGAGAGGAATCAAAAATGAACGTGGCATCTGGAGACGTCAAGGACATGGCCCATTGTATCCACCAAGGGTGCAAAGCCTTTGAATTTGGTACACTGGCCTTTGTCACTGCCTCCAAGGCAGGGTAAGGAGTAACAACCAAAATGTGTTTTCCCTGCGACAGTGCATGTTCTTTGAGAATCGCCATTTGCACTGCTGTCAAAACTTTTTCCACAGTGGAAAACCACAACTCAGCCAAAGTGTACAAGTGTGACTTGTAAGCGATAGGGACTGTGTCACCCTCATTAAAAGTCAGGTGTGTGAAACCCACCGCCCCAGGTACGATTCCTATTACCAGGTTGGTGTGGTTATCACGAGTCAACAAGAATTTAGATTCTAGAAGAGCAGCCTGCAAAGATTTCAAGATGGCTGAATGAGCAGGCACCCAGCAAGATTTGGAGAAAGTAGGTTACACCAAAGGGTAAAGAGGCTTGATATGCTGGGCATAATCGGGAATGTAAGTACGCCCGAAATTCAAAAAAACCCTGTAAAGACTGTAGTTTTTTCAGCTGTGCGCATTCTCCAGCAAGTGAGGAGCCAAACCTCGACCTTCATTGTTGAGCTCGTAGCCCAGGAACAACACTGTGCACTCTGCAATGTGTGATTTGGCAATGTTGAATTTACAGCCAAAGTCCGCCAAATTGCAAACTATGCAGTCAACACGACACAGATGCAGCCATAATTCTTTGTCTGTGAGATAAATGTCATCCACATACGAACATGCATCCGCGTCAAGTTCCTTCAAAAGAGAGACTATGCGGGCAGCAAAGACGCCTGGACTGTTTTCATAGCCCATAGCCAAACATCGGAATTGGCGTTGTTTGCGCCACTAGTAAAAGCTGTCCATTGACTACTAACAGAGGACAGATTGTGGGCAAAAAATCCATTGGATATGTCAAGTGTGGTTTTAAACCTTTTGCGCACAAGACTATCCACAAGAGCAGAACTGTGAGTATTTTGTAGCGCACACATACGACAATGAGAGTTCAGGTGGCAGTAATCCAATACCAAATGGTATAAGCCATCAGGCTTAGTCACAGTAAAAAGAGGGTTATTCATCGGAAACACACATATTTTGATTACACCTTAATATTCCAATTGCTCAAGGATTTTTTCTACGGGAGCTCTCGCCTCATGACGCATGGGGTATTGGGGTTGAGGATGTGGCATCGACTGCAATGGTATCTCATCTCTGGGGGATAACTTCTTCTATCCACAGTGAGTACGGTACAAAGCTGGTGCAAGCACCTTACCCCAATCTTCTGCAAAACATATGACCTGCTTCACTGGCACTGTGTGCACGAAACTAGGGAGGATTACCTCCTCCCCTTGCGGAGCTGCTAAAACAAAAGGTGGGGGCCAGTCAACCTCCACCAACAAAATGTCATAGGTAGTGGTTAGATTTTTCCAAAATACCCCTTTTATGGTACGCTGTATGTCACCTTCAATTAAAAGGACAATTTCAAAAAGTCTTTCAGGCAGAGCCACTCTAGTGTCAGCTGTCTCAACTACAATGAAAGTATCAGTCGCTGTCACCTTCAGTAGTGGACGTAGCGCCTCTCGAACTATGGTAATCTCCACCACGCTGTTCAACAGCGTAAGCGCCCATTTCAAGTTCCGAAGCTGTGTTCTCACTATCCTAGGCATATCTCGCTGTTAAAGCAGCAACTTTCTTTTTCTGAAACTGGGGCCTCTGACGTGGAGAGTCGTCGTGATTGACTTTACCGTCTGTCTTGCGGGGTGGATCCTGCTTCACACCCCTCCCCCTGCCGCCGTCTCCTCCACCGGTGGATGGGACCAATGAGTCCTGCAAAGAGTGAAGAGAACATTGATCAGGAACCTGAAAACAATCAGGTGACTTAATCGTAACACGGTCACGCAATTCATAAGTGCGCTCAGTAGACAAAGGTATTTGCGATGCGGGACGGGATCCCTGTTTCTGTTGCTGCTTTCCCTGTTTTCTATTCTTATTCCAATTCTGTTTTGGAACGGAGGGGCGATCATCTTTGTCAGATTTCGCCGCCTTTTGCGCTGCTTTGGTAAAAGGCTTAACACCCAAACTATAACGGCCAATAGTTTTATAAGCCACTGTAATAATTTTCGGCAACTGACGGGGTTTCTCTGCTTTGTGGACATCGCTCAAAGCATTAGACAACTATCAACTTACCGCTGCTCCCTTAACATTAGCAAGAACGAGATCAGAAAACTACATTAAACACTCCAACAAGTCTCATCCCCAATTCAACAGCTGCCTCCGGCCCGTGCTCATCTTGAACACGCGTAATAATGCAGGGTAGGACAGCCATAGACTGTGTACTGAAGCATCTCGTATAGACTGCCGCAAAAATCATACACCATGTGGTACAGTCAGTCACTTCAGGCACTAAGTCTTTCTGCAAACTAATTGTAAGAATCCTGTGTTTCTCCACAGGAGTTATATTAGGAAATACTGCCTCCAGTTGGTCAAATTTCTCGGCAAGCCAAAAAGGCATTTCATCCTTATCTTGGTGACGCTTGCCCATAACCGCATTAACTATAACGGGACTAAGCTTCAACCCGTTCGGCCCAACTGGATGCGTCGCAACACCAGGGGCCCCAACCTGCATATTGCGGGAAATGTAAGGAACCAAAGCCCTAATAACCGCTACAACACGAGGTAGAAAGGGGCCTCAATTCAATTAAGGGACATTGCACGGCAGTCTGAGTGTAAGTATGAAACAAATTGGTATCTGCATCAGCAAGAAACATAACCCACCAGTAGAAAAGCTCAAACGGGTAAGCCCTGTAAGCACTTACAACAAAAACGACTGCCATGCCTTCCAAGGAGACGTTATAAGCCTGTAAATTATTGCGTACCGCCATCCTACTATGCTGCGGGATGTCAACGGTCGCCATTATGACACAGAAAGAAAAAAGAACAATGCAAAAAAAATATAGCACAACTGGGTAGTAATCCAATAGAAACCGTTTTTAAATTATCAAGCTTGAAAATACATATTTTCCTATAGGTAGGTGTATCCGTCGCCACTATCAACCGGAAACAATAGTGAGGGGGTTGTGGACTGAAATAAGCACTACTCGAGAGTCTCAAAATAAGACAACGTTAGGTGCGCCATATCGCAGGGATTCTGCTCCTACACAGAACTGTGCACAGAGACCCAGGACCTCAGTGAATTGTGGTGTACCAAAAAACTCACCTCAGTGCCTAGAAACCCTAACCAGCTAGAATCAGTGTCACATTAGCTCTTCGTCCTATAGCAGAGGAACCAATGATTAGGCAACCCAGAACATGCGACTTAGTTTATACTCAGGAATGGTGGGAAGCAAGAACACTCTTTTGTTATACTCTCATACCAGTCCACAACAGGAGTAAAAAGAGACACGGGCAAAGTTAAAATATTTATTTTAACGACGTGCTCTAAGATGCAGTATCTTTGCTAACATAAGCAGACATATGATTAGAAATAATATGATCAACATTGTTACAATTCCATAAAACACAAAAGGAGAAATAATATTACAATGATGTTGAAAACAGGCACTATAGCGCCTAGTATATCACCCTCCCTACCCAGGAACTATGTTTTTATAAAATATAGAAGGTCTCTTAGGTTTGTTTGGGGGACCCCATACCTCCAAGATCATCAGGTGTGAATCACATCAGGATCTGCAAAAGCTCTCTGTCTCACTGGAAAAACGGGCTTCTTCCAAGTGCCTGAAATCATGCTTATAGTACATTATTAAAGGCGCCAGAATCACGTTGGCTTGCAGCTGCGTATATGTTAGGGCTAAAACGTGAGCCGATAAGCCCGAACAGCAGCTACCTTGTTATGATAACCTTGGCGGCTTTAGCACTCAGTGTGCAGACTAGAGTCACGATGTAAGTCTAGGGATGCTGAAAACAAGCCATTCTCAGGTGAAGCATTTCACGCAGCCTAACTTACAATAACAGTTATATGCAGTGTTGTGTGCAAAAGCAGCAAAAAGGTAAAATGGCGTTTAAACTTCTAATAAGCCTATGCTAACATAGCAGTGTGAGTAACAAAGCCCAGCCCTCACTACAGAACTATTGCAAAGAGTGGATTTCGATCTCGCTTTATTTTACTTTTGGAGGCTTTTAAAAGCCGATTTTCATTGGTACCAGCCTCAACAGACTTGTTTTGTAGGAGAAGGTGTTGTGGGGGAGGATGCAGAAGTGCCACCTAGGTAGTTCTGGGAACAAGGCCCGACCCCTCCAAGGCTACAATTCCTTCTCCCCTCACATGGTGATATTTTGCTTAAGGTTGGGAGGTCTGCTAGTATACTCAAAAATGTTGTTCATATTCACTGATTCATCTTCGGAACCAGCCCCTTCCTGTAAGACTGCTTCATTGTCACCAGGATTCACCTTTAGCTGTGTACCGCGTATATCATCCCTAACCTGAGGACATTGTGCAGAGACCTTTGAAACACAGGGCCTTATTTAACATGTAAATCATGCCGCTTTTGCACCATGCAACCGAGTCCATGTGCGACGCAACTACTAAATGTGATATATCATTTATGCGGCGAGCTCCCTAACCCTTGCTTAGTTTTTTGCCCCTTTCACAGTGTGGGAGGCCCTGGGTTGCTTGATAATTCTGGAGTAATGCAATGCAGTGCAAATCTCTGCTTTGCGTTACTCTGCCCCAGGGAGGCGTTCCATCGGTGGTGCCTGGGTGTTCTCACCAACACCCATCTATTTTGATGCATTCCCATATTTACCATTACTGGTAGGCCTGGAATGTGCCAAAATGATACGCCTTCCAATTGGAGGCGTAACGAGTAGAAATATGTTTCTCATTGTTCTTTCCTCTCTCTATGTATGCTGAATTCTTCAGCACACATTGAAGAAGGAAAATGACTCAAGGGATTGTTTTTGTGCAGGAGTGTGTCCCTTCCTGCATAAATACAATCCTGCTTACAAAGCAGGCGCCCTTATTATCTAGTACAACACTTTATAACAAGCACAATACCATAAAGCAACACTATACACTTTCCAAACAGCAATTATAAGTGCAAAGGGAAATGTGTGAAGTAATTTAAACCAGAATTTTTTATTCTAATTTAAAAGTTCTGGTCCTTTGCCCGAGATTACTGTAAAAACTGAACAGATTTTCTTTCAATTATAAAAGCAATTACAAGCAGTGAATATTCTTTATGGCTTGCTGCCAAAACTCGGCACTTTGCAGTGGCGTTTTCGAGCAAAAAAAACATGACTGAGGTTTCTTTTTGTTGTGAACTTAAAAAGGACATGAACTGCTCTAATTTAAAATGTGTGGAAATAACTAATTACACTATATCGTGTGGTCAGATGTAGAGGATTCAAGAATTGTTTTTTAAAACGTTCTGAGAACATGTCAGCATATTTCCCTTAGTACAGGACGGAAGATACAGAAAGCCCTAAAGGGGTGACTCCAAATCTAATCTCCACGCTATGAGATGTGCCGGATTTAATCAGATGTATAGTTCATGATAAAAATATGGGGGCTTTTTATGATGGCAGTGATGCTTTCTGACCGCCATTGTCGGTTTTAATTCCTACAGGCTGATTATGAATCAGCCAGTCGGACTTGAAACTGGACGGTCATTCCGGCTAGCTTCCAGCCTGTAATCCCAAAGGGCAGTCTTTCCATCTTTGGGATTACAATGCATGGTTTATGGCAGGGTTTCCATGCCGGCCTTTCCGACATGGAAAACCTTTCAGAAAGCATGTTCGGGAGCTCCTAGCAGGGTCCCCTTGTGTGCTCGGCCTATGGTTGGGAGCCGAGGGGGCAACTAAAGTGCCCCTCTGTTAATCCTTGCACCCCATGGCAGGCACCTTTGAGGTGCCTGCTGTGGGGAGCAGGGATTAGCACCACTTCCTATTTCCCTGTGGGAGTATGAACTAGAGCTCTTCAACTGATCAGAACTCCCAGGCTTTGTAAGACAGAATTCTGTGAGCTGTCACTTTAAAAGATATTCACCACACTGCATCCAATACAAAGGATTGGCAACGTCAACAGGTATTTTTTTTTCTCTATTGACTTAGCCAATGATGGTTGCTGATGCTGTGCAGCAAAAAGAAAAAAAAGACCCAGCTGCTGATGGTGGTCATATCATTCCATTGATGCATGCATGTATGATGGTGTATGCATGTGCATATGTGATGACGTATGCATGCACATTTGTGTACGCATGAATGAAGTTGTATCCTTGGCATGCATACCCGAGCACAATGGCAGGAAACATTTTCTTTTCTTTTTTTATTTACTTAACCAAGATAGGAGTCTCCACTTGGCAAGCCTTAAAAGTATTCACCTGTATTGTCAAATTACAAATGATTCTGAGGGGCAGATTTAGTAACATTTTGCTGCGGATTTGTCAAAAAAATGCTTACTTTGAATTTACTTTCCAGCACAAAACTTATTTCCAGTGAAAAGGTCCCTGAAATTAGAACAAAGTGGCTCTTTCCATTACTTTGCTTCAACGGGGCTTTCCCATGCAACCACCCATGGTTTTTGATGCAAAGTCCTATCTACTAACAATGGGAGACACGGTTTTGTGCACATACAAATAATGCCTCTTTGACAAATTGATTTCTCAAAACATTTCTAACTCTGCATGTATGCTGCACTTTAAAGCACACATCCAAAGTTAAAAACACCTTTAAGTTTGTCTAATCATAGTATTTTGTACTGGAAGGACACCCTTCCAGAACAAAACGAATGCTCAGTTTCACACAGACACCTTTGTACTATGGTACTATGCTTGCCACTATGCATCCTCATTGTGCACGATATCCTAGAAAATATGGTGCTGTTCTGCTCTCTCACTCTCAACCAATGTAGCAAATCACATTTGGTTGCTGCTCTGCATTGACTGACAACTTTGCAAATCAGTTCCTTCGTGCCGCAGTTGGTGCAACATACAGCCGGGAAGGGTTTTAGTAAAATGTATAGGCAGCCTGATTGTGCACAATACCTTAGTAAATATGTTGCTGTCCTGCTCTTTCCCTCTCACGCAATGTAGCACACCAACTTTGGTTACTATTCTGCCTTGCATGACAACTTTGCAAATCAATCACTTTGCTTTGCGCCTCAGTTGGTGCAACATACAGCTGAGTTTTATTAAAATGTATGGATTTAACCGTCAAACGCATACCCCAGTCTTTGTCCGCCCATTAACGTAAGCACGAGATATGTGGGCGGTCGGTGCTTAATTTATAAAAATAAAAGAAATAAAAAAGTGCTAGGGCCCTAGTCAGGAGGCCACCGTAGTTTGCACCATACATTGCCACTGTAGTCACACAACTACTAACCACCACACTGCTAGAAGTGTGACAATTCAGACTATTTGAGGCCCCTGAAGCTTTAAGAATGGCAGGCATTAGTTGTTTTTAATGTATATTAAATTAACTAACAACAGTTTTTCTGATCATCTTTAAATTACACAAACAGCGCCACCATGTGGCAGCTGTCATAAGTACAGGTTCCAGCAATTGAGTGCTGGTGCTGACACCGGAAACCACAGGCTCAAATTAAGCACCGTAGTTGGTATATAATTGTGAGCTTCACCACAAAATGTGAAATTGTTCTATGGGACTTACATTTCAATCTAGCAACGAGATTTAATGGCATATTTTACTAAATATATGTAGTGAGATATGATGCACTTGACCTCATGACTAGTTTACAATGTAGTTTTTGTCTGAAGGGCAAGAGTGTTCTGTTTCCTTTGTGATATAGCATTTCATAACTATGGTTTTAAGTTGTAGAGATACTAATTATGAGTAAAATAAACTTTTTTATTTGATTTGAGCTACCAAATTTTACTGTCAGGAAAATGTCAAATGCTGTTCTGAGAGCATTGGTAATTTGGGATGAAGGATTTTGACATTTGAAAGGGCGAAACATTCTGGCTATAAACTGATATAGCACTTCCCTTAGTACAGGCTGAGCATTGTTAGACTTAGTGAGATTAAAAGTCTTGCCCTCTATTCCCCAGAATGACAAGCCATTATCTACTACAGATCTTCTTTTAAGGTCTGTGTAGAGCATGTGGGTGGGGTGCCTGTATTAAATACGCTAAATATATTTCTGTCTTGAATACAGTGCATCTCTGTACAATTTTATTTTACTCTATTTATGTTTATCCCAACTGCTACCAGCAGCTATTTACCTTGCTTTGGGAGAATCAAATATTGTATGCAACCATATATGCACACAAAATGCTTGACATTCGGTGAATGCATATTTTTTGACTACTACTATGAAAATGGGAGTAGAGTATCTGACCGTTTTATTACCTACTGGGTTACTTAATTCGATTAAAGGAGCAACTTTAACCTCTGCCAGAATCAATAGCAAATATCAAACTTCTCGTACACGCAGAGCCACTAAAGTCACAATATATATAGTAAATCAAATGTTACTGGTGGGCTTGCAAAACTGATTGTGTCACCCACATGCTTATCCCCTCAAACCTGTCTCAGGCCTGCCACTGCAGAGCCTGTATTTGCAGTTCTAAACTGTCATGTCGACCTGGCCCCAAAACTTGCCTTTTATTACATGTAGGCAAGCTTAAGGTAGGCCCAAGGGGCAGGTTGCAATGTATTTAAAATGCTTAAAAGCAGTGCTTAAAAGCTTAATATGCTTAAAATGCTTTTAAGTGTTACATGACCTGGTAGTGAAAAACTGCTAAATTCACTTTTCACTACAGCCAGCCCCAGTTCTCCCATAGGTTAGCATTGGAGCTATCTTGTAACACTTTACAAGTGTAATTTTCTCTTGGGAGCAGATAGAAAATTGGAGTTTGGTGTCTCTGGCCTCACAATTTAAAAACACATCTTTTAGTTAAGCTGGTTTTTAAATTGCTGTGACACAGGTGAACTAATCCGTCATTACAAGACACAACCAGAATTGATGTATTCTAAGAAGTGAAAGAGCAAATTTAAGACACTCTAAAAATGATAACATATACCATCAAATATATCAAATATTCCAATTTGAACTTCAAATCTGTGTGTTTCATTTGCAAGCTCCAGTTACAATTGTGAGACTCTCATGCATGTTTAGATTTTGAGATATTCATTTCTGTCAACCTGAGTGTGTTAGAAGTGGACAAAGTGAACAGTTAAGCCTAAACTGAAAACAAAATAAGAAAAATTAAATTACTAAGTTTTGTAAAGTTTAGAAGTCCCGCAAAAATAAAAATGATAATCATCCATCAAGGTGACCTGCATAGGAGTTCAGCCTTCAGTAAAAGTAACTTTGAGAAAGACGTTCTTCGTTTTGCAGAAAAGAAGTGTTAAAGATGGAGTTGTGACAGAGTTTAAAAGTTATGTTTATTAGTCTCTGAATCCAATGTTGAGCCTTCACATATTTCAAGGCTGAACCTAAGTTGCTAGCTGTTAAATTCATTCTCCCTCTCCCTCCCTCGCACTCCCTCTATCTCTCTCACATTTGCCACATAACAAACTCAGCTACCCAACAGAGTTATCGGATGCCTAACTTTAGAAGAGTTTCCAGAAGAAAAACAAAACTCTCTGTGAAAGATAGTTCAGTATAACAGTTTTTGGTTATGGTAGGTTAAAAAAAAGTGGTGAAGAAAACTTGGCATTTTGCTAAAGACCAAATTTGGGACAGTATGTACACAAAATGTAATTGGGTTTCTACTCCAGGTTATGAGGTTGGAAAGGTACTCCAGTGCAACCATGCCCCTCAAATCATCATTTCCGTTTGAACCTGGTATATTTTGTGCATAGCCAAACCATGAATAGTGCTCCGAAAGTCTATGGATATAACTCCCTAGCAGAGAGGGAGAAGCACCCCAGGTGTATCTCTTTTGTTAGACTGTGCAGATGTGTAAACTGATATTCTAACGCCCCAAACATTGTAGCACACATTCTTTTCTACAACCACTCCACCTCATCAACTACTACTAACATGTCTCATCTTCACATGCAAAATGTGGTAGCCATGTTGCAGGGGTTTGAGTGGGCCTACGAAATATTTTCCTAGCTTGAAATCCATGGTCTTGTTTTGGGAGTATGTGTGTTTCTAATTCCTGGTGCTTTTTCTCGAGCAATGGGTATGAAATGCTGGGGTGCCTTATAGAGAGTTTGAAGTGCTGGGGAACAGAAAATCAATGCTAGAGATGGTAAGCACAATATCCGGTGCTTCTTTGGCACATATTAACATTGTGTCTTTTTTTTAGCCATTGAGTACTAATTTGCATGGTGAAAATATCAGCATCATATTGGCACTATCTTTCTTTCTCTCTCTTTGACCATTATGGAAAAGGTCACTGATCTGATAAAACAACACAGAACTGAAATTAAATGTATTAAAGTATAGAGAGTGCCTAAGCCTCTGTGTTTCAATCTTTCATATTTAGTCAACGGTGTAACGCAAAATAGTGGGGGCCCTGCAGGAAGTGATAGGAGGCACCTGATGCCCCTATATCCACAATTAATAATTTGGCTTGTGCCTAAGTGGAGGCTTCTAAAGGTTTTGGGGCCCCTAGAAGGGTTCCACTCACACCCCAGGGCCATTGCGTTACCTCGTCTTGGGTGCAGAGGCCAAGGGGCATATTTATGAGCCCCTTTGTGATGCTCTTGCACCACTCAATGTGGTGCAAGAACAACTCAAATGAAAAATTAGATTTCTGAAGCCACGCAAGGCAACCTTGCATGGCTTCATAAATCTCTAGTAATGTAATGCAGCGCAAATTGCTGCGTTGCATTATTTTGCACAGGGGAGGCATTTCCATGGTTGTTGATTGGGTGTTCCCACGTAACATCAATGGATTTTGATGCATTCCTAGATTTACAAGAACTTGTAAACCTGGGAATATGTCAAAAAGATACGCCTCTTCAGGAGACGTGTACTTTTTGCCCTTTTTAAGCACACATAGAATGAGGAAAAAGCCTCTCTGGATTCTTTTTGTGCAGGCAGGTGTCTCTTGCTGCAATGCAGACACCTTTGCCTCATGGTGAAGGGAGCCTGCTAGCCCGGGGCGTAGTTTGCATAGTAGCACTTCAAACTACGCACGCTACGCGTAGCTACGCGAACTGCGTAGTGCGGTAGGGAAAATGCTGTTTGCACTGATTGCACAGCGCTGGATGCTTGTCTGCACTGTGCAATTATTGCAAACGGCATCTTGCACAGTGCAAGCAGTCGTTTTCTGCTGCTCTAGTAGATTTGTACTCGATTTTCAGCTTTTGCAACGCGGACTAGTAGTTTCTCATCGTGAGCCGTCGCGAACATACGAGACCACTCACAATGAGAAACCTGACCTCCCCACGTTGAGAATCTCGCCGGGAGGTTTATTTTCCACGCTCGCGATCGGCAACTTGATCTTGCTGATCGCGAACGAGGAGAAAGTCTCGTCGGGATGTTGATTTTGCTCGCTCGCGTTCGCCAACTTGACTTTGAGGATCGCGAGCAAGCAAAAAAGCCCGCTAAGCTACGATACGTGTTTTCGCACTGTGCTACGTGCAATTTGCGTAGTGCGTAGTAGCGCAAACTTCGCACACTCAGCGAGCGTAGCGTAGTCTTACGCCCAGGGTTTGGGCCTGCTTGGCGCTAGGCAGCCCATTGTACGCCAGTACAGGGGAAAGGGCAGGAATACGGCGCATTCCTGTTCTTTCCCAGTGACACAGTGCAGCAAGGGTGACTTGCTGTGCTGCACTGCACCACTTTTTCATAAAAATGACCCCAAGCTTCTGAAGAAAATATACCCTTTTGTCTTCCTGTGGGCGGGTGGACTTGTAATCAGCACTACTTCGAATAGCTCATTTATCATTCGATTTTTTTTCACGTGTGCCTTGCCATATGCTAGAAACGGGGGCTAGAAACAGGGTGCGACACCAATGACAAAGGTTTCTGACGTAATTTAAGATAGCTATGATTTACCTCGAATGAAATAACTGTATGCTGGAATATTAATAGTTTAATTAATATTATTAGATATTAATAGAAAATTGTTCTAATCTTTGAGATTTGAAAGGATTTCTGCAGCATTGTGTTTCGCTATTCAACCTGAATTTACAGTAATGGGAACATTAGCTGAGATGCTTTTACATTCAATTTATACTTTTATGTACAGGCTGCAGATGGATCGCCTACGTTATAGAAATTTAATGGGCATAAAAGAAAAATAAATCACACATGCAGGATTCTTGGTAACCATGGCACGTTCTTTCAAGACAACTTGAAGATTCACAGAATGTAACTGGTAAATGAAAAGGCAAATATTGATGTGTTTTTAAGAATGATGATGTTTCAGATCAGCCACTGAAAACAGTCCTGAATGGAAACTGACTGGAGGTTTTGCTGTGCTTGTTAATTAAAAATCACGTGGCCTCTTTTGCTCAAAGTCTTTTCCATCTGCAGCCTACATTTTCTTGTACTCTTTAGTCAGACACTTTAAGCACTACCAGTTTGCCTAGACGTGGATCTGTGCTCGCTCTGACACAGTACCTCACTGATGAGTGCTGAAAAGGCTAAAACCGGTCTGAGGTTGATTGTACCTGGAGGGAACCTCGGCATATACTTCATGGCTGGACTGTTCTATTGAAGCAGATCCAAGTATTATTTGCATGCGGCTAGTCCCTGTCTAGAGTGGCATAGTGAAATGCAACTACTGTCCCGTTGGACTCACTTATCAAAATACCTCTCATATGCATCCCAGGTACACAAAGTAATTGAACCATTCATCTCTTGTCAAATAATACTAGAAATAACTACAGGACACATTTATATTTGTTTCCCAAATAATTAATTAGCTTTGTAAGACTACAGTGCAATAAAATGACAGTGCAGACAACGCAGTGATCAAATGATGGACATATGTACAAAAACATACAAAAAGGACACTGTGCAAAGCCTAGGTTAAGATGATTTGGAACAGTTCTGACCAGAGATAGTATCTGTCTGTATACAATGTCTTCTGGCACAATCAAATGCTAAACAACCATGAGGGGTTTGACGTTTCAACCCATGTCAACTTGTCAGGTCTCATGACTAATGCACCTATGGTGAAAGAGGAAAGTAGACTCAGTCCATGTACCTCCGGTGTCCACCATATAATGCAAAATGAGTAACAAATGGACAAACACACCACACTCTGTGTGAACATAGGGGCACATTCATCATCTAAATGTTCAAAACTCTATGATAAAGACAAAATGTACAGGTACCAAATGGTCTGATTACCTTCGTATGCACAGCCCATACAGCCTAAATGTGCACACTATAAATGGCGCATGCAAATTATGTGTGCATCATGAATGTATGTATCCTAATCAAGACAGTCTACTTAGAACAGCCTCACTTCAGCAAGCACTAGTTGTCTTATAATGCCACACTTGTGTATAGTGGAATCATTGATATCCAAGCAGTTACTATGCATCTGCTTATATCAATTCCCAAGAAAATCAAACGGTGGCTCTTAGCTGCCCATGGCTCTTAGCTGTCCATGTATTTTGCGGATTCTAACCAATGCCTATTGAAGCACAAGTCCACGCCATATGTGCCCAACACTCTTATGCTCATGAATGTCATGCCAGGTCACCTCAAAGTGTCATCAGAACTTACATTGATGGATTTTCCGATATATCATGCAGGCCACCACCATACATCCACGAGTCCCACTAACTTGTCTGAATCAATCTGCAAAATAGACATGATCAAACAAGACCATACTTTTAATCCTGGCATCAAGAATTGCATGTAATCCTAAACCATGCCCCATATCATGGGAACTACAAACCCAGTCCTGGTTAACATAATTAACAAGAAACCCAATTCCTGATCCGCAGTGTGGAGACTCAAGCACTCACCAATTAATTGGTAATCAAAGCACTTATCCTGTCTGTATTGCTGCCATTTAAAATAAAAAGGAAATGGCCCCACTTACCAAGAGGTAGGGTCCCAGGTACAGAACAGGTAAAAAAGAGATGTGTCTTGGTCAATACTTCACAGTCGTTCACATTTTACTCAATACCAACTATATTGGAAAGCATTCAAAGGAACCCATGAATCAATTATAAATTCAACAAGAACCAAAAATACATTTTGAATATGTACAGTTAGAAATTGATAAAAACAGTTCAACAAATATCTACATGTATATCTACACAATTTTGCATAGCATAGAAAAAGAGAAAAAGAAGATATTCATCCAGTATAGAAGAGACAAAAGCAAGTGATAACATGAAAATCATCCAAATATGTTAATCCGATTGAATCAATTGGGAAAACACTTCTTCAAGACGGACAGCACTTGGCAACCGTGCTGAGGTTCCAAATTTTGTTGTCACTTGTCTTAACTGCATTCCTAAATATTTTTATTATCTTGACGGTTGTCCAAAATTAGACAGTCCCCCATCTCTCGTAGCAAATTTTATCTTTACCCAGTCCCCCAACTGCACATATGTTTTCTTAACAGCTTTGCAATTGTCATAGCACAACTTGGCTTTCAAGTTCCTTTCTTGTTCTTTTTGTTTCCACCCACCAACATCCGAAACATTTTCATCAATCACAGCCCTCTTTTCAAAGACCCAAGCAGGCACAACTTCAGGACTGGGCAACCTCCCTTTAAACAATCTGAAAGGTGAAACCCCCGTAGAGGAATGAGGAGTGAGTCTGTATTCTCTCACTTTCTTCTTCATACCTTCTTCCCAATTCACTCCACACATCATGGATTGTTGTAAACATTCCTTCAACACTTTAATAAAGCCTTCCACCACTCCATTGGCCTCTGGATGATAGAGAGCAACCCTTTTATTCTTAATTTCCCATGCACTCAGGTACTCCTCCACCATCACAGAAGTCAGTTGTATCCCATTATCAGTGAGAATACGATTTGGAAATCCTTCTTTTTCGAAAAGCTCATCTAGAAAATACAACACATCCTTAGACTCAATAGAATTCACTACCTTGATCTCTGGCCAGTGAGAATGCAGGTCGATACATACCAACAGATACTGTCCACGAGATCCTATGTTTATAGGCCCAATTATGTCTAGAGCAATATCAATCCATGGGCCAGAAGGTTGCTCTCTAATCGTCATGGGTTGAATTCTGCATTTCAAAAGTTATCACTATGTGCACACTCAATGCAGTCAAGCACTTCTCTTTCAATTATTAAATCTATGGAGGGTCACCAATATCCCTCCCTGATTCTCTCTTTGGCCTTAGATATTCCCATGTGACTGGCATGGGCACTCTTGACTAATCTCTCCCGCAAGCACAGCGGTGGAATAGGTTTGCTTAACAGTACACCATCAGTCACGGACAGTTCATTGCTCACCTCCCAATACCCCACAATATGATGATCACTCGTGTTTCTACTTAACCAACCTTCCACTACATATTGCAGACTTTCATCTTCTTGTAGCATTCTTTTCCATTCTTCCTCTTGCACAATGCCCTCGGTGACAACAAAAATCTTGACTTCTTCTTCAAAATCTTCTTCCAACATATCATCCGTAACAAGATTAACCTAGAAAGACAATCTGCTTGTAAGTTGCTAGTTCCAGGTACATGCATGAGCGTAAATTAAAATTCTTGAAGAGCAACAACCCATCCTCCTGATGTGACTCGAAATCTGATCAAGTCCTTTCTTCACAAACACTTCTTTATGTGGTTTATGATCCATTTTATTCTCAAATTTACAGCCCCACAGAAATGTCCTCAATTTCCTGACAGCCCAAAAAATGCCAAGGGCTTCCTTTTTTATGACCGAATAACTAAGTTCATCACCCTTAAGTCCACGAGACAAAAATAAAATGGTCCTCTAAACTCCTTCAGATCTCTGCAACAAAACAGCCCACTACCCTTTTGAGCAGGCATCCGTCATTATAATAATGTCATCATTGGCATCAAAGCTTCCCAAATCAGAGGCATCCTCTTATCCTAGTTTGACATCCATGAATTCTTTCTCACAGCCCTAGGACCACAAGAAATGTACACCTTTCTTTAAGAGAGACCTAAGTAAGACAGTTCTCTAAGCGAATTTTGGAACAAACTTGTTGTAAAATTCAGCATACCCCAAAATTACACCAGTTCCTTTTTGCATCTTGATAAAACTTTACACCACACATACCCTTGAAGACTCTTTCCATGGCCCTTTGGAACACGGTTGCTGCTGAAATGAGCCCAAAGGGCATCCTTAGAAATGTGAATGTTCCATAAGGGATGACAAATGATGTAAGATCTTGTGATGAGGGAGGGGATAGTGATCTACAATGACTGCATTAATCAATTATCTGAAATCGATGCATAATCTTGCATCGCCATTGGCCTTACGGGCTATAACAACCGGAGCCAACCACTCAGATGCTTCCACCTCTTTAATTATTCCTCCAGTAATAAACTTGTCCAGTTCCAACTTTAAGCTGTCTTTAACTGCTAGTGGCACATACCTGATCGTGGCCACCTTTGGGTGGACATTTGCTTTAAGTCTAATCTCATGCACATAGTTTTTCAAGCACCGAAGTTTATCACGAAAGACAGCTGGAAATTCATCCAACTCATCATCACATCCGCTTTTGACACTACAAATTGATGGAATCTCTTTCACACTCACTGACGGACTAGCATTCGGGTCACAAAATATGTAAAAGTCACGTTTATGCATCAAACTTCTCAACGAATCACCTTTTACAGATACATATATTTTACCAGGTATCATACAGTCTTTGAATTCTACCGTACCCCAAAAGACTCCCGCCAGCTTAATTGGTTTCCCACCATATCCATAAGGCTTAGTGTCAGGTTTAATATGTTTGACTTTGTCTTTCAACTTGTCCTCATAGAATATGCGAGGAATCAATGTTATTTTTGCACCTGAGTCAAACGACAGCTTGACTGTTTCACCATCAACACGTACCATTTCAAATGGACCTTCTAAACCTTCCAACTTATTCTGAACAACCACCTCCTCTACCAAGTCGATGTCACAGTCCACTTCTCTAATTTTTTTCACAGTAGACCTACAGCATTTGGTAACATGACCTTTCCTCCCACATTTGTTACATGTTGCCTTCCAGCCAGGACAAACTTTGGTATTGGCCAAGTGACCTGCCTCCACACAGCGATAACATTTGCCGGGAAAGGTGTAAGTTGACTTGTTATCTGCTTCACCTTTCTTTTGAGGGACTTTATTCTCAGGAACCTTCTCTGTCACGACCTTGACTGAGGCACCCTCAGTCTTGGTTGTTTGTATTAAATCTTTGTGAATTACCTCAACACAAGCTTTGGAATGCTCCTGTGTTTTGGCCATGGTTAAGACCTCGTGTAACAAAGGATTATCCTTTTCCCACATAGCTTCCTTATCCTTCTCTAATGAACAACCCAACATGAATTGGTCCCTAAGTCATTCGTCTAAAACGTTATTAAAACCACAAGTTGATGCTAGCTTGCGTAACTCAGTTATATATTGTTCAATGCTCTCACCTTGACGTTGCATTCTCTTGCCAAAATGATAGTGTTCTAGGACTGTGGGACCTCCTCGACACTACAGCACCGGACATCGCTTTCCTCACGGAAACCTGGATGAATGCCTCCACAGCCCCCGACATCGCCATAGCCATCCCGGATGGATACAAGATCATCCGGAGAGACTGCGTCAACCAAACCGGAGGTGGCATCGCCATTGCCCACAGAAACACCATCCGCATCATGACCAACACCAATGACACCCTCTCTGCCGCAGAACACCTCCACTTTCGGATACACACAGACCCCAAGACCACCATTATAGGTACCCTCATCTACAGACCTCCGGGACCACGAGCACAGTTCAGCGAAGCCATCGCAGACTTCATCAGCCCGCTCGCTCTCGCCTCCTCCGACTACATCCTCCTAGGGGACCTCAACTTCCACCTGGAGAACAACAAGGACAACAACACCACCTCCCTGCTAGACAACCTCGCCAACCTCGGACTCAAGCAACTGGTCAACACCCCCACCCACCGAGCCGGCCACACGCTCGACCCCATCTTCTCCTCCAGCAACCACATCTCCTTCAGCCACGTCACCGAACCCCACTGGACCGATCACAGCTGCGTCCACTTTAACTTCAGGAAAACAACAACTCACCACCGCCCACAACAAGCACCGACCAGCTCACCGCCTCCTTGAGCCAAAACCCTCCCACCAACACCACGGACCCCAACGAGGCAGCCCGCAACCTCACACAGTGGATCACCGACTGCGCCGATGCCCTTGCTCCAATGAAGAACCCTCCAAGCAACCCTGACAGCAAGAAAGTCTTGTGGTTCACCAACGATCTCAAAGACTCCAAGAAATCCTGCCGTGCCCTCGAGAAAGCCTGGCGCAACAACCAGTCAACGGAAAACATGACAGCCCTCAAGGACGCCATCCGCAAACACCACCAGCTGATCCGCACCACCAAGAGGTCATCTTTCAGAGAACGTCTGGACGACAACACCCACAACAGCAAGGAACTCTTCAACATTGTGAAAGAGCTCTCCAACTCCAAAGCCAGCAACAATGACATTGCGCCATCACTAGGCCTCTGCAACTCCCTCGCCACAATCTTTTACCGCAGGATCGCCGACATCCACAACAGCTTCAGCGTTCAGAACACACACCTGGCCACCAAACGACACCCGGCCACCAAACGACAACCCCACCACCACCCTACACACCTGGACACCGGTCAGCACGGCAGACACCGTCCACACGATGAACACCATCCACTCGGGCTCCCCAGCCAATCACTGCCCACACCACATTTTCAACAGAGCCGACTCCACCATCGCACCCCAACTCCGGGACATCATCAACAACTCCTTCACATCGCCACCTTCCCGGAGAGCTGGAAACATGCGGAGATCAGCGCCCTCCTGAAGAAACCCACCGCTGGCTCCCACGGACCTCAAGAACTTCCGCCCCATCTCGCTCCTTCCCTTCCCCGCTAAAGTCATCGAAAAACCGTCAACAAGCAGCTGACCGCCTTCCTCGAGACCAAAGGCTCCCTCGACCCATCACAGTCCGGATTCCGAGTGAACCACAGCACCGAGACCGCCCTCATCGCAGCCATCGATGACATCAGGACCCTGCTGGACAACGGGGAAAATGCCGCCCTCACCCTCCTCGACCTATCAGCCGCATTCGACACGGTCTGCCACCGCACTCTGACAACTCGCCTCCACCACGCCGGGATCCAAGGAAAAGCCCTGGAATGGATCACCTCCTTCCTCTCCGACAGAACCCAAGGAGTCCGTCTCCCATCCTTCCGCGCAGAAGCCACCAAGATCATCTGCGGCATACCCCAAGGCTCCTCGCTCAGCCCCACCCTCTTCAATGTCTACATGAGCCCCCTCGCAGCCATCGCACACAAGCACAACCTCAACATCATCTCCTACGCAGACGACACCCAACTGATTCTCTCCCTCACCAACGACACCGCCACCGCCAAAGCCAGCTTCCAGGACGGAGTAAAAGACGTTGTGGAATGGATGAAGCTCAGCCGCCTGAAACTGAACTCCGACAAAACAGAAGTCCTCATCCTCGGCCCATCCATCTCCGCCTGGGACGACTCCTGGTGGCCCCCGGTTCTGGGCACCCCCCCAAACCCACGGACCACACATGCATCCTGGCCTTCATCCTTGACTCCTATCTCAGGATGACCAGGCAAGTCAACGCTGGTACATCCTCCTGCTTCAACACCCTCTGCATGCTGCATAAGATCTTCCGCTGGATCCCCACCGGAACCAGGAAGACGGTCACCCAGGCCCTCGTCACCAGCCGCCTGGACTACGGGAACGCCCTCTACGCTAGGACCACGATCAAACTACAGAAAAGACTCCAGCGCATACAGAAAGCATCTGCATGTCTCGTCCTGGACATCCCAGGACACAGCCACATCTCCGCCCACCTGAAGGACCTGCACTGGCTCCCCGTCAGCATGAGGATCACGTTGAGACTCCTCACCCACGCTCACAAAGCTCTCCACGACCTGGGCCCCGAATACCTTAACTACCGCCTTACGTTCTACACGCCTACCCGCCAGCTCCGCTCCGCCAGCCTCGCCCTCGCCACCGTCCCACGGATCCGCAGATCCACCACCGGAGGAAGATCCTTCACCTACCTAGCGGCCAAGACTTGGAACACCCTCCCCATCCACCTACGACTAACCCAGGACCATCTCTCCTTCAGGAAGCACCTCAAGACCTGGCTGTTCGAGCAGTAACACCACCCCCCCCAGCCCCTTAGGCCCCTCACGGGTGAGTGGCGCGCTCTATAAATGTTCTGATTGATTGATTGATTGATTGATTGATTGATTGATTGATTGGTCATTATTGGAAAAATATGATGGTCACGTTTTTTTAAACAAATCTCATACTAATTGAGTTCAGCCACCTCATCCCCATATAAGTCAGGAAGGTGCTTAAACACCTCTTGCTCTTCGAAGCCTAGACAGTGCATTAATAAAGACGTTTTCCTCTCTGCTCTGAGAGATGCACCACAAACCTTAGCATAGTGTGCAAAAACCTTTTTCCATTTGATCCACTGTATAGGTGGATCATCTGGAGTGGTAAGAAAAAATGGAGCAGCCAGTACATTTTGCATTATTACACAATCAAGAAATAAGATTTGTAGCAGTTCTTGAATATGTTGACACTGGAGAAAATTGAAAAATAGTGGTGAACTTAGAAGCAAAAAGAAATATTTAAGATTGTCAAATATTAAATATTGTCAAGATTGTTAAAAACAATGATGTAGTTTTCTTGCTCCACTCTTTTTTATATATATTGAAGAGATATAATCCAGCAACAATGTATATGAAGTTAAAATGCAAAGCTCAGTTAAATACCTCACCAGTGCACACAGTTATAGAGGTATTGTGAATCAGCAGAGTTGTATTCCGGGAACCCCACACTCTTGTGTGATGTATTCCGATGAAACAAGCACTCAATATTATGCTCTGAGGTCTCAGAGTTGAAAGTAAACGAAACAAGCCTCAATACCAAAATGAACCGAAAAGGGTGGATTGCGTTGCAGAACAAACCGAAGACTAGAATGCCCCAAATGTCTCACTGGGGAATTGAAAATGGGTGCCTGATGTTTCATGCGTTGCTTCGCAAATTGCGACGGTGGATGAACTGCAAATATAGCAGTGATTGTCTTGAAGGGGGGACCTGGGGAGAGCCGTGCGCGAGCCGGTCTCTCCCCGGGTAGATTCGCGCGTGTCAGTGGCCACGGCAGGTGGGTCCTGATGAGCGAGGGTCAGTTGGGTTAATTAGGGCCAGGCAGGGCAGGAAAGCATTGCGCACTAGGGAGGCGGACGGCGAGGTTCGTTTTGTGCGTGCTTTCCCTGTTGGCTTACCTACGGATGGCAGAATCGGAGGCAGTGTGGAGGGCGGTCCGGGTCATTTGCAGGGCAGGGCGAGAAGATTTGTTGTCCCCTGGAGTCCCTGGCACGGCGTGGGTGGGGCTCGCTCGCCCAGTTCGCAAGGCGGCTGGGGGAGTTGCCAGGGCCATCTCGGCATGCCTTCCCACCCCGGCCGAGAGTGGGGACGACGGCGAGGCTGCGATGCCGGAGGCGGAGCCTTCAGGTGAGGTGGGTCCCGAGGAGCAGCTGAATGCCGCCTCCGGAGTGCCGGGCCCCCTGCAACAGGTATGTCCTGCCCAGTGGGGCTGCTGGTTTGCGTGGGGTGTCCGGCAGGAGGCGTTGACGCTCCGGGGGGAGGTTTCTTCAGAAAGGGAATGGTTTGCTGTTGCGTAAGGCCTTTAAGCCTGCCTCGAAGGTGAGAGGCCGGCGGGGCGGAGCTTGGTGCCTGGAGGCTCGTCTTTTGAGCCTTGTGTGTGGTCTTCTTCAGTGCCTGCTCCCTCCCCAGTAGTGGAGCCCCCCCTGCCTGATTTGGGCCCTTTAATTGTTTTCAATGGGCAGCGTTATCTTCTTTCGCCGGCCCCATGTGCTGCCCCAGGGGTTCCTGATTTGCCTGAGGCTTTAGATGGTCCTGTTGAGGGCTCGGTGGGGCATGTGGTCTGTGTTCCCGAGCCTTCTTCTAACTTTTCCCGGGGTTGCTCGGTTGATTGTGCGGAGTCCCCTCCTCCTAATGCTCTCGTGGATGGGGGTGCGCATGGGCCTTCGAGGGGGGCGGCAGGTTCCCCTTCGCTTCCTGTTCTTTTCTCCCAGCCTTCTGGGGGTGTGCACCTTGTGGGGGATGCTTCGGCTGCTCCCTGCCCCCTTTCTACTGTGTCCTTCCCCAACCCTCGGGGGGCGCCCTTTGCTGTGTCTGACCGGCGGCGTGGCCCTTTGGGTGGTGGCCATGGGGTATGGTTGGGCGCGGGTGGAGATTCAGAGGTGGCTCCTCTAGGTGCGGCTGGGGGTTTCGGCGCCTCAGTGACAGTGCGGTCCAGTCTGAGCGGCCGTAGACGGAAGACTCCTCTTACTGCAGGTCCTCAGGTTTCCATTCAGAGTGGTTTGCGGGCTGCCCCAACGGCGGTTTCTGGGGAGGGGAGAGCGGAAGGGGTTTCTGGAGCGGATCCCCTTTTTCAGAAGCAGGGCGCAGTGCGCAGTACTGGTATTCAATGGGAATCTTATGATGGCGGTGTGGGAGAATGGGAGATTCCTGGTGGAAGTGGTGACTATGTTGAAGATGATGTATTACATTTGGATATTGATGATGATGATTGGGAGGAGGGAGAAGTTCGGGATGGGGAGGTTACTCCTGGGGTACCGGTTAGGAGCGGGGGTATGGGGCAATCCCATGTTCTCAGTGTTTTGCAGGAGTCTGGAGCGGACCCTGCAGCAGCGAGAGTTCCAGCTAAGAAGCCGCGCCAAGGGGATCCTGCGGTGTTTCGGCAGAAGTTGGCACAGTTGCCTACAGGTAAGGAAGGTTGGTGGTCTGTGTGGCGGCAAGGGGAGAGTCTCCCCGTTAAACGGACTCGTTCTATTGGTGTTGGGATGGGAATGTGGGGGAGCAAGTTGCTCATCCGAAGCTCTCTGAGCGACATGCTACTGTGACTACTATATCACGAGGGGATGCTACCGCCGCTTCAGCGGGGCGGTCAGGGGATGTTGCTCCTGTGGTGCTTTCCAGTGCAGGGGACCCGGCTGTTCCCATAAAGTTGCCCTTTTCTGGCATTGGTATGCCGTTAGGTTCCCACTTGTCAGAAAAAACTAAATCTAGAATTTGGGGTAATGAGTTTGTCGATGTTTTTAAATTGCTCCATCGGGATCTGCAGGCAAAGGAAGGGTCTAAGGAGGAGGAGTTGGAGTTGGCGCCGAGGCCGCGGGTTCCAAAGTCCATTGAAAATTGGACATCTGCCTTTTTGATTTATGCTAGTGTTTACTGCCAGCGTCATGCGGATAAGGCTATGGCCATGCTGAAATATGTAGACGTCATCAGGAAAGCCTACAGCTATTTTGGGGGTTTTGCTTGGTTGTCGTATGACGAGGAATTCCTACTCACACAGCTAGTGGTTTACCGATAATGTATCGGCCCTTTCCTTCTCGCCCCGCTCCAGTTGGGGCGGGGGTTCTGGGCAGGGGACAGTCCACTCTCTCGGGGACCTGTTGGCATTACAACAGGGGCCTGTGTACCCGGCCTTTGTGTAGATACAAGCATGAATGTGCCCAGTGTGGTGGTAGGCACGCCCTCACCCAATGTTTCCCGAGCCACCGTGGGGGAGATGCAGGACAGGGTTTTTGGGGCAGACGCCAGTCTTCTCACTTTGGCGCAAAGGGCTCCTACTCCTATTAATGTGGTGGTGTTGGATTGCTGGTTGCAGGATTACCCGGATGTTGATGCGGCGAAACGCTTGTCTTGGGGTTTCTAAGTGGGTTTTCAGATTGGGTACCAGGGCCCTCAGAGTGGGAGGTGGTCAGACAATTTGGAATCTGCTAAAGAAATTCCCCTGGTTGTGCAGAAGAAGTTAAATGCTGAGGTGGCTGCGGGCAGAGTGGCTGGCCCCTTTTCGCACTGCCCTTTGCCAAAGTTGATTGTGTCCCCTTTGGGAGTTGTCCCCAAGAAAGCGGCTGGTGAATTCCGGCTTATTCATCATTTGTCTTGGCCCGAGGGTTCTTCCATCAATGACTTCATTGCCCCAGAGGATTCGAGTGTTTCTTACGCTTCGGTGGATGATGCTTTGGGGTTGGTGCGGACTGCGGTCTGGGGTGCTCTGCTTGCCAAATGTGACATACAGTCGGCTTTTCGCCTTTTGCCAATCCATCCCTCTGATTTTGGCCTGTTGGGTATGCATTTCCAGGGGAAGTATTATGTGGAACTGGTCTTGCCTATGGGGTGTGCGGTGTCATGCGCATTGCTCGAGACATTTAGTACCTTCTTTCAGTGGCGATTTTCATTCATCAGTGGCCATGGGCTGGTCTGCCATTACCTGGACGATTTCCTGTTCATTGGGGCGCGGGATTCCGGTCAGTGTCGGCTGGCGTTGCAGACTTTTCAGGCAATGGCTGGCGAGTTGGGAGTGTCGTTGGCTGCTGACAAGACGGAAGGTCCCAGCACCACTTTGACTTTTCTGGGAATCGAGATCGATACCTTGGCCATGGTGGCGAGATTGCCTGCTGCAAAAGTGCAGGAAATGTCTTCCTTTTTGTCTTCCATGGTGGTGGAGCGCAAGTTGGAGCTCCGGAAAGTGCAGAAACTTTTGGGGTACTTGAATTTTGCGTGCCGGGTGGTTCGAGTGGGCAGGACCTTTTGTAGGAGTTTGGGCATGTCCTTGTCCGGGGGCCTATCTTCCGCACCACAGGGTGTGCGCATCACGGCGGCCATCAGGGCGGATCTGAGTCTCTGGTTGTCTTTTCTGCAGGACTTTAATGGCGTGTCCCTCTTTTTCACGGAAGAGGACATGGTTTGGCAAGTACACATCTACACAGATGCTTTTGGTGCCCATGGATTTGGTATCTTTTGGGAAGGGCGATGGTGCGCTGCGAGCTGGCCAGCTCATTGGCGGAGTCAAGGCCGTAGTATCGCCTTTTTGGAATTGTTTCCCCTGCTAGTGGCACTTTGCATCTGGAGTGCTGAATTTAAGGACAGATCTGTGTTGTTCCACGTGGATAATCTGGCGGTGGTTCAGCTGATTAATCATCAGAAGGCGAGGGATCTGCGTGTTCTGAAGTTGCTGCGTGTGTTCATGTTGCAGTGTATGCAGTTGAATATTGTTTTCAAAGCACAACATATACCTGGGACCACTAATTGTATAGCGGACGCTTTATCTCGATTTCAGTGGTCGGAATTCCGCAGATTGGCTCCTGGGGCAGACCCCAAGCAGACTCCGATTCCACAGTACATATGGGCCTGGGGGGATTGAGAGTCTCTCAGCTGGTGGAGCATTCGATAGCTGCTTCTACTCATCGGAGTTATTTACAAGCATGGAGAGAATTTTGGGATTTTGGTAAAGGTTTTGCTGTTCCGCATGGAGGGTTGTCTGAAGAGCAGTTTTTGTTGTCTTTTGTGTTACATCTTGTTGATAAAGGTCTGTCTCACACAACCATTTCCAGCAAATTGGCAGGGGTTTCTTTTTATGGTCTGCTGCAGTGGGGGAGGGATCCAGTTGAGGGGGTGTTGGTCAGGAAGGTTTTGAAGGGACTGGGTAGGTTGCAGTCTGTTTCCCGGTTGTTGCGCCGCCCAGTCACTTTTGACTTGCTTCAGCAACTGTTATCTCTTTTAAGGGGTTGCTGTTATGATGATTTTGAGTATTTCAAATTTCGTTTGTGTTTTGTATGGATGTTCTTCGGAGCCTTTCGGGCCTCTGAGCTTCTAGGTTTGCGCACCAGGGTGGGTTTGACCAGTGACGAAGTGATTCTGGAACATGATAGGTTGCGTATTTGGTTGAGCGCTTCCAAAACGGACCAGTTGGGTAGGGGTAAGTGGGTTTTCTTAGGTAGGAGTGGTGTTGTGGCTTGTTGCCCGGTGTGTGAGTGGGAGTGTTTTTTGTAGTCTTGGGTTTTTTCGCCTGGTGTGGTTTTTTGTCATGCTGATGGCAGTCCCCTTACAGTTGCCCAGTTATTGGCTGTGCTCCGAAAGGTCTTGTTAACTTTGGGATTGGACCCTTCGAAGTTTGGTACTCATTCCTTTCGGATTGGGGCCGCGACGGAGGCTGCTCGTTTGGGGTGGGACTGGTCTCAGATCCGGAAAATTGGGCGTTGGAGGTTGAGGTGCTGCGAGAAATATGTAAAAAAAGTAGTGCATTTTTGCTCTGTTAACATTTCTTTTTCTTCTAGGTCCCTGGCTCAGGCGGGCTGGCTTAAAACGGAGAGTGTGGTTTATTGGACACTCCTTCGTGAAATGGGCTGCAGTGGCTGCAGAAGGACAAATATTTGGGTGCTCTTTGGGGCTGAGCAGTTTAACCCATGAGGTTGTGTGGCATGGGATTGGAGGAATGCGATGGGGGGGTTGCTTCAGTTGCTGGCTACTCTTTGTCTGAAGGGTGGGGGCCCGCCTGACCTGCTATTCCTTCATCTGGGCGAGAATGACCTGTCTCTTTATCTGGTTTATCTTTGATTAAGTCTATGCAAATGGATCTGGAAGTCCTCAAGGAAGCATAGGAGACCACCATGGTGATCTGGACTGAATTCGTACCTCGACGTCACTGGACTGGTGCAAGGAAGGATTCTGCGATGGAAAAAGCACGGAAAAAGGTGAACCGTGCTATGAGACTGTTTTGTAAGGATTTATGTATTTATGCGTTGGCTCACCCTCATTTGCAGGTTTCGGAATGGCACCTATTTCGTGCGGATGGTGTCCATCTTTCTCCAATGGGTCAATCATTTTATCTTTCAGAGTTACGTGATTTAATTGCCAAGGTTCTTGATGTTCAATTGTGGTGCTCTCAGCGTTCAGTTTAACTCTGCTGGTGGGGCAGGAAAACACTAAAGGTTTTCCTGGGTGGCGTATTTTTAGTGGGGAGTGGGCAGCCTGGAGCGGGTTGGTCATCCTCAAAAGGCAGTTGTAGGAAAGGAAGGGGTATACATAAGAGTTAAGGGCTCCTGGTTTGTTTAGGGTTAACTTGATGGGGGGTTTATCAGTTGGGTAGGAAGGTTCTGTTAGGCTGAGAGCTGTTTGATTTAATAATTAATTAAATAAATAAACAAAATTGTTTGATGTGTTCACACCTGTCTTAATAAAGTGGCCTTTCTTGCTGACTAAGAGGTTGTGGACAATGACTTTCTTGAGCGATGACAAATACAGCATGAGGGAGCACGTGGACAATGGCGACCTCGAGCCGAGCACTGGCGGTGAGAGAGCGCATGGTCGATAGCTAGCTCGTGCAGTCCACAGGCAAATAACGGTAAGGTTTGAACCTACCTTCACCGTGAAACACGCTTGAAAATATTGCAATGAAGCTTTGCGTTGAGGTTTCTGTTTGGCAGCCGCTCTGCCGATGTCTTCTCTCTGTGTCTTCCACTATTATATTTATCTTTTCCTTTGTTTCTTCCTGGTAGATCAGGATCTTGCTTCTAGTAAATCTCAGGATCGCTCGTCGCCAAATGTAAAGTTGAGACACCGGAAACAGCTGATTAATTAGAAGGTTTTTAATATGTTCTTCTCAGTACAGAAACCCCAACCGCAGAGACCTAAGGAAAGTCTCCAACCGCCGATCAAGTTCAACTCAAATGCCACAGCAACCCTTGGTTACAGACCCTTGAAATTTAAGGTTCTGTAACCAAAGATACCACATTACTAGGATACCACAGTAGGCTACTGTGATTTATCGCTTCTGCTCAAAGAGATGTACCTTCTTAAGTCTTTTCACTGCTGAGTGAAATGTACACTTTTATGATTTTGACAAAAAAATGTATAAAGTTTTATGAACTGAACTGAACATGCACTTTAGCACTGGTCAGCAGCGGTAAAGTGCTCAGAGTCCTAATGCCAACAAAAAGATACAGCAAAAAGTGTGGGTAACCAGGCCAAAGTTGTGAGAATACGAACCTCTGGATGACAGGTCTAACCATATGTAACTACAATATAACTGTAACTTTTTTGTTTTTTCATTGAATTTATTGCGATTTTTTTCATGTAAAGAAAGATCTTATTACCATAGCTAACTATAATGTCAGTTTACCCCTTTGATGTTTTCAGGAAATTTCTTTATTTTTAATCATATTAAACCATTTTCCAGATGAGCACATCTTTTAGCAGTGAGTTGGCTGCAGGACCTAATCTGTTGCCAGGCTCTGACTTCCAATCCCCACCACTCACAGCAGTGTGGGGCATAAGGCTTGGTGCATACAACTCCGGCATGCTGCCAACCCCTTGCCGACTCCCACAGACATTTTTTCCATTCATTATTTTTAAAAACATTTTTAAAACATTACAGCCACACAAGTTTCATTTACATGGTACCATGGGACTGTGCAAGCTCCACTTAATGAAGCTTGCACAGTCCTGCTTTAGCCTGGGGATGGGGCTTTTGCAGCAGCTTCCACGTATATGCATATATATTACCCACGGTTCTTTATATTAGTAGAACATGCCTGCTGCCACAAAGGAGTTCTGCAATTGCAGTTTATTTTGGTACCTTTTGACTGTTACTGCATCCTTGTCCACAATGATGAGTATCATCTTCGGTGTGTGTTTGAAAGTGCACTAGTGCTGAAATGGTGGACTGTGGTTAGCTGGAATAACATTGTTCCTCCTAGCTGATCCAAAGGGTAGTTTACTTATAGAAGTGTGTGATTGCCTTTTTCTATATTGAGGCCCCTAGGGGTCTTGGTGTTTAGTTCTATAAGGTACTTTAATTCTAATTTTCAAAGATTTTTTCCTCTGTCACCTACTCAGTTATCCCTAGGTACATAACCTATAACAAAATATGTCAGCTGCCAAATTGCAAGAAACTGGAAGGGGGACATGGCACCCTGTGGAGAGCGCTGGTTGAGGGGTCTCAAATTATTCGCTGTATTATGTCCTAGCACGGGAGCGTGTGTTTCGGAATAGGGCACGTTCCTTACCTTATTCGGGTGGGATCTATTGACGAAGCTGAGAGAGGGCTTGTGTCTTACCTTCACCCATGTTAAACCTCCAATGTTTGAGTCGGAGCCGAAGTCTCAGTCAGTAGAGTCAGCACCGAGGCTCATTGGCGACCGACTGGTGGCGGCTGGACTGGCTGGGTATCATTATCCTTGCCTCAGCCCTCTGCAGGAATGTCTTTTGCCAGTAAGAGGGTAGAAAACGACAGTGGGTCCCATATGAATTTGGCAAGAGGACGGGGACGTGGAAGAAGAAACCCACAAGAAACCTGCAACTCTCCTGCTACAGGCAAGAAGGCAGAAGGTAAAAGGTTAGTTCACTCAGGGGGAAGAAGACTTGGAGTAAGGCATATCAGATACTTTGAAAAACAGAAATGCTTTAAGAAATAAGCATACCTGGCTGGAAAACGAGTCTGGTGCCATGCCCGAGTGAAGCAAGCCCTTGTTCCCTTTCCCTCAAAAAATTATTGAGACAGGTGGAGAAAGATTTTGTGGATAGACTCCCTTCCTCTCAGGTTTCATCTTTAGCCCCCCCCCCGCCCCCAACTGGCCTTGTAACTGGCCTGGGGAACGGGGTAATCCAAAAGAGGTTTGGGGAAAGGATGAAAATCAAAGGAGCACAGTCAGATTACTCTCTCCTTGCGTTCCTTTTTAATAAATCAGTCAAAAAAGGAAGAGAATTACATTTCCTTACCTCCTAAGTACCATCAAGCAGGCAAGTTAGGGTCTGGGTCGCAGAGTAGAAGTATTGTTGATTTGGGGAAGACAGGGGGGAGTAGGGTGGCACTTGAAGCCAGAAACAGATTCCAGATATTAACTAACTGTATGGAGCAGGATCAGTCTCAGCTACATGGTTCTCAGCCACAAAATGTAAGCCCCAAGGACAAAAAAAAAAGTCAGCTAGACATTGAGAAGATGCTTGCAATTTTGACAGATGAAATCAGTGGGAAGTTTGCGATATCGGAGAAAAATCAGGGAAAGATACAGAGATTCTGTGATGCCCTAGCAGCCATAATTAACACCTTAATGGAAACAATGTGTGTGATGGAAGCTTCTTTAGAACAACTCAATAGGGAGGTCGAGGCCAACCATGAAGAGATTCAGGCACTAAAAATGGGAGAAAAAGATCTCTGAGACAAAACTGAGGGGCATATTATCAAGGGGTTTATCTCCGCTTTTTTGGCTTTAAAAGCCAAGAAAGCAGAGATAAAATTATCTCCCTATTACCTAGCTGTCGCTAACACCAGTTAGCGACAGCTAGTAGGAGATAGCGACCATCTTGGGCCCCGCTTTGCATGTCAGTGATATTTATCACTAATGACATGCAAAGTGGGTGGGCCAAGATGTTAGCGACTGGAAATAGTCGCTAACATCGCTATCTCCTATTGCCAACTTTTGGAGATATTCGCGCTAAGCGCGAATATCTCCAAAAGCTAACACCTGACCCATAGCAGTTCTTAGCCATGTTATCCAATGGTAGGTGGATAACATGGCTAAGAGCATTAGCTCGGTAATGCATGAATATCGCTGACTTTTCAGCGATATCCAAGCATTTCGGCCGATTATTATCGCTTAGGAGATAAACCTTGATAATAGCAAGATTCCTAAGCGATAAAAATCGCCGCAGCTCGGCGATAACAATATCGCCGCTAAACCAACATAGCGATAATTATCGCTAGTTGTTGGTAATATGCCCCTGAGTCCCTAGAACAAAACGTGAAAATTAACAATATCAGAGTACTGAACGTCCCAGAAGGTTCAGAGGGAGAAGACATCAGAGGCTTAATGATCAATCTAATGAAGGATTTTGTCCCTTGCATCTACCCTATGGTATTGGAGGAGGTCATACAGAGGACCCATCAGGATTCTTTTATAAAAGGGGCAGCCAGGAAAAATCCAAGGCAAATTTTGATTCACTTTAAATCATACTGTCTGAAGGAAAAACATCTGACTGAAGCCCTTAAAGTTTCACTAAAGGGGAGTGGTTGGATATTTCCAGAGCTATGCAGGATAGACAGTGGGAGCCAGAGAAGTAAATTCAAGAGTTTAGTTCAGTAGGAGCCCTGCCACTCTGAAAATCATTTGTAACAATAAGATGCATAACATTAGGGAATTGAAGGAAGCAGGGATCTTCGTGGAAAAGATTGAAGAACATCAAAAATGAAATAGATAACACAGAGGAAAACGAGAGTTTGAATGGGTATAATTTCAAGAAAAACCCAATGTCTTTAGGGAGGGTTCCCCGGGGGGAGGGGGTGGGGAGGGTCACTGGCATTAAAGTAGTTTTGCCTAATAATTAAGCATTGAGTGTGGGAGCATGTGGGAGAGCATAGAAAAAAATGTATACTCCTAATTTGCAAAGAGATAGCACAAAGGTTTTTTGGGAGCTCACATATTTATAGGCTAGTTCCCTCTTCTTGTGATGATATGCCCGAGCCGTCAAGGTTTGGACCTTTAAAAGTCTTAACCTGGAATGTAAACAGTCGTAGGGTAAATAATAGAAGTAGAAGAATTCTTGAGTCTCTGAGGCTTTCGACAGCAAGGTTTTATTTTCAAAAGAGACCCACCTGTTAAAAGAAGAATGGGAAGTTATCAGAAAGAAGCAAAAATGGGAAGAACATTATGTATGCACCAGTCAGTTGTGTGGAGTTAAGGGGGTCGCAATCCTCATAAAAAAATCTATCAAAGCCACTTTGAGGGACTTTATTACAGATCCAGGTGGGAGATAGTTGATAACAAAGGTGAAAATATACAGAACATGTTACTGTTCTGTGGGGTATTATGGACCAAACATTGATGACCCTGTCCCGCTTCAGGCCCGGTATAGTCAGCTTTCTGGAGGTTACATTTCCCATAATATTAGGAGGGGATGTTAATATGCTAATAGGCCCCATTTTAGATAAATCTACCACAAGAGACACTGCAAGTTCCCCCAAAATGAGAACGCTAGTAAAACAATTAATGAAAAATACGAACTTAGTTGATATTTGGAGACTGAGAGCAAATAGAGAGCAAAGTTTTACTTTCCACAACAAAAAGTACGGGCATTTTTCTATCATTGATTTTTTCCTAGTGGAGATCAAAATGAGAAAAAAGTCAATAAAGTGGAACATGTATCAGAACATTTTTCTGATCACTAAGCAGTTCACCTAGAATTTTCACTAGATAAAATACCTGCTCCCCCTAGACAAACAAACATTTGGCCCCTCTGCATGCCATCTGGGATACATGTAAAGCTTTCATCAGAGTAAGGTTAATTTGTCAGGCAGCAAATAAGCATAAAGAAACAAAAGGCAAGATAAGGAATCCTGAATGTATAATACAGAGACTGTGGAGAGAGGCACACAACATGCACCATGCCCAGGATCGGGTAGCTGTGGAGGATAGGATGAACAGTGTAAGAAATGACCTCACAAAGTATTTAGAGGCAATAATACGGTGTAAATGGGAAGACAGTAAATTTGCCCATTATGAGTATGGAGTGGGATGCGGCAAGCTTCTGGTCTGGAAAACGATGGTGGAATAGACTATAAGCATCATTTAAGCATTCTACATAGAAGAAACTGGTAAAATATGCACGGAGGAGGGATAGAAGAGGCCTTTACACATTTGTTCTAAAAACTATATACGAATATCTAGTGGCTTCTGATCACCAGATCAAGAACTATTTTAGTGGAATGGTCATCCTGACCTTGAAAGAAGACATAAAGGAGAAGTTAAATCTAGATATTAGCACTGAAGAGTTGCTAGTAGCTATTAGGAAATTAAAGGGAGGTAAAGCAACTGGCCCAGATGGTCTACAGAATGAGCTGAATAAGGCTCTAAAAGATGAACTAGTTCCTGCTCTAAATTAATTGCTGAATGCTGCTTTCTCTGAAGGACAAGCCATGCCACACTCCTGGGATAAGGCCACTATTAGTATAATTCTGAAGCCGAATAAAGACCCTTGGATTTGTGAGTCATATAGGCCGATTTCGTTACTGAATAGTGACTATAAAATCTATACATAGGTGCTAACGAAGCAAATGGAAAAGGTAACTGGGACATTAGTCCAAGAAGGACAATAGGTTTTGTTAGGGGAAGGCAGCTCCATGAGATAACGCGTGACCTGATTGGTGCAATACATATGGTTACAAAAGATAAAATTGCATGAGGCAATGACTTTTGATGCCGCCAAAGCTTTTGATAGGGTGAGCAGCCCTTTTTTCATTATGTAGTCCAACAGTATGACTAGGTGAGGAATTCTCTAGGGCTGTCAGGACATTATACAAAAACCCAACAGCTAGGATATTGGTGAATGGTAATGTCACCAAATAGACAAAAATAGAGAGAGGGACGTGGAAGGAGTGCCCTCTGTCACCCCTATTTTTCAACTCATATATTGAGCCTTTAGCAAATAAAATTAGGGCAAGTCAAAATATCATCCCCTTTGAGAGTAATGGGTGGGAGATAAAAGTGTCACTTTATGCTGATGACTTGATAATGTATGCATGTGATCTGATAAAGTCCCTCCTAGTTATCTTGACTACCTTGGAGGACTTGAGGAAGGTTTCCGGCTATTTAGCTAATCAGTAAAAGACGGAAATTATGGAACGGAAGACTCGCTGCAATAGTCCTCTACTGAAATAGGAAATAAGGTATTTAGGAATCCAGGTGGTAGAAGACCTAGACAAAATGGCTTAGGGTAATTTTGATAAAACAAAGTCGATACTCCCAAAATGTACTTTAATTTTAAACACAATACCTTTAGTTTTCAAGCCAGATGGGTTTAAGAAACTACAGGGGGAGATTAGCAGTTTCATATGGTTATCTAAGGGGGTGAGAATTGCATGGAGGTAACTACATAGGAAAAAAGAGCATTGGAGGATCACGAGCCCAGATTTCCATTTCTACTGATGGGCTTTCCAGCTAAAGAATATGAGATCTTTACTATTGGAAGATCTTTCCTTTACCCTGCTTTTTGAAGCAATGACGAAAAATCTGCCCTAAGGTGGTGATTGTTTCATTTTCAAATTTGGACACCCCAAGCAAGTATTTCAAAAAGGTCAGGCTGAGGATGTTAAAGGCAGCATGCAAGTTATGGTATCAAGTTAGGCAGACACTAGGAATGCAATATTACAGTCAATTTGCACCAATATGGAATTCACTGGGAACTCCTGAATGCCTATAGGACTAGCTGGCAAACCCCTTAATTGAGGTGGGTATGAATAGGTAAGGTCAAATTATTAAGGCAAATTCATCATTGGTCTCTTGGGAGTCCTGATGGAAACCAAAGAGGAAAACGTGTTCAAATTTAAGTACTACCAGTTTGCAAGTTGGACACGCGGACTCGGTAAAGATGGAAAAGGAAACAGAGAATTGGAGGAAAATCTACAAGGACGTCCACTACAAAGAAGAGAAGTCTCCAAATGGTATTGGCTACTAAGCAAGCCAGGGAGGAAGTTTTTACCTTGCCAACAGAGACCTGGAAGAGGGACCTCCAGACACTGGATTTAACAATTGTATGGCAAATATTAATATCTACTCTTTGGTTGTCTGTCAAATCTGCCTCTCTTAGGAAAAATCATTGGTTTAAAGTGCACAGGGCGAACTGAACACTGACAAATCTGTAGATCCACAGAGGTTGGAAGGTGAAGGCATGTCTCAGGAGTGGCATGATAAAGGCAGACAATATTAACATGTTCTGACAGTGACCCTCAATCCAGGTCTTCTGGCAGGAAGTGGGTAAGGTTCTCTCTGAGGTAATAGGACAGGAAGTAAAGGTAAGCCTGGCACTTGTGATTTTTGGGGTCACAAATTGTGAGGGGCCACTCTTAAAGCTGAATAGAAAGCAAGTATCCTTACTGTTTGTGTCACTTTTGATGGCACAAAGGGAGATATGTTTGAAATGGGTGGTGCCTAACCCTCTGGCTCTCTGGTATTGGGTAACATCGACTCGGTGGGTGAACAGTTTAGATAGCAGCTGCTGCTCAACTAAGAGAATAGAGAGGCTGGAGTCATGGGAACACTGGTATAAGTCCTGGCAAATTAATATGTGAGCTCACATTAGGTTAGAAAAGAAAACGTCTAATGATTATACATCCAAGCAACAGCCTTTCAATGGCAAATACCACCAGGGCTAGCAAGAAATCTCTCACATATAAGGCTGTCTGAGGCTCCTGAACCATTCAAAATATATTTACATCTCTTTTCTCCTTTCAAAGTGAGTACATTCTGCCAATGTTTCTCTAGACTGAGCTCCTTTTGTCTCTAAGCTGCACAAATGAGGATAAAAAAATCCCATCTCTCTATCATTACATTTGTGTTTCTATTCAAAGTTGCGGGCAACTGGGTAATTTCTCTCAATATTGATTGCTCTTATATGCTGTAATATCTTTTTGTGGACCGATAGGATAGTACTGCCCACATACTGTAGTTTATGAGAACATACATAGCATAATTGCTCTTACAATAGCATATTCTTTTTATATTCCTAGGGATATTATGGAAGGAGGAATTGGTTAGAAGGAATTCAAGATTTTAAAAAATGTAGTAAGTGCAAGGCTTGCCAGTATGGAGTAAGTAAAAATTAATAAGAGTCCACCAGCTGAACATTATTTTACCAAATTTGGCAGAAAGACAGAACTTTATTTGGTGTAAATTTATTCAGCTGTTTGAGAAATTTGTATTCACAAAGGTGCTTTCCACTGAAATCTGGAAGTCGTATAGTTCCAAAAATGTACTGGTCCTGCGGTATGAAGAGATTGCATTGGCTGGCCACAAACTAGAGACAAATGTTGCGGTCAACATCGCAGGACTTGGTGACTCATTCCCCGCGTCCTAAGTTAGAAACAAATATATAAGGTAGCAGGATAGGGAAACCACCCTGACCACCTGGCACTTTTATGGGCTCTGAGTACGTACAGTGGGAATTCTCAGGGCCCAGGGTGCGGCTCTCCCATGAGGTATCGCAGTATCCCTTGGGAGCTACCACGTAGACTTAACTGCTATGGTACAATGGTACAGTGTAATCTTCATCAGTAGACCTTGCACAGTACCGCAGTGGGGAGCCTTGCACCTTGGTACAATGGAAGTATGATGGTAATGATGAAAAGATTTAAAAAAAAAATATTATAAATTAAATATGGGTTGGAGACACAGAGGGGTTGGCAGCACACAACAGATTAGATGTGTGTCCAACCCCTTACTGCACACATCCGAAAGCTGTGTGCAGAGGGGTTGGCCACTTGCATGAGATTGACCACAGGGCCATGCTGAAGGACAAGCTCTTCATCCAACCTCTGCTGCACAGGGGGGTGGCCACCCATGGGGGGATGGGTATTGGGCCTAGCCAAATGCCTGATCCCGTGGACAACACCCGCTGTGGACAGCCAAAGGATGTATGCAGTTGGGAGATGTGGCCAGAGTTAAGGGTTGCTGCCTGCAGCAAAGTCAACCATGGCCAGAGCTGGAGGCCAGGCCCTTTGACCAAATCACGCTGAGCATGCCTTTAGCTACAACCAGCAGAGATTTAGCTAATCCTCACCCAATGTGTGCAGCTGTAGGAGTTAGGCCGCCCATGGAGGGATGGGTACAGGGCCTGGCCAAAGGTCAAGCCCTGTGGCCAACCAAAGGCTGGGCCATTAACAGCAGAGCCTTGGATATGCCAGAGGCCAGGCCCTGCTACCAACCCTCAGCTGCATATGGCCGAAATATGTGCTTCGCAGAGGAGTTGGCTTATTATAATGAATAACAAACTGAAATTCACTGAAAAATAAAGGTTTAACTGACATTATAGTTAGGTGTTGAAATTACATAAAAAATAATGCTTAGTTAAAAAAACACTGATATTCACTAGTTATAATTTACTGAGCTAATTACAACTTGCATCCCTGCCATACACTGCTTATGACCTCATATATTACATCACTCAGGAATTTTATTATTATTTTTGTTTTTTAAATTTTATTAAAGAACCAGTATCAGCATAAGAGAATCCAATTAAAATTTGACACATTAAGTAAGATATGTACAAGGGAAACAGATGATATGGTGAAAGAAACTTAGAAGCAGTAATGTAAAAAATGGATAACACAGGATAAGGTGAAAGACACTAAAAGCAAGTTAACACCAAATGAATAATATATCTTATAAATACATTATATAGTTGTGGAGAAAAAATGACAACAATAAATTCAATCAAAGAGTTTCATTAGTCTCAGCCAATTCCGCTAGGAATTAAACCTGCTTTCCAAGTAGAGACTGGACGCCATAACACTTCGCCTCGAAGCTTTGCTTTATTTCTCTAGTGGCAAATATTGCTGATTCATAACTATAAACAGCAAGAAAGCGAGCTAGCCACATTTGAAAACTAGGAGGTGAGTCTTCCTTCCAACAGGCAGACAAAATTAATCTCAGTACAGCTGTACCAATGAATAATAATCTTTGTTCAGATTTAGATAATTTCAAAGAATCATCGAAGCCTAAGACAAATAGGGTGTCGGACTCTGGAAGTTTGTGGAAAAAAAAATTCTCCCAAAATGAAGCAATCATGCTTTTTATGACAAGAAGTTCAGAGCAGTTGCTAAACATATGAATTAAGGTCGCTGGACCCTGTGAACATCGTGGGCATCGATCGGTCTCTCTTTCACCCCACGCAAAGAGTTTGGCCGGGGTAAAGTAAAGATCGAATATTGTTTTAAACAACTGAGCCTTTAAATTGCTAGCCATGAACAAATTATTACTCATCTCGAGGACTCTATCTATATCAACATCTGGGTTGTTGAGTTTCACCGCCCCTTTAGTTTCTATTTGCTCAATATCGTCATTTATGTTAGTTAAAAGTATGTCATAGAATGTTCCTATCCTAGTTTTTGGAGTGGCAAATGCTTCAATTAAGTCAATCTTTGAGAGACTGATTGAGTCACTTTTTGCTTTTAGTTTGGCGTGCAGTTGAGCAAACTTAAGAAAATCCCCTTCAGAAAGACCAAATTTTGTTTTTACATCATAAAAAACAGTGTGTGAACCATTTAACCAGACATCTTTAACTGTTTTAATGCCCAACCTTTGCCATTTCTTTGCCGCATAGTCGAAGTCAAGACCGAGTGTAATGGTGGATTGAAGCAAAGGTGTATACCGGGTGATTTTACCTATCTGCATATGTTTTAGTACTTTATTCCAAATTATCCAAGCACTTTTTAAAATTTCACCCTTGTTTTTCTTATAATGACTAGCTTCAGTCTTTCTTAGTAATAGGCAGATGGCATCTTGGTCAGTTAAAAGCTCATATATTGAGGGGATTGGGGTGGTAGCTGTTCCAGTGACAAGAGATGGCTCTAAAACCATTGGATTTAATTGTTTTAGGAAAGCTGCCCAATGATACAACATAATATTTGGAGCCGTAAGCCCGCCTCTATTTAATGGCATGGATAAATAGGAAAGTGATCCTCTGATTGTCCCGTGTTGCCACACAAATTTAGACATAAGTTTGTTAATCAACATAAGTATTTTAGGATCAACTAATAGAGGAATTGTTCGAAAAGATATAGACATCTCGGCAGTATGTTCATTTTCAGATAATTCACCCTGCCGATAATGGAGAGGTACAAACCATTTACTCTATCCAAATCTGTCTTAATCTTATCTATGAGTGGGTCAAAATTATTTTTGACCAGGTTGTTGGTATTAGTGCAAATAATCACTCCGAGAAAAGTAGCAGTTTTGGCTCTTCTTTGATCTGGACAGAGAGTGTTATCAGTGCATAAGATAATGGTCTTTCCTCTATTGAGAGAATAACCCAAGTAATTGCCGAATTCTAAGGCCAATCGTTCAATTTCATGCATCGCCTCGGTCGGGTGGGGTGTTAACACCGCGATGTCATCAGCGTAGGCTAAAACTTTTGTTTCATATTGGTTACAGAGAATTGGCTTAATATCGTTACTTTCCAAAAATTTAAGAATTAGGGGGTTAATGTAAAGAGCGAAGAGGAGGGGCAAGTAAAGACACCCCTGTCTTGTACCTCTTGCAATATTAATATAGCCAGACTCTGAACCTAGCAATACAAGTTTTGTTTTGGGATGTTGATACATGGATTTTATGGATATCAGAAATTTAGGGCTGAAATTAAGACGTGCCATGGCTACCCACAAAAAGTTCCATGAGACACGATCAAAGGCTTTCTTAGCATCAAGCAGGATCATTGACATCCGGCCCCCCATGACAGACATGGCATCAAAGAGGGCAATAGCCCGTCGGGTATGATGTGTGGTCCCTTTCCCCGGAACGAAGCCATGCTGCCACGGAGAGACCAGATGCCCGATGATCCCGCTGAGTCTGAGAGCCATCACTTTTGCATATAATTTGGAGTCTGAATTAATCAAAGATATTGGGCGATAGTAAGTCAATTGCTCGGGTGATTTTCCCTTCTTAGGAAATACTATAATACTAGCCTCATCCCAAGAGCATGGGGGGATACCATTGTATTGAACCCCCAAAAATAAATCCAATAACAGGGGACTTAATTGTTGGCTAAGAATTTTATAAATTTCAATCGGCAGTTTGTCTGAGCCTGCTGCTTTGCCCGATGTTAACAGCGATAGAGCAGACTCTACTTCAGCCAGTGTGATCTCGGCTTTAAGTTCTTCTCTTGCCATATCATCTAGTAGACTAGCGGCTGTCGGATTGTTAAGAAAGCCTGCCAGAAAATTATCAATATCTTCTTCAGAAGTGATAACTTCTTCAGAATATAGTTTTTGATAATATCGTTGAAATTGAAGGATAATATCAGCAGATTGCACATAAGTCTGCCCGCCGTCTACAATTGTTGAGATATTATTTGATGCATTTTTTGACGGGTTCGAAGTGCCAGCTGTTTGCCCACTTTTTCACCGCTTTTATGTGCTTTCTTTCTATAAGCTCTATAAGTTTGAGCGGCTTTCTGGCTGAGATTAGTATTGAGCTCAGCTTTTAAAACCTCTACCTGAAGCCATTGATTACTAGCGTCTTTGCCCTGTACAATTAGGGAGGTGTGCTCTAGTTCAGTTTTGGCCTGCTCTGATAATTTTGCTTCATGGTGGTTTCTTATTTTGGTTCTGACAGCATATTGAAAGCTAGAAATCTCTCCTCTTAAAGCGGATTTATATGTGTCCCATACTACATTTCTAGAAGCACTAAACCGATTTATATTAAAAAACTCTTCGGTCCAATTTTTAATGTAGGAAATAAATTCATTATTGGACAGGAGTTTCCTATCAAACGACCAGGACCGCTGTTGGTAGAATTGTGGGTTGACTGTAATTCCAAGAATCAATGCATTATGGTCTGATATTATTCTTGGGATTTTGTTAATAGTTGCTTGTGATGCAAGATCTCCAGTAACAAACATGTAGTCAATTTGAACTTGTTTTTGATGGGGATGAGAGAAGTAGGTAAATCCTAAATCGTGAGTGTTGTTTTGTAGCCAAACATCAATTAGTCCAAAATTAGCTATAAGCCTCCTAACGGCTTTATACACTCTGGGTTTACGACCATTATATTTAGATTTGGAGGAGGATATTAGACAGTGGTGGTATTAGTGAAATATTAAAATCACCACACAAAACTAATGGGTTCTGCCAGGTGGCCAGTTCGGCCTCTAATGTCTCAAAAATTGTAGGATCATCTGGGTGTCCCGGAGAAACTGGAGGGGGCCGACACCTGAGTCTTTGTAGTTAAATTACTCAGGGAGTCTCTTCCCGACCTTAAAGACTGGAACTTAGAGGCTGAAATCCAGCGTGCCCACCGGATGCCCTTTAATATGCCTTCGAAACCCGGGATATATCCCAGAGCAATTCTAGTTTATTTTGGGAACTTTTTGGTACGACAGACAGTGGCGGATAAAGCTAGACCTGACCATAAGGTACTTTACAATGACTTTTCCTATTTTTCAAGACCAGACTTTTGCCACAATACTGTGGAGAGGCGTTGGCGGCTTCGCTCTTTGATTAAGCCATTCCAAGAAAAAGGCGCACAAGCCTACTTGAATAACCCCACGAAGCTAAAAATTGTACATGGTGGCCTCACAAAATTTTTCCAGTCTGAAATCAAAGCGAAGGCTTACCTAGATGAAATTTCTTAGATTTGAGAACATTAATGGTATCCGTCCATCTCTAACTATGTTCTAACTTGGTTAAATCATGCTACGAAAAGAACTATTGTCAACACTTAATTTAATGGCTTAACGCACCTCAGCCGATGTTGCAATGTTTCAATATTTGAATGTTTGAATTTGTGCTTAAAGTTTTTGTGTACTACTATAGGTTCCTTCTAATTCTAATTTTCAACTTTTGGCTTTCCTTCTTATTATTTTTCATTATTTAAGCATTCTAAAAAGGCGGTAGCTTAGATGTTGTGCTGTGACTGCATCACCCAGACTCTGTTTGAGTCTGATTGCCTACTAAACGGGGGGGGGTTCTAATGGGAGGTTTAAGGGAAGGGTGGGGGGGTTGTTAGGGACGGGCACGGGGGGGTTACTAAGGGGGGTGAAAACACAAAATAGAAAAAAAGAACCAGGATTTTCAGCTAAAGACTTACTCAAGGGGAAGCTAAATGAAACAGAAATCGAACTAGATATGTGTCTTAAAACAAAGCTTTATCTGCTTAAGGTGATCTTACAACTCTTTCCTATAAACAATGGGTAGATTAAGTGTTCAAACTTGGAATGTTGGAGGGGTGTTAACAGGGGACAAAAGAAGACGTTTGGCTGAGCTGCTCAAACTAAACCCAGTAGATATACTCTGTCTTCAAGAAACCCATGTACCATGGACTAAGAAATCGTGGTTAAATCTGAGACAGAAACCCATGTACCATGGACTAAGAAATCGTGGTTAAATCTGAATGGGTATAATCTACTGGTGACCTCTAAACAATCTTCGAATATAAGGGGGTGGCAGTCTTAGCCAAAACTAATCTTGGGTTAGGGCTACATCATCTTTCAGACCCTCATGGTAGGTGGGCTATTGTTAAACTTGCTTGTGGAGTAACTATCTGTACCATATATGGATCAAACTCACTCAGGAATTTTAAATGACATCATTGATAACTTCACTGATGACATCTCAAATTATATTTGGCTGTATCGGCCTATTATTTGGAGTCACTTTTGAACCTCTGTAAATAACGCAGAAATTGGCTGGGGTCAACAACCCCAAAGAACGGGCTGTAGCTCGGCTGTCTTTAAAGTGTGCTACAGTAAAGTCTGCTTTCTCTTCAAAGATCCCATCAAATGTATGTTCGTTAGGGAGGCCTGTACGTCACCGGAGAGTCCTGTGGATCTCATCCAGGTGTGTCCACATTGACAACACCTTTACTGACTGCCCTGCTTAGGCAATCCGTGGTATCCAGGCATGCACAGATAACATACTTGCCAACGTCCTGCTCAACATGTATCTTCCGAAACTGGCAGCAAGATCTCACTAGCCATATCCAATCGCACATATCACAGTGCCAGACTGGCAGAAGAAAACATGCTCATGCCAAAAGCATCAATCCTCGTGGATTCTCAAAACAGAGGAGCGGGTGGAAATGAATTTGGATTCACGTATGCAGCTCCGTTCTATCACTTCCAGGGTGGTGTGGAACCAACCCAGAGTCACAAAATTCCACCTAGCAGCTCAGGAGCACTGCTATGAAAAGAATTCTGGATTCAGTCTGGCGTGTGGGGGATATTTGAAAGTGAGGAATTCGTGGTTACAAGTATCCATCTGAAAAACTAAATTAAGTAAAAAGACGTATTACATTTATGACAAGGCGTTTTGGTCAAAATAATTGACTACATAGAAAACATTGGTATTGTACAAGATGGTTTTGAAAGTGATTTTTTGTCTAAAGCTATTTTGGAAAGCGGTTTGATCGCATGGACCCACCTAATGAATCACACACTCACTTGAATATTGAGAGCTGTGGCAGTAAGACGTAAACTGGCACATGCATCAAAGCCTTTTCCGATCGCAAACGGTGCGATTTGCAAAAATCGTCCGTTTGCGATCGCAAAATTAGCTTTTGCGATGCATCAAGGGTCAAGGCCCTCTCAATTTGCGGATTCGCAATTAATTGCGAGTTCTCAAATTGCGATTGCATTTAAGGAATCGCATTTTGCGATTCCCTAAATGCAATGCAAGAACAACTTTGAAGAAGCAATTTCGCTACTAGGGGGCGCAAATTACCATGAAGTTGAACTTCATGGTAATTTGCAAAAACTTTGAAAAATGAACTAAAGTGCATTTTTCAAAGTACCATTTTACACACACACATGCCCTTGTATGCAGATTTCAGGGGTGCAACAGGGTGTCCTTTTGACACCCTGGCATCCTTGAAATTACATTCTCAATTTACGATTCTCTAATTCAGAATCGTAAATTGAGAATGTCTTCCCATTCATTCCTATGGGCCTCTAGGCCCATAGGAATGAATGGCGAGGTATTCCTTAATTGCGACTTGCAATTTGCGAGTCCCAATTAAGGAATGTTTAGAAATCGCTATTTTTAAGCGACTTTCTACATGCATAGGCTTTTGTGATTCTTAATTGCGATTCCTTAACAATCGCAATTAAGAAATCGCAAAAGCCAACATTAATGCATGTGCCTGTAAAGTTCTTGCATAGTGGGGGCTAGTGTGGTGTGGGTGATATTAAGAAGAGTTTCTGGAGCTTACTATTTCACTGGAAGAGGCGATGGGGCTTGAGGCACTACACCAAATCAACTTCACACATTGCATTTAAATTTTATTTCCACCTTATGGTTTCAATACTTCCTGGCACTTTTACAGGGGCTAGACAGCTGAGGCAGAGGAAGAACAATTGCTGGCTGCAGAGAGGTAGTTCTCGATGTAGCAACCATCACCTGTGACCTGAAGGGTCTAGGGAAGAATTGAAGAATTGCAAGCCAAGTCCCAAAAACAAAATCTATAAAGGTCTCAGCTACCTTCTCAATCCCTACTTGGCCATGGAGGAATGCAGGACTAAGACAAAAGCCCGAGGTTTTCATTGCCCCATACACTGTCCACTATCCTGAAGGTCACAAGTCACCGCCTTCTCCCCTATGCAGAATCAGAGAAGCCCATCTGTAGGTCCACCATCAAAGCACCCAAGTTCTGGTGTGTCTCCCGCCTGCTACTTTTAAAGAAGAGGCAAGAAACATTTAGAAAATGGCAAACAGGCTGAGTAAAGAAGGTGCATTTTATTTATATTAATGGTTTGTGCCTATGGTGATAGAAAATAGGATCTGTGATATAAATCTTCGTTGTGTATTAATATTGGTGTGATTATGCTTATTGATGTTATCACGATTCCCATGAAGGTAAACTGCATTTTAATTAGTCTATGTACTTTATTTATAATGTTCACAGAAGATCACTTAATTCAAAAGGAAGCAATGGACAAATTATTGTAGAGGGATGGATGGGAATGTCAGATTGACTGTGGGTGGGGTCCATTTTTATTTTAGGTAAGTCATCGCGAAGTTTGTGCGTCTTGTTTGGTTCAAATCGACCAAAATAAATAAATGGAATAGTATTGAGCAGGAACCGCTCATGTAATAAAGCACACCCGGAAGTTGGGAGAGAAAACCAGCAGAACACAGAGGCAGCCCTAGCACTCGGAGCTCGGTAACATCTGGGGGTACTTTGAGTGATGAAAGGTAAAACACTATCTGAGGAATTATTAGTCATTAAGTCAAACCTGCCACTGCATGAAACCACTACTCTTTTTTATGATTAATGCCCACGTGATTTAGCTACCATGAATTTAGATAGAACAGAAGGACAAAATAGATAACAGATTGTTCTAAGGGGAGGGGGGAGGGGCTCCCTCCTCACAGCCCTTTAAAAGGATTCTTCCTCAAAGGCATTAGGTTCCATGGTTTGCACACATTCAGAGATTGTCAAGCAGTAGAAAAAAAATCAAATACATAGCTAGAACGACAGTAAAAGAAAATCGCTGCTGTTAAGCAAGTCATATTTTGTTTCTACCAACTGCAAATAATTGGTAGGTAAAATGTACAATGACACATCCCAAATGCATCATAAGTGTTCGCAGAACACCATGTTTCCTTTCTTATCTGAGCTATCCGTTGAGCTCAGATGCTTTTTCTCTGGTAGCAGAACAGATGTCAGTGAAAAAAAGCAACATCTTGGAATTGTTCCAGAAAAACGACTGAAAGCTCTGGATTTCTGCGTTAGTGCCAGGCAAGCATTAACATTGCCTGACATGTTTTTAGATGCTAATTTATGCAAATGAGTCGCTTTCCTTAGTATGGCAATGCTTTACCCGGATTTCCAGTTTTACAGCATATTTCTGACATTGTGAACTAGTTCCAGGTGCCAGATTGGACCCAGAAACCTTTTTTCATACCAGAACTGGGCGCCAGGGGGCACCATATAGTTGTGCCTTTGCAGCCGGTGCTCCCACCTGCAATTGATGATTTCCATGTATAACCTCTTCGCTGCTGATGACAAGCTCAGCTCGTCATGTAACGCGGCTTTTTGAAAATTGCCGCACACAGCGGGAAAAGCCGCCACTGCGATGCGGTTAAAGCAGGCTCATAATCATGGTCCTTGAGAAGAAAAGACCAACAAGATACTTCCGTTCGGTAACACTCTTTCTGGCGAATAACATATCTAATTGCAGATTCCTCATTTTTAGAATATTTCCCAGTGCTCTCACACACCTCTAAGTGGTGTCCCGCATGCCCATTGTGGCTTCATTCCACCCCAAAAGTGAGGGACCACTGCATGCCGACATTAATGTCCTGCTTGAGACTTCATGTGCCCTCCATCGTAGAGCACAAAACAATGTGGGGTGCCAGTGTGCTGATCTCTAATGTGGGACCTTATGGCAAAAGAACCACCCCACAGAATGTGGTGGTGGAAGGGCAGTGAGGAATCTGTGGTTAGACAGGGTATCCAAATGAGAGAGTGTTACCAAAGGTTACTCTTCTGGTGGATATTCCTAACCACAGATTCTTCACCTTTAGAATAGATACAAAACCAATACCTCCCAACTGTGGAGGCTCTGTGGACTGGTCTGAAACCATAATATCTTGAAGGGCCTTAATGGGTGATTTTCCCTTTCTGTTGAACCTGGTGTTCAAGGCATTAGTGCTTCCTGAACATGTGCACCGATGCCCACATTGCGGCCAGACCCTCAGTGTGCCAATCCAGTGGCGGCAGCCTTGGCCCTGGTGGAATAGGCCTCAGTCCTTCTGGCGACTCCTTTCTTGGCCAATGTGTACAAGAATTTAATGTAGGGTTGCTGTACTGTTAAGGGTCTGGATTTCATTCAAGATGAAGTGATCATAATCAGAAAACTAGTCTGCAAAGGACAGAAGATGCAGGGAGCAGCTATGCATCAGCTCAAAATGAATACACATGAGAAATATTAAGACCAAGTTAAGTTTTCACATTAGCATCACAAACAGGTTGGTTGGGATAATGTATTTTTTAAAATGGTACCGAAGTTGTGGCGCGATAAAGCCAACGTTACTCTGGCCAAGTCTTAATAATGCAATCAATCTACCAGCTTGTTAATAGCCAGTATTTTACTGTTATTTTTATTTAACTTCGGTACCATCTACTGGGTTTAAATGCCGAATACTAATAAGATTGCGAAACATCTCTTCAAGTGCATCATTTTCGTTCTTTTTTGCTTCATTGAAGTTGATGCAACATTGCTTTGAAAGATTGTAAATCGAAAATCTTTTTCCTGTGGCCATAGTAAGACTGATATGAGTCAGTTCTAAAACGGATGAGGACATCTATTGTAGCCTTAACATCCAGGGGTCAACATTAACAAATTTTACTGTCCTGAAGATGGTCTCGTGTATGGAAACGTAGAGACTGTAATGTCGACCAGCACCTTCTCTTCTACAATTTGTTGTTACTTTTATTAGGAGGAAAGGTGTCTACAAATTCAAAGTGAAGGCCCTCAATTGATATTGTTACCTCTCTGTCACATTGTTTGTATAATGTCTATAAAAGTAGCCTTTGCCGAGTGAGATAAAAGTGAACATTTCCCTACATACACCCGCTCTCTGTTTTTATTTGCTCTGTATACTTTTGCATTGATGATTTGGATCATATAAGATAAATGTTGCTATTCTGTGATTAGTGATCACCATTAGACTAAGGTATCAAATAGCTGAAATTAACCACCACCTAAGGAAATGATTGATTTGACCTTACAAACCAAGTACATCAATAATTCAAGCTAGAATACGTGAATAAATCCCTTGAAGCCATCTGTACTCTATGAGCTGAAGCATGCCTACGCCTTGGCACTGCCGAAACAACACCGTCAGCCCGGCAGTGTTCTTGTGATATGGCGGTCGTGGGCGGCTGGCTTGGCAGTATACTTCTGACCGCAGCATTGGCAGTCCAGGGTCGGACCGCCAAACTTGTAATTGGACCCTATGTGTAGAATATGCCACTAACAGCCAATTCGCCTTCGAAGTCAAAAAAATGATCTCACCCACCTACATCCCTGTCACAAAGGTAGTCAACCGCTATAACTTACTAATAGAAAGCCCTTTCTACCAATAAAATGAAGGAAAACTTCCCCTAATGGACTATTACTAAGATACTTGGGGCTACAGAATGCATTGGTCAGGATACAGACACCGAGCAAAATTCCAGATACCATGGTGGAATGTCTATGACAGCACCCTGGCAAAGGAAACCAAAACAAACAATGCAGTGGAAGGATGCCATAATGCTTTCCAATCCACACTAGGCAGAAACCAACCTACATTTTACAAATCTATCAGAGCATTAAAAAAAGTACAGAGCTACCAAGCACTGAGAATAAAACAATCTGTTAATGAAATTGGCCCTAAACTTCACAAAAAAACAAAAAAATGTACAACATGCTACAAAGGAAAGTCAACATTTTTATAACAAAGGACTAGACTACTAACAAGAGACCTTGACAAACCTGCCTTGCTGTTTGGATTGCCCGTGGATTCCTTGCATCTCCACCAACGCCTCGCGGAACCCGCTGCGCGGGTCCCGCTTCGCAGAGGGGCGCTCTCCTTCGTGGGCTGTTAGCTGCTGCTGGGGTAAGACAGGGGCTGAGGGCTGCGAGCAAGAGGGCTGGGACTACATTTCCCAGGAGTCCCAGTAACCCCTCCCGTTCCACCTGGGCTGCTCTCCCTCCCCGCCCCGCCCCCAACGACCGGGTGATCAAATACCGGCTTGCCCTGCACTTCGTGGGACACCTTGACAAACCTGCCTTGCTGTTTGGATTGCCCGTGGATTCCTTGCATCTCCACCAACGCCTCGCGGAACCCGCTGCGCGGGTCCCGCTTCGCAGAGGGGCGCTCTCCTTCGTGGGCTGTTAGCTGCTGCTGGGGTAAGACAGGGGCTGAGGGCTGCAAGCAAGAGGGCTGGGACTACATTTCCCAGGAGTCCCAGTAACCCCGCCCGTTCCACCTGGGCTGCTCTCCCTTCCCGCCCCGCCCCCAACGACCGGGTGATCAAATACCGGCTTGCCCTGCACTTCGTGGGACACCTTGACAAACCTGCCTTGCTGTTTGGATTGCCCGTGGATTCCTTGCATCTCCACCAACGCCTCGCGGAACCCGCTGCGCGGGTCCCGCTTCGCAGAGGGGCGCTCTCCTTCGTGGGCTGTTAGCTGCTGCTGGGGTAAGACAGGGGCTGAGGGCTGCGAGCAAGAGGGCTGGGACTACATTTCCCAGGAGTCCCAGTAACCCCGCCCGTTCCACCTGGGCTGCTCTCCCTCCCCGCCCCGCCCCCAACGACCGGGTGATCAAATACCGGCTTGCCCTGCACTTCGTGGGACACCTTGACAAACCTGCCTTGCTGTTTGGATTGCCCGTGGATTCCTTGCATCTCCACCAACGCCTGGCGGAACCCACTGCGCGGGTCCCGCTTCGCAGAGGGGCGCTCTCCTTCGTGGGCTGTTAGCTGCTGCTGGGGTAAGACAGGGGCTGAGGGCTGCGAGCAAGAGGGCTGGGACTACATTTCCCAGGAGTCCCAGTAACCCCGCCCGTTCCACCTGGGCTGCTCTCCCTCCCCGCCCTGCCCCCAACGACCGGGTGATCAAATACCGGCTTGCCCTGCACTTCGTGGGAGACCTTGACAAACCTGCCTTGCTGTTTGGATTGCCCGTGGATTCCTTGCATCTCCACCAACGCCTCGCGGAACCCGCTGCGCGGGTCCCGCTTCGAAGAGGGGCGCTCTCCTTCGTGGGCTGTTAGCTGCTGCTGGGGTAAGACAGGGGCTGAGGGCTGCGAGCAAGAGGGCTGGGACTACATTTCCCAGGAGTCCCAGTAACCCCGCCCGTTCCACCTAGGCTGCTCTCCCTCCCCGCCCGCCCCCAACGACCGGGTGATCAAATACCGGCTTGCCCTGCACTTCGTGGGACACCTTGACAAACCTGCCTTGCTGTTTGGATTGCCCGTGGATTCCTTGCATCTCCACCAACGCCTCGCGGAACCCGCTGCGCGGGTCCTGCTTCGCAGAGGGGCGCTCTCCTTCGTGGGCTGTTAGCTGCTGCTGGGGTAAGACAGGGGCTGAGGGCTGCGAGCAAGAGGGCTGGGACTACATTTCCCAGGAGTCCCAGTAACCCCGCCCGTTCCACCTGGGCTGCTCTCCCTCCCCGCCCCGCCCCCAACGACCGGGTGATCAAATACCGGCTTGCCCTGCACTTCGTGGGACACCTTGACAAACCTGCCTTGCTGTTTGGATTGCCCGTGGATTCCTTGCATCTCCACCAACGCCTCGCGGAACCCGCTGCGCGGGTCCCGCTTCGCAGAGGGGCGCTCTCCTTCGTGGGCTGTTAGCTGCTGCTGGGGTAAGACAGGGGCTGAGGGCTGCGAGCAAGAGGGCTGGGACTACATTTCCCAGGAGTCCCAGTAACCCCGCCCATTCCACCTGGGCTGCTCTCCCTCCCCGCCCCGCCCCCAACGACCGGGTGATCAAATACCGGCTTGCCCTGCACTTCGTGGGACACCTTGACAAACCTGCCTTGCTGTTTGGATTGCCCGTGGATTCCTTGCATCTCCACCAACGCCTCGCGGAACTCGCTGCGCGGGTCCTGCTTCGCAGAGGGGCGCTCTCCTTCGTGGGCTGTTAGCTGCTGCTGCTGGGGTAAGACAGGGGCTGAGGGCTGCGAGCAAGAGGGCTGGGACTACATTTCCCAGGAGTCCCAGTAACCCCGCCCGTTCCACCTGGGCTGCTCTCCCTCCCCGCCCCGCCCCCAACGACCGGGTGATCAAATACCGGCTTGCCCTGCACTTCGTGGGACACCTTGACAAACCTGCCTTGCTGTTTGGATTGCCCGTGGATTCCTTGCATCTCCACCAACGCCTCGCGGAACCCGCTGCGCGGGTCCCGCTTCGCATAGGGGCGCTCTCCTTCGTGGGCTGTTAGCTGCTGCTGGGGTAAGACAGGGGCTGAGGGCTGCGAGCAAGAGGGCTGGGACTACATTTCCCAGGAGTCCCAGTAACCCCGCCCGTTCCACCTGGGCTGCTCTCCCTTCCCGCCCCGCCCCCAACGACCGGGTGATCAAATACCGGCTTGCCCTGCACTTCGTGGGACACCTTGACAAACCTGCCTTGCTGTTTGGATTGCCCGTGGATTCCTTGCATCTCCACCAACGCCTCGTGGAACCCGCTGCGCGGGTCCCGCTTCGCAGAGGGGCGCTCTCCTTCGTGGGCTGTTAGCTGCTGCTGGGGTAAGACAGGGGCTGAGGGCTGCGAGCAAGAGGGCTGGGACTACATTTCCCAGGAGTCCCAGTAACCCCGCCCGTTCCACCTGGGCTGCTCTCCCTCCCCGTCCCGCCCCCAACGACCGGGTGATCAAATACCGGCTTGCCCTGCACTTCGTGGGACACCTTGACAAACCTGCCTTGCTGTTTGGATTGCCCGTGGATTCCTTGCATCTCCACCAACGCCTCGCGGAACCCGCTGCGCGGGTCCCGCTTCGCAGAGGGGCGCTCTCCTTCGTGGGCTGTTAGCTGCTGCTGGGGTAAGACAGGGGCTGAGGGCTGCGAGCAAGAGGGCTGGGACTACATTTCCCAGGAGTCCCAGTAACCCCTCCCGTTCCACCTGGGCTGCTCTCCCTCCCCGCCCCCAACGACCGGGTGATCAAATACCGGCTTGCCCTGCACTTCGTGGGACACCTTGACAAACCTGCCTTGCTGTTTGGATTGCCCGTGGATTCCTTGCATTTCCACCAACGCCTCGCGGAACCCGCTGCGCGGGTCCCGCTTCGCAGAGGGGCGCTCTCCTTCGTGGGCTGTTAGCTGCTGCTGGGGTAAGACAGGGGCTGAGGGCTGCGAGCAAGAGGGCTGGGACTACATTTCCCAGGAGTCCCAGTAACCCCGCCCGTTCCACCTGGGCTGCTCTCCCTCCCCGCCCCGCCCCCAACGACCGGGTGATCAAATACCGGCTTGCCCTGCACTTCGTGGGACACCTTGACAAACCTGCCTTGCTGTTTGGATTGCCCGTGGATTCCTTGCATCTCCACCAACACCTCGCGGAACCCGCTGCGCGGGTCCCGCTTCGCAGAGGGGCGCTCTCCTTCGTGGGCTGTTAGCTGCTGCTGGGGTAAAACAGGGGCTGAGGGCTGCGAGCAAAAGGGCTGGGACTACATTTCCCAGGAGTCCCAGTAACCCCGCCCGTTCCACCTGGGCTGCTCTCCCTTCCCGCCCCCAACGACCGGGTGATCACCGTAAGAGCCATAAATTAACGTGTGAATACCGCTGCGTGGGAGCGCGCGGGAGGGCGCCGGGAGAAGCCTGGGACAAGGGCGGGACCGTCTGTGGCCGTCAGGGGCCGAAGGAGGCCGGGCTGGGCCATCCCCCTGACAAGTGCTCCACAGTTCCTTCTACAGTAAGTGATATCTGATATACTGTATCCTATTGGTGTGAAGTAGGGCAATGTCTGCCTCAACAAGTACTGCCAGCGCCCGTTCGACTACTCCACCGGTTGAGATTGGTCCACTGGCAATTGGCCCTTTGGATAAATTCTTTTTTAACCGTTCATTTTCAATTGACAAAGAGTTATCCTTGGCCGAGAGGCGCGCAGAGCGCAGACTATCAATTGAACTACTTAAAAATTCTACGGACAAGCACCTAACTCTAACGTATCCCGCCCTGGTAACACCATTATCTTCTGTAAATCTTCCAGTTGCCAACGAACAATCTGAAGGACAGGCAAAAGTAACAAATAAGGAAATTGTTACAGAATCGAACAATTCCAGTGGGAGTCATATTCACCCTACATTGCTCCCTGACTCTGGTGCCCAGGCTATCCTGGCTCAACCCAAGCATGGGTCCAAAAGGAAAAGAACTGCTCCACTGAGAAAATGTAAAATTGTGGCCAAACCCCCTCAAAAGCATAGGAAGCTACACAAAACTGTGAATACTAGAGAGGCTGTTATTGAAGAAAACCATAGCATAGAAAGTGTTTCGAACGCAAACATTGCTCCTTTGGATAGCCCAGACTCTGAAGAGAATATTTGTCCTGAGACTGCCTTACCAACTAACGATAAGTTGTTATCACTTGCAAATCTGCTCCCTGAGCTAGAAAAATTACTTAGACTAATACTTACCCCGATAGAGGATAAAATCGCCAAGCTTTCCGATAGGTTAAACCACTTTGAGCAGGCAACGTTAGATAACTTTTATTCCACAAAATCTTTGATTAAAGTTAATGCTAGGGTGGATGTAAGTACAAAGCACCAGGGCAATATTAACCTTGTTACCCAAGACAAGGGAAGAAGGCCTCAAACCAACCCCCATTACTTTCCAAGTCAAGTAACACCAAGGTCAACACAACTCCCAAATCTACTGATTTGGTACACTCAGGCCCTGTTCAACATCAGCCTAACACTACAAACCCAGCTCAGTCTATGGTACTCCAGTCACAAATTCCATCTCCTGTTGCTGGTCTAGGGGTTACCGTATGTCCTCCAGCAGGTAAAGCTCCAGTACCTACAAAAGTAACCAATAAGCAGATAGTTCCAAACAATCCTGTGGTCGGGAAAGGGGCTAATGCATGTCCTCCAGCGGGTAAAGCTTTATTACCAACCCAACCAACTAATAACCAGTTGGTGTGTAACAAACCTGTACCCCGCCCTGTTCCTACAGTTTCCAAATCGATCCCACCTCCCTTGACAAAGCCACCACACAGAAAACCCCCAGTGAATCTTACTCCGGATTCCTTCCCCTATGTAGCAGTCCTTATAAATGTTCCACCGCTACCTATAGGGCAGAGAGAAACCTTCCAGATGCTCAAAAATAAGATCATGCACTGGTTAAGGGAGAATCGACCTCTCCCAGGAGACATCGATGGGTTAATCATAGGGGTAAGGAGAATAGACTGGATAGGGTATACACCGAAAAGCCTGGGTGGGGACTGTATTGTGGTCAACTTCCAAGACCCAAGGGTGGCGGGATGGATAACTAGGCAGGGATGGGGTACAAACAAGGGAGGTATTGGAATTGTAGATCTTACCTTTTTTTACCCCCGCCCAACCAGTGTACTGACTAGCCTGCTTAATGAACCCCTAAATCCCCCCACTGTACCATGGCCAATTACTTCCACACCAGCTCCATTATTTGGTCAAAACTATACCACATGCACAATCTATAATCCTCATGCTGGATGGCAGGACCCGGGATGGGGATGTTGACAAATCACCAGAGAGCTGAGTAGTAGTAATGGAGGGAACAACAATGAGTCCAAGGGGGCCTGTGAAGATCATGTTGGTACTGCTGTTACAATCTTAACTGTTGGTTACACAGAGAAGGGGAGTTTTGTTGCAGAGGGAGGTACTGGGATGGAAAATATAAATGCTAGTGCTGTGAAATTACCCTTATCAACAGCTAACATGGTAGTTGACACCATTGATGATCCTGCGAAGGTCACCAACAACATCGAAAGCCCAATGATTTCCCAAGTGTGCTCCAACATTAACAATCCTGATGGGACTGAGTCTAGCTTTGGTACGCTTCTATCCTGGAATGTTGCAGGGTTGGGTAGTAAGTTAGACTCCCAATCTTGGGTGGAATATATCAGTGGGTTTGATGTTTGTTGTTTCCAAGAAACCTGGGCTTGTGACCCCCTCTTTTGTTTTGGTTATTTAAACTTTTCCATACCAGCATCCAAAGGTGGAAGGGGTCGGCCTATGGGAGGCCTTACTGTATGGATAAAACAGGACTTGGACATTACTATCAAAATGTTGGACCTGGGAACTAGCGATTTACAAATGCTAAGAATCTCCACAGATAAGGGTTCGTCAATGGATTTGTACAACGTTTATGTAAGAGGCAGTAATACAACCAATTCTTCCACCCTAGAGCTGCTGTCTGCCTCCTTAGAGACCAAGTCCCAAGATAGTAGGGTAATAATAGCCGGGGATCTTAACAGGACTTTTGAACCTTTAGACTGCACAAATGATCCCTTAGGGAAGGATGAGGACAACCTTTGGGGAGTACCATCTTTATGTTTAAACCCCGTCCCACGGTGGACAAAAGACATCCTATTACTAAATGCTATTTGTATGGAACATGGTCTAAGAGCACTGAACGGGAGAACCCCAGGGGACAAGGAGGGTAGTTGTACCTTTGACAACGGTAACAGCAGGAGCAGAATTGATTATATAATATGTAGTCTCCAGCTGTGGCAGGGGGTTATTGATATGGCCATTAGGCCTAGAGTAGAAAGTGATCATAACCCCCTTTGTGTGACCCATAGGTGGTGGAATGTCGGAGCGGGAAACTTGCACCTAAGGAATGATCAGATTCCAGTCATGAGCAACGACGAACGTAGGCTAAAATGGCCAAGGGTATTGGCTAATGAGGAACCCATGACCTATATCAACCATGAGGTGGATAGCGCAATTTCCGCAATGGAGGCGGCAGATCCAATAGTTCCTGGGGCTAGGGATATCACTGACATCCACAACAAGTTATTTTCCCTCCTCAAACCATGTTTTTTGACTAAGAGTAAGAAAGGGAGGAAAACCCAGGATGTTGGAAGGTGGTTCAATCGCCAATGTAGATCCGCACGACTGGAATTGGGACAAGCTATTAGGAACAGGGACAGTGCTGCAATAAAAGAGACAAGAAAATTATACAAATTGGCCATTTTTCAAGCCAAAAGGAAATGGGACGAAGACCACTGGGCCGAGCTAAAAGAGGCTTCTAGTAATAAGGACTCCAGGACCTTTTGGAAAATTATTAAGTGGGGTAGAGGAGGTGGCCCAGCAAAGCCTGATAATAATGTAGATGAAGATGCCTGGGTTGACTACTTCAGACCACAATATGCCGAAGTCATGCACCCCGGGGTAGGTGAGGGCATAACGCCAGTCTATGCTATTGACAATTTGTTCTCCTCCAAAGAAGTAGAAATCGCGATTAGTTCCGTGAAATGTGGGAGAGCACCAGGGTTAGATGGGATACCCCCGGATATCTTCAAGTATGATATGACGAGATGGGTGAGGTATATCTTTTTAGTAGCAAACGCCCTAGCCAAGGGGGGGGTGGTCCCCGACCTTTGGAAGGGTGCAATTATTATTCCCATTCACAAGAAGGGAGATCGCTCACTGCCTGCCAACTATAGGCTCATAAGCCTAATAGCAACCATGCAAAAAGTAGTGGGGAGAATGGTTGCAAACCAGCTTATGGACTGGGTTGACGACAACAACGCCCTTTCCCCATACCAAGCTGGATTTAGGCGAGCAACCAGCACCATTGACCAGGTTTTCCGCTTTACCATACTGCGGTGGAAGACGGTTTTACTAGGAAGAGGCTGCCTGTATGTCGCGTTTGTCGACCTGCGGGCGGCATTTGATCTAGTCCCCAGGTTTAAGCTATGGTTGGTCTTGCAAAAGCTGGGAATTCCTGTTGATTTGCTCACACTAATTATGCGTCTACATGAATCCAATTTCGCAAGAGTTCAGTGGGGTGGGAATGGCGAGTCAACTCTGGACTTCCCCGTGGAAAGGGGTGTCCGACAAGGCTGTTCCATGGCTCCCTTACTCTTCTCATTATTTATTAATGGGATTGTCAAGCGAATGTTGGAAGCAAGCGTAGACGCTCCTTCGTTAGCGGACGTCAGGGTCCCGATCCTGATGTTCGCTGACGATACCCTGATCTTGTCAAAAACCCCCGCAGGGCTGCAACGTGCATTAAATATTTTTGATATTTTTTGCACAGAGCACGGCCTAGAAGTAAACGTGGGGAAAACGAAACTAATGGCCTTTACCCCACGCCGTAGAATCTATCCCAAGGTAACTCTAAATAATAGCAAGTTAGATACTGTTAAGGAGTTCACATATTTAGGGGTACAGATAGCAGAGGGCGCTGGCTGGTCGCATCATTTGGAAAAAGTGGCCATAAAACATCAACAGCTTTCAGGTGCTTTGAGGGGAGAACACCGCAAATCCAAGACAAAACCGATTAAACCCGCACTTATAGTGTATGATGCAAAGGTCTTAGGTGCCACCTTATATGGTGCGGAGTTATGGGCTTGGGACAATCTTGCGGCCCTACAGACATCTGAGAACAAGTTCCTCAGAGGGATTACAGGACTTCCACAGAGCACCCCCCTAATACCACTGTTCCTGGAGTTGGGTAGACGCCCAATTAGCGATAGAGCGCGATTGCGCCCTGTTCTCTACTGGAGACGTCTTTGGACAACTCCAGAGATCAGACAATATGCAGATGGTTTTCTTTGGATAATTAAGGAAGACATCTTCCACAAGATAAAATGGCTTAAAAATCTAAGGGCCATGTTAATTAACCTGGGGTTTTCCAATCTTTGGAATAACCCAGTGGAAGAGGTCTTCCCAAGCAAAGAAGCCCTCAAATCACAATATTGGGATTGGGTGGGTGGTAATCTGCTGAAAGACGTTAGGTCTGACTCTATGGCTGGTCGCTTCCTGGAGACAAAAATTTGTCCTATCCTAGAAAATTATTGGGATACTATTACGGTACCAATGGATAGGAAGCTAGTCTTCCAGCTAAGATCCGGATCTATTCCCCTAAAAAAACTAACGGCAGGTTGGCAGAGGTCGACCAATAGGTTATGCCCAGTATGTGAAAATGCTGTGGAGAGTGTAGGTCACTTTCTATTTGTATGTAAAGCCTACTCATCACCCAGGAGAGTATGGCTTACACCTGTATGCAAAAACCTGGGGACACGTGACAGTGCAGTGGCTTTAAGAATTTTGTGTACAACAACTCAGGAATCGATAGTTATTGGGGTAGCTAAATACTTGGGATGGACCTGGGCAATCAGGCGACGATTTCTGGGGGGGATCAGTTAATCAGGTTTTCCTTTTATTTTAACTGTTTAAAAATGTAAAACTATTTTGTCACATGTACATTTTTTATGCTAATATTGTATGAGCTGCACAGAATGCCTATATGAATTTATACCTGTAAATGTTATGTTTTTATTCTGTAATGTTCAATTTTATGCTGTGCTTTTATGAGAAATAATCTCGAATAAAGCTTGTACAAACTAACAAGTAATAGCCAAATCTAGCCTCTAAAATAAATATTACCCAACCAAAAACCTCAAAAACTACAACATACTCTAACACAAGAAACCAAATATGTATATATTTCTTCGGCTTTAAATATCTAGGTATCTTTGTCACCTCGGATACTACAATGTTCCATGATCGGAACCTATTGGGTCCCCTACGCAGGCTGCACAGTGACGTAGCTCATTGGCGATCTCTACCACTCTCCCTCCCTGGCAGGGCGGCCTTATTTAAAATGCTGGTGCTCCCGCGCTTCTTGTATGCCCTTCAGAACTGCCCATTTCCGATTCCTTACTAATATTTTAATGCTGTGGAAAGTGACATGCGATTTCTGTTGTGGGATGGCGGGGCGGCCCGCATCCCCCTCCATAAGCTTACCCAGAGTTGGTACGACGGAGGCATCGCCTTTCCTAATCTGCGCGTTTTCTACTGGTCGTCGCAACTGGTGGCCACCAATCAATGGATACATGGCTCGCCCCTGAATCCTGCCTTCCACTTGGAGAGATGCCAGACTGCGTGGGGGGGTCACCTAGGGGCCCTCTACAGCAAACCGGTCAGGAATAAGTACATTGGACCCATGGCACAAACAGTCGCAATATGGCACAGAGCCAACAAGTGTTTGGGCTGGTCGGATAAACTTACCAAAGCGACACCGTTATGGTCGTCGCAACAACTGGGCTCCCTGTGCTTCCACTTGGGATTCGATAGGTGGGACACGATAGGGATTTCGACTGTGGGAGACCTAGTACACAAAGGCAAGCTACTGACCTGCAAACCAAACACTCCCTCGCACGGACAGAATCTTTCCGCTATCTCCAAATCAAACATGCTATCCTCACCGCCATCCCTGATCTCTCCTCCCTACCTGAGACTTCCCCCTTGGAGGATAGACTGCTCTCGGAACCTCTCCCTGCAAAGGCCATATCCTACACCTACCGTAAACTCTGTAAAAATCTCCCTGACACGGGGGCGGAGCTTGCCGGCGTCCATGAAAGACGTGTGAGCGCTGAGCTCCTCGCCTGAGCCCCTTTAATATCCGACAAAGCTATCCTTTTGGCACCTGGCTGGCCCTAGAAACTGTGGGTATCGCTTCAGCTGCCCCCGGTGCTAGTGGGGGCACCTTCCCCGGTCGAAATCGGTTGTGGTTTCGCTCCGCTGGTCGGCGGAGGGCGAGGTGGCGGACTAGGCCGCAATCCACGGACTATCCTGAGGGGCTGCCCGGCCTGCGTCACGCTGCGTGCGACGTGAGGTGCCGGAGTGGACTCGGTCTACCGGGTTGGCGACTATCCTGTGGTTTCTTCTGGGTGACTTTAACCTGCGCTTTGGAGAGTGGACATGGTCGCACTGCTCACAGGGGTGCGTTAACCGTGGCCCAACTGCTGTTGCCTGGAGGTGTGCCGGCAAGGCGCGGAAACCCCTCGGCGGGAAGCTATATCCTCCCGAAGACATTTATCGGAGGACACCTCCACCTGGGACGCCTCAGGGGCCGTCATGGCACGGTGGCCTGGACGTGTGCTGGAGTGAGTTGGCGCTATTCCCTTGTCATCAGTGAGATCTGCACTGTTGTGCGCGCCCGGTGGCGGGCTTCGTCGTCCCCTGGGCCCGCCCGTCACTAACCGCCTGCGGCCGCCATTTTGGCTTCATTTTTTGCTACGCAACAACTTGCTCAGCGGAGTCCGCTCCCCCGGCGCCCCTGTTACACCACGCCGGCACTGGCTGAGGTGCCTTGCCAACGACCCATAAGCGACACTATGGGGAAGGGAGATAGGAACCAACCGAAACTATCGTTCGATCAGCGGAAGCCGAAGGGTGCTGAAGGGGCACCCCCGGAGACCTCAACGCAGTCTGCGACTGCTGATAGCTCGCTGTGTGCGGACATTCGCGAAATGCTTTGCACCATGGAGAAGGGCTTGCAGGACAGTATGACGACGATTGGCTCGAAAATTGACGCTCTGTCCTTCAGGATGGACCGCATGTCTGAAAGGGTGGACAAACATGCTGAGCGGCTGGATATGGCGGAGCGGCGGCTGACGGAGGCGGAGGAGGCCCAGACGGAATGGGATAAAGATCGTAAGCAGTTCAGCCGCCTACTCCAGGTTATACAAGACAAGACGGAGGACCTGGAAGCACGCTCACGGCGCTCCAACGTCCGCATCACGGGAGTGGCGGAGTCTACCAACACTGGCAAGATGGAGCTGTTTGTGGAGAAGTTACTCAACACGCTGCTAGGGGAGGACATCTTCTCCCCTATGTTCATCGTCGAGAGGGCCCATCGCACCCTGGGACCGAAGCCGCAAGCTGGCCTTCCACCGCGGCCGATCATCGCAAAACTCTTGAACTACAGGGACCGTGACTTGGCACTGCGGCTGGCGAGGGAGAAAGGGAATCTACAGTTTGAGGGCATGAACATCTCCCTCTATCCTGACTTCACGGCGAGAGTACAGGAGGAAAGGAAGCGCTTTTCCCCGTATAAAAAGCAGATGAGAGACATGGGGCTAGACTACGCCATGTTGTACCCAGCGAGACTCAGGATCAATAAGCAGGGGCACTCGCATTTTTTTACGGACCCAGCAGACCTGAAAAAATCTCTCAAGGAATGGGCCAAGGAACAACGCAACAGCCCGAGGGGTCGACGTGAAGACGAGGAGGAGGCCGCCTCTATGGACGGCCAGGGGTGATCCACCCTACGGCCCTGAACTCGGCCTGGCTAGGTCTTCAGTGCATGTCGTGTCACGACTACAGGTCCTATGAACCTACTTCTTTGACTTTGTGGAGTGTGGTTTTTGCTGCTTGGGACATGCTGCAGGGATGTGATATTACTATGGTTTACTGATTACTTTTGTATTGGGAGGTGCTACCCTATGTCTGAGGGGCTTGTTATTTGTTACTCTGCTTTTGCTGGGGCTGGGGGGGTGCCGAACGATACTAGGGGGTAAGGCGGGGGGGTTACTGAGGTATTTGGTTCTTGCTTGATTGAATTGCTGTCTGGCTGGGAACCTCTGCCCCTACGCTTTCGGCTCTTGACTCTCTAGAGGGTCTTTGGGTTTGTAGTGTGTTGTGTTGGGGAGGGTTCAGAGTGGGTGGTGACGTGATCTGTCTGACCGGGTTGGGGTTGGTCGGCTGTGGGTGGGTAGACGTTTGTCCTATTCTTCTATTGTTGCTAATGCATTGTGGGAAGTTCGGGGACTGTTGGGGGGGGGGTCTGTTTGAGCCAGCTACTGGAATGTGTCTACTGTACCGTCTGCTCTACTCTGATAAGCTCTCTGTCTTACAATGGCGAATGTTGAGTCTCTAGGGCCGGAGAGCGGCCCAGGCTCTCTTCGACTGCTATCATGGAATGTGAGAGGGCTCAACGATTTTCGTAAACTTAGGAAGGTCCTGGCCTACTTGCAGCGACACCAGATTGATCTCGCCTTGATGCAGGAAACCCACCTGCCTTTGTCCAGTCCCATGTTGCAGACGAGGGGTCTTGGGAACGCATGCGTTGCTGCAGGGTTCACCACACATGCAAGAGGGGTGATCACCTGGGCTAATCCTAAATCTCAGTTGTCGCTTCAGCAGGTAGCTGTAGACCCGGAGGGTCGATATGTGATTGCTCGTTGTGTGGGGAAGGGACATGATTTGTTGCTTGTGAATGTGTATGCCCCAATTATGACTCTCCTACTTTCTATGCCTCGCTAGCAGACAGCTGTAGACTATATGTGGGCTCTAGGATGCTGTGGGGGGGACTTCAATTTGGTTTTGAACCCAGAATTAGACAGGTCGGCTGGTCCCCCCAGGTCTCCGGCTGCCTCGGCACTGCTCCTGTTAACGGAACTAGTGAAGCTGGACCTGCTGGATGTGTGGCGCGATAGGCACTCGGGGCGGGCGGGTTCACCCATTACTCAGCCTACCATAACCTCCATACGAGGATTGATTATTGGTTCATCTCCCGGTCCCTGCTTGATTCGGTGAAGGGGTGCACTGTGTTGCCTCGCACGCTGTCTGATCATTCCCCTCTACTTCTGCTCCTGGTTGCCCCAGCTAGGAGGATTCCCCCATTTACCTGGAGATTCCCCCCATATTCCCTCCTAGACGAAGCCTTCAGAGGGGAGCTGGCTGAGGACATAGAGGTGTTTTTCTCAACTAATGTGGGGTCGGTGGATAGTGTCCAGGTGCTCTGGGATGCATTTAAGGTATATATCAGAGGGATGATGATGGCTAAACACTCAGGGGTGCTCAAGGCCATCAGGCAACGGTTGAAACTGCTTGAAACACAGCTGGCTGATCTGGAACGGCAGGCGGGAGGTACGGGTTCTGCTGACGTCACGGACAAACTTAAGCCCCTGTTAGAGGAATTTCATGACGAGGCGGACAGGGAGATAAAACACATGGGTAAATATGCCACAGCGCACGCGTATGGGGAACGAGACCGCCCTGGCTCCCTTCTTGCCAAACTGATACGCAACAGCAGGCCGCCCTTAGTGATTGGGGAGTTGGTGACGGCTACTGGTGACGTGGTGACGGAGGAGCAGGATATCCTGGCAGAATTCCATACTTATTATACGGCACTGTACTCGTCGAAGTCCAGCCACCTTGAGGAGGAAATCGACGACTACTTGAGTTACATACAAATGCCCTTCTTGGCCAACTGGCAGAGGGAGTTTCTAATGGCCCCGTTCCAGAAAGAGGAGATTACGGAGGCGCTAGAGGGAATGAGGTTGGGTAGCGCTCCTGGGTCGGATGGCCTCACGGTGGCTTTTTACAAGGCCTTTCAGGATAAGCTGGTCCCATACCTGATGCTCCTTTTTGACGATATTTGTCAACAAGGCAGCATGACGAAATCTATGAGGGAGGCGCTGCTCATAACCATCCCGAAGCCAGGCAAACCCCCCCAATGAATGTGGCTCTTACAGGCCGCTTTCGTTGATTAACGTGGACGCGAAACTGTATGCGAAGGTTTTGGCGACACGTTTGGCTCTTCTGGTCCTGGACTTGGTCGCCCCGGACCAAGCTGGGTTTGTCCCGACGCGTAACCTAACCTATAACATCCGCACGGTGTTGGGCACTATTCAACATGTCCGGCAAGAAAATAAGGCTGTGGCCATTTTTCTAGATATGGAAAAGGCCTTTGACTCTGTAGAGTGGTCGTTCATGCTCAGAGTCCTCCGTAAGTATGGGCTCGGAGAACCATTTCTGCAGATGCTGGGGGCCCTGTACTACAAACCCACTGCGCGGCTAAAGATAGGGAATTTGGTCACTGCCCCGATCGAGATTAGCAGGGGCACTCGGCAGGGCTGTCCCCTCTCCCCGCTGCTGTACGCCATGGTGGCGGAACCCCTGGCCTGCGCTATAAGAGAATATCACAGGTTCGAGGGAATCAACTTTCCATCATACCAGATTGGTATCTCGACTTATGCGGACGACACTCTGCTGTATGTCCGTGACCCGGAAGCAAACCTTTCGGCGGTACTGCGGGAAGTGGTGAGGTTCGGGGCCTTGTCGGGCCTTCGGGTCAATTGGAATAAATCAGTGGCGTTGCCTTTGACTCTGGTAACGCTCCCATTCGAATCGGAGTACCCATTGCAATGGACCACGGACTCCATACGTTATTTGGGGATCCGCATACACACTGACCCTGAGGTCCTGATACGAGAGAACTACGGGGTTGCCTATTCCAAACTGGTGGATGATGTTGAGGTGTGGTGCAGGCTCCCGCTGTCCCTTATGGGTAGGATAGCGCTCATGAAAATGGTGGTGCTCCCCAGATTCCTCTTTCTCTTCACAAACATTCCTGTGGTCCTTTCTAAGGCTTTTTTTCGGCAGCTTACCCAAACGCTTATACGACTGGCGTGGGGGGGCAAACAGCCAAGGGTTCAATGGCAAACGCTCCTTCTTCCCTATGAACATGGGGGTCTTGGGGCTCCGGACCTGGAACGGTACTATAGGATTGCTAATGGGCACATCTTCATACATGGATTCACGGGGATCCAGGCATCCCACATGTGAAATTGGAACGCCTCTTTGCTGACCCTACACCTCTCCCGGCCACGATATGCTATCCAGCCGATCGAAGGGTCGGTAACTTGGATTCCATTGCTGCCACAAACCACGCTTGGCATGCAATGGTCCGCTCCAGAGAGAGTGAGCTGTTGTACTCTCCCCTACTGCGAGTGGAGTGGGCAGTATGGTTGGCCCCGCTAACGGAAAAGGGCGTACTGAAGGCGTTGCGGGAGTTGGGCATCGACACAGTGGGGGATCTCTTCTTAAATGGCACTATGAAGACGTCGCAGCAGGCTCTCCAGTCCTACCCTGGGGCGACGCTATTGCATAGCTTCCAATACCATAGGGTTCGTAGAGCGGCGCTGGTATCACTGGGCCCGGAATTGGCAGAGCCGCAGGAAGTGCCTGAGCTCACGTATGTAATTAAGACCCCCTCTTCCCGTAAATTGATCACTGCTCTTAAGAAACTTGGTGATGGGCACCGGCAGTGCCCCCCCTCCAAGGCCCGATTGGCCTGGCAGGCCGACCTTCAGTCTCCCATCTCGGACGAGATGTGGCATTATTGCTGCACGAACACTAGGAAAATTTCACTTAATAGTAGGCACCGCCTAATTCACTTTAAGTACCTGCAGCAGGTATATTACACGCCGGATAGGCTACACAGGTATGGGCTACGGGAGTCAGCGGAGTGTGAGCGTTGCCATTTCCCTGCGGCTGATTTTCTACATATGTCCTGGACTTGCCCTGGTATCCATAAGTTTTGGGGAGAGGTCTTCACGGCACTTAGCGCTATCCTGGGTGTGGAGATTTTGCCCTGCCCGGCGCTGGCACTGCTGGGTTTCTCTAAACTGTTGCCAGTGGCATTGAGGCGACTTGCTGACATGGCGTTGCTGACGGCCAAGCGTTTGGTTGCGTTGTGCTGGATGAGGGGGCCAGTCCCTACTAAGAAGCGCTGGGAGGCGGATTTGCTTTACTGTTGCACGCAGTCGGAGGTGTACAGTGAACTGCTTCCCCCTAAAAGCCGCCCCAAGAACTTCTGGGGGTTATTTAAGGAATTCCAGAGCGCGCAAGGGGACAGTGAGTCAGATCCTGAGGGGGTGGAGTTGGATGAGCTGCAGGAAGGTGGGGTGGCGATGGTTGACTTTGATGAGAATTGTGGTTGAGTGTTTCCATGCTGAGGGTGGGTGGGGGATCCCGCCTGAGTCTTGCCTGTGCAGTGTGCTGGGTGAATACTTATGACGGCTGTATTGGGTAGTGGTTCGCATAGTCCCTCTCGGACTTTGCTCCGTTCCAATGGGCCCTTGGGTCAGTTGCTATGGGTCCTGAGTTCGACTATAGACGTGGTAGTTGGTGCGGATGGGCGAGTGGACACGGGTATAGGTAGGCTGGCTAGTTAGTAGGGCGGGGTTTTGTTTTTTCGGGTGGGTTTTTTGTGGTTTACTACACCTTTCCATTTCTCCCCACCAGGAGACTTTATCCTCAGGTTTTCGAGAAGTTGGTTTAATATATGTATACGAGCTGCATTACCTTTGCACACCGAATTGCGATATGGAGTGTCACCACCAACGCTGCTAGCTGGGTTTTTTTTTTCTTTTTCTTTTTTGTTATATTGAGGTCAGGCATCAGCTGCTTTCATACTTCGATATTGTCTCACATTTCTTTCTTTCCTTTCGGTGCGCCGCCAGGCCTCCGGGATGTTGGCGTAGTGGCTGTGTGTGTGGCCTCTACTCAGGGATCTGGGTGTGAACTACTGTTGCCGCCGGCCTCCGGGTTGTAGGCGATAAAGGCTGTGTGCACATTTTAAAGGTGTAATAAAGTACAAATTTAACAAAAAAAAAAAATCTCCCTGACACTTTCCAGCCCCTACGAGACAAATGGCAGGCATACCTAGGTCTATTAGAAGAAGAGGAATTGCGGGCGGCCCTAATGTCCCCTAGAGAGACAGCAATCAATCATCGGTTCCGATTGATCCAATTAAAGGTTTTACACAGGGCCTACATGTCCGCTACTCTACTGGCCAGAATCGGAAGGTGCCCTGATGGGTTCTGTCTGAGGGGTTGCGGCCTGACTGGTACCTTCTATCATGTTTTATGGGGATGTCCAGTAATACAACAATTCTGGGGGGGAACTGTTCGGAAAATGACGAACTCCCTGAGAAAGCCAGTCCCACTGTCGCCGAAAGAATGTGTCCTAAATATCTGGGCGGCCACGGACCTGAACGAACTGGAACTACAGTGGGCGGCGTTGGGTTTCCTACTTGCTAAACGCTCAATTGCTATGAAGTGGGGCTCTCCCGAGAGGCCGTTGGTGGTGGGTTGGATGGCTGAGATGGACCCCAGCATGCTTGCCAAAAAAACAGTGTATAAACTTAGAGGTTGCCCAGCAAAGTGGGATAAGAAATGGGGACATTGGAATAAATACAGTGGTGAACTCTGTGAACTGAATTAGCCATGGACCGAGCTGGACCCTTACGTCGAACTGTACACTGGTTTATCATTCTGTTTATTCTGTATCTTGATTCTACTGTGTCATTTTATTTGAGACTGGTTTATTGACTCTGCTTTTTCTTTCCAATAAAATATAATGTTACAAAAAAAATGTATATATATATTTCTTGATAATAATATAAATATTTTATTACATCAGTAAAAAACTATATAAAAGAGAAAAATGATTAATCACTGATATAATAAAAATATTAATATTAACAACAAAAAAACGTATCGTACTGACCAACTAACAAACTTAAAAATGAAATCAAACCATGACATCAAATAACACCTAATGCAAACAATACCACATACAAAAATATAACTATAACATAAATAATGCAATATAACATTTAATACCCAAAACAAAAAATGAAATAAAACTTACGGTTCTGTAGTTGTAGATCTCTCGCCAAATCCACACAGCAAAAAAAATATGCACCAAAAAAATGAAGAAAATTAATACAAAAAGGCCCCCAAAATGCACAATAATTAACAATCCAATTGAAATCCCTCGAAGCAATCATAAGTCTGTAGGTTCTATAAAGAAACAGAATTTTTTTTTTTTTTTAAAGAACTGTTCTAGGAAATCTGAAAAATAAGGAAACCTAGGTAAAAACAATTGGTTTCTAATAAATCAAAACATATTTGCTCAATCAAAAAAAATCGTAAACTCCAACTTCAGACTGAAATCATTCGTAAATACAAAGCTGTACAAGAAACATTAAACGCCAACGCATTCAATACATTACAGTCCGAAATAAATACAAACAGAACACTTAATCATCAAAACAAAAGTGAAATCACATATTTTAGCAATAACAATCATGAATTATTAATACATTTTTAAAAAAGTGACACAACAACACAATGCAAAACATCTGGCTTCAGAGGGCTGCAGCACTGAAACCGCAATCCTTAATGCCATAGACAATCTACACAAGTCACTGGACTCGGACCAATGCTGCCTTCTCATCCTTCTAGACCTATCGGCTGCATTCGATACAGTCGATCACCAACTGCTCATCAAGACTCTACAAGAAAGGGCTGCTCTTGAAAAGACAGTCCTCCACTGGTTCTCTTCCTTTCTCCACAATCGCTCACAAAGAATAAAAATTAAAAACTTCGAGTCCGACCACCAACCCGTCATCAGGGGTGTTCCACAACGATCAGTGCTCTCCCCTCAGCTTTTCAACATCTACATTGAACTCCTTACCACTCTACTCAGAAAATCCAACATCCCTTCCCACCTATATGCGGATGACACACAACTCTATCTGGAAACCTCCTCCATTGCTGACATCCAAAGACTCAACGCCACGCTCGGGAGGTGCAAGACTGGCTCTCTAACAATCACCTAAAACTCAATCAAGAGAAAACGGAAATACTCCTCATCTCCAATAAAGACGAAACCCCACAAATCTCAGAATGGCTCAAAACTATTGATGCCCTCAATGGCAACCTCATCCTGGCGGATTCTGTAAAATCTCTAGGTATCACCTTAAACCGGAAACTGAACATGAAAAAACATATCTCAAGATCTACAAAAAGTGCCTTTCTCAATCTGAAATTACTGTACAAAATAAAACCCTTCCTCCCACCCAAGAACCTTCAGCAAGCCACCCAAGCACTAGTACTCTCTAGAATTGATTACGGGATTGCAGCCCTGATTGGGACATCAAAATCCCACCTCGCCCCCCCTGAAAACAACCTTGAATGCAGCAGCTAGATTGGTCACTGGTACTAAGAAATTTGATCACATCTCCCCTGCACTCAAAGAACTCAAATGTCTCCCAATTGAGTTGAGAGCCAGCTTCAGAACAGCCTGCCTCACCCACAAAGCCCTGCACACAGGCAAACCGGAATACCTGGCTGCCAAACGCAAAAAGGCCGGCCAGTACAGAAATCTCAGGATCTCCAACACTCTGCTACTCATCCCGCTGAAATCTCGTAAGCAGAAAACCACGACAAAATCGTTTGCCGGACACGCCCCCAAAATGTGGAACTCCATCCCCCCCACATCAGAACAATCCCCTCATTTCCCAAATTCAAAAATCTGCTAAAAATCCTCTTCCTTGACCCCTCTCGAAGAAACCGATAAAAGCCAAGGATGTACCCTAGCCTGCACTCTATCTAACTTTAAATTTTGACTAGTGTCACTGACTCGGATCAAGAAAACTTTCTGGACACTCGTGCTATGTGAACAAAGAAACTTTTGGGGGGCCCGCCTTGTTTGAAATTCATCCTCCATGCCAGTCCGTGTGACTGCGCCTTTGTTCATCCTATACTCGGCTTCATCCACATGTTTGACTATACTCTGTACTGCCTATTTGCACATAGTTTACTTGTTGTAAAGCGCTCTGATACACTCGGGTCCAGCTAGCTCTATATAAAACTCCTAAAATAAAAGTAAAAATACAAAAAAAATACAAAAAACTCTTGAACAACACTATCAGCCTTTCTATGACTTTGGCAGTGTGGTAGTGTGGCAGCGGGCTACCACGCCAGCGCTCCACTGCCACACCACTAAAGCCATAATGCGATCGCCCATGGGATTCCGACAGGAATCCAGGTCGGGTGAGCTTTCTACGGCTGGCCCATGACTGTGCAGTGCTAAGGCTCATATGTGATCCTTAGCAAGGCATCGCAAAGGGAACGCCATTGCAGGTTCCTGCAGGGCATAGACAGCCAAGTCCATGCCCTGCAGGAACTGGGGGTGCATTCAGACAGGGTGGCACATCATATGCTCCCCTGCATGCATCCCTTGATGCAGAGGCACCAGCAGGTCCTGTAGGGCCCCCTTTATTTACTCACCACCACACTTTTCATGGCTGGCTCACCACCATGAAGACTGTGGCGATAAGGATACTCCTAAAAATTATATTGACTGTAAAATAACATGAAAATGTACATCACACAAATATGTATAAAATATGATTTCGTTCATTTATTTTACAATGAAAAATATTTTATTTACTTTAAAATTACTATTATTTTTATATTTAAAATATATTTGACAAAATGTAAAAATATGCAATAAAATAAAACTGTCAAAAAATTAAAATGTAAAAATATGTTTGACATATTTTTCTGATGCTAAGTTTGGGGGAAATCTTAAACACTAAAGGGGTGAAATGTACGAATCCCAATCAATCAATCAATCAATCAATCAATCAATCAGAGTACTTGTAAAGCGAGCTACTTATCCGTGAGGGTCTCAAGGCACTGAGGGGAGGGGGGTGCTGCTACTGTTCGAAGAGCCAGGTCTTGAGGAGTCTTCTGAAGGTGAGTAGGTGTTGGGTCTGCCGTATGTGGGTAGGGAGGGTGTTCCAGGTCTTGAAGGCGAGGTAGGAGAAGGATCTGCCGCCGGAGGTCGTACGTTGGATGCGGGGGACAGCGGCGAGGGTAAGGCTGGCAGAGCGGAGCTGGCAGGTGGGGGTGTGGAAGCTGAGTCTACTGTTCAGGTAGGTTGGCCGGCATTGTGGAGTGCTTTGTGTGCTTGGGTGAGGAGCTTGAAGGTGATCCTCTTGTCGACGGGGAGCCAGTGTAGGTCTCTCAGGTGGGGGGTGATGTGGCTGCAGCGGGGGACATTGACGATCAGTCGGGCGGAGGCATTTTGGATTCGTTGTAGTCGTCGTAGGTGTTTGGCTGGGCTTCCTGCGTAGAGTGCGTTGCCGTAGTCCAGTCTGCTACTGACGAGGGCATGTGTCACCGTTCTTCTTGTTTCGGTCGGGATCGACTTGTAGATCCTGCAGAGAATGCGGAGGGTGTTGTAGCAGGAGGAGGAGACAGCCTTGACCTGTTTAGACATGGAGAGGGTGGAGTCGAGGATGAATCCTAGGTTGCGTGCATGGTCGGTGGGTTGATCCAATCTAACCCATTCTAGTAGGTTTTGATCACTATTGCTATTACCGCTCCAATATAAACCAACTCAGGGAAGGTATTGGGCAGTAAAGGGTTGATATTTACTTTTCCCACTCCAATCTAAGCCAATTTGGGTAAGGTGTTGGATACTAAAGAGGTTACATTTATTATTCCCATACCAATCAAAACCAATTTGGGGAATATGTTGGACACTAAAGGGGTGACAGCTGCTATTTCTACTAAAATCTAAACCAATTTGGGGAAGGTGCTGAACACCGAAGGGGTGACATTTACTATTTCCATTCCATTCTAAACCAGCTTGACAACTGTGTTGGACACTAAAGGGGAGACATTTTCTATTCCTACTTCCATCTGAACCAATTTGAGGAAGGTACTGGAAACTAAAATGGTGACATTTACTATTCCTTCTCCAGTCTAGACCAAATTTGGGGAACATGTTGAACACTAAAAGGGTGAGAATTACTATTCCCAGGCAAATATACACCAATTTGAGCAGGGTGTTGGACAGTAAAGAGGAGACATTTACTATTCCTAATCTGATTTAAACCAATTTGGGGAAGGCATTGGATTCTAAAGGGGTTACATTAACTATTCCCACTTCCATCTAAACCAATGTGGGAAGGTGTTGAACACTATAAGGTTGACATTTACTATTTATAACCAACAACAAAGGAGTGACTGTCAAAACAAAGGAAAATAAGACTGTCTAAAGTGAAGTGAAACGTGAAAAAAATAAACAAAACATTTTTGTATTACCCTCACTCGCCCAATTATTGGGTGACATGCTTCACCATTGGGTATTTTTCACCAGATAGGTAAAAGACCTGTCTGGTGTGCTGCGACACCTGCAGTTGCAGTGGAGCTGGAGACTAATAAAACCAGTGAAAATAGTGATCGTGATAAAATTAAAAAGGTGCGGACACTGATCCAAACCAAACTTTAATGAAGATCAATGTGAGCATCTGTATAAAAAAGATGAGAAGGGCAATATAGACTATAAATTGGAGTCAGATTATCCTAATCATAAGGTCAAATGGTCGACATGTTTCTGCTCTTGCAGGCCAATTAGGCCGAACTTTCATCAGGACCAAACACAATTCAAACACTGGGCGGTGTGCGCAGTCTAAGGTGTACCCTAACCTCAGCGTTCCCTCAAATATTTCTCAACTCACGGTTCGTAATACCGGTTAAGCCTGGGATTTCCAGGTTTTTGGGATCTGTGGAAAAAGGGAGAAAAAACATATACACACAGGCATATTACCGTTAATGTTATGTGTAAAAAGCATATTTTCTCATACCAGTGTATCCACGTGTACTCCACTTTACTAAGCCTCATGAGTATGCGGCTGTCAATATCATGCATGGGCAAGCAAACAGATTCTGACCAAAATTGGTACATTCATAATGAACAATTGTGTGGGGAGATATGTTGAGCCCATTATATTCTTGTTATCAACCCCCATTAAGTCCAGAAAAACTTGGACAACGTAGCGTGTTTATTAGTTAAATCGCCACTGTAAGTTTAAAAGAACACGACTATTAAAACCAAGTGCTAGAGAATTACAACGAAAAGGTGACATTTACTATTCCCACTCCATCCTAAACCAACTTAGGGAAGATGTTGGACAGTAAGGGACTGATTATGAATTTGGCTGTCCGTGAACAGCCGTACCTGCGGTGGCGATCTGAACGCCGCGAACTAGGCAGTCAAACCGCCGTATTACAGATGGGTGGACTGCTATGGGAATGACTGTGGCTTAACTGTTGACACTGCCGGCCAACTCTGACCTCCGTGGCAACGGAATAGGCCAATGAGACAATGGGAGGCTCAGACTGCCAGTGAAACCGCTGGCCCAATTACGAGTTGCTTTACAGCCGGCGTGACCGATGTGGTCCAACCATCACATCTGAGATGGCAGAAAACGAGGTATATAAGGCCGAAACTCACCTCTTCATGTTATCTGCAATCATGGAGACCATTGGACACGGCCTACCGCTGCTGTACCTGCTCGACCATGTTCAAAACCCACTGCATTGTGGACAAAATCAGCAGTAAGTCATACAACTACCAGTTTCCATACACTCCTCAGCAAAACGATGCCCACCATGGACCAGGCAATGGATTTGGGGTACTTAAGTAATTTACCATTTACAGGGACCTTGTCTGGGACTGTTTAGTAAGAATAATCAAAAATACATCTGTAGGATGCCCTCCTGGGCCAAAACACTGGTACTGCTCAGGCACACTGTACACAAATGGACATGTGTTTGCAAATTATATTCAGTGATAGTGATGTGTGCATTATTTTGTGTTCCACAACAGCATCTCCTCATCATTATCCCAACCAATAATGTCTGTCACACTTATCTTTTGCCCTTCATCACTTGCCTGCTATGTTATAACTGATCTTCATACGTTATGCAGCATACCATTTCTCAAGTGTTGATAAAGTGAGGTTAAAATGATTACAACTACTATGAGGCCCTGTCACTGCAACTTTAACCAAGAAGAAATAGTGAATGTGACACACTCATATTGCATTTCAAACGGATCGAACACCAGCCCAGAGAAAAAGTATGAACTATAATGAATCCCCACTTGGATAATTTTGTCAGGAAAAAAGCTTTTTTCCTAGAGACCCCTCACCCACCAGGGTTACCCCTTGGTGGCATGTTTCATCATTGGGGTTCATCCCAATCCTCTATGGATTGAGGCGTGCTATGACCAGGCATTTACGAGTGAGCACTTAAAGGCGGAGTCAATGATAAAGACGACGTTGGTGAAAGGGAGTGGGGAAGTGGACGTTGGTGAGTTAAAAATACCTGACTAGTAGGATTTCTATTTTATTCCCTCCTCTAGTCAGTATGGTTAAAAGCAGGGGTTGTGGCAGAAGGGGTGGACTATAAAGAGTCTGTTCTCTTCAGAAACAGTTGGCTAATATGTTTCGAGCTGTTCTCCTAATTGCTCTGTCCACTCCTGGGCACCCCCAGGGTGAAGCCAGGCATCCTAGCGCTGTTGGGGCCGTTGTGGAGATTAAGCAAGCTATTGCCCAGAGTTGCAGCGTGGGACCCATGATTGGAATAGGCACTGAGGAGAGAATATCTGGTCCGAGGAATTTTTGAGCTCGAGACCCTACCGAGGTGGGAATCGAACCCTGGTCCCGGGCCAGAGCTCTGCATCAAGGTCTGCCACTCCAACCATTGAGCCACACTTCTCCACAATAGCAAGACAAGTTACCTATGTGATACGATTGTCACACAGATTTACTGAGATGAGATGATTATTCACTTCAAGCAGACAGATGACTGCTCAAAAGGGGAAAAGTTGATGTGGACAGGAGTCTGCTGTGTGGTATGAGGTGCACAGTAGCATGCACCTCATACCACGCTTACACTAACAATGGCTTGTCCTGTTTATGGCACATTGGCCACCACCAATATGGTTGGTGATATGCCTGTCTGTAACACTCAAAGTTGACAATTTAACATGTATGACTCTGGCTAGGATCGCCCCCATGTAGCTGCTGTTGGACCCTCAAATGCCCAACAAAACTCAACTGCCCATAAAGCTCCGGATAGGCCACTACCAGTATGCGGGCCATCAGGTGGGTCAGGGTCCAGCCTGTGCCCCTTCCACATTGAGAGGACTTCCCCAGCTGGACCTGCGTGATCTTCCTCACCCAGCGCAGAAGGTCCTCCCACCTCTTTCTGCAGTGTGGACGACGCAGGTTGAAGAGATTGTAACTGGAAGTTTGAGGCTGTCATCTTGATACACTTTTTTTTTGGCATATAGCACAATAATTGATCAAAAGTCAATATATTACATGTGTCCATGTCACATGCTACGTGTTTGGCTTGGCCCTTTTTGGCTAAAGTTCTCTAAACTTTTTGCTTTCCCCCCTAGATCTTTTTTTCTGACATAGTGTTGCCAACGTGGATGCTTTGGGCACATTGCCACTGCTGATCAGTTTCAAAGTGCAAGTGCTCCCTGTGTAAAGTGTAAGTAATTGGTTGTCCATGATTGGTATGTTTGCCTTACTAGTAAAGTCCACTATGTGTGCCAGGGCTAGTAAAGCAAATGCTACTAGTGGGCCTGCAGCACTATTTTACCACCCACACCAGTAGCGTAAAAGAGAAAACTCATGCCTGCCACTGCAGTGCCTGCGCGCAGTTTGTTAAACTGCAATGCCGTCCTGACAAGTGCACCCACTTGCCAGGCCTTACCCTTCCCTCTCTATGCACATCAGACACCCCTATGGTAGGTCCAAGATACCCCCTGGGCAGGATGCAGTGCATGTGAAAGGTAGGACCTGTCCTAATGTGTGTACCATGTCCTGACAGTGAAATACTCTTCATTTAGTTTTTTACTGTTGAAAGGCCATCTTGCCCATAGGACAGAATAAGAAGGCTGTGTAATATGTTTTCCAGCCTATCTTACCAAAGGCTTAAGATGGAGAGGTGAAGTTTAGTACGCCTGAACTCACAATGTAATAACACATCTTTTTATGAAGGTGGTTTTTGCATTGTGGGTTAAGAAACCACTCTTTTAGAAGTGGTTGGGCGTTTGTGCTCTAACATTTCTGTGTGTCTCTGCCTGGTTGTGGATTGACTGTCTGGATTTGAAAGTGATAGGATCTGGGGAATGTCTTGACCCAGGGGAGGAGGTGAGACATCAACATGCTGACCTGCATCTGGAGTGTAGGGGGAAGGAGTAGCCCCTAGAGGTGAAAGACCTGGATTGCTGCCATAAAACAATGATTCCATCTCCAGCTGAGCGATTAAGAAACCAAACCTCCACTAATCAAAGGAAGAAAGCGTCACTAGCAGGGAGGCACCCAGAACTGGTTTGAGCAGGGGTCAGTGCCCCCCTGAACACAAAGACTTCAAAGAAATTTAGGGGTATAACTATGAGAGCTGAAGTCCTTGAACGTTGGAATGGAGAAATGGAGTGATGAAGACTGTAAAGGAATGAACCACTTTGCGGTCAAGAGGAACCTCTGTCAGGGAAGAAACAGCTGAAGAGACTGAAGGAAAGGACTGACTCTTGCTGTGTGTTCTAGGGCTGGCCTGCAGTTTGCTGCTTTAACCAAGGAGTGGCTAAAGGGACTTTGCTGTGTGCTGTGCCCCCCTGCTTGAAAGGACTTTGCTGTGTGCTGTTTCTGGAAGTAACTTATCCCCAAGGGCCCGAGGTGAGCTGGCTCCCTGTTGCGAAAACTCAGTAACACAAGTGTTTCCAGGAGAGTCTCAGCGACGCTGTGTGTGTGTGCTTTTTGCAGCCTGGAACCGTCATGAGGATTACCCTGTTATCATGCACCAGGGTTCCAAGTGAGTCTCACTGACTCTGTGTGCATGTGCTTTGTGCAGTCTGAGACCTTCGTGAGGATTGCCCTGTTATCCTGCACCCGGAGTCCAAGTAAGTCTCAGCAACGCTGTGTGCGTGTGCTTTGTACAGCCTGAGACCTTCGTGAGGACTGCCCCGTTATCGTGCACCAGAGTTTAAGTGAGTCTCAGCGACGCTGTGTGAGTGTGCTCCGTGGAGCCTGAGACATTCGGGAGGAGTGCCCTGTGATCATGCACATCCAAAGCCCAAGTGAATCTCAGCGACGCTGTGTGCGTGTGCCCTGTTGCAGCCTTAGATCTTCGTAGTACCAGCGGCCCAGACCGGCAGCCCCAGAGGAGCTGAGCCGCCGTGCCGAGCCTGCCATTGCCAGCGCGGGACCTTGAATCAACCCTGTCGAGGGAGGGCCCAAGTTTCACTGCCCGGAATCCACAAGTTGCATCGGAGGCCCACGTCGCAAGAGGAGGAGAGGAGAGTGAGGTCGCACCCCCAGGTAACGTGTGCCGCCACCTGGGGCGGGGTGCAGGCTCAGAGAGGGACGCTCTCGGCCTCTCCCATTCCTGCAGCGGGAGCCTCTGCTACAGCTCGTCTCCCAGCCCGTACTTGCCAAGGAGTGGCAGTACCGGGGCCGGAGTGCGGAGCTGCACTTTTGGGCTACATCATACCCGTGTGGGGCATCTGTTGAAGGAAGCTGACCACGAGTCAGTACGAGGGGCAGAGGGACCGCCTAAGGCACTGTGATTGGTACTGCAGTGTATTATGCTTTGTATTATTTCTTCATTACAAACTACCTGATTGTTGTAATACGTATTGCATTATCTCTGCATTACAAACTACCTGAAGTGCATTATGCATTACATTATTTCTGCATTACGAACTACCCGATTAGTGTATTACGCATTGCATTATTTCTGCATTACGAACTACCTGTTTGCTGCATTAAACATTGCATTATTTCTGCATTACGAGCTGCATTATTTCTGCATTACGCATTGCCCTATTTTAGCATGATGAACTACCTGATTGTTGCATCACTCATTGCGTTAGTTTGTATAACGAACTACTTGATTGTTGTGTTACGCATTGCACTATTTTGGCATTACAAACTGCTTGATTGTTGCATAGCGAACTGCATTATTTTTACATTGCAAAGTGCCTGATTCTTGCATTACGAACTGCATTGCATTATATTGAGACTGCAGTAGATCATTTAGAACTGCTCATTAATATCGCCAGAACTTACAAGGGCTAGTTGACCTAATAACTGGCCAGGAGGAATATTACAAATACGCATATGTTGGATTTATATAGTGTGGTCTCATTGTATATCTTTTTATATAAATTTATACTTGTTTTTATGACTCTCGTGTGGAGTCCATTTGTGATGTCATCATTGAGTTACTGAGAGCTTGGTTACAAATACTTTACACACTTGCCTTGAAGATTAGCTTTGCTGCTCCTGCCAAGTTACCAAGGGGGTGAGAGAGGGCTATCTGAGAAGGTGTTCTCCTTTCCCTGACGTGGAGGCAAGGGTCCCTGTTTGGCCTAAGGTACCTACCTTGGCCAACTGGCCACCCCCAAGTCTAACACTACGCACAACTAAAGCATGAATACACAATTTTGTGGCCATCTGATGACTAACATCAACCCTGGTCATGACCTACACTGACGTAGGCAGCCCACTAACATCATGTAGGCAAAGGCCATCCTATATGGAATGTGATGTGAGGTATCATGACACACAGCGCACCATTTGGACTTTCTGAAGGATAAACTACATGTGATGACTGTCCAGACACCTTTACTGCCAGGCCCATTGCATTGATGCATTTAGTCCATAGAGGCAAGTACCATAGCATACACAACATACTAAGACTAAGGTCATAAAGTAAAGGCTGGTATGTGTGGCACTGGGAGCTACCTCTCTGGTGGATGTGTGTACCTGTGGACATCTTATTGGGATATCCTACTAATGCCAAATATGTTTGTATTGTTTGTGATGAATCTTTCTGGGAACATCCACGGATCAGCAGGTCTACAGGGACATTATTCTGCGCCTCACTTCTCCTGCTACTCTAACACAGACCCAGGCTGGGCCATGGCCCAGTCTGCCCACAACTAATTGTCAGGCCTTGCTCTCTGTTACTTGTGCCTACTGATCCCACATGGTCCTCACATTTCCACCAATTCTATATATTTAAAAGTGAATAATCTGACCATCTCATATGTGAGTTTAGAGTTGTGTGGCACTCTGAATTGGTCTGGGAGGTATAGCTAACTCCCAGACAACTTTTTACAAAGCCTGATATGGGATACGTGATCTGTGGGATGGTATATATGGCTAACATCATCCTCAAATTCTCATAACAGTTTACAGACATGGCTCTTGGTATAAAACATATACAAAAGTATGCACATACAGTATGATGTGATCTGAGAAATCATTGTAGCAACTATGAACTTTAGCCCTGTATAGATGTATGCATCTCACACAAGTACAAATCCCCCTTATCACACATTAAAATGGTGTTCTCCTCTCCATAAAGTACAGGGCCCCATAATCCATTACATGTGTGTCCTATGTAGGCACCATACAATATATGCCCTCAACATAATGCTAACACTCTGGCACTCTGAGGCACATTGTAGCCTTAAGGAAATCGTAGGGAGCAGTTAAATAGAGTTGCATATTTTATAGAGATTATTTTTTACATGTTCCACTGGTGAGCAATAGAGCTGAGCATACAGGGGAAGAACCTCATCTACCAAGGCATCCAGCTCCTGTGGAGTAAACAGACGGACCCTCTCCCCTGCAGTGCTATGATTGCTTCCAGAGGTGGCAAACAGCAGCTAAAATGGAGGAGGTGTTCATAGGAGCGGTATCAGGAGGCAAGTGAGTTATTTTTCCAACCGCCGCGTACATGTACGCCATGTACACGGTCACCAGCATCTGCGCACACAGCCATTGGACCGTGACCATCACTATCCCCAACGTTAGCCTATGGCTGTGTCCTCCTTGCATTCGACCGCCCACCGCGCGGTCGACTTCCACTGGCGGCATACATTAAAAATGTCCTATTCGCGAGGTCAGGCATCCGGCATGTTAGCGGTTGGGAAAACTGTATTGGTGAAAGTTAAGTGCATCACCACCACTACAAAGGAGAGCAATAATGTTTACATTTGAAATGCCCTGTTCCCATGCCATGTCCAGTGCAACACTTCATCTGTTTAGTGCATTACTGTGCACATACGCAAAATGTGCGTGGTGCACTGTACACCGAGAATGGCGGTATTTCTCATGAAATGTTATGCTACCCTCGCTATAGTGGTGTGGGAAGTGGGCCCTGTATACACTATCCACACACACTAACCTCAGCGTTTGCTAAGGGTGGGAACTAGAGGCCCAGGGCTTAGGAGCAAGCCAGCCTCCAAACTACTATGAAAACACAAAATTAGGCTGCCCCTAGAGTGTGTTCACACAATTACCTACAGAGTTAGAAGGAGATGCAGTACCAGTGGGGGCATCTCATAAAAAGTGACAGACTGGCCTCACACACCACCCGGTAACATGCTTCATCATCGGCTGTCCTCGCCCACTAAAAACTAGGTTTGATAGAGGGCGGGCATACACCTGGAGACAGGGATGCACTTCTAAACTAAGTGATGGCCTTGGGGAAGTGATAAGTGACTTAAAAAACATTACATTTGTCCATTGACTAAGTTTATTCCGGGCACAAATGTACGGTAATTAAAAGAAGTAACCAGTGATGTGGGACATTATTCACCCTTCACCGTTTTAAGTGTGGGCGACATGTTTCTGCATTCATGTCCCCGTAGGGTACGCTGCATTCTTCAGGACCAAAGGGGAGGTTACTACCCAAGGGTTCACCTTCTCACACCTAGTGCAAAAAGAAGGGGAATCTTCCTCTAAAATGGAGGGCGCTATGAGCTTAGAGCTCCTCTCGTGGTGTAGTACCAATGCAAGTAATTATGTAAGGAAAAAAGGAAACAAAAGGAGAGGCATACAGACCAAAGCATGGGAGTATGTATATAACTAGGCACCTTTTACCATCCATGATGCGTCACACCTAATTGCGTGCGTGGTGTTGTCTTTATGAGACACTTGACAGGTAACCGTGTCATCTTTCAAACCAGTGGAAGAAATGGTACTATATCAACTCTTACCCTAAATCCTATCCTACTTGCTCCATGGGAGAGTGGAGGCGGAAGGACCTACTTAGACTTTCTGAAATTGAGAGGTACAGGGGGTCAGAGGTAGTGGTCAGACACGCTACCAGCATACATTGTTCATTCAAAATTGTTTAAAAGGTAATCAGTCAAGTAGGACAGTGTCCCAACAACCTGGTTCTCAGAGGATGAAAGCACCCTTCAATTCAAACATTCTCAACAAGTCATGCACTCTCTTACTGTCTATACTATACCAAAGGGAGGTATAGTGTGCACAGAGTCCAGTGGAACCCCAAAGGTAGACAGAGGTTAAAGTAGATAGCACCTTACTCTCTATTTTTGGTAGTGTGGTCGAGCAGTAAGGCTGTATCAATGGGTAGTGTTAAGCATTTGTTGTACACCCTCAATCAGCAAATGATATCACACACTCATCATCATCAAATATTTTTTTTCGGTTTTTCAGACAGAAAGAACCATAAAAGCACATTAATCAATAATAATAAAAATTACACAGTAAAAACATGATATATAAGCATAAAATACCCAATTAATAAAACATTTATTAATAACAACAATCACAGATAAGCAAGTATACAAATTACAGCGGTACTTAAACGTATTTACATTCCCTGCTGTCTTAGGGCAGGTCTAACCTGGATAAAATTCAGTTTTTTTAAGAGCGACTTTAAATAGAACCTCCGGGGTATATCATAAAAAGGGCGAATGAATAAAAAGTGCACCAGATCCTGCGGAGACTCATTGGCGCGGCCGCAGGGTGGTAGCACTTGGCCTCTAAGAGAGCCCCTTGGAACGGCTAACATGAGGTGGTAATAATTCAGGCGAAACCTGATCAACAAGTGCCGCTCAAAACCCGACATCGACCTGGACAGATAAGGCTCCAATGAGGTGGTAGTTTTCAGCATAGCATGATTTCGGACACTGGGTTTGTTTAATTCCACCTCTTCCCGTTTCATTTGGAGTGAAAGAGAAAAGGTTTTCCTTACAGTCTCTACATCAACAAATCTAATCAAATCAGGATTTGAAAAAAGTTCTGGACGCCCCATGGCTGAGAAGCAGTCTTTTAAATATTTCAGCCATGGGATTTTAAGCATGTTATCTAAAGAAAGTGCTTCCCTCAGGAGAAGATGGTTTAAAGGCAGATCTTTGTTTAGCCAGCATTTTAGCCAGAAAATTAGTGGCCGTAGTGCTAAAATATCACTGATGAAGGGTGTTCCAGTTTCATCATGCACTATTAAGTTGGAGGTCCCCTTTGGGACCCCCAGCAGATGCTTCAGAAAGATTTTCTCTGCCACCACAATGTCATTAGCTGTTGCATACCCCCAGAGTTCACTTCCGTAGCTTCCTATTGCCACGCTCTTTGCCTTATAAATCTTTAAGAGTACAGTAATAGGACGTTTGCCCATTTTCCTGGCAAAATTAAATATAGCAGCATTGGCCCTGGTTATCTTGCCCTTTTTCTTTTGGATTAACGGTACCCATTTTAACTGGTCATTAAACAGAACTCCCAAATAAGAGAATGTTATAGTTGTAGGGACCCTCTCCTGGTTGACCCTGAATGTATAAGGTTTGATATTACGCTGCCCCACCTGCATTATATAAGATTTAGTGTTGTTAATAGATAAGTCACGGGTATCCATAAAATTATAAAAAGCATTTAATAGGGTTTGAAGGCCTCTTGGGGTCCTGGCCAGAAGGACAGCATCGTCCGCATACAGTAAAACGGGCAGCCCCTTATGTACGTAGGGGTAATCAGCACCGGTATTAATAAAAAACTCTTCCACGTTGTTGATATATAAAATGAAGAGAAAGGGGGCTAAAATACAGCACTGCCTAACCCCCCTTTGGACGCTAAAATTCCTGGATCCTCTTAAATCCTGCGAGAACCTCACGTTGGCCTTGGTATCCTGGTGCATGTCCCTAAGGAGGTTGACAAGGCTGGGCTCCACCCCCATGGAGCCCATGGCCTCCCAAAGTTTCCCCCGGTTGACACAGTCAAACGCGGAGGAGAGGTCCATGAATGCCATGTGAATGGAACCCCGCCTAGCCAAGGTATACTTCCTTAGAACCATGTACAAATTAAGGCACAGTGCAATTGTAGAGTGATCAGGCCGGATCCTGTATTGAATTTGAGAAATGACCCTGTGATCATTGGCCCAGGCTGTCAGTCTATTTAAAATTACACCACCCACTACTTTCACTACAGAGTCAATGAGGGAAATTGGCCTGTAACAGGTGGTGCTATTACGGTCACCTTTCTTAAACACTGGCACTATCGTGGAAGTGCCCCAGGACCGTGGACAGCCATGTTCAGCGGCTGCGTTAAGCGCAACGGTGAGAACCGGCGCCCAAAGAGGTTCATTTGATTTAAATAAATCCGGTTGCACACAATCTGGGCCTGGTGCTTTATTACCGGATAACCCCAGGATGCCTTTCTTGACCTTGCTAGTTGTAAAAATTGGGGGAGTTACACTTTGTTCCCCTCTAACCACTTCTGTCTGAAAAGTGTTACTATTAAAAATAGAACTAAAATGGGATACCCAATCGTCTTCAGTGATGTTAGTGCCAATTGAGTTGGACCCCCCCACATCGAACAAAGGTTTATTGATGATACCCCAGAATCGTTTGCTATTTCCGAGGGTATTTGGGTCTAACAGATCTTGCCAAATTTTGTCCTTTATTTCTGCCTTACGCTTAGCCAAGGCCTTTTTGTAAAACAGCCTTAGGGACCTGATTAATGCGGGATCTCTAGGAGTGGACTTCAGGGCCACTTTTAGTTCTCGGCCTACTCTTGAACACGAGTGGTCAAACCACTTAGGGTCCCTACACCGAGGGCCCGAAGAGGGTACAGATAACATTTCACCTACTTTTAAAACAATCCCGTCAAAAGCTGATAAAATATCTGGTGGGAGAGACGCAGGGGATACACAAGTTTTAGAAATGTTATCATAGATTACCTCCGAGTTCACCTTAGACCATTTTAAACGACGCCTGCCATCTGAACATTTCAGGACCCCGCAGTTTTGGACTTTATCGCGTGAGGTTAAGAGGTTGCCAGCCAGTGAGATACAAACGGGGTTGTGATCACTATAAAAAGATTCCTGGATTTTAAAGCCAGATATAATTAATTCTAGGCCATTGGATAGGAGAATATGATCAATATAAAATCCCCCCGAGTGCCCCTTAAATGTAGGAACGGGCTGATAGCTGCAAACGTCAGCCAAGGACATTGCAGAAGTGAGATGGAATTCATTTAGTAGCTGATTCAGCGTATCACCTCGAGCAGAGTGTTCAAAATGAAGACCTCCCATTCTTTGACAACCTAGTTCACCCATTACGGTGTTCATAGGGTCCCCGCATGGATGCACATTAAAGTCCCCCATGATAAGGATCTGATGAGAGAAGTTTTCACATCGGTGCCTAATGAAATTGCCCAATTCGGCGATTCTACATTCCCCTCTTGAATTTACAGAATTATAAAAATTAATCAAGAGCACCCTTTCATTCCCTCTTCTTATAATCACAGCTTGGATGTCCGTGTTGTGTGAAGGTATTACTTTGACTACACAAAGCAAGGCTAGGTCAATATACAGAACCAAGCCTCCCTTGGCTCTGCCACTTCGTGAGGGTTCAGCGGGTATGAAAAAACTTTTGTAACCTTCTAGGAAAGTATCACACTCCACCAACCAAGTTTCTTGTAGACAGATCACCGAGAAAGACCTTATAATCTCTATCCATTTTGGATCTTTAGCCTTTCCTGCCAGCCCAGCAATATTCCAGGAGATAATATTGCAATCCGATTTCGTACATTCAGATAGTTGCGACTATCGGGTTGCAGTTGTACCCCCTCTAGAGACGACGTTATTGACCATATTGTCGCCCCTACGGGTTAATGGGGGGGCACAAGTTATTTGGCTTGTGACTTGTATGGGAGCTCCCTCAGATTGTGCAAAACTACCATAGTCAGATTGCCCATGCGTTTCATCCCTGGAAAGGTGAAGTCAGTCAACCAATTCTAAAGCACTAAACATATTTTGTGTATGAGTTTGACTGGCTATATGGGGTTGTGCGTGCCGTCCCCCAACCGACCTTTCCGCCCGATGTTTTACCAGTGTCCATTCGTTTTCCAGGTCTGAGAAGTGGGATGGGGGTAAAAGTATGACAATGGGAAAGGTTGGATTGAGGTCTCGTGGCTGTAGTGACTCCAGTTGCAGATATGCCCCACAGTGCGTGGGTCCCTAAAGTTCACTGCCACGCAATCTCCCTGTATAGTTTTTGCTCTTTGCCCCACCCAGGACAACCTGCGAAGCATCAGAATTTCTCTAGAAACGTTTGGGGGGAGTGGCCTATGTCTATTCAGCCAGTTGGCGGTTTTATTTTTTAGGGAGATGAAAGATTCCTTAGTTGAATTGATTAATTTAGGGACCCCAGTTAAAACTACCAGATATGGACTTGATTCTGGTGGCAAATCAATTCGTATAGCCCCAACATTGCCTGCAACAAGTAATTCCCGGGAGATTTCTTTGGGCTTAACCGTATTTGCCCCTGATTTTGTGTTACCAGGTAGTAATACAGGAGTAGGTGTTTTAGTGGGGGGGTACATTCAAAATAGATGGTGGTGCAGGTGTATTAGAGTTGTTTAGCACAACCCCCCCTTGTACATTATTCTGTTGAACATCACCCAAAGACAAGTTTTTTATCTTGGTATTGTCCGCTATCTCCAATGTTGCTTTCTCAATCTTTGTTAACCGCTGCTCAATCTTTAAAAGTCTATTTTCAAAGGATTTGATAGTTGATTTTAGCAGGGCTCCAAGATTGGCAAGGTCTGGGGCCTCCTGTGCCGAGGTTGTGTTGGCAGGAATAGGCGTCCTTGTATTAATTTCGGGCGGTGTTAGTGTCCCATCTCTCTCTACGTGAGTCGAAGCCTCCGTACCCAGGCCATTTAATGCTGAGTTGGTATCGCTGGCGCATTTGGCAATTTTGGGCTTCCTGCCTCCGACAGCAGCATTAGTCCCCCGCTTCCTCTAGGGAACTGCCCCCTCACGCCTCCCGCGAAGTTGCCTGGTGTTAGGTCTCTCGGGTCTCTCAGGTGAACTGCTGGTAGACACCATGGTGTTCTCTATAGCCATAGATGTTTGAAGCTGATCAATTAGTGAAATAGGGCCCTGATCCAGGGGAGAGGGTGGGCTATGAACAGTCACGGGAATGTTGATGGTATTTCCCCGTTTCAAAGGATCTGGAGTACGGGCATTAGCAAGATGCACCAGGGAAGACCTTTTGGCTAAGGCAAGATCTAAGGACATCCTATGTTCCATAATGCTAATCCCTTGATCAATAACAGAGTTCGCCCTGGTGATGAAATTATCCAGAGTTCCTGTTATTTTACTTCTGTTGTTGTGTGCTGACATTTTACAGTACAATTTGACCGGTCAAGCAGGTACTTACAGTTCAGCTTTCAGGACTAGTAGCAGGAGCTCCACAATTAAAGGGGGGTGGCCCGGTCCGGTCTCTCTAGGGCTCGAACGGGCTAAAACGGGCCCTCCCTTGTCCCGGGCTTCTCCCGGACGCTCCAGCGCGCTCCCGGGCAGCGTGGGCCTTAAGCAGTTATATAGCTCACGTTCTCTGGCCAGTGGGCGGGGCTTGCAGCCTAGTGCCGGATCAGGTGTTGACAATCAGTGGAGCAGGGACTCCTGGTACAACGAGTCCCTGTTGCCAGGCTGCGCAATCTCCCTCGTGGCCAAATCACCACAATACACGCTGCAACAGTCCCACAGGTAGATCAGCTGGTTGGCTTGCCCCTGGATGATATATAGGACTGCAGTCTGACCCCCTGAGATGTTATTCAGGAGGTAAAGAGTCTCCTCACTCAGGTCAGTGGGTCTAAGAGGTCAGGGGCTGAGGTGCCTGGAGCAAAGTAGATCACTCCCCTCCTACGTGAATGGGAACAGCCAACTAGTAGGGGGACAACAGGAAGGGTGGCAATGGAACTGGGGGTGGTGGACTAGGATGTAGCTGGTAATGATCCGGTGGAGTCTGCCACTACTCTGGAGTGTCCACAGGAGGATGGCTCAGAAGTTGTAGCGCTTGAGCTGCTATCCTCCGAGGCACTCCCCACATCCTCCTGGTCACTGGGTCGCTCTGTGGCTGATGTCTCAAGTCTGGAACCACTGTGTTCAGCTGTGTCCCCACCGCCGTTGGCCCCTTCTCCTCCGCTTGTCCTGGATGCATCTGAAATAACATGTAACATGGGCTTATTGCAACTGTGTTTCCACACCTGATCAAAACAAATCAACAGAAAACATTGAAGAAGTACACATATCACACCAGCTTTCTGTTTCACTCTAAAGACTTCAACTTTAGCATGTGCACATGCATGCATGCTACATAACCTGCAAACGGTTGGTCCACTCATGTCATAACCCCAGGTAGGCCCAAATTCATTGATGGAATTGTCTACACTCCATCCTTATGTCCTTACTAGGATTGTTGATCACCTTGCATACTTTGGCACTTGTAGTATACCATTATAAAAAGATGCAACCAAATAGGATGGATCCAAGTGTGAGATTTAAACAATGCTCACATAAGGCCTAGAGTAAAACAAATCTAACCATTCCTCCTAACGCATCATGATGTCATGAAGGTCACATTGAACAGCAATGTACCACAAATTAGTGTTGTGGCAGACTCATGTCACAGGTAAATGCTTATTGCATACAAAAGACACTTTGGACTCCAAATTACATCATATGTCCACTACCTGAAGAGACAAATGAAAGCTGTACACAAGTAGATTAGCTGTGTATCACATTTAGCAGTTAAGGTTCCCTGAAAACATTGAGGTCAAAGAATCTAGGAGATAGATACTCAGAATTCACACAGCATAAGACTCTATATAGCCATATGAACATCTACAATCCTGCTTGGTACAGTTGATGATGCCAGGCATAGATTTTATATTCACAAGCCAATGCACCTTTGAAGGTTTTGGGTGTCTCTGAACATAAAAAAAATGAAGATGTCAGATCACTAGAGACCCAATGGGCAGGCATATCACACCACTCTTTTGCTTCGCATACTCTAATTGCCTTGTCAGGATCAGTGTAGACACTCACATATGACTCCTACTGTTCTACATCTCACTCCCTCATGCATGTCACCAGTCAGTGAAGGAGTGTTTTGAAACACTATTGCAGATAAACCATCAACTGACAAATGCACACTGGCCAACATGTAGGCTTTAATGCTGATGGCGCCTGTGATGTTTGCACTCTTATTTCACTGTAGAACCAGTGCTTACCAATGGGAACTATTCTACAGTCACTGCATGTACTTTGAACTCCATGTCAATGTCACATGCAATAGGGCCACCATCACATGATAGACAGTAGTGAGGGTACATCACTCCTCACACTAATGTAAATGTAAATGTAAAGTATTTGTAGAGCGCACTGCTACCAAGCGGTTTCGTGGCGCTATTACTCATACCGCTGTGGAACCATTCCTGGCTTTCCCTGTGAAGTGTCCACTCCTGGGCACCCCCAGGGTGAAGCCAGGCATCCTAGCGCTGTTGGGGCCGTTGTGGAGATTAAGCAAGCTATTGCCCAGAGTTGCAGCGTGGGACCCATGATTGGAATAGGCACTGAGGAGAGAATATCTGGTCCGAGGAATTTTTGAGCTCGAGACCCTACCGAGGTGGGAATCGAACCCTGGTCCCGGGCCAGAGCTCTGCATCAAGGTCTGCCACTCCAACCATTGAGCCACACTTCTCCACAATAGCAAGACAAGTTACCTATGTGATACGATTGTCACACAGATTTACTGAGATGAGATGATTATTCACTTCAAGCAGACAGATGACTGCTCAAAAGGGGAAAAGTTGATGTGGACAGGAGTCTGCTGTGTGGTATGAGGTGCACAGTAGCATGCACCTCATACCACGCTTACACTAACAATGGCTTGTCCTGTTTATGGCACATTGGCCACCACCAATATGGTTGGTGATATGCCTGTCTGTAACACTCAAAGTTGACAATTTAACATGTATGACTCTGGCTAGGATCGCCCCCATGTAGCTGCTGTTGGACCCTCAAATGCCCAACAAAACTCAACTGCCCATAAAGCTCCGGATAGGCCACTACCAGTATGCGGGCCATCAGGTGGGTCAGGGTCCAGCCTGTGCCCCTTCCACATTGAGAGGACTTCCCCAGCTGGACCTGCGTGATCTTCCTCACCCAGCGCAGAAGGTCCTCCCACCTCTTTCTGCAGTGTGGACGACGCAGGTTGAAGAGATTGTAACTGGAAGTTTGAGGCTGTCATCTTGATACACTTTTTTTTTGGCATATAGCACAATAATTGATCAAAAGTCAATATATTACATGTGTCCATGTCACATGCTACGTGTTTGGCTTGGCCCTTTTTGGCTAAAGTTCTCTAAACTTTTTGCTTTCCCCCCTAGATCTTTTTTTCTGACATAGTGTTGCCAACGTGGATGCTTTGGGCACATTGCCACTGCTGATCAGTTTCAAAGTGCAAGTGCTCCCTGTGTAAAGTGTAATAGTAATTGGTTGTCCATGATTGGTATGTTTGCCTTACTAGTAAAGTCCACTATGTGTGCCAGGGCTAGTAAAGCAAATGCTACTAGTGGGCCTGCAGCACTATTTTACCACCCACACCAGTAGCGTTAAAGAGAAAACTCATGCCTGCCACTGCAGTGCCTGCGCGCAGTTTGTTAAACTGCAATGCCGTCCTGACAAGTGCACCCACTTGCCAGGCCTTACCCTTCCCTCTCTATGCACATCAGACACCCCTATGGTAGGTCCAAGATACCCCCTGGGCAGGATGCAGTGCATGTGAAAGGTAGGACGTGTCCTAATGTGTGTACCATGTCCTGACAGTGAAATACTCTTCATTTAGTTTTTTACTGTTGAAAGGCCATCTTGCCCATAGGACAGAATAAGAAGGCTGTGTAATATGTTTTCCAGCCTATCTTACCAAAGGCTTAAGATGGAGAGGTGAAGTTTAGTACGCCTGAACTCACAATGTAATAACACATCTTTTTATGAAGGTGGTTTTTGCATTGTGGGTTAAGAAACCACTCTTTTAGAAGTGGTTGGGCGTTTGTGCTCTAACATTTCTGTGTGTCTCTGCCTGGTTGTGGATTGACTGTCTGGATTTGAAAGTGATAGGATCTGGGGAATGTCTTGACCCAGGGGAGGAGGTGAGACATCAACATGCTGACCTGCATCTGGAGTGTAGGGGGAAGGAGTAGCCCCTAGAGGTGAAAGACCTGGGTTGCTGCCATAAAACAATGATTCCATCTCCAGCTGAGCGATTAAGAAACCAAACCTCCACTAATCAAAGGAAGAAAGCGTCACTAGCAGGGAGGCACCCAGAACTGGTTTGAGCAGGGGTCAGTGCCCCCCTGAACACAAAGACTTCAAAGAAATTTAGGGGTATAACTATGAGAGCTGAAGTCCTTGAACGTTGGAATGGAGAAATGGAGTGATGAAGACTGTAAAGGAATGAACCACTTTGCGGTCAAGAGGAACCTCTGTCAGGGAAGAAACAGCTGAAGAGACTGAAGGAAAGGACTGGCTCTTGCTGTGTGTTCTAGGGCTGGCCTGCAGTTTGCTGCTTTAACCAAGGAGTGGCTAAAGGGACTTTGCTGTGTGCTGTGCCCCCCTGCTTGAAAGGACTTTGCTGTGTGCTGTTTCTGGAAGTAACTTATCCCCAAGGGCCCGAGGTGAGCTGGCTCCCTGTTGCGAAAACTCAGTAACACAAGTGTTTCCAGGAGAGTCTCAGCGACGCTGTGTGTGTGTGCTTTTTGCAGCCTGGAACCGTCATGAGGATTACCCTGTTATCATGCACCAGGGTTCCAAGTGAGTCTCACTGACTCTGTGTGCATGTGCTTTGTGCAGTCTGAGACCTTCGTGAGGATTGCCCTGTTATCCTGCACCCGGAGTCCAAGTAAGTCTCAGCAACGCTGTGTGCGTGTGCTTTGTACAGCCTGAGACCTTCGTGAGGACTGCCCCGTTATCGTGCACCAGAGTTTAAGTGAGTCTCAGCGACGCTGTGTGAGTGTGCTCCGTGGAGCCTGAGACATTCGGGAGGAGTGCCCTGTGATCATGCACATCCAAAGCCCAAGTGAATCTCAGCGACGCTGTGTGCGTGTGCCCTGTTGCAGCCTTAGATCTTCGTAGTACCAGCGGCCCAGACCGGCAGCCCCAGAGGAGCTGAGCCGCCGTGCCGAGCCTGCCATTGCCAGCGCGGGACCTTGAATCAACCCTGTCGAGGGAGGGCCCAAGTTTCACTGCCCGGAATCCACAAGTTGCATCGGAGGCCCACGTCGCAAGAGGAGGAGAGGAGAGTGAGGTCGCACCCCCAGGTAACGTGTGCCGCCACCTGGGGCGGGGTGCAGGCTCAGAGAGGGACGCTCTCGGCCTCTCCCATTCCTGCAGCGGGAGCCTCTGCTACAGCTCGTCTCCCAGCCCGTACTTGCCAAGGAGTGGCAGTACCGGGGCCGGAGTGCGGAGCTGCACTTTTGGGCTACATCATACCCGTGTGGGGCATCTGTTGAAGGAAGCTGACCACGAGTCAGTACGAGGGGCAGAGGGACCGCCTAAGGCACTGTGATTGGTACTGCAGTGTATTATGCTTTGTATTATTTCTTCATTACAAACTACCTGATTGTTGTAATACGTATTGCATTATCTCTGCATTACAAACTACCTGAAGTGCATTATGCATTACATTATTTCTGCATTACGAACTACCCGATTAGTGTATTACGCATTGCATTATTTCTGCATTACGAACTACCTGTTTGCTGCATTAAACATTGCATTATTTCTGCATTACGAGCTGCATTATTTCTGCATTACGCATTGCCCTATTTTAGCATGATGAACTACCTGATTGTTGCATCACTCATTGCGTTAGTTTGTATAACGAACTACTTGATTGTTGTGTTACGCATTGCACTATTTTGGCATTACAAACTGCTTGATTGTTGCATAGCGAACTGCATTATTTTTACATTGCAAAGTGCCTGATTCTTGCATTACGAACTGCATTGCATTATATTGAGACTGCAGTAGATCATTTAGAACTGCTCATTAATATCGCCAGAACTTACAAGGGCTAGTTGACCTAATAACTGGCCAGGAGGAATATTACAAATACGCATATGTTGGATTTATATAGTGTGGTCTCATTGTATATCTTTTTATATAAATTTATACTTGTTTTTATGACTCTCGTGTGGAGTCCATTTGTGATGTCATCATTGAGTTACTGAGAGCTTGGTTACAAATACTTTACACACTTGCCTTGAAGATTAGCTTTGCTGCTCCTGCCAAGTTACCAAGGGGGTGAGAGAGGGCTATCTGAGAAGGTGTTCTCCTTTCCCTGACGTGGAGGCAAGGGTCCCTGTTTGGCCTAAGGTACCTACCTTGGCCAACTGGCCACCCCCAAGTCTAACACTACGCACAACTAAAGCATGAATACACAATTTTGTGGCCATCTGATGACTAACATCAACCCTGGTCATGACCTACACTGACGTAGGCAGCCCACTAACATCATGTAGGCAAAGGCCATCCTATATGGAATGTGATGTGAGGTATCATGACACACAGCGCACCATTTGGACTTTCTGAAGGATAAACTACATGTGATGACTGTCCAGACACCTTTACTGCCAGGCCCATTGCATTGATGCATTTTAGTCCATAGAGGCAAGTACCATAGCATACACAACATACTAAGACTAAGGTCATAAAGTAAAGGCTGGTATGTGTGGCACTGGGAGCTACCTCTCTGGTGGATGTGTGTACCTGTGGACATCTTATTGGGATATCCTACTAATGCCAAATATGTTTGTATTGTTTGTGATGAATCTTTCTGGGAACATCCACGGATCAGCAGGTCTACAGGGACATTATTCTGCGCCTCACTTCTCCTGCTACTCTAACACAGACCCAGGCTGGGCCATGGCCCAGTCTGCCCACAACTAATTGTCAGGCCTTGCTCTCTGTTACTTGTGCCTACTGATCCCACATGGTCCTCACATTTCCACCAATTCTATATATTTAAAAGTGAATAATCTGACCATCTCATATGTGAGTTTAGAGTTGTGTGGCACTCTGAATTGGTCTGGGAGGTATAGCTAACTCCCAGACAACTTTTTACAAAGCCTGATATGGGATACGTGATCTGTGGGATGGTATATATGGCTAACATCATCCTCAAATTCTCATAACAGTTTACAGACATGGCTCTTGGTATGATGTGATCTGAGAAATCATTGTAGCAACTATGAACTTTAGCCCTGTATAGATGTATGCATCTCACACAAGTACAAATCCCCCTTATCACACATTAAAATGGTGTTCTCCTCTCCATAAAGTACAGGGCCCCATAATCCATTACATGTGTGTCCTATGTAGGCACCATACAATATATGCCCTCAACATAATGCTAACACTCTGGCACTCTGAGGCACATTGTAGCCTTAAGGAAATCGTAGGGAGCAGTTAAATAGAGTTGCATATTTTATAGAGATTATTTTTTACATGTTCCACTGGTGAGCAATAGAGCTGAGCATACAGGGGAAGAACCTCATCTACCAAGGCATCAAGCTCCTGTGGAGTAAACAGACGGACCCTCTCCCCTGCAGTGCTATGATTGCTTCCAGAGGTGGCAAACAGCAGCTAAAATGGAGGAGGTGTTCATAGGAGCGGTATCAGGAGGCAAGTGAGTTATTTTTCCAACCGCCGCGTACATGTACGCCATGTACACGGTCACCAGCATCTGCGCACACAGCCATTGGACCGTGACCATCACTATCCCCAACGTTAGCCTATGGCTGTGTCCTCCTTGCATTCGACCGCCCACCGCGCGGTCGACTTCCAATGGCGGCATACATTAAAAATGTCCTATTCGCGAGGTCAGGCATCCGGCATGTTAGCGGTTGGGAAAACTGTATTGGTGAAAGTTAAGTGCATCACCACCACTACAAAGGAGAGCAATAATGTTTACATTTGAAATGCCCTGTTCCCATGCCATGTCCAGTGCAACACTTCATCTGTTTAGTGCATTACTGTGCACATACGCAAAATGTGCGTGGTGCACTGTACACCGAGAATGGCGGTATTTCTCATGAAATGTTATGCTACCCTCACTATAGTGGTGTGGGAAGTGGGCCCTGTATACACTATCCACACACACTAACCTCAGCGTTTGCTAAGGGTGGGAACTAGAGGCCCAGGGCTTAGGAGCAAGCCAGCCTCCAAACTACTATGAAAACACAAAATTAGGCTGCCCCTAGAGTGTGTTCACACAATTACCTACAGAGTTAGAAGGAGATGCAGTACCAGTGGGGGCATCTCATAAAAAGTGACAGACTGGCCTCACACACCACCCGGTAACATGCTTCATCATCGGCTGTCCTCGCCCACTAAAAACTAGGTTTGATAGAGGGCGGGCATACACCTGGAGACAGGGATGCACTTCTAAACTAAGTGATGGCCTTGGGGAAGTGATAAGTGACTTAAAAAACATTACATTTGTCCATTGACTAAGTTTATTCCGGGCACAAATGTACGGTAATTAAAAGAAGTAACCAGTGATGTGGGACATTATTCACCCTTCACCGTTTTAAGTGTGGGCGACATGTTTCTGCATTCATGTCCCCGTAGGGTACGCTGCATTCTTCAGGACCAAAGGGGAGGTTACTACCCAAGGGTTCACCTTCTCACACCTAGTGCAAAAAGAAGGGGAATCTTCCTCTAAAATGGAGGGCGCTATGAGCTTAGAGCTCCTCTCGTGGTGTAGTACCAATGCAAGTAATTATGTAAGGAAAAAAGGAAACAAAAGGAGAGGCATACAGACCAAAGCATGGGAGTATGTATATAACTAGGCACCTTTTACCATCCATGATGCGTCACACCTAATTGCGTGCGTGGTGTTGTCTTTATGAGACACTTGACAGGTAACCGTGTCATCTTTCAAACCAGTGGAAGAAATGGTACTATATCAACTCTTACCCTAAATCCTATCCTACTTGCTCCATGGGAGAGTGGAGGCGGAAGGACCTACTTAGACTTTCTGAAATTGAGAGGTACAGGGGGTCAGATGTAGTGGTCAGACACGCTACCAGCATACATTGTTCATTCAAAATTGTTTAAAAGGTAATCAGTCAAGTAGGACAGTGTCCCAACAACCTGGTTCTCAGAGGATGAAAGCACCCTTCAATTCAAACATTCTCAACAAGTCATGCACTCTCTTACTGTCTATACTATACCAAAGGGAGGTATAGTGTGCACAGAGTCCAGTGGAACCCCAAAGGTAGACAGAGGTAAAAGTAGATAGCACCTTACTCTCTATTTTTGGTAGTGTGGTCGAGCAGTAAGGCTGTATCAATGGGTAGTGTTAAGCATTTGTTGTACACCCTCAATCAGCAAATGATATCACACACTCATCATCATCAAATATTTTTTTTCGGTTTTTCAGACAGAAAGAACCATAAAAGCACATTAATCTATAATAATAAAAATTACACAGTAAAAACATGATATATAAGCATAAAATACCCAATTAATAAAACATTTATTAATAACAACAATCACAGATAAGCAAGTATACAAATTACAGCGGTACTTAAACGTATTTACATTCCCTGCTGTCTTAGGGCAGGTCTAACCTGGATAAAATTCAGTTTTTTTAAGAGCGACTTTAAATAGAACCTCCGGGGTATATCATAAAAAGGGCGAATGAATAAAAAGTGCACCAGATCCTGCGGAGACTCATTGGCGCGGCCGCAGGGTGGTAGCACTTGGCCTCTAAGAGAGCCCCTTGGAACGGCTAACATGAGGTGGTAATAATTCAGGCGAAACCTGATCAACAAGTGCCGCTCAAAACCCGACATCGACCTGGACAGATAAGGCTCCAATGAGGTGGTAGTTTTCAGCATAGCATGATTTCGGACACTGGGTTTGTTTAATTCCACCTCTTCCCGTTTCATTTGGAGTGAAAGAGAAAAGGTTTTCCTTACAGTCTCTACATCAACAAATCTAATCAAATCAGGATTTGAAAAAAGTTCTGGACGCCCCACGGCTGAGAAGCAGTCTTTTAAATATTTCAGCCATGGGATTTTAAGCATGTTATCTAAAGAAAGTGCTTCCCTCAGGAGAAGATGGTTTAAAGGCAGATCTTTGTTTAGCCAGCATTTTAGCCAGAAAATTAGTGGCCGTAGTGCTAAAATATCACTGATGAAGGGTGTTCCAGTTTCATCATGCACTATTAAGTTGGAGGTCCCCTTTGGGACCCCCAGCAGATGCTTCAGAAAGATTTTCTCTGCCACCACAATGTCATTAGCTGTTGCATACCCCCAGAGTTCACTTCCGTAGCTTCCTATTGCCACGCTCTTTGCCTTATAAATCTTTAAGAGTACAGTAATAGGACGTTTGCCCATTTTCCTGGCAAAATTAAATATAGCAGCATTGGCCCTGGTTATCTTGCCCTTTTTCTTTTGGATTAACGGTACCCATTTTAACTGGTCATTAAACAGAACTCCCAAATAAGAGAATGTTATAGTTGTAGGGACCCTCTCCTGGTTGACCCTGAATGTATAAGGTTTGATATTACGCTGCCCCACCTGCATTATATAAGATTTAGTGTTGTTAATAGATAAGTCACGGGTATCCATAAAATTATAAAAAGCATTTAATAGGGTTTGAAGGCCTCTTGGGGTCCTGGCCAGAAGGACAGCATCGTCCGCATACAGTAAAACGGGCAGCCCCTTATGTACGTAGGGGTAATCAGCACCGGTATTAATAAAAAACTCTTCCACGTTGTTGATATATAAAATGAAGAGAAAGGGGGCTAAAATACAGCACTGCCTAACCCCCCTTTGGACGCTAAAATTCCTGGATCCTCTTAAATCCTGCGAGAACCTCACGTTGGCCTTGGTATCCTGGTGCATGTCCCTAAGGAGGTTGACAAGGCTGGGCTCCACCCCCATGGAGCCCATGGCCTCCCAAAGTTTCCCCCGGTTGACACAGTCAAACGCGGAGGAGAGGTCCATGAATGCCATGTGAATGGAACCCCGCCTAGCCAAGGTATACTTCCTTAGAACCATGTACAAATTAAGGCACAGTGCAATTGTAGAGTGATCAGGCCGGATCCTGTATTGAATTTGAGAAATGACCCTGTGATCATTGGCCCAGGCTGTCAGTCTATTTAAAATTACACCACCCACTACTTTCACTACAGAGTCAATGAGGGAAATTGGCCTGTAACAGGTGGTGCTATTACGGTCACCTTTCTTAAACACTGGCACTATCGTGGAAGTGCCCCAGGACCGTGGACAGCCATGTTCAGCGGCTGCGTTAAGCGCAACGGTGAGAACCGGCGCCCAAAGAGGTTCATTTGATTTAAATAAATCCGGTTGCACACAATCTGGGCCTGGTGCTTTATTACCGGATAACCCCAGGATGCCTTTCTTGACCTTGCTAGTTGTAAAAATTGGGGGAGTTACACTTTGTTCCCCTCTAACCACTTCTGTCTGAAAAGTGTTACTATTAAAAATAGAACTAAAATGGGATACCCAATCGTCTTCAGTGATGTTAGTGCCAATTGAGTTGGACCCCCCCACATCGAACAAAGGTTTATTGATGATACCCCAGAATCGTTTGCTATTTCCGAGGGTATTTGGGTCTAACAGATCTTGCCAAATTTTGTCCTTTATTTCTGCCTTACGCTTAGCCAAGGCCTTTTTGTAAAACAGCCTTAGGGACCTGATTAATGCGGGATCTCTAGGAGTGGACTTCAGGGCCACTTTTAGTTCTCGGCCTACTCTTGAACACGAGTGGTCAAACCACTTAGGGTCCCTACACCGAGGGCCCGAAGAGGGTACAGATAACATTTCACCTACTTTTAAAACAATCCCGTCAAAAGCTGATAAAATATCTGGTGGGAGAGACGCAGGGGATACACAAGTTTTAGAAATGTTATCATAGATTACCTCCGAGTTCACCTTAGACCATTTTAAACGACGCCTGCCATCTGAACATTTCAGGACCCCGCAGTTTTGGACTTTATCGCGTGAGGTTAAGAGGTTGCCAGCCAGTGAGATACAAACGGGGTTGTGATCACTATAAAAAGATTCCTGGATTTTAAAGCCAGATATAATTAATTCTAGGCCATTGGATAGGAGAATATGATCAATATAAAATCCCCCCGAGTGCCCCTTAAATGTAGGAACGGGCTGATAGCTGCAAACGTCAGCCAAGGACATTGCAGAAGTGAGATGGAATTCATTTAGTAGCTGATTCAGCGTATCACCTCGAGTAGAGTGTTCAAAATGAAGACCTCCCATTCTTTGACAACCTAGTTCACCCATTACGGTGTTCATAGGGTCCCCGCATGGATGCACATTAAAGTCCCCCATGATAAGGATCTGATGAGAGAAGTTTTCACATCGGTGCCTAATGAAATTGCCCAATTCGGCGATTCTACATTCCCCTCTTGAATTTACAGAATTATAAAAATTAATCAAGAGCACCCTTTCATTCCCTCTTCTTATAATCACAGCTTGGATGTCCGTGTTGTGTGAAGGTATTACTTTGACTACACAAAGCAAGGCTAGGTCAATATACAGAACCAAGCCTCCCTTGGCTCTGCCACTTCGTGAGGGTTCAGCGGGTATGAAAAAACTTTTGTAACCTTCTAGGAAAGTATCACACTCCACCAACCAAGTTTCTTGTAGACAGATCACCGAGAAAGACCTTATAATCTCTATCCATTTTGGATCTTTAGCCTTTCCTGCCAGCCCAGCAATATTCCAGGAGATAATATTGCAATCCGATTTCGTACATTCAGATAGTTGCGACTATCGGGTTGCAGTTGTACCCCCTCTAGAGACGACGTTATTGACCATATTGTCGCCCCTACGGGTTAATGGGGGGGCACAAGTTATTTGGCTTGTGACTTGTATGGGAGCTCCCTCAGATTGTGCAAAACTACCATAGTCAGATTGCCCATGCGTTTCATCCCTGGAAAGGTGAAATCAGTCAACCAATTCTAAAGCACTAAACATATTTTGTGTATGAGTTTGACTGGCTATATGGGGTTGTGCGTGCCGTCCCCCAACCGACCTTTCCGCCCCGATGTTTTACCAGTGTCCATTCGTTTTCCAGGTCTGAGAAGTGGGATGGGGGTAAAAGTATGACAATGGGAAAGGTTGGATTGAGGTCTCGTGGCTGTAGTGACTCCAGTTGCAGATATGCCCCACAGTGCGTGGGTCCCTAAAGTTCACTGCCACGCAATCTCCCTGTATAGTTTTTGCTCTTTGCCCCACCCAGGACAACCTGCGAAGCATCAGAATTTCTCTAGAAACGTTTGGGGGGAGTGGCCTATGTCTATTCAGCCAGTTGGCGGTTTTATTTTTTAGGGAGATGAAAGATTCCTTAGTTGAATTGATTAATTTAGGGACCCCAGTTAAAACTACCAGATATGGACTTGATTCTGGTGGCAAATCAATTCGTATAGCCCCAACATTGCCTGCAACAAGTAATTCCCGGGAGATTTCTTTGGGCTTAACCGTATTTGCCCCTGATTTTGTGTTACCAGGTAGTAATACAGGAGTAGGTGTTTTAGTGGGGGGGTACATTCAAAATAGATGGTGGTGCAGGTGTATTAGAGTTGTTTAGCACAACCCCCCCTTGTACATTATTCTGTTGAACATCACCCAAAGACAAGTTTTTTATCTTGGTATTGTCCGCTATCTCCAATGTTGCTTTCTCAATCTTTGTTAACCGCTGCTCAATCTTTAAAAGTCTATTTTCAAAGGATTTGATAGTTGATTTTAGCAGGGCTCCAAGATTGGCAAGGTCTGGGGCCTCCTGTGCCGAGGTTGTGTTGGCAGGAATAGGCGTCCTTGTATTAATTTCGGGCGGTGTTAGTGTCCCATCTCTCTCTACGTGAGTCGAAGCCTCCGTACCCAGGCCATTTAATGCTGAGTTGGTATCGCTGGCGCATTTGGCAATTTTGGGCTTCCTGCCTCCGACAGCAGCATTAGTCCCCGCTTCCTCTAGGGAACTGCCCCCTCACGCCTCCCGCGAAGTTGCCTGGTGTTAGGTCTCTCGGGTCTCTCAGGTGAACTGCTGGTAGACACCATGGTGTTCTCTATAGCCATAGATGTTTGAAGCTGATCAATTAGTGAAATAGGGCCCTGATCCAGGGGAGAGGGTGGGCTATGAACAGTCACGGGAATGTTGATGGTATTTCCCCGTTTCAAAGGATCTGGAGTACGGGCATTAGCAAGATGCACCAGGGAAGACCTTTTGGCTAAGGCAAGATCTAAGGACATCCTATGTTCCATAATGCTAATCCCTTGATCAATAACAGAGTTCGCCCTGGTGATGAAATTATCCAGAGTTCCTGTTATTTTACTTCTGTTGTTGTGTGCTGACATTTTACAGTACAATTTGACCGGTCAAGCAGGTACTTACAGTTCAGCTTTCAGGACTAGTAGCAGGAGCTCCACAATTAAAGGGGGGTGGCCCGGTCCGGTCTCTCTAGGGCTCGAACGGGCTAAAACGGGCCCTCCCTTGTCCCGGGCTTCTCCCGGACGCTCCAGCGCGCTCCCGGGCAGCGTGGGCCTTAAGCAGTTATATAGCTCACGTTCTCTGGCCAGTGGGCGGGGCTTGCAGCCTAGCGCCGGATCAGGTGTTGACAATCAGTGGAGCAGGGACTCCTGGTACAACGAGTCCCTGTTGCCAGGCTGCGCAATCTCCCTCGTGGCCAAATCACCACAATACACGCTGCAACAGTCCCACAGGTGGGGAGACTCCCAACAACGAAGCGGCACCCGCGGAGCGGGTGCGGCGAGGTATGGAATTCAGTCAGCTTCTCCTCCCTCAATGTCCTCGACGAGCAAAACGGCCAGCAAGGGCTCCTCTCCAAAAACAAAGCGGCTCAAAGACTGAACTTCAGACCAATTGTTTTTGTATAAAAATATTCTTTTAGTGTTTTTATTTTCTAGAACCAAGCAAGCCTGGCACAGGTTAGCAAAAAATACTTTACAGTAGTAATGCAGTTGGAACACAGTTTGGATTGCAATTGTACATGCACTTGGTTTTGATTACAGTTCTGATACTGAAAATGCAATGTTTTGGAAATACAGAACATATACTTTGTATAGGCTTTTTAGTACAATGACCAGTAGATCACTTTGCAGAAGACTTTTCTTACACTTTACACTATACCTGGATACTGCACTGGGACATTTCCTGTAAACAGGTGGGTAAATACGTTTTTGTTATTTAGTACAGTTTTGAAAGGATTTCTTAGATTTTCAAACTCCACACTTAAAATTGTTCATAGAAAAACAGTCAATGTTATCCTATGGAGGAAAATAGTGTTATTGGTTAACAGGTGAGTACTTTCTTGTGGGAGTTGGTATTTTGGGGTTAGACTCAGTGGTCCCACAGGGTCAAGGATGGACTCTTGTTACACCCTCAGCGGCACAAGGACAGCCAGGTGCAGAGTGCTGAGGCCCAATGTCTTGACGCTGGCTGGAGGGCAGCATTGATCTTGCTGGACCTCTCGGCCACGTTCGACACGGTCCCCCATGCTCTCCTTTTGGCCTGACTTGCGGAGATTGGGGTATCGGGAGCGGTTTGGGGCTGGCTTAGGTCTGTTCTGGAGGAGCGGGTCGAGAAGATTTGGCTCCCCCTTTTTCTTCCTCCCCCCAGCTAGTCACCACTGGAGTTCCACAGGGTTCCTCCCTTAGTCTTTAACATTTATGTTACGCCACTGATATATCTGGCAGAGGAGCTCGGGGCTAAGGTAATGGCCTATGCTGATGACACGCAGCTGCTGTTTACCTGGGATAAAACATCTGTCTCCGTCTCAGCAGCACAACAATGTCTAGTTTCCATCTTTAAATGGCTGGCGGATGCACAGTTCAAATGCAACAAACAAAAATCTGAGAAGTTTCCCGCTGACTTTCGTGAGCAGCTGTGGCCTCCTGACTCCCCGCTCCCTCCTGTGTCGGGACAGCCTGCAAAAAACCTGGGACTATGGTTCGACGAGAGTCTTTCCTTTTCAACTCACATTAAAAAACTGGCAGGTTGCTGTTTTGGCCTCCTTTAGACTCTGCGGACCTTCTTTCCGCTTCTCCCTCAAGCGGCTAGAGAAACTGTTACCTGTGCCATGATTCTATCTCGCTTGGACTACGCCAATGCCCTTTTTGCTGGGTCCCCTGGATACCTGCTTAAAAAGCTTCAGGTAGTCTAGAATGCGGCCGCTAGACTGCTATTGGGCATTTCGACGAGGAATAGTGTGGCCCTTCAATTACGTTCTTTTCACTGGCTTCCTGTTGCTGACAGGGTTAGGTTCAAATCTTTAGTTTTGGGCCATATTGCTCTCAATGGCTCTGGCCCCCTCTACCTTCAGAGGCGTTTCTCCTTCTACTTTCGATGTGTGCGCTTCGATCTATGTCTCTGCGTCTTGCTCGGGTTCCTTGCTTTAAGCGTCAGAGGATGGGTGGCAGCTCCTTTGTGGTGAAGGCCAGTGCAGCCTGGAATGCCCTCCCCCTTCCTTTACGGTCCATTCAGAACCCTGTTGTGTTTAAAAGGAAACTCAAGACCCACCTCTTTGTCTGTTAAGCTTCTTCCTATACCCCTCTGCATCGCGCCGGGACACTAGTGAGTATCCGTGCATGTTACAAGTGGACATAACATAACATAACATAACAATGTTATCCAATGGGGGATGGAGGGCCTCGGGTTGGTGGCTGCTTATGAGCAGGCCACTGGGTTGTGGGAGCAAAGCTCCTGGACTTATGCTCAGGGCAATTGGGGGTTTAAGCCAGCAGAAAAGGTACACCCTCAGCGGCACTGGGAAGCCGGGTGCAGAGCACTGTTTTGGCGTTGGGCGCCCTGTAGCTTTCAATGGGAAGTCCCCGGTTTGCAAACACACCGCAGGCTTGGGACGAAGGTCTTTTGGGTGTGACCACCACTTGGAGAGGTAAGTTGGGATGCTGGGGGTTGGTTAGGCACCGTCAGATGGGCCACCCAAGGATGTGGGGTGTGGGGTACAGGCAGGGCCAGACTGGGAACCAAAGGCGGCCCTGGCAAACTGCTCGGCCGTCCCCCGGGGGGGGGGTAGGGGTTGCAGCCGAGCAGTTTGCATGGGCCGGTTTTGGCTGATTTTGTTACACGGGTGGCTGAACCGCCCCCCTCACGAAGGCCGACCAGGGAAACGCCTGGTGCCCGCTATGGCCAGTCCGGCTTAGGGTGCATGGGTACCTTTTAGGGTTGGATCTTTTTACCTGCTCCTGGTCGTGGTTGGGGGGACATCTCGGTTTGAGGCTGCAGGTGTCGGCTGGAGGCTTGAGGCAGGTCAGGTTTCGCTAGATCTTGGGTCAGGATCGCCGAGGAGACCTCATCTTGGTGTTGGGCCACTTGAACTCGGGCCATGGGCGTCGGGTGCAGAGTGGTGTAGACTTGCGGATCCTTGTGAAGCTGGAGTCTGTTGATAAACAAATCCTGTGTTCACGGGAGACAGAGTCTTTGGTATTGAAGAGAGGCAGGTTCTCCGAGTTTATCGAGGTTGCTACCTGCAGGACACACCGGGATTTCACTAGAGCAGGTTTGAGGTAGGGACAGGCCGGTAGGGCTGGAGCCAAGTCAGTGGGCTTCCTCCTCTTGTTAGCTTCGGCACGGCTATTCAGTCCATCTTCTTTTCTTTTTCTGGTTTCTTGTCTGCCTTCTTGGTTTAGGACTGCGCCCTAAATACTGTATTTAGGGGACGTTTTAGGGGTCTCAAGGTCAGTTGCCAATGTGCTACTGACCTTAGGGTGACCACACCCTTGGTGTGCTCACCCCACGTGGGGGAGTGAACACAATGACTAATCCTGATTGGGGAGTGCCTGCCATCTGCAAGATGGCGGGCACTGAAGAATGGGCTTAACCTCGCCTCCCCCACCTGAGGGGTAGAGTTGGCAGAAGTGGGAACACCTTCTGGGCTGCTCTAATTTTCCCCGTCTGTCTTCCTACCAAAAAGGAGGGGAGACAAGAAGGGGCCTGCTCCTGGCAGCAGGAGAGGTTGGGGGTTGCATTACAAAGGCTGTAAGGCCTTTGAAGCTCTCCTGCCACAGATGGCCTGGGGGAGGAGTGAACACCTCTGCCTAGGAAGGGCTTTGTATCTGGGCTCAGGGAGCATAGGCTCCCACCCCAGGGGTCCAGAAACATGTCTCGTGGTGGCAGGCTTGTGTGTACCAGTTAGGGAACCCACCAGAGGCTGGTCGTTTCTCAGGGGGCATCTCTAAGATGCCGTCTGAGTGCATTTTTAATTATATCCCACACTGGCATCAGTGTGGGTTTAATGTGATGAGAAGTTTGATAACAAATTTCCCAGTTTTCAGTAAAGCCATTATGGTGCTATGGAGTTCGTAATTGCAAACTCCCAGTACCATTTACTCTTAATGGCAGTACTGCACTTACAATGTCTAAGAATAGGCTTAGACGCTGTAGGGGTACACAGCTCATGCGCCTGTACCCTTACCCCACTGTTATAGTGCACCCAGCTAGAGGGGTGGCTGACCTATGCTAAGGCAGTGGGTTGTAGGCATGGAACACAGGGATGTGTGCAATGTCGACTCTTCACTTTATTCTGCACCAAAACAAGCAGCCTGCAAAGGCAGTGTGTGTGTGTGTATGTGTGTGTGTGTAAAGGTACAGGGCCTCTAAGGGTGGCACAATAAGTGCTGCAGCCCTTGGAGGCCTTCCCTGGCCACAGTGCCCTTGGGTAACCATGATACCTTTTACAAGGGACTGACATGTGACCAGAGAGGTGCCAATTGGGGGTAAAAGGTACAGTTTTTGGGAAAGAACACAGGCCCTGGGAACCTGATTGACAGGGACCCAGGGCACATCAAGTCAAAGTGCACCAGTAGTCTGGCAAAAAGTGGGGGGGGGGTTACTGCAACAGAAACCCAGCTTCCTGCAAGTGGCACATTGGGCACGAGAAGTGAGGAAAATCCTCCAGCTAGTAACTGCACAATTAAAGTTGACCCTCGAACAACCTCTATTGGACTTAGTCTTTACTAAGAAAATGCTTAGGGACCGGGGGTGTGAATATTCCAGATCACAAGATCTGGAGTACCTGAAGTCGAAAAAATCAGTGAACTGGGTAAGGAATGAATGGGGAAAAGGAGGTCCGGTTTCCATATTTGGATGTACTACCCAGTAAAGGGTTGAGGTACGAAATCATGAAGGTGCGGGTAGGCTTAAATCCATGGAAGATTGATAGTAAATTAAAAGCAACCCTGATCCAACCTGATGGTATTTGTAAATGTGGCCTAGGTGTGAAGAATGATATTTTACATATACTACTGGATTGTAAATGGATTTTAAAAGTGCGTAAAATGTTGTTACGTCCAATATTTTTAAAGTATAAGGTGAACAAACGATCAGAGGCTGTCGTTCTCCTTACAGAAATGTCGTTTTTAGATATTACAATTGCGTTGGGGAAATTTTTGAAAGCAATAAGAGAAGTTGTAATGGAAACAAGCAAGGAAAACGGGAAATTTTAAGATATTAAGGGCCTCATTTATGAAAAGTGACGCATCGCTGCGTGAAAACAGCGATGCGTCACTTTTCAGTGCGCACTCCTTGCGACACCAATGATGCGTCATATTTAATGTATGACGCATCATGTCGTAAGGACTTACAGATACGTCAGTATTTCTGACGCATCTGTAAGCGCAAAAGTGACGCATTGCTAGAGTGTGTCACAAAAGTGACGCATCTCCAGCAATGCGTCCTTTCACATGGGGAAAGCCCCATGTGAAAGGGCTTGCGTCAGTCTTACGCCTGCTGTGAGGCAGGCACAAGATTTTGACGCAACAGTGTCCTAAAAGTGACGCAGTGAAATCTCATAGATTTCACTGCGTCACTATTACGAGGCTTTTTGCGGGGGAACGCCCCCTCTGCATACATTATACCTGACGCAGGTATAATGTGGCGCAGGGGTTTAAAAAGTGACGCATCTCACTAGATGCGTCACTTTTTAAATATGGCGCAACAAGGCGCATGTTTTACGCTGCCGATGCGTCACAAAAAGTGACGCATCCGCAGCGCAAAACTGACGCAAGGCCTCATAAATGAGGCCCTAAGATTTTAAAATATGAAAATGTCAATTTAGTGTTTTTAGGGTTTTAAATGTGTATTGAGTGTTAAATTGAACTATGATGTAAAAAATTACTATTGTTAAGTGGATCCATGGTCATGTGTATGGTTTATAGACTATTGTCTAAATAAACTTTGATTTTACTACTACTAAGTGGCAATTTACAATTCCAAAATTGATGAGGTGCACAGTTCTGTTACAGACCTATGAAGGCCACCTTGAGGATGACTGGTGGATGCTCAAGACAAAGGCAATGATTATGTGAAATGTGTAATGCTTCATGAAGCATTAATGTTCAGATAAATTACTTTTGCCTTACTCTTACACATATGTTACTCTGCACACTGTGACCAAAATAAATGTTTGTGTTACTCCTCATTTTAGGTAGAATGTCACAATCTATGTTCAGTTGGGTACAACAAGAGGTACTGCTAGCACTTTTGAGACACGTTGGCAGCTACATCCAGTTCTCTAGATGTCAGGATTTAGCCACTGTGAAGGGGGATTTCTATGCTTTTGGTCTATCCCACATGTGATTGTATCCATTGATGGCACACATATTGCCTTAGAACCACCACATACCAAGGAACAAGTGTCCCGCAGCTGAAGCACTATCATTCTATCAATGGGCATGTTGTCTGCTTGGCAGATTTGTACATATCAAAGGTCTTTGCCTGGTTTCCAGAATCTGCCCATGATATACAAACATATAGGGAGGCAACTTCAAAGAGAAAACATGTCACAGCACATTGCCGTATTTATAACAAAAAGAGGATTTAAGAGGTCTTTTCTTTGCTTATGTTGATTATTTTTTCAAAATCTTCTTAAATGTAAATGACAGATCAGCACAGTCAAAGTATTTTGCCCAACATTTGGGCTTCCTCCAGGCCAGAACAATTCAAATGTGCTGTTCCTAGATATTCATGACTTCTCCCATTTGTGTCTACGTCCGCGGTGGTACGTAACTTAAATTCACATCAGTTGTCGGGATCTTCAATGTAGTCCTTTCAACATGAAAGTCGAGTATGTAGTCCGAAGTTAAATCTTTTTTCTGTACAATCAACATGCCTAAGGCCATGTTCGGCACATGACGAGACACAGAAAGTCAATGTATGCCAAATTTCGTAAGCCCATGATGCCTTCACACTGCGGAACAGCATCATGCCCCAGCTGCTGTCATAACCACTACCGGAGCAGGCCGTGCTTATAGGTAAGTGTGATCTCTCCTAATTTTGTGTGGGTTATGTCAGGTAGTATGATCTGAAAGTGTGTAACTCATTGTTGCACTTCTGTCTATCTTCCATCTAGGAGATTTAGCGTATCCCAGCTGGCCATAGTTGTTGACATCACTGAGGAATCCTACTACGTCAGGGGAAGTCCGCTGCAATGAGGCCCAGGAAGAACACAGCAGCCAATGGAGCAGGTTTTTGGGGTCCTGAAGGCCAGATTCAGATGTCTGGAGAAGACTGGGGAGCCCTTCTCTACTGACCCCGGAAAGTGTGTAAGATCACAGTGGCCTGCTGCATCCTCCACAACATTGCCATGAGACGGAACATCCCTTACATTGCAGAGGATGCAGGCCATGAAGAGCCACCAGGAGAGGTCCCTGCAATGCCAAATGATGATGATGATAGTGGTTATGAGGAAAGAGCTGACTTGTCAAGATCTGATGCAAAACTACTTCTCCTGAGTGTAAGTATGATGTGATACGTGATGACTTTGTCTATTATTGCAACTCTTTTAGTGATGTGGTGAGGAGGATGTTAATGCTGCATACTAGGAATATATGGGTCTGGAAATTTCTGGGAAAAGGTGTTTGTATTAGAAATGTAGCTTTGTTCAGCTGTAAGTATTGTCTTTGACTATGTTCTCTAGGAATTGACAATGTAATGTGCACCATATCTAAAGTTACTTAGCTAATTTCTCTGTGTTGGTCTGTTTTGTGTACCTTCACCATGGCATCTTCAGTTGGACATTTCAGAGTTGTGACATTAGCAGGTATATGATGCTGTTCAGATGTACGAAGTGGACATGGATTGGTCCTGAGAATGTCTGTCACAGAGTTTGGGTGTACAAAACCGGTACCAAGACACCTTGCACAGCGATTAAATGGTAGTTACGTGGCTTCCATTTGACTTGTGGTGTGTTGGTCCTAATGCAATATGTGGGTCATCAGGTGATCCAACATAATGTTGTGTTAGGCCCAATTTATGGTAGTCTCCCTTCACCTTGGCTAAGTCCTCATTGTGTATGAACCATATGTAGCTGTTAATGTGTCTCTTCATTGTAGGCCAAAGTGCTTGTGGCACATCACAATTGTTTGTGATATTCCAGCAGATGCAGCAACACTGGATTGAAATGACCCTATAGTCAGTAACTGTTGTACTGACATGTGATTGTTTATCTCTTTATTTGACGTAGGATTCCTTTTCGAGGTTGGCAATATGGCACCAGCTGATGATGTAGACCTAATTTATTGTTGCCTTTCATGTATCATATTGTCAGATGTATCCCCTCCGTCCATGCTGTGAAGGTCTGCAACTGATTATGTGGTCACTGACACAGAATGACTCATGTCTTATTTGCCATGTTTCTGACATCATGTCAGCCTATGATTTGAACAACGGAATGAAGGTGGTTTCAGACCAGACATTTGTATGTATGTGTTCGTGACATGGTAGTGTTCCTGAGTTGGAGACTATTTACATAGAACATATCCATGCTTCCAGAAGTCCCATGTTTTGACATTGCAAAGTTGACATGGTAGTACATTCACATTGATATTTGTGAGAATTACAACAGGAGACTATGATTTGGTGACATGTTTTTAATTACCTCCTCGTAAGTCTTCCTCGCCACATGATTTACATAGTGAGCTTTAGCTCCACAACAGAACCCTCCAAAGCAAAAAGAAACCACCTCCCACCCCCTCCCAACATGGCCGACCAGTCCCACCTGACCTCTATAAGAGGCGGGCCGGCCCAACCAATCAGCCTGTTTTTTTTGTTCTGCACGATTCTCTCCAGAGCACGGTACAGGTAAGATGGGCCGGCGTGAGCTGGCCCTTGGGGTATAGGGTGGAGGACCTGCTCTAGCGGTCTCGAGTGCCTTATGCCTTACAATCCCCCCCCCTCTTCCTTCCCCCGGTCCTGTGGGGCCGGTTAGGTACTGCTATAGCATGCCAGTGGTTTACAGGGGGGGGGGGGCGGCAGGGGATATGGGGTGTTTGGTCATCCCGGTGTATCCCCAGGTCGTTACTGATGGGCCCTGGCCACGCTGTGGGCTTTTTGGGTCCTACGCAGCTGATACCCTTTGTGTGTATGCTCATAGGTGTGTGCACTGCCTGCTCACAAACACTGCTGTTGAATGTGTCCTGATACTAACATTCTGGCTGTCTATTGTGTTGCAAAGGGGGTTGGAATCGGGCTGCGCCCCTGTCTGCCTGCAGTTTGTTCTTCAGGTATTCTTGCTGCGGTTGGGGGATGTATTGTGACTAGTCGTGTCTGTTTCCGCCTCTCCCGGCGGTGTTTTTGTAAATGTAATTGATATCTCATTTACGTGCTTCTTTTCCGGCGCCCCGGCGAGGCGGGCGACTTTAAGCCAGCGTGTGAGTACCCGGCCTCGAGGGAGTCGCTAAGCGCTCCCTCGCAGAGCTCTGCCCGTTCCGAGCGGCTGAGGGTTTCCAGACACCGGTTTTCACTTACATCAGAAGGCAGAATGGGAGTCGTCACTTCTTTTGCAATTCTAGCTCCTACCTTGTCTGGCGGCGAGGGGCTCCGCTGTCCGGGGGCTCTCTCCGCGACTGCTGGGCGGCTGCTGTGCGCCGCCGCCTCCATGCCTGTCTTTTGGCCCTACGGGCCGCGGCGGTTTGCGGAGCTGAAATTGACTCCGAACGCCCCCCGCCCCCCGGGGGCGGGGTTTGGTTGCCTCCAGGTGTTTTTTCTTCGATCTTGCAATCCGAAGGGTTGAGTCGATTCAAAATGAGGCTCCTGTTCGCATGTGAACAAGATCACTAGTGCAGGTTGGAGTCTTTCACCCGCTGGTGTTTAAACGGCAGTCTTGGAGGCAGCTGTGGTACTTTGACCGCTGCGTGCAACCAAGGAGCTGTGGCTCAGTGATACGGCTTGTGCCTTTGGTAGGAACAGCCCTCACAGGCCGGGAGTTCGAATCCGGCCATTGCTGTGGTAATATCCCTAGTTGGGAATTTTTTCGATGCTGTGACGCTTCGGGCAGACCCTGATGCAGAGGTCTAGCCCGGGACTATTCCCAGCCTCGGCGGGTCTTGGGTCCCCGAAATTCCACAGTCCTGAGAATTCTCGCCTGGGTGCCGCTTCCAATCTGTGGTGTCCCACTCTGCATCTCCTCCTCGATGAGTCCGGGGTTCGTTCCTCGGTGAGGCCATTTCTGTGCTGCATCACTGGCACGATGTGAATGCCGTTTTTACTACTGTTATGGGCCTGCCTTTGCTGTGGCCCTGTAGGGCCGGGCGGTTGACATAGACACGAAGTGTGGGGGTAGTGTTTGTACCTTCTTCGTGCGGCCGTGGGCCTATGACGTTGCCTCATGTACAGAGTGCCGGTGCTTGTCTGGCGCGCTCTGAGGGGGCGCGGTGCGACATGGGGACAGTCCCCCTTGTCCGTGTTCCCTTTTTCTGGCGCCCTGGGCGCCCTGGGCCGTCGGGTTGAGCCTGTCGCGAGTGTTCCGCTCGTGTTGTCCCGTTATGCGGCTGTGGAGATGCGGATCAGACCCTGGTGCAACGGGGTTCGATTCCCCACCTCGGCGTTATCCCAGGGTTCAGTTGGTGCCCCTGGGCATGGCACTCCCCCTTGGACCTCAGGGACCGGGTTGGGTCTTTCGGCTTGTGTCTCAGTGGGTTGATGCGTCTACTGCGGGGGCTAGTGTTGGCCTCGTGGCCGCAGGTTCACATGCCGACGGGCCCACTCGGCTTTTCGGCCATCAGTGGCCAGTGTGATTCTTTCCGTTGAATTGGGTCACAGCTGACATCTGTTATTCAGCGCCACGATTCCCGTAGGGGTGAATGGGGGTTGTGCGCGATTTTTTCGCTGCATGTTGCGCTTCTGTGTCGGCCGGCTTGGCCCCTGCGCTGTTCAGGGGAGGTCGTCCCGCCCTTACAGGGGTGGGGGCCTTCGGCGGGTCCGGGCCCGAGTTTCGGCGGTGACCTGTCTCATGATGGTCGGCCGCTCCCTGTCTCTTCCTTGGAGACTGACTTTCGGCCCTCTCTCTCCAGGGAACCCCTGGGGGGGGGGGGGGCGGTTGCCTCCGTTACAGTCCGTACTGGGACATGACTGTCCCGGTTCTCGGGCTCTTCGGGCCTGCGGTCCGGTCTTGCGGATTTTCCGCAAGGGACTTGATTCGACCCCCGGCACCGGAGGCTGGTTAGCCCTGCACCACTTGCCTCTGGGCTATAGCTTGCTTTTCCTTCCCGTAGGCTCCCAGTGCAGGTGTGCCTGCGGGTAGCTGAGCACTGTGCATTCACGGGATGTCCATTTGGTACCCACCGTCTCGGCGGGTTGGGGTCCCCGCTCCTTCCGTTATCTCTCCTGTAGGATTTTCTGGGTCCATGGATTGGCCTGTGGGGCCGGCCTGCGTGTGAGGGTCTCCGCTCTCGGTTGCGGGTGCTTCCGTTGAGCTTGCCTTCGGGCCCGTGCGGGGGGGGTGCTAGGCTCCTGGCCCGCCTGGTGGATCCTGTTCGCCGGGTGGGGGTCTTGGGGTTCCCTGTCTGGCCGTGGCTTCCTCACGGCCTCGTCCCCCCCCCCTCCTACCCTCCCCATGGTTGGGTGGCTTCACAGCTGGCGGTGTCTCTCAGCCGTCGGCTTCCGGGCCTGTGTACGGTGGTCCCTTCGGTCCTCGTCTCGGGCTGGCCCTCCTTCGGGGGGGCGTGTGCCTGGTCCCGGGACTTCCCTCTGGTTCTTTCAGGGGGGGGTGGCGTCCTTTGGCGCCGGGTCGTTTGGGTTCTCCGGCGGCCGCTCAGCTCCTCGTGCTTCGGGGGTTGCTGGATGTCTACCTGGCGGCCGTCTTTTTGCTGTGCTCGCTTCAGCGGCACTTTTACTAATCTGGGTTGAGGTGACTGGCTTGGCCCCGGCACGGTTTCGGGTGGCATTCCCATTGCCGGTGCCTAGGTCCCCGGGTGTTGCTCGGGGTGGGCACCGGTCCTGGCCCTTCGGGCTGTCTTCCCCCGGGGTCCGACGGAGTCGGGTCTGGCCTTCATGGCATGGTCTCGCCCTGCCCCGGTGGTGTTTCGACGCCTAGGGCCTCGGCTCGGTCTGCCTCCGAGGTCTCTGTTCACGAAGGGGGGCTCGGCCCTCCGCCCCGGGTTCTGCTCCTCCTTCCGGGTCCTTATTACCTGTCTTTCGCGTGGCCTTTCGGTCTGCTGGGCGCATCTCCCCCGTGCCCTCTGGGATCGCGGTTCCTCGGCAGGTGGCGCTTGGGCAGGGCCGGGGTGCATGGCCTTGTGTTGGAACGTTGCAGTGGTGTGGTGCCTGGCACCCGCGCGTGGTTGCCACGCAGGTCGTGGTGCGTTCCTGTTTTTGGTTCCCGGCGGGGTCCACCGCCCCGGGTTCCGTCTCCTTTGGCCGAGCTGGCGACTCGAGCCTCCTGGCCGATCCCGGTTCTTCCCGTACGGTGGTTGGGTCCCCCGCTCTCGGCGTCGGTGTTGAGCCGGCTCTGGTCGGCTGGCCTGCCTCCTTGTGCAGGCCTGGTTCTGGAGCGGAGGACGCTGCTTGCTCGGGGGTTGTGGCTTGCTGCTGGGTTCCCGCAGGTAGTCCGGTGCTCGCTTCGGCAGCATGTATACACACGGCTCCTGCGCTAGGAGGACGCGCGGATTCGTTGAGCGTTCCATGTTAGTGGTGAAGTGTGACTCGTGGGCGGCAGTCCCGGTGGCTGAGATTGGTCCTGGACCGGGGTTCAGTTCCCCGCCTCGGTGGGTCTTAGGCCTACTTGCTTCCATGGACTCGAGAATTCTCATTCCGGTACCTTCTCGTCTCACAGGTTCACGCCCTGCTACTCTGGGCAGAGGCTTGCTTAGTCTCCACTAGGGCCCCTTGCGGCGGGATGCCTGACTCTCTCCTGGTATCCTGCTGGGGTTATCTCGCTGGGGTATCCCAGGTCGGGTTCCCGAGACACGCTCCTCGATGCCTTTGGGTGATACGTGCGCTAGGCTCATCGCAATACACTTGCAGACTCCCTCTCTCGTTCTACGAGCTCTTCGGGTCCGCCCTTTTGGGCCCCGGCCCTCGGTGGCTCTGCGGTTCCTCGCCTGTCAGGTGATCTTCCCTGGGGGCGAGGGTGTCTGCTGGGCGGTTGGGCGTGCGGGGGTCGTTCCTCCGCTCCCTGCCCGTCTTGCGGGTTTTGCCGGACGGGGTTGTTCCTCCGGCATGTCCCCCGTGTCCTTCCCGGGGTCCCTTCCCCGGGGCCTCGGACTCAGGTGGTATCTTTGCCGCTGTTTCCGGCCTACGTGGCCGCTCCCTTGTCCGGGCTGGTTGTTCGGCGTGCTGTTTTGGCTTCTCTTAGCCGCACGTTTTTCCTTTCCCGGTGGGATGACCAGTGTTATGCCTTTTGGGCCCGTTTCGTTCGGGCCGCTAGCCCTCGTTCCTCCGTGGTTCACGGGCTTACACAGGCTGGCATCCTTCCCTATGCTTCGCTGGGGTCGGTGGATCCGGCGGGGGCCCAGGGTCGGTCGGCGAGGTGTGGCTCTGTTCCCTGGGCCCCCTTAGTGGGTGTCTCCTCTGTGGAGTTTTGGTCTGACTTCGGCGTGGTCATCACCCGCCTGGTACGTGGGTCTCTAGCGGTCCCGGGGGGACATCGCTGGGGCCGTTCTAAGTGCTGGAGCTGCGACTCCTGGTTGGCCTCCTTTTCCTGGAGGTCTTGATTTCAGGTTTCCTGTGGTCCCTGTTTTCTTTTCAGTTGTTTACATCAACCTTGGGTTGGTTTCTCTGCATCACCATGTGGTGTTGTGGTTATGGTGGTCAATGAAGCCTTGTTGGCTTGGGTATTTGCTCACTATGTAAATCATGTGGCGAGGAAGACTTACGAGGAGGTAATGCCCCGGTTACTTACCGGTAATCTTCATTACTCCGAGTATAGTCTTCCTCGCCACATGAGTTCCCTCCCCCCCTCCCTGTCTGGCTATCGGCTTCATTGTTTGCTTGGTAGATCAGGCTGATTGGTTGGGCCGGCCCGCCTCTTATAGAGGTCAGGTGGGACTGGTCGGCCATGTTGGGAGGGGGTGGGAGGTGGTTTCTTTTTGCTTTGGAGGGTTCTGTTGTGGAGCTAAAGCTCACTATGTAAATCATGTGGCGAGGAAGACTATACTCGGAGTAATGAAGATTACCGGTAAGTAACCGGGGCATTAAGTGAACAAGGATGAGATCAAGACATTTTAAAAACAATTACACAGTGCAAACAAAAGTGGAGTCTTCAGTCATGGTGGAAGAAACCATTGTAATAGATACCGAATTGTCTGGTGTCCAAAGTCCAACATACTCCTCCCATGAGATGTGGAAAATTGGGCCGTAATAGTCCACAAAGGGAATGTGAAGCACACGCAGGAGGACATTAGGGGCAAGGTTTCTTCCTGGCGGTGGGTGTCCTGCCATCCCCACCTCCTGGATTTTTGGGTGGATGTCCCCTCTTTTTGCCAGAGGGTGGATCTGGAGCTGCTGAGACAGGGACGCGTGCAGGTGTGTCATCCTCTGACAAGTCCTCTCTTCCTGTGGCGGTGGAAGATGTTATCGGCTTGGATGTTTTCTGCCCACAGGAAGGGGTTGTTGTAGGTGGAAAAGGCTGCAGACTGTAGTGTTGATGTCTTGCAGCATCCCAACAAGGAGGCCATGTTGCTCTTGATGCCACCTACCTGAGTGTGCATGTTGGCCATCTCAGCATGTATGCTGGCGACCTCCTGGTATTCGTCCCTCTGTAGCTCCTTCATTTCCCGGATTTAAGTCAGTACCTGGCCCATGACACTTTAGGAGTCCTGGTAGACTCCCATAACTTGGTTGATAGCAGCCTGGGTGTAGGGTCCCCAGTGGGCTCACCCTGTAAGCCCACAGTTATCCTCCCACTATGCCTACCCCCATGGGGCCTGTGCCCTTTGCACAGACTGCACCCTCCCACTGGGTCCTGGTTCCTCAGTGACTCGGTTGGTGATAACTGCCTTACAATCCAGAACTGTGGGGCACAGGATGGGACTGACTGTACTAGGTGCACAGGTTGGGGTTGCAGTGTGTAGCTGTGTTGCTGCAGCTGTGGTGAGAGGTGTTGTGGGCAGAGTGAGCCCCACAGTTGCCGTCTGCCCAGGCTGACCAGATGGGCCAGGACGGTCATCCCTGTCCACCTCTTCAGAGCATTCTCATCACTGAGGGCTTCATTCTGGGGTGGAGAGGAACTCTGTTTGGTTTACAACCTCTGTGCCGGTGCTGTGGCAGATTGATCTGTTGAGAAATAGAGAACATTGTTATTGGTGAAAGTTTCTGCATTAACATCCACTTTGAATGCATCAAAGTACAATGGGGACCTAGAATGAAACAAAATAGATAGAAATTAGTATTGTCATCTATTTGCATGGAGTTGAAGTTGGGTACTAGACATTTGAAGACATTTAATAAATGTAGTAGATTTCATCAGCTCATTAGATATGCAGATATATGGCATTTTAGCTTTAGGGATAGACATGACATTTCCAAAACTCTGCTACAAACACAGTGTAATCATAATATGTGTCCATTCCAAGGCCTAGGTGTGTATAATGCCGGCCAACACACAGCTTGATTATATATTTAGCATTGTTTATCATGTGAGCAGTCGCGGCTTGCATGACTTATGGGTGTGGTGGTGGATGGGGGGTCGTGTGGCGGTTCGTCCGGGGGACGTTACATTTGTTTTAAAACATATCTTACCCGATCCCACGCTGCCTCCGCTCCTGGGCAGGTCCTGTTTCCTGGAACAGGAAGCATGCATACTCCCTCCCCTCCCCTAAGCCAAAAACAAAGCTGTAATGGCAGCGTTGTGATTGGTGTGGACAGCGCCCTGCCGGACGCCTGTAGGTACGCCATTTTCTCTATGTAGGCTGCATGCAAAATGTAGAGTGTGCATGACTTGTATGTCGGACCCAGGGGGCTGGCCAAACAGTCAGGGCCCATAATTGTGCAATCCTCCCGATAGGCATACCCTCTCGCCCACCCCCAACCAGGCATACCCTGCCTTCTGCTTTCTCGCAGCACCAGGAGCAGAAACATAAAATGGTATATAAAATACCATTTTATGTTTCTGCTTCTCGCACTGCGAGAAAGGAGGGGGGCGAAGTACCTCATCCCTAATGGAGGAGCAGCCCCTGTATATGAGGAGTGCAGAGTCAAGGGGTCACCTGGCACTGGTAATCAGCGGAGTTTCCTTCATAGCGTACATATATTAGAGGTATACCATTGTTAAGGTGTCACTCATGCCATCAATCGTTTCAGTTGATATCTGAGTGGGGCACTGTCTGTACATTGCATAGTCCATGATGAGTGAAGATCAGTTGTAACATGACAGACAAGTGATAAGGGGCAGAAGCAGCTTAGCATATTGATTAGAGTTGCAGTGACCAGGCCTCATGGTAGTTTTAGTCACTTCAATCTCTCTTTACCAACACTTGACAAATGGTGACCTGCATGATGAGTGGAGATCAGTTGCAACATGGCAGATAAGTGAGAAGGAGCAAAAGGAGTCCAGAATCTTGGTTAGAGTTGCAGTGGCAGGGCCTTGTGGCAGCTGTAATCACTTCAATATCACTTTACCAACACTTGTACCATACCTATTGGCAACATGCATTTGGGATAGACCATGCTTTTAAATATTTACACATATCAAGGGTCCTGGATTTATATTTATATGGTAATCCACTTACACACAACATTGAAACATGGGGCATGGCAGGAAGTTGGATACTGGTGCTCTTATATGCAGCAAAACACCCTGATGCAGACAAACCAACATCTCAGGCACTTTGAGTATTGCATATTAGGAAAGTAGATAGAGAGCACAATGGCAAAAGCAGAGTTCAGAGCAACCAGGACATTGTTATATTGTGACAGTTATTGAAGTGTAACTTACCAGAGTCCACTCCCCAAGGTATTCCTGTCATGCCATCAGAATGCAGGATGGCCAAAACCTTCTCTTTCCAGGAACAGAATTGTAGTGGAGTGCTGGCAAGGTCACCGCCAGTCCTCTGAGCCTCCAGGTGGTGGTTGTGGTATCGGGTACGCACCCTCAACCTGAGGTCATTCCACTGCTTCCTAATGTCGTCCTGTGTGCGCAGGGTGGTACCAACAGCATTTACTCTGTTGACTATCCTGTCCCACATTTCCGTTTTACTTGGGACCTAATATTTGTGGCTCTACTCTTATGATTTCATACACCATGACTGTCAAATCAGCCTCAGTGAAGCAGGTTTTTTTTGCCAGGCATGTTGAAAAAAAATGCGAGTGACTATATAAAAGGAAAAGCAATCAAGTGATACAGGTAAAAAGGTGCAAAACAAAAATTACAGGAGATTAGGAGTGCTAAATGGGACAATGAAAAAGGGGTGCCTTATCTCACATTGGAGACAATGGTGTTGTCTGTCTTGTGGGTTGCAGTTGAGAAGCAAAGGATGCTGGTCAGGGATGGGGTGTGTTTTTTAGTGTGATTTGCAGGCGTGTCTACTTGACAAAGCACATCAGTTGTGTCATTTTTAAATCCATCCTTTGGTCACTATTGTGTTTTTTTTTTGCATGTGTAATGTGGTGGTCTTTCGTTGTTGGGTACCCGCTGATTGCTAACCGCCACTGAGAGACCGCCAGGACGACTTTGTAGTCGTAATACAATGGGCAGGTAGACTGCAGGTCTGACGGCGTCCGTGGACGCAACACCAATATTACAGACTGTTGCTGTCCCGGCGGTGTTGAAGGCAGCACAACTCATAATAGCGCAGTGTCATAGATGACGCAGATGCAGCGTTTGAGCAGTCGGACTGTCAATCTAGTAATCAGGCCCTAAAGGGGTGACACTTACTATTTCTACTGTAAACTTGGGGAACATGTTGAAAATTAGAGTGTTGACATTTACTATTCCCACTCCAATATAAACCATTGTGAGGAAGGTGTTGGACAGTTAAGGGATGACATTTATTAATCACACTCCATCCTAGACAAACGTAGGAAAGGTGTTGGACAGTAAAAGGGTGAGATTTACATTCCAATCTAAACTAACTTGGGGAAGCTGTTGGACACTAAAGGGGCGAAATTCACCTCCAACTCAAATGGAAACAAACTTAATGAAGGTGTAAAAAACTTTAAAAAGCAAATTAATTAAATCCATTCAAAATAAAACTTTTAACCTACAATATAATATTTTACAAATACATAATTAATACTACACATTATCACACTTAAAGACGTTATATATATTTATAAAATTTTATATTATCACACACTAATTTAAGCTACTAATATTTGTATTAAAAACATGCAAAAAATGATTTTTTAATTAATGATAACATTTCCAAAAACATCACAAATATTTTCTACCGTTAAAAATAATATTTTGAAGTACAACTCCAATTCATTTTTTAAAAAAATGCTTTCTAAAAAATCACAAAATAATACACTTTTTTACATTATAACACTGTGTATTTTTTTCCCTTTCAAAATATTATTTAAACAAATGTTAATTAATAATGTTAATTTAAACATATACATATAAATCCAAATACAACAATATTTAAACATTTTTAAACATATTTTAAATATTCTTAGATATTTACTATTTTATTTTGAAGAAACATTTAAATGTATCTAATTTTACATTAATTTAAAATATAATATAAAAAAATACATTTTGAAATGAATTCAAAAAAATTGCATGGCTAGAGATTTATCAATTAAAACTTAAAAATTATATTATCCATTTTTTTAAAATCATTCCAACCTTATCTCTCATTAACCAACCTCCTGCTACTAAAAGAAAATGGCAATTCTTAAAAAAATACATTAAAACAATTGAAATTCACAAATTATAACAATTTATTCAATAAAAATTATTATAAAACTAAAATATAAAAAATATGAACACAGAATTAAAAAAATGACACTACATACTATCCTGCACTAAAAACGATATATTTTGCACTGATGATATTTACTACATCGATATTTTTAACATCGATATTAAAAGCAACACTTAAAATTATATTTTTACCTTCAACATTCATGTCCACAATATATACGAGATCCCAATATTCTCGACACAATATTTCTGCAACCCAGTCAGGTGTAACTTCGAATCATTGGCTGTGAACCCCACATATGTCAATTGTTGAGCTAGTGGAAAACCGGTATCCCGACCTCTGAAGATCCACCGCCATCACTTGAACACCCAAGTTGGTGAGAACAAAGAGATGCACAGCAAATTGAAAATGCTTTTGGTCAACCTTGATCTGGAGGTAATATTGGTGGGACTGCAGGACAGTTAAAGGCATTTGAAAATGCATAACCTGCAGGTCCAAGGCCCCAATCCAGCTGCCCAGCTCCAGGACTGGCTGAGCCTGGGCCAGTGTGAGCATTTTGAACGTGAGGGTAACAACCCTTCTCTCTTTCAGAGTCCGTATTCCTGTTGATGGTTTCTTTGGAGAGTAAGCATCACCAAACTAAAGTGGCTTGATGTTAATGCCACAGGACAGGGAGACAGGGAAGCTCAATGTCCCTGGTGACCTGTGCATTGCCTGCCAGATCCCCAACCACAGAATGCCTGGGATGTCACCAGAGGGGGAGGAGTCCCTGAAATTTATGGTGCGCCAACCCTCTGGAGTAGCTTCAAAAAGGCCAGAATTGATGGGGAAGTTCTCTGGCAGCATCCAGAGACCCAAAGAATGCACTGCGGATCAACTTTCCCTAAAAGTGTTCTAAGGCAGAGACAGCTTTTTTGCCAAATAAGCATGATCCATCATAAGGCATACTCACAAGGAATGACTGCAAATCTCTTGAAAAGCCTACAGATCACACTCACACATGGCGATGGAGCAGTATACTATTGTTGATTGTTCACACCAAACAATTGGTAGTATCCAGGCAATACAAATGATGTATTTGTCTCATCCTAACCATCCTGAATGGTGTGAGTAAGGTAGGCCTGAAACTCTTCTCAAACCACCAACAAAATCTCGCAGGCCATGTTCCAGAGGCTATGCATACATCATTCTAAGAGGTACATCGTGTTGACCAATCTCAGGGCAAGGATAGACCAAAGAGAACATCAGTTTCCCAAACATCTCATTTATTTCTGACTCACTGACCGAGGGGGTAATGGGAAATGAATTCGGATTCAACTTGCTGGCGGAAGCTCTGACCCCCAAACTCTCAGGAGTAGGATGCTGCATAGGGGTTACCGGCACCATTCTGTGGCATCTGCCCACCAACTGTTAACTAGTAGGTTTAGGCCAAGTGCCCATCCGAATGTCAGTTAGGGCTTCATTGAATGGTAGTAAGGGCTCAGAGGAAGACGGCCAAGGTTGCAGGATTTCTGTAAGGACATTGAACAAATTACTTTGGTAATGCCTTATGTGATAGAGACTCTATCTAGCTGTAGATTCCTTACCTTAGAATATTCCCAGACGTCAGACTGGATCTGGAATTCTTTTTGCAGTCCCCTTGAGCACTGGAAGGGGGCATTTTTGGGCTCCACGTGGCAGTGTGGGCTTTACCTGCTCCAAAGTGACATGGGCCACTTCAGCACACGGCCATGCCTATATAGGTGCCACGTCAGCACACTGACCTCAGTTCATGACAGTTTTCCTGCATCAGAAGTACAGAGCCAAATTGAGATGAAATGACCAATGTGCAAAGGTGAGGACCTGAAGGATTTTTATGAGGTGAGAATTACAGTTTTCAGAATGGGGAGGATTTCAATGGAATCTGTGGCTAGATAGAGTTTCTACCCAATAAGGCTTTATGAAAGGTGAGTAACTTGTTCATCTGAAAGAGACTTCTAGTTGCAGACTCTTTACCTCGGACTAGATACCAAATCAATCTCTCCCTGTACACTAAGAATTCCTGAAGGAGTGAATGTGGAAAATGTCCCTCTCTTTGGATTTGACTACCTAGGCAGTAGTGTTTGGCAAACGTGTGCAGCGATACCAACAAAACTGCCTGACTGATGTCCAGAGCTGGGACACCTCAAGCTATTGCAGTGGTTGCTGCTTTAGCTTTGATAGAACATGCCCTCAAGCCTTCAGGGGGTTATTTCTTACCCATTGTGTAGCAGTAGCATATTTTTATACAGAGGTCAATCCATCTGGAAATAGTTCTCTTGTGACTGCCTTTCCTTTTTTTGCACAAGCAAATCCAACAAAGAGTTGATCGTCCACCAGAAAAAAATTTGTACGATCCATGTAGAATGACATTGTTCTTTTTTAATCCAGGTGGTGGAGTCTGACCTATTCCTCGGTAGGATGTGGGGGAGCAAAGAAAGTATGCACTGTGATGTTCTGGCTGACGTTAAAAGGTGTAACCATCTTTGGGAAGAAGGAGGCATGGGTCCTAAGCACCAGCTTATCCAGGGAAAAAGTTGTGTACGGTGGATTAACAACAAGTCCCTGCAATTCCCTAACCCTCCTGGCAGATGTTAGGGCCACAAGGAAGACTGATTTGTTGGTAAGCAGTCTCGGAGGGTAGCTTTGCATTGCTTTTATTGGTGAATATTTTTAGAAGGTGAGAACTAAATTTAGATCCCATTGGGCAATGATGAAAGATTTAGAGGGAACCATGAGCTGTAAACATGTCAGGAAACAAGTCACAAAAGTTGACTTGAAGTGGGAGCATTGATCTGGCAACCACAGGAAGGGCTGACATGCCAGACAGGTACCTTTTAACTGTGCTCCCTTTCTGGGCAAGGGATAAGGAAACAAAAGAACAGCAGAAAAGGGTGCAGACAAAGGATCAACAGATTTGGCAGCACACCAAGTCACAAATGTGTCCCATCAGATAATACCCTCAACTGTTGCTGCTTAGTCTCCACACATGTAGGTGGAGAATGTGCAGGTTTGGGTGCAACACCCTGCCCTGTGGCTGCAACAGGAAGTCCACCCAGAGATGCAGTCAGATTGGAGGACAGAAGCTCATGCGCAGAGTTCAGGTCACCAAACTCTCCTTGCCCTATCTGGAGTCACTAAGATGACTTGGGACTTGTCGTCCCTGTTCTTCTTGAGAAGTGATTTCGGCGGAAAGGCATTCAGGAGTCCCAATATCCACTCAAGATGAAATGCGTCTCTGAGCAATAGCCTCCTTAGAAACACCAGAGCACTGAACCATTGACATTGCTTGCTCTTGGTGGTGGTGAATACATCTAACAAACTTTCACATCAATCTCTGAAGAGACCTTGTACGCCATTCGTGATCTGTGATGCATCAATGGGTGAATTCATCTGCTCCAGCATCCAGCGAGCCTGCCAGATGTTGAACCACTAGGAAGAGACCTCTGAAGAGACCTTGTACGCCATTTGTGATCCTTGATGCATTAATGGGTGAATTCATCTGCTCCAACATCCAGCGAGCCTGCCAGATGTTGACCCACTAGGAAAATGCCCTGACATTCAAGCCATTTCCAGAGACACAGGGCCTTTTGACAATAGGACCAAGATCTCACTGACCCAGCTTGTTGCATACCACATGGCGGTAGAGTTGTCCCTGAACATCTGAAATAGCCTTGCCTTGGTGGAAGGAAGAAAAGCATTTAATGCCAGGAAAATCGCTCTCAGTTCCAACAGTTTTATGTGGAGCTGAGATTCCTCCAGAGACCAGAGTCCTCTGATCTCTACCTCTCCCAGATGGCTGCCCTAAACCAGTAGTGACGCCTTTGTCAAAACAGTGACCTCTGGTAGAGGAAGGGAGAGGGGTCTGCTTCTGACCCAGTTGTGGTCCATGAGTCACCACTGCAGATCTTTTGCAGTTCCCTCCAAAATCTGCACCAGGTCACAGAGATTCCCCATATGCTGAGCCCACTGGGGCTTCAGCTCCCACTGCAAAGCCCCCATATGACAACTAGCTTGTTGTACCAACAGGACACAGGAGGCCATTAAATCCAGCATCCTCAGAGTCAGCCTCAACGAAATCCAAGACAGAGGTTGAAACATGGGAATCATATTCCAAATTTCCTGAACTTGCTGTTCCGGAGAATAATACCCAAACTGAACTGAATCCAAAACATCTCTGATGAAAGGGATCGTATGAGGGGAAGTCATGTGTGACTTCAGCATGTTGATAGTGAACCCCAGCATAAGCAGCAGGTCCAATGCAATTTGGGGGGCAGACATGCTTCATGGGACAAGCCCATCTTCAACAGCCTGTCATCGAGGTAGAGGAAGATTGGTACCCCTGACCTCTGCAGATGTGTTGCAACCACCACCATCACTTTGGTGAACACCAGCGGTGTGCTGGTAAGCCCAAAGGGGAGCACAGTAAACTGATAATGCTCTTGGTCTACTGTGAACTGCAGGTAATGCCTGTAGACGGGCAGGACAGGAATATAGAAGGTATCCTGCAAATCCATTGCTGCCATCCAGTCTCCAGGGTGGAGGTCAGAGAGTACCTGAGCCAAAGTGAGCATTTTGAATTTAAAATTTTTCAGGAGGTAAATGAGAGAGCATACGTATAGGATAGAATAGAGTCCTACATCCTTCTTCGGCACCAGAAAATAGCGGGATCAACAACGACAACATACTTCTGATGCCAGCACCTCTTGATGGCTCTTTTGGCCAGAATAGCCAGCATATCCTGTCACAAGGGTGATAAGTGGTCTTCTGTCAGCCAATCATAGAACAGTGGCAAGGGTGGTGGGGACTCGTGGAATAGTAAGGTTGAGCACCGTTGGACAACCTGGAGCACCCATTTGTCCAAAGTGATCTCTTTACTTTGAGACAGGGGGTATCAAATCCTGCCACCAACAGGGTGCCCATGATAGTATGAGGGTATATTAAAGAGGCTTTGAAATTGCGGCTGCCAGGAGGTGGTTGATTGGATCAATCTCTATCTCTGATTTCCACTACGCTTATAGGAGCCACGGCTACGCAAGTTCTGAGGTGGCTTTTGTGCCTCTGGTGGAAAGGATGAAACTGATAGTTCCAACTGCAGCCACAGAAGAAACGGCAGGCGGAATGTGGCTGTCGCGCGCCCATGGTGAGCCCAAATGACCTAGAGATGGTCCTGTTGTCTTTAAAGGGCTCAAGCATCAAATCCGCCTTATCGCAAAAAGATGATCCCCATCAAAGGGCATGTCCATAAGCGATGCCTGAACATGTCCCAAAAAGGTAGTAGTTGTCATCCAGGCATGACATCTGAGCACCAGAGTGTAAGCAATGACTCTGCCCTATTGAGTCAGTCGTATCCAATCGGCATCCTATTGTAGACTTTGCCACATCTCTTCCATCAGCAATAGCTTGGGAGAGTATGGTTCAGGCCTCCTCCGAGACCATAGGCAACACTTGTGCATCTGTATCCCATACAGTATGGGAATATTTGCCCAATAAGCATGCACCGTTCACGAACCAGAGGTCCAGGCTGGTGGAAAAGAATCCTCTTGTCAAAGGTATCCAGCCTCTTTGATTCCCTATCTGGTGTTTTGGTAGGGAGCCTGCCGGCGATTTTTCTTAGAAGTTAAGGACTGGACTACCAGGCTCTCAGGGGTGGGATTCCGGGTGAGAAAGGCCAGGTACCCAGATGCAGGGCGTTGCCTTGAAGATGGTCTTGAGCACAAGGGTCCCTGTCCAGTGCGTGGCCCAGGCCCGAGCAAGACATTAGTGAGGGCTTCATTAAAGGGAAGTAGGGGTTCAAATAAGGACACCCAGGGCTGAAGCACCCTGTCAAGACCTTGGTCTTGACCTTGGTCTTGACCTTAACCATGAGCAGCTGAAGGTCCAGGACTTCAGCTGCCCTCTGGACTACCTTTGCAAAGGAAGCCCCTTCCTCCATAACAACTGTGAAAGAAGAGAGGAGGCCAGTGTCTGGTGAGGTGCCCTGACCGCTAGCAGTGGTGAAGTCCTCATACTAGGCAGCGTCAGTAGTGGACTCTGCTTAGAGGTCAGAGTAGCCATTGGGGTGGGCGGAACTCACGGAGTCTTACTCCATGGAATTGCTAAGGGTTACATAAAAACTTCTTGAGATTCCACAGAGTTCCGCCACCCGAGTTTTCAATACTGCGTAGATTCATGTTTAAATGCATTACAAACATCATGCTTAGTCTTATAGGGGCATATTTGAGTTTGGGAGCCCATTAGAAAACGCATCTTCACTTAAAATCAAAAGAGTAAATTTTCTATAGTGCCACATTCAGCACTGGGCCACTCCTCCCATAAAAAAATAATAATAAAAGAAAACTACCACAAAGAAAGTTGGAAGGGTTACAAGGGGTTCATGTCAGACAGCATCTCAACACCAAGAGTGCACAAAGCATAAGGGCCTTAAGGAAGAGCTTTACTATGCAGCTCCCATCCAGTGATTCATGTCCGACTGCGGTGACAAATGTGTTCCCTTTCCAACCCATAAGCTTTTTCTCCTGATTAACCTCCACGAAAAATGGGTAGGACAGGCAGCACAGGCTGAGTAGAACGACAGATCAACTTCTTACATGGCAGTAGCGCTTCCGAAAAGAAGCTGCAATTGAAGAGTGATGCTTTTAAGGTCAAGTATGTGGCTCAGAAATGCGCAGCCTCGAGTATCAATCCCCCTCTGGTCACAAAAGACTATTTACTCAGAATCGTACCAAAAAACAAAAAGGGGGAACCAACTTAAAAACTCATGACTACAGCAAAGCAGTAATAGTTTGTTTTTTTTGCAGATTTATATAGCCCAAACCGGACCCGAAAGTATTTGAGCACTTTACATGAGCACCAGTTACGTCACACAAGGACACATTCATTTTCTGGTAGGCGCCAGGAGATTAAGTGATTTGCCCAGAATCACATGATGCTGAGCCGACACCGAAGTTCAAACCCAGTTCCCCAGCTCCAAAGTCGGCAGCTTTAGCCATAAGCTACATCCTCTCCCATAGTTACATAGTTGTGCTTGTCCTGAGGAGCCAAGATGGTCCTTGACATTTTTTGGAAAGAAAAGGGGCTTCCTTGTGTTCCTTCCCCAATTGTAGGGTAGCTGACACTAGCGACGTCCATGCTCAGGGAGTAATTTTTTTTTTTAAAGCCTCCCTCAGCGTTGCTTTTTGGGCATTTTAAGGTTATGGTTGGATTAGATTGTCCAGAAGGGCTGGGTGGCTTCCAATGTTTCAAGACTCCAGCCATATTTATCTGGCCTTAGCAAATGTCAACATTTAACTAGGTCTGAATCAGTCACTCATTTGAGTTTTTGTCTGATGCCTAATAGGTCTGCCTGGCCACCCACCCTGCCGTGATTGCATGGCACATGAATAGTCACAGAGGGATACCAAAGGCCAGTGTCTTCCCAGGGCTTGCCCGAGGTACTGTTCTGAACTGCTTTCACTCTGAGGATGTTTATTTTTCCAAAGTGTGGAACATAATTTCAGTCCTGGAATTACTGGATGCATTCCCAGCAGGTTACTCCTGTGCGAGTCAGTGATCTGTAAAGTATCTCCTTGTCTGTCATGTAGTAGATGGATGTTAAAACATTGCCTGTCACTTAGATGTTTTCCCCAGGCCTAGCTTCAGCATGTTTTATTAGAATATTAAAAGTGCGGGGCATGGCTTGGACGCCAAAGGAGATGGCTGCGGAGCGTTCGTGGGGGGTTTTCCGCTTCTGTAACCAGCAAATCCTCACAGCTGCATCTGAAATGCGAGGCATCAGTGTATGAAGTTGCCACCACCTGTTTTATACTCTCTGAAGCGTCCTTGCAGTAAGCTGGAGACCGCATTTTGCTTTTGTTTATGCCGTCGCACTTCCCTCAGGGGTTGCGACCGCCATTTTGTTTTTGCCGTGAGGATGATTTTCCTCAACAATGAGTACCAAGGACATTTCTAAGTCTTGGAATTATCAATTTTGAAGTTCTTGATGGTCTTTTAATGTTTAATATTAGCATTTTCAGATTGGAGTTATTCATTTCATATCTCCTCAGGGGGTTTTGAGGTAATTTCTCTAATTTCTTGGAGAATCTAAATATTACCTCACTCATTCTTCCATTGCGACTGGATTTTCTCAGGATAAAGTATATAATATCACTTCTGCTGCTGTACTGTGCATTTCTGTCAAGTTCCTTCAATATTTGTGGTTGCGAGTGCCCCTTTATTCTCACTTTGTGTATGGGGAGAACAAAATCTGCTTGTTGTTCTATCAACAGCTCTACTTCGTTTGTGCTTGATTTTAACCCTTTTTGCGTTCATCAGGATAGCATGGTAGACTCTGAGCAAAGTGTAACAAAGAATACCCCACCCTCAAATATTCCTCTTCCCTGGTCCAGAATGATGTCTAAAATAGCGGGCACTCCTGCCCTTTCATCTGGGAAAAGGGTTAAAAAAGGATTTGCTTTCTACAACCATATCTCCTCTCTCAATCTCTATGGAAATTATCTATGAGGAAATTCAGGCACTCAAGCTAAGCTTACATGAAGGAGACTAATATTTGCCTTCAACAACTAGAGGATAAATGGTCACACATAGAAAATAGGGTTATTCAAGTAGACACTAAAGTGGAATCTTTCCATTCTGTTGCCATTCAAATCCCCTCTATGCAATTTAAGATTTCGCATCTTCAGAAACAGATTGAGAATCTTGAAAATCCTAACAGGTGCAATAACCTACGTATCTATGGTTTAGTAGAGGGACTTGAAGGCCCTAATACTCTCTCCTTTTTCCAAACATTCCTCCCAAACCTTCAGGATATTCCTGATTGTCCGCCTTTGAACATTCAAAGAGCCCATTGTTTAGTTCATGCTCCACAGACTACATATTCATCAAATAAACCAAGAGGAGTCATTCTGTACTTCTTATAATACACTGACTTGTTGAAGGTTTTACAGGCAGTCAAGGTCAAAGTTAGAATTTCCTGGCACAGCTCTACCCTTTTCTTTTCCCAAGACTATGCCAAAACATCAGCAGACAGACTGAAGAATTATTTCGATATGAGGCCAGCACTATGTAAGATCAATGCCGAATTTGGTCTTATCCATCCCTGTCTGTTTAAAGTTACTTATAAAAATAAGACCATGACATACGAAGACCCTTGTCTGCTTCAAAGATTTTTGGACAACTGTAGGCTGGAAGATATGGAAATTATTAGATCTACTGTTTAACGTTTTCAGTAATTCTTGTTAATGTCTAAATGCAGTTCTGGTTATATGTTTCATATGCTTGATGTTCTGTTTTTTGTTATCATTTTTATAACATGTGTTGCTCCTTTTTCTCAGGTACTACCCTTGTCATAAGCTATACATGTGACTCCTTTCACGTTTCTTGATGATATACTTACCTCGTCTCATACCCATTCCCAAGAGTTTCAGTCATTGTACCGTTTCCCTTGTCTGGCTCCACCACTCTCGAATTTTGTGGGTTCTTTTTGGTATGTTAGTTTTTATATTCTATTTATGTGTTTTGTCTCCCTCTTCCTTTTTTCATACATCATGTTTCTGTCTCCTTCTTCTCTTTTCTTTCTTCAGTAATGTTTAATCAATTTCTTGTTTATCTCTAGTGATCCTATTTAATTTTCCTTTACATAGTAACTATTTTTCTATCTTCTATTCTCTTTTTCTTTCTTGGTTTCGAATTTCAATATTTGCATCATATTTAATCTACTCTGATAAGCTGTTACACCTTCAGGTTAATGATGTGTTATTTTTGTTCCTATTTTACATTATTCTCAAAGAATACTTATTATTAATGCTTGTTTAGTATTTTCTAATTTTATTATTGTAATATAGATGGCTTTAAGGTTTATCTTATAGAATGTTAAAGGTTTAAGCTCTCCTATAAAACGTCAAAGGGTTTTATCTCACATTGCCAACTTAAAAGGTGATATTGTTTTTTTGCAGGAAATACATATTTCAGACAAAGAAGTCCCTAAACTTAAAATACAATGGGTTTGAAGTGTTTTTGCTTCTCCAGGCTCAGGGAAACATAATGGAGTAGCTATTTTAGGTCATAGACGCCTTACCATACAAACTATCTCCCAAAATGTGGACTGTGAAGATAGATGGGTTTCAGTTTCCTTACATTTCGATAAAATTCCCTTCACTATTGTAATCTTTATGCACCTACTAATCTGGATAACACATTTTGGCTAGGAGTGTTATCTAAAATGATGACTTATACAGATGATTATTTAATTGTTGGTAGGAATTGTAATATAGTCTTCGATCCCAATATGGATAGAAACTCTGGAGGGCAGATTTACAATAACTGATGCATTCCTGCATATCAGCAGGGATATGCGAGTTAGTGTGCACCACGGCACCGCCACCATGGATGAGCCGCATTTACAATGCGGCGCACCATGGGGCAAAAACGGCACAGATGCGTGACGCATCTGTGCCGTAAAAGCGGGGCATTGCTGGAGTTGCGTCGCAAGCGCGACGCAGCTCCAGCAATGCTCTGGGGGGCCCTATCTTTACAATGATGCGTCAATCCTTACGCCTGCTTCAATCAGGCGCAGGGTTTTGACGCAGCATGGCCTCAAAAGTGACTGAGTGAAATCTTGTATATTTCACTCCGCCACTTTTAGGAGGCGTTCCTGCGCTGGAACGCCCCCCCCCCACCCTGCGCAGGAACGCCTACTTGTGGCGCTGGGCTTTACAATGTGACGCATCTCCCACATGCGTTACGTTGTAAATACCCCGCAGCATGGCGCTGGTTTTGCGTCGCCGCTGCGTCACAAAAGTGATGCAACTGCGGCATAAAAGAGGCACAAGGGGCTTGTAAATCTGCCCCTAAGTCTAGATTTGTCCCTCCACAAATTCATGCTCAATTCAAGTCGACTATATCTCAATGATCTCTTATTGATGCATGGAGATTATGCAGTCCAACATCTCAGGAATACACTTTCTTTTCTCCAGTTAATTTTTTGCAATCACAGGTAGATTATATGTATTTTCTAATTCCCTTGCTCAACAAGTTATCAATTCGGATATTGGATCCATATTGATCTCTGACCATGCCCCAGTTACCTTGGATTTAGACCTCTTAAAACCCTCTCAAGGAATTAAACGATGGAGATTTAACAATTCTCTCCTCCTAGATTTGCACATTACATGTACCTTTGAGCAATTTACTAACACATTTTTCAAAGAAAATGAATGCCCCACCCTATCTCTTCAAATTATTTGGTATACTTTTGAAGCCACTTCTAGAGATTGTATTATTAACTTTGTTTCCCAGAAACAGAAATCTGCTTCTAATAAGCTTAAAGTACTTAACTCACGCATTAAGCAACTAGAATATTCTTTTTATAAATCTCATTCTGAGCATATTTTAAAGGACCTAGGGCCATATGTAAGTAATCCAAATTTACCGATTCTAAAATACCGAATTTTACCGATTCGGTGTTTCATAATCGGTAAATGGTATGTAGGTATTGATTCGGTAAATGTTACCGAATCGGTAAAATTCGGTAAATACCGATTCGGTGTTTACCGAATCGGTAATTCCTATTCATTCCTATGGGCCTGGAGGCCCATAGAAATGAATGGGATGCCATTCACTATTATCGATTTGGTAAATACCGATTCGGTAATAGGGGGTGCATATTCAAGGGTGGCAGGGTGTCACATTGACACCCTGTTGCACCCCTGAATCGTGCATGTGTGCACATGTGGCACAAATACATGTCTGCCACATGGCACTCTTGGAAAAGCACAAATTTGCTTTTTCTAAGCTTTTCGATATTTACCACCAACTTTTAGTTGGTGGTAAATATCGAATCCTTAACTCAGAAATGCACTCACTTGAGTGCTCCCTACATTACGGATTCGGTAATTTACAGAATCGGTATTTTAAGAATTCAGTAATTTACCAATTCCTTAAATTACCAATTCGGTTAGTTACCGAATCCTTAAATTTGGCCCCTACATCTCAAATGACTAATACCGGTCAGTAACAGCCAAAATTCGGTCATTTTGGCCGTTACCGACCGGTATTGGGCTACCTACATATGGCCCCTAATGTCTGCTAAAACTGAGTTTAACACACTCAAATCCAGTGCAAAGTATTTTGGGGGTTAAAATAAAGCAGGAAAACTTCTTGCCAATTATCTCAAAATCAAAAAAGAACATACAAAAATTGATTCTATTTTAATCTCCACTAACCAAAATATACATAAATATGAAGTTATACTTTTGGAATTTACTACATTTTATCAGCCCTCTATACCCCGGAATCTCAATCTAATTCTCAGGGTATTCTCCATTATTTATCATCCATCCCCTTACCTGCACACCCAGATATTGAATTTTCCATATTGGAAAAGGATATTCTAATCCAGGATATCTCTAATGCTATTCGTTTTCTTAAATGTGGCAAGGCTCCTGGGCCTGATGGTTTCACCATTGAATTCTATTCGAACTTTGCTTCACTTCTGTTACCCAAATTTCATAAAGTCTTTCTTTATTTTATATCTTCCCAGGCATTGGGTGTTGATGTGTCTCATTCGCAAGGATAATAAAGATCACATATTGTGCAAAGATTATCACCCTATTTCTCTAATCAACCTAGATTATACAAATTTTGCAAAAATATTAGCTCTCCGCTTGATAAATTACTCCCTCAATTGGTTGGAAGAGAACAATTTGGTTTTATCAAAGGTAGACATATTTCGGATAATGCTGGACAATTGTTTAATGTGCTGGGTAAATTCAAACATTATAACTCGTCTTTGGCAGCTATTTCTTTAGACGCTGAAAAAGAGTTTGATAGAGTTAGTTGGTCTTTTATTTTCTCTACACTTTCTTGGTTTGGTTTTGATCCTAACTTTATTAATTATGTCTCTTTGTTATATTTTTCCCCTAAATCATCTATTTTAATAATAAATAATAATATGGGGTTTTGTAAAGCGCTTGGTGACGCACAGCGGCGTGTCCCCGCGCTGTGGAGCGAGTGCTTGCAGGGAAACTGCAGGGGGGCAGAACCTGTTACCGGGTGAATAGTATTGTTTTTAACTTGGCTCTAAAGATTGGTTTGGATGGCTCAAGACGCAACGCCGCAGGAAGTTTATTCCAGCTTAACGCAGCCAGATGCCTGAAAGATCTTCCGCTCATCCTTGCTTTAGACACCTTGGGCATGGACAGACGCCCCGAGCCGGAAGATCTAAGGGAACGGGAAGGCTCGTATTGTGTCAGCAGTCCCTGCAATGGAAGGGGTGCCCTACCATTGACGATTCGGTGGCAAGTGCAGAGTGCTTTAAATTCCACCCTGCTTCTTACCGGGAGCCAGTGCAGGGTCTGAAGAGCCGCTTTAGAGGCAGCCCTTCTGGGTAGTCTGAGCACCAATCGGGCAGCAGCGTTCTGCAAGACCTGCAGGCGGCTCAGATTCTTATCTAAGGTCCCTAAATCGAGAAGGTTGCCATAGTCCATCTTAGATGTGACTAGTGCATGCACTAGCGTTTGGAGTGCTTTGATGGGTAGAAATTTCAGCACCTTCCTAAGGCTCTTGAGAGTCCCGAAGCAGGATCCAACCACCCGATTGATCTGGGGGCCAAAGGTCAGGTTGGAATCAAACCAGATGCCCAAATTCCTCGCCTCCTGGCAGGGGGTAGGTGTTGGTCCCAGGCATGGCGGCCACCATGCCGACGTCCACGCCGCCTGGCCACCCCCTACGACCAGCACCTCAGTCTTGCCTCCGTTGAGCATGAGGCAGTTGGCGGACATCCAGACTGCAAGATCTTGCATGCACGATCTGAAGATGTCCGCCGCGAGACTGGGCGCACGTGACAGGGAGATGACCAGCTGTGTGTCATCGGCATAAGACACCATGCGCAGGCCATGACTCTCCACTATAGTACGTAGAGATTGAAGAGAGTTGGACTCAGGGATGAGCCCTGCGGCACCCCCTGGTCCAAAGCTACACGCTCCGAATAGAAGTCACCCTGCCTGACTTGAAAGCCTCGGCCAGATAGGAATGATTGGATCCATTTCAGCGCTGCGCCTCTCACCCCTCCTTTACTCAGACACTGTTAATGGTTTTATGTCTCCTTTTTCCCCGCTTTATAGAGGTGTTCGACAGGGTTATCCACTCTCCCCTTATTATTTATACTCACTTTGGAACCATTTTTAATTAAAATTTGTTCTAGCCCACAAATTACGGGTTTCACTTATGGGAACTCTTACCTCAAACTTTGTGTTGATGCCAATGATATTATGGTTTTTATCTCTCACCCGCAATCATCCTTACCAGCTTTTTTATTAGAAGTAGATACATTTGCGTTTGTCTCGGGATATACATTTAATGCACATTAATGTAAAATCCTTCCTCTGAATAAGTTATGTTTTCATGCTGATTTCAGTTCTTCTTCCATTCATTGGAATCCAGCTAAGATTAAATATCTGGGGCCTTATTTATGAAGGCCTTGCGCCGCCGATGCGCCACATTTAAAATGGGAAAAAGTGACGCACTGGCGGCGCAAGGCCTTCATAAATAAGGCCCCTGGGTTTGTGGTTCTCTGATACTGCTAAAGATACTATAACTTTTAATTTGAAAACATTACACACAACTCTTCTTGCACATACATCTCATTGGGATCCCTTGTTTTTATCCTGGTAGGGTCACCTTGATACTATAAAAATGATGGGAGTACCTATTATATTGTTTTATCTTTCAAATTTGCCAGTTAAAGTTTCACAGTCTCAGCTTAAAAAGATATACTCTGTTTTATCAAATTTTTTATGGAATAATAAAAAATCTAGGATGAGTCTTCTTAAACTTAAAAAACCAAAACATATGGGCGGGGGGTTAATTTTCCAGATTTCTATAAATATCACTTGGCCTTGTCTTAAACAATCAGCGCTTTTACTACAAGATAACGATTCTACACTCTCTCCTTTATGGACAGATCTTGAAACATCTTCTTGGCATCCTTTTTCTCTGATGAATTGTTTGTCCTTCACTTCTAGACCCTTATCCTTATCTCACCCAATCTTTAAGAATACATGCAGCATTTTATCTCCCCTTTTTATCTCTTATAAATCTCATAAAGGGCAATTTTTACACTCATCAATATGGTATAATACTTTTATTAAAATATATAATAGCAAATGTTCTTGAAGGATTGGCACTCCAGAGGATTTAAATGGATAAATATTTTTTTTCAAGAAGGCACCTACTTGCCTTCTCGAGTAGTACAATCACTTTTTTCCTTTCCAGACTCGTATGCAGACAAATATCGTTGACTTATCTCGGCAGCTCAATCCTCTTATAACGTATTGGATGTATTGCCTTCTGTCTCTCAAATATATAAACATCTTACACTGGTTCCGGAAAATAGTGATTGATTTGAAAACTACTTTTTCCATTTTGATTTGGCAGAAAATCTTCTAGAGCGGCTAAAATGCAACTCAAACTTTATTTTTCATTTATAACTACCTTTTGATCACATCTATTATCTTACATACAATAGACCCTGCTGTCCCCATTAACTGTTGCCCTATTTATCAAAAGAGGGGGACTCTAGGAGCTATTCAAAAGGTCCGGTGAACTGTGCTCCTGAAGATAAACTTATAGCAAAAGGGAGTCACCGTCCCTAAGTAGAGAAAGAAAAAAAGAAGGGAAGGAAAAGCCCAATGATGAAGCATGACATCCTTCGGGGTGTGTAAGGGCATCAAGATGAGGACACACTGCCCCCCACAATTAGAGTAGCCCACGACGAGAGTACCTCTTACTTCCCTTTAACTGTCGGTCTTGTTCTCAACCTTCAGCAGACCTTAAACACATGCTTTTTGAATGTCCTTTTATTTATGAATTTTGATTGAGGGTTTGGCAACAGATAAACACTATCTTTAACACACAAGTTCAATTTAATTTCAATAACATTTTTCTGGGTAGTGGTTCCTATTATTGGACTTCCCAACCCAACAATTGTTATATGTGGAGAAGTGTGGCTCAATGATTGGAGCGGCAGACCCTGAAGCAGAGGTCTAGCCCGGGACCAGGGTTCAATTCCCCGCCTCGGCGGGTCTTGGGCTCAAAATTCCACGGACCTGATAATTCTTGCCTCGGGGCCTATTCAAATCATGGAGTCCCACTCTGCAACTCTGGGCAATAGCTTGCTTAATCTCCACAACGGCCCCCACAACCCTAAGGATGCCTGGCCTCCACCTTGGGGGTGCCCAGGAGTGGACGCCTCACAGGGAAAGCCAGGATGGGTTCCACAGTGGTATTCGTACAAGCGCCTTGAGACCCTTGCGGGTGAGTAGTGAGCTATACAAGTATCAATTTATATAATTGATTTACTTCTTGCTGTTGCTTTTCAAAAAAATATGAAATCTTGAAAGAATACCTCTGATATCTTTCCAAGCATGGTTGTATGGAGTTTGTTACAATCACAGGCTTCATAGAGCATATGTTTATCCAGTTGCACTCGCTATTAAAAGGGATCTTTTATGAATACCCAGAACTACTTTTTTAAAACCTCTGCCCGTATTTCACAATGACATAATCCTAGAATTGAAGAAGCACCTAAACCTCCATGAATTTTGTTTCTCTAGCAATAACTTTTGAAATATCTATTTTATACCTTTTAGATTGTATTATAGATTGTTATTATGTTGACATAGAATTGATACATTTCTTCCTGATGGTGTACTGTATTGCATATTTGTGATGCCATGCTTAATCAGTTTATTTATTGTTTCTTTGTATTCCAATTGCATAATTATCTTAATAAATTTCTCTTTTCAAACGTAAAAAAGATTAGAACTGCTGTGAAACAGTGAATAGATTAATAGAAATGTTTCATTTTGTGTGCACCATTCTTAGGTCAGAAGGCATTGCATCACTTGCATCACCAGGGAGAGGATAGTACAAGCACAAGGGTGCTCAGTGAAACAACACAGGGATTCAACATCTTACTACAGACCTACAATCTGAAATCAGAACACACCATAGCCAAAAAGAGCAAACTTCACCCACCTTCTTTCTACAATTTGAGCCAAGGCCTAAGTGGACGAATCACAAGCTATGAGGTGATTAAACAAACCGAGAGCGACTGGATGAGCCTTGTTGGCTCACCTTGGTGTGTCAGCTAGAAGTCAAGATCCCCTGTGCACATTGGGAACCATTAATGGAAGGATCACTACAAATTCCTATGGAGACACACCCCAACACTTTGGTGAGTTCCTTTATTGTTCCCATGCTAGTCCAACCGTGTGGTCTATCCCTACTACTTGGGCACAGTGGCTTGGGTCTTCTATGCGTCTGTTCTTGCATGGTAATCATGTGCTCCCCTCTTTCAGCAGGCCAGGCCGGCTCCAGCATGGTGGCAGGTACACAGCTTCTCCAGTAGCTCAGTGCAGACTTTGCAGGTGATGCCTCCTCATCTCTGAGATACTGGCTGTCAGTGATACCAGCCCTGGATATCAGGAACATCTCTGGTAGTCTGTGGAGTACCCCCTCTTTGGTATATGAGAAATACAAAACAAAGAAAGGAAACTCTAAGTTCCACTTTTATTGGTATGTAAAAGCAACATGCCTTTCCTGATTCCTCTTTCAGGGTCTTTCAACTCTTCAAAGGATGTTCTTGGTTTCAGTGCATGTCTCCTCTGCAGTTAAGACACAATCTTTGTTTTGGGTGGTGTCTCAAAAATGAGCACCCAACACTTGACTACAGTCACACATGAAAACTTGCACTTGGTAGCCAACAGTCTTTGTGAATAGCACCTCTAGAAATGACAAAGAGGCAGGCTCACTCTGCATAACCAAGAAAACCTCTATCTTCACCTCCCTCACGATTTGCGGACATTTTACTGCGATGCAAACACTGACTAACTCTCAACATCAGTGTTTGCCTTACCCCACCAGCCTTCAATCCAAATGTTAATGCCCAATAAGACAATACCAGTAGGCCTTTGTTCATTACTGAATAACTGTCTCTACCCTCCATCACCATAATGTCTGACACTAAACCCAAAGCTCAGGAAGCCAACAGTACACGTTGCCAGAGTACACTTCTGAAAGGGCTGTCTCCCTCAGCCTCCGTCTTGTGTCATACATTACCAGTGGCAAACCAAAATGGACTCCTCTGGTCTCTCACCATCACACATTTGCATTCAAAATGGAGTCACACAACTAGTCACCATATATATTTCCTATTCAGACACCATTCATTCAGGGCTATCTGATCAAGATCCGGATGCGTCACTGTATGGAGAATTTGCAGTCATAATCGTACTATTCATTCATAGTTTGTGAATACCGTAAAAATCGAAAACTTTAAAAAGTTTAAGTTTACCTTTGTTAATCAGGGCCAATAAATTTCTCTCTCCTTAACTGACACTTGCATGGAACAATTGGCAATAATGTCTAATATCGCCCTTGCTTTACACTGGATCTGCTGGCAAAATACTTCAGTCACAACTCCTGAATCAAAGGTCTCAATGTAGCATGTCAGAAAATTACATTTCCTCTATTTTGGGACAAAGTCAAATGCTTAATTAAGTATACAGCTATGACACTCCGATCCATGCTGTCTGAAGACACATGATTACTAGGAGTATAACCAATGTGAACAATCCTTTGCACTAAATGTCACTGAATTGGCAGATTCAATCCACCCCTGTAGAATTTTAATGTCTTTGTCTGGGCGAGGGATAACATAAAATATATAGGAGCTGCAGGAATTGCTATTTAAGGACTTCTGGTAACAGAATAAGTTAGAAGAGAACCTATGAAAATTAACTACCTACCCAGGTTCTTATATGCAAAACAATTCCTAGGATTCATGATCCACTGTGACACAATAAAGAGGGCACAAACATGAATACTGAAATTCATCTTGGCTAATATGTGACCAAGGGATTCTCATAAAAAAAATTTGCAGACCCTCATCACTTGGTGTACTTGAAGTTGTGGATCTTGGTAACTACTTCTAATCTGCAAATGTGACCCCAACCACCAACATACTGGGTATGCAAATGCCATGAACAACAATCGGCATAGATAAGACAGACACAATGTTATATTCCCCAGGACATCCTTCTCCACTTTCCAAAGCTGATAGGTCAGGCTAAGTCTTGCTCCTTAGCCTAGCACTACGGTGACATTCTTGTCGGATTACATGACCCGAGCACTTGGACTGATTTACTACCCGTCTCCAATCACACAGATCTTTGACAACCTCAGCATTACACATTGGCCATGCTCATCAAGCTTTTGCAGTTGATGATGATGATAAGAGGTTTATAGGGCGTGCGCATTCTCCAAAGAGTGTCCGGTCACTGATTGCAAGGCTGCTCGCAGAATCGATTATCATTATATTAAGTTTGTTGGAAGGGGCAGGTTTAAAAATTTTTTGGGAAGATGGATAGCTCAGTTATGGTATGGAGTTCAAGGGGAAGATTATTCTGGGCAAACGGCCCAGGATAAGAGAAGGATCTGCCTCCGGTCCTGGCGGATTTTTGGGATTCAGGCTAAATGACCGTATGCTGACCCTCAATTCCTGGTGGGGGTGGGGGGCATAGGCACATATCCTCCTCCCCAAGGATCCTGCTCCTTTATCATGCAGTGCTTTATGAACCAGGATCAGGACTTTAAAAAGAATCCTATTTTGGTAGGAAGCCAGTGAAGCGCTTTCAGATGTGGGGCCATATGGGTTCTTGGGCAAAGGTTAAGAAGACTTTGATATGCTGCATTCTGCACAACATGAAGCCTATAAAGATCGGTATTCTGGAAGACCCAAAGTATGGTGCATTTCCATAATCAAGTCTGGAAGTTATCAGTGCTTCAATCGCCGTTTTCTTAGCTTTAACAAACAGAAGAGGTATAGACGTTTTCAAAGAGTGAAAGGGGCCAAAACAGGTGCCAGGCAGTGAATGAATTTGTGGTTGGAAGGTGAGGGCACTGTCAATTTTGATTCCTAAATGTTTTACCGTGCTCTATTGAGGGCCAAGGAGGGGGGCACCCTTAGGCCAAAAGGTCCTCCAAAAATCTGTTGAAGTGGGGCCAAAAACAACAATCAGTTAGGTAGTAGTTGGGTAGACTTTTGACATTAGGCACCTATACCCTTGAATTCCAGCATGACACACAAGAGCGCTGTATTGACACGTTTTTCATTGTCCAATGAATTACCTGGGGATACAAGGTGATAAATTGCGAAATCATAGGAATTTAACAATGGTAGTAGTCTCCAGCCTAGATAAAGTATAAATGAACATTTTGTTTACTACTACAGACTATTAGTTTACAGCACCAAGCACTTTATCTTGGAATCACTCGATTCGATCTACGGTACTAGTTTTCTTTTAGATCACCAACTCACTTCTATCCTTTTAACTTGTTTTATTGTAAATCTTAATGAGACTCATGTTAAATAATGCATTGTTATAATCAGTTTAGTAAATTTATGAGATTCATGTCAATTAATGCATTGATATAATGCTCCTTGCACATTGTGTATAATGGTGGATGTGCCACGCTTTTATGATTTAAACTAAATCAAATAAAAGTAAATATCTACTTCTACACTGTGCAATGGGAAACGCATCACTGAAAAATGATGGTGCAGCTACAAGTATACATTAACAAAGTGATGTATACATTAACTTCAACGTATGTTCTGTTTCTTGCAAAAAGAGGAAATGATAGGCTATCAATGCTACACCTCTAATTCTTTTATTTACTTTCACATGGGTAAAGAAGTGACCATAATCAAGCTTTGAGTTCAAATATGGATTCTTTCATGGTTCCTTGTCTGTTGCCTTGCATTCTCTTCTTCTTTTGGAATTCCCAATCAATATCAGTGTCAGTTCTGGAATGGGAGTATCTGTTCCTCAACTCTGCTTCAGTGTGGGCACTTCCTAGGTCCAGTATTTTGGTGTGCCTGCCCTCGTGGTAGGTGAATGTGTGACACTGTTAATCTTGATAATTAGAAGGGGAAGCACCATCTAGAACTATGGCTTCTTCACTGAGATGCAATGTAATGCTTAATGCCTGGACACCTGTCAAGCATCAACTGTGACGCGTTCTAAATACAGATAATTCCTAGAGGTGGATTTAGAGTTTGATGACGTGGAACATACATCAATAAAGTCCAAAGTCCATTCCTCTCAATTCAGAATGTATTGATGCCTATGTACCCTAAATTGGGTGGGCGGGACATCTGTCAAAAAGTGTCAGTTACCCTGGTCTTCCTGCTTAGAGTGGAGCTTTTCAGCTAATGTTCCACATCATTCAAAGTCTAAGTAAAGTCCCTAGTCTCTAACGTGCAGTTCATATCCTCGCCTTGTGCACTTGAGAAACACAAAATTGACTTTAAACAAATCTAATCTTGAGACAATGTCAGAACATATTTAAATTCTCTTCTGTCTCTTTTTGACACATTTTTACACCAGTGAAAAAAGAGCAAACAAACAGATGGTGAAAAAAGTATTTTGGAATCATTTCCTGCAGAGTACAGATATGCGGCAGAGCCATATTTATATGTCTGCCCATCTAAATTTGGTGTCAAGTAATTTATTAAAATGTACTCTCTTTTTTCAAATTGGTGTGGGATTTATATTGTCTTGTGTTTTTACTTTATTACTGTTTGTGTGCTGCATAAATACTTTACACATTGCATATAAATTAAACCATACTGCTTTTGTGCCAGGTACCAGAGGGTTAAGCACATGTTATTTTAGAAACTTTTGTGGATCATCCTTCAAGTCTGGAGATGCTTAAAGCACCCCTTTTTAGCTTATTTTTTCGCCTTTTTTTCAGATTCATTAGTGAAGGCAGATTAATGGGCTCTGACAAAATGGCAAACCTGATCCTGCGCAGTGTTATTTCACCCCCTTTTCCTTTACCTGTGCCAGAGGAACTTGGTACTCCACCAATCCAAGTAGAAAAAGTACACATTTTTAGTGATCTTTGATGGAGAGCTTCAATTTAAAATAAAAGATGTCTCCAAAAATGCATAACATAACATAACATAACATGTGTATTTGTAAAGCGCACGTTCACCACTACGGGTATCTTGGCGCTGAATAACAGATGTTTGTTGTTACCCAACTCAATGGTACTCATTTTATCGACCTCAGTTGGATGAAAGGCTGAGTGGACCCGCCGGGATTTGAACCTGTGACCATGAGGTCGAACACAGGCCCCTGGAGTAGACGCATTAGTCCACTGAGCCACCAGACCCGGCTAACACCATAATCTATGTCAATTCAATTCAATTCAATTCAATCTTTATTTCGTTGCATTGCAACATAAAAGATACAATAAAATATACAATACATTATAAGACATACAACTGTAAAATCTTCATCATAAGGGCACCCTAGTATTACATTCATTCTACAATTCAACAATCTAGCACATTAGCAAATATTTCATCAATAGAGCACATAATATATAACTCAGTTTGGCACAGTATCAATAAATATTAAAATAATTTAAAAAGAGTAGAAAAGTTAAAAAAACATTAAATTGAGTTTGCACCAAAATTTAAAATGCTATACATTGGCATTATTCATGATTCCGGGGAGACTAGTTTAAAATGGAAGAGATAGTTTCCTTCTAACAAAGTAGGTGGACAATAGGAATTTACTAATGCCGAACACAATTACTTGGCTGGTGTCCATAGTTAGGATTCTACCCGCTTCCCTATGGGAAGATGTACCAAGATTGCGGCACAGGGGGACTATCCATTTTTTCCTAGCTTTGTCATAACTAGGGCAAAAAAACAATATGTGGAAGATGTCCTCCCTTTGGTTATCGGTGCACAAAGTACAATGCTCTATGTCAGCTGAACAGTGTCCTGCCGCTGCATCATAGCCCTCCAAAATGATCTAATTCTCATGATGGTCAGGTCAAACCATATTATTGCTACAACGTTAAACTGCTGACCTAACCGCCACCAGCCCAGCATATCACTCTCAAAGGGTCAGATGTTGCAATACTATGCAGATTGACTGCTGTTTGGCCCAAAATGACACAATTGCATCACACCGGCATTGGGTAGTTTTCCAGATTTGGTTGTTTCTTAGTAATCTTACAGGAATAGTCGAAAGTTGTCATTTAGTCCTTCTGTAAATTAGGTTTCACATGTGAGGATTGGGGTGTATAGGCATCTTTTTAGGGACTCTTTGGGAGTATCTGACTTTTTATGCTTGCCTCATCTTTTCCCTGAAGGGAGGGCCTGCCCTCCTTTCTTGTGATCAACAGCTTGCGATTCCTTAGGCACTCTAGTTAGTACCTGTTAATCAGCTATTTCCCCCAGCTCTTTAGGGCTAGATTGCTTAGAATCCAACATGTGCTGGTGTGAATTCTCTGAGATACAGTTTGTACTTTTACCAATAAATAGTAGAGTCCCTCATAGGTATCTTCTTAGTTACCTTTTATCAAACCTTCTGGTGACTTCACAGACGCATTTACAAAGTCTAACAATATCTGAGTTGACCCCTTGTGAGTGTTTTTTAACTTTTGCCTATATTCATCAGGTGTTAGACCAAACAGCTCAATGAGGGCATCCTTTATGTGTGAATATAACCTTACCACATCATCTAATAGTGTTGGCAACCTACCCCTCCCCGCTGTTGGAATCAGTTCTCACAACAGGGTTCCCCAATGGTAGGCCCCCCATCCTGAGAGCCATCTTGCCATTTGTCTATATCATCTGCCTTAACATTCCTTGGCACAATACCCTTGGGCAACCTAGGGTCATAGGCACCCCCTGCATTTATCTTTGTCTTTGTTGCTGCCACCGTGTCCTGGGACCTCAGCCCCTGCTTGACCATCCTCTCATCTAGGGCCAGTTTTCTTTCTTCTAGGGCCAGCTTCCTCTCTTAGACCTCTAAGAAGACAAGCTGGGCATCTAGGTCCTTTGACCCCTCACTAAAGTCGAACTCTTCTCACTCCCAGATGAGGAGGCATAGCTTTGTGTGAACTGTGGGGGCCACACTCTCCTTGTCACCCTCGACCTCTTCCTCAAAGAGCTCCCTGCCATCACCCTCATCCCCACTGTCGGGGGTGATCTCTTCTGCAAGTTGAGCTTGCGCTCGTCTGGCTTCCTACTAGGCTCTGAGGGCCTTCTCCAGTTCCACTTCCTTGTCATTGATCTCCATACTCATTTCCAGTACCTACAGTTCAATGGGCGAGAAGACCGCTGCGGTCCCGCTGAGTCCACCATGACTTCGCTTCCCCCTCTTCAGGGGTTGGGCCGCAGCAGGCAGTGGTGGGACTTCAGCCAGGATTCCCACCATCAGCATTTAGTTCTAGCTTGTTTTGAAGGGAATTCCGACGGGAATCCCCTACTTTGAGTCGGCGGAAATGGACGGAAAGGGGTGAAAACTCACCATTTTTGGGACACAGTCTGCAGTTTCCTTCTCTTCACCTTCGTCCAGGTCCCCTATACTAGCGCATCAGCACCCCATTTGGATGGACTCTGAGGTAAGTGTACATAGTGTGTTTGGGCATACAGTGCATGGTATGTGAATGTTTGCAGGGTGCAGCGCAGAATTTAGAACATGGGTTCACTACACATAAACTACATACACATATACTTAAAACATCAATGAAGGGGGAAAAAGAAGCTGTGGTCCATTCCGTTTCCTTAGGCTAGAGTAAAAAATCAAGTTGGGGGAGAATGGACCACTTGTCCTGTGTTTCCAGGGTTAAGACCCTGGTAACACAGGACAAGTGGTCCATTTTCCCCCCAACTTGATTTTTTACATACACATATAGACACATAAACAAAGTATGTGTGTTATACATAGAAAAATTAAATGTCACTTACCTATCTCCTCACTAACAAGGTCGCCACCCCCCCCCCCCATTTTCACTCCGCTAACAGAACCCCGCCAGCCAAAATGGAAAATCCATATTGGCTAAACTAGACCCTGCCGTCAGGACAGTGATGGAAGGCGTGTCGTCACCTAAATACAGCAAGTGGGACTTGATCAACCCAATAGAGTACTGGAGCCCACCCCTTCAGCGGGCTGGCGGTCGGACCGGCAAGATCTAAAACAGGCCCTCAGTAAGCTTTACCAAACTTTTTGTAACTTTTATTGACAACATTGTGTCCTTTTACTGCAAGTCAGTAAACTCCTAGAAAACCGTGCCTTCAATATAGAGAATTTCGTAAAAACTCTTGAAACTTTTTTCTCAGCGTCAACATGGTGGTTACTTATCTATAATATGTCTGGTACAGCTAAACAGTTCTGGATTCCACAGTTAGGCCTCAATGTGAGGATGATGGTGTATTATACTGTACGGTTGTGCGGACTTACCATGTAATACTCTTTCAAAACTGTCCTGAGTCCAGCCAGGCTCATTTGTATAATCTTTAGCTCAACCCTGGATAGCTTTGGCTTTCAGCAGTAAGGTTTAAACAAAGGAACTAGTGTAAAGCTTTTAGAAGCACCAAACATCGAAATAAGAAAGTCAGGTAACACAAACAAAATCTGGTACCAATTCATAAAATTAGATGATATTTGTATGAATTTTTAAACACCAAAATGAATAAAATCCACCAGAGATTTCCAGAGAAATAGATTTCCAAGAAAAACATAAATCTCAGCTTGTAAAGTTTAAAAACCTTTGAAACGTTTGGAAGAGTTGTGTTTGGCTACTCCAGCCCAAGCTGGGTGACCAAATCCAACAGGAATAAGAAAGTTAGGGGGGCCAATAAGGAGTACTCGGACAGATACCTAGTCACAACAAGCATTGGCATAGCCAATAGGTCTCGCTTTTGGGACCTTATAAGTATTTAGTTTAGCATCACAATATCCTTGGTGCAACAACATTAACTGTTGTATGGTTAAACACTTATAAGGTCCCAAGGGTGTGACCTATTGGCTATGCGGCATGCACTCACTGCTCACTTCTCACTAGTGGATAAGTTACGGCATGACATCATGCCAGGTGAGCGTTGTAGGAGAAGGGAAATCCTTTAAAGATGTCTCTGGATTTCCCTTCTCTTTTTGAAACTCAGGAGCAAAAACACTGTCCTGGTGTCACCAGGGCTCTAAGTGGAAGCTTTTTCAATATTATATACAACAAGCCATAGTTGCTGATAATTTATCTAATGCAACTAAAACCATTGACAAAGCCAATAGTCCTGACTTGTAGGTATGATCTTACTTGTTGTATGATATATCTAGATGCAATGACAGAAACAACAAAATACAAGTCGGGGGGCACACTAAGCACAGGTTTTTTAGTTTACGTGGTTTTAAGCTACACCCTTAACTACATAGGCCACGCCTCTTTGAGAGACCCTCCAGTTTTTTCATCCCACTTAAAGCCCTGAGTACGCGCTATATAAAAACGCATAAATAAATACTACCCATGCGTGCTGCATGCCTGGAAAGCGCTTCCGACGTTTCTCAAGGGTTATAAACGCTTTACCGTGCCACATAGGTGTCAATGCTGCCCTAGCAGATATCACCATAACCGCAAGTTGGACAGGGAAATGTATCCTTTCAGTAGTAATTTGTTTAAAATTGCCGTTCAATAAGGTCATCAGGGTTGTCGCAAAACTTTTCACTCTGCACGCAAGCCTTAGAAGTGCCTCTGTGTCTCGAGAAACTAAGTAGAGAGAGTGGCTCTCAGCAGGAGCGTCACAGGAGTTGGCGGGTTTACATGATGGCTGCTCACTGGAGCCTCCCGCCTTCATTTACACTAATGTTTCCTATGAAAACGTTGCTCCAGTTACAAAACTAAAAACAGTCTCAAGTCCTCATTTTACACCAAGACTGCCATTGACTTCAATGGAGTGGTCCTGATGCAGGGATGCAAGATTCTGAAAGATGCTCTGGGTGCTGTGTGGTTGATGAGGGTGTCGTTGCTGTTATTCCTCAGTCCATGGGTGAGGTGGGGCTACTTTGGCCACGGGGGTCAGTGCCCTCAGTCGGCTGCTGTGGCTGGGCTACCGATCTCTGTACTTGGCAGGTTCAGCGGTATACTTTGGTGAAGGCTGGTGTCCATCTTTGACAACCAATCTGGACTCAGACTACACTCTCGGATCCAGCAGATTCAGCTGCAGTATCTGGCCATTGAGGATCAGTCTCTTGGGTTGCCCAGTGGCAGTCAGTGGTAATTTAAAGAATGTGGCTACTGCCTTGCCGGAATGAGCTACTTCAGCTTTGATGGCCCTAGTGCTGGTTCCAGGGGGTCATTTGCATGACCCTTGGAGTCACTTCTTTGATCTGGGGCTTGGGAGTGACTTTTCCATGAACCAGGACCCACAGACACAGCCTTCTCTGTGCTTGGCCAAGGTGAGGCAGGTGCAGTTCAGCAGTCTCTGCAGCCTCTCTTGCCAGGTCCAGTGGTCGGCAGGGCAGTCCTTCTTCGGTTCTTTCTCCATTTCCTTATTGGGCCTAGGTTCAAGGTGCCTGGGGTGTCATATTTATGCCCAGAAAATGCACAAGAGGGGATGATGCAGTCACTAACCAATGGTCTACCAGGTTTCCTCCCACCCTGTGACGGCTTCCGGGTATGTGTGCCATCTAGAAACCCCAGAGTGCACCTTCTGCCCACTCTCAAGATGGTTGAACCCATCCATGGATGTTAGGAGCTTCGTAGCCCACCCTAGAGGTGTGTCTATTTGTAGGCTACATACCCATGGGAAAACTGGTTTGGGCATTGGACTCCCCTTTCTGTTTCCAAAACCGGCCTCTCTACCAGAACTAAAGAGACAGCCACTCAGGAGTGTGATCACCATTTGCCCACTAAAAATGGCTTCAGTTTTGAAGCTCACCTTTTGAGCCAACACTCAGAGGGGCTTCCTACAAGGGGTAACACCTCCATCTGAAGCAGGCTACTATTGTTCCTGAGCCTGGGCGTCAGCCACACAACTTCCTAGAGGGGCAGGAGGTTGTCTGGTGGCCAGCAACCGTACAAGCCCACTGGAAAAACTAGGCAACAGTGGGGTAACTTTATAAATGCTGCCTTTCTTTAAAAGCGACATACAATTTTACTTGGGCATCATGTCAGGTGTAATTGCATGATTCATTTAATAACTTGCATTTCCAATTTTAGAAGTCCCATTCAGAAGTTAGCCGGACTGAGAAGTCAGACGCTAACTGTGTTAGCCAATGTGCCTACTAACGTTTCCACAGTAAAAACTGCAATTTGGATGTTTTGCTGTTAGGTTTGTTGTATTAAAAGTCTATACCATATGCATTAATGTACAGCTTCTTGCCTCAGGGCTCCATAGGCCTTGATTAAGGGAGACTTAAATGGCAAATTCAAACTGACTAGCAGTTTTACAACTGCTCTCCCAGGCTGCAGTAGTAGTCTGGGAGCAATTTTGTACTTTGTCACACATATGGTGGCACAATCAGTACTGCAGCCCAGGGGAGGGGGGCACTCTGTCATACAATCCCTGGTTCCTCTTGGTACCATATACTGGTGACTTATAGGTAAATCAGCTTATGCCAATTGGGGATAGCCAATTCATCATACATTTTGAAATCAATTAGAACACTGCCACGGAGATCTGGTTATATGGACTCAGTGCACTCTCAGGGTTGAAGAACCAGAAGCATCACTCCAAAACTTTGGGGGTGATCATGCAAAAAGAGGCTTTTCCTTACATCCAAGCTTGGATCTCTTCTATGAAGCTGCTCTCATGCAGGTCCTAAATGTTGGTACTTCAGGAACAATAGCATATAACTCTGGATCTTGAGACAATGCCATGCTTGTATAATTGTCCTTCCTCAAGAGTGGAAGTATGTTCACATTATAGGAGACCCTATGGCCTGTGACAAGATGAAATAAGAGTAATATTCGCTGTGGTCCCACAGGACAGGCTTCAACGTCAAAATAAAGAAATGCAGTTCTATAAAGAGGTTTTCCATGTCATTGCAATTAGTCTGAGACACATTCTGTGGAACATGCAATAGAAACAAATCACTAGCATGGATTATTAGCTAATCTCATTTTGATTTAAGAAGGCAGGGCAAATGCAAATGCCCTGTACCAGGACGATAACTTGGTTTATACCATCTCACCACTGCTGGTAAGTAATGAACTTGTTTAATGTTTGTTTGTTTAATAAACTTTATTTAGTTTAAAACGTGCACAGCAGTCTGTATTTTGTCAGTGGATGCAAAACACATCTCAGCATTGTAATATAAATGTGCTTTATATGCAATCAGCACTATTTCACCCTCATTCAAAGTGACATATGTAAAGCTAATAGCACCCGCGATTATACGGATGATCAGGTTTGTGGTATTTGAACGTGCTTGTAAGTGATGTGTTGCAAGCAAGTCCTACTATAGTGATCTGAGTATGTGTGTATGTTCTGATGTTTAATGTGTACAGGAAAAATCAGGGTTAATTAAATCACAATGGTTTAATGTGTTGTGCATAATCAGGTATGTAAGTTCTGCCAAAGTTGACGAATCCTAACAAGGAGAGTAGTTTTCTAAGAGTGTTTGGTGATTGCAGTAGAACACACTTCTCCAGAAAGTGTTGTGAAAGGCCTTTTCCCTCATGGGTAAGTTTGTATTCCAGAAATAGGACACTTAGAAAAGCTCTCTTAGATTTCTTAAAGTTGAACTTCTAGCCACATTTAGTAAATTCCAATATAATGAGATCTACCCTAGCTAAGTGTGTGTTTCATACATCATCCTTCAGGTGGATATCATTTACATGGGTTAATATCATGTAGAATAACACAATGCAGGCAGCAAATAGTCCTGGACTGTTATTATACCTCATGGGGAGTCAAGAAAAGCGGCATTGAAAGCCTAGCGCCATGAAGACAGCCCAATCTCTGCTTTTAAATTCTATATTTTAGCAGAATAAAACCATTGGAAATAGCCATGGTTGTTTTGTATTTTTTACGGACTATAATATTTATAAGTGCTGTACTGTGAGCATTCTGTATTGCAAATGTGTGTGTATAACTCGTCAAATGTCTATCGTCTAAGACAATGCAATATGAATGATCTGACTTTAACACAGGAAAAAGGGGATTATTCATTAGAGAGATACAGGGTTCAATTGAGAGAATATCTCTAACAGGTGCTTTAGCATCCCGTTTTATTGCGTATTGTGGTTTCACTTTTGAGCTGGACCTTATGGATATTACATTGAGTCCTTATCCCAGCCGACATGATTGCAATATAAACCTGGGGCTAGTGAAACAGTCCATTCTGCGGCATAGGCTTGTTTGAACTCATCAGGGACAAGCACAGAAAGTAATGGCAGTATTACATTTTCACCTTGTAGTGATGTTCGCACAAACCCCGGTGGTCAATCGACCTCCACTGAGAGAATGTTGTATGATAACGTTAAATTTTCCCAGAATTTTACCCGAATGGTGCACTGTATGTCAACCTCGATTTGTATTTCCAAATCATATATTCTGTCCGGAGGGGCTACACGCTGGTCTGGGGTTTCAAATGTAACGTACTGATCAGTTGTTTTTGATGCCAGAAACTCCTGGAGATCGTAGCGCACTATAGTGACCTCTGCCGTGCTGTCGAGGAGAGTCACTGCCCACCTCAAGCCTGTGCTCAACCCCTGGTAGCTTGGTACAAAAACATTCAGGCTTAATTTAGAGGGATTGTGTAAAGTATGTATGCAGTATTCCAAACAGTAATAAAGTGAAAACACAAGAAAACTCTCCAACCAGAAAAATAGAATAACTGTTTGGAAATTATTTGAGACCAAAGCAACAAAAATCCAAACAGTAGACCCAGAGGTATGGAATTTTACAGATTTTTGTGAAAACAATGCCTAGTAGCACACAATGCTAACTGTTGTTATCTGTTCTCATTGGATCAGGACAAACACACAGGTTCAGGCTTACCACAATAGAGCATCCTTCTCACTCCAAATAACTGACTAATATCTACCAATTAAATTACTTTCGTATGTCACCATACTAATTCACCACTAAACCTTTATGGGCTTCCGGAGTAGCGTGCTTCAACACCCCATCAGGGGTAACAAGCGCTATATAAATACAAACCTTTTTTCCTCCTCTATCCTTCTGCTATCATTCCGAATCCAAATAACTGACTAACCTATCCTCCGCTTAAAATGTAATTTCATGTTTCACTATACTAATTCAACACTAATCCTCTATGGGTCCCGGAGCAGCTACTACTCACCGAAAAAGCACTTTGACTCCTCATCAGGGGTAGTAAGCGCAATATAAATGCAATTACAATACAATACCTTAAATCCTGGCTGCATATTGTTGTGAGATCCAGAGTCAAGCATGTGTCATGCAGCAGCGGTTCAGAGGGAGCTGCAGGAATGCGGTGCAAAGTCCTTTGTTGTCATTGATGCTGTCGAGAAGGGGCTTGTGATGTGAAGGCCTGTGTCAAGGATGCATTGCAAGGGGAGTTCGAGGAAGCTGCAAGCTGCACTGTGAGGTCCTGCATTAGGAATGAGTGGCAGAGCAGCAGTTCTGATGCAGCTGCGAGGAGATGTGGCAAGCTGCGCCAGTTTCACTCACAGGACCACTGCTGGGCTGGCAGAGCACCTTCATTGCTACTTCCAAAATATTCAGGACTGGTTTGGCACCATTTGGGGAGCAAGCAGAGTCCTGGTGCTGGGTTCATCGGGGTTGGAGCCTATTTTCGTCTTAAAGGTTCCGATCAGGAGGCCAGCTTACTAGCCCTTGGAGTCAATCTGGTGGTCCTGGTTTCAAGATGCAGGCCCAGTCCTTCTCCCTCACGCAGCAGAGTAGCAGTCCTTCAAGCAGAACATCACAGCAGTCCTTCTGAATCTTCCACAGGTCCAAGTAATCTGCTTATAGTAGAACTATTCATAGAGAACAAGTATTCTTCGAAAACTTCCAGCGACAATATATGACTTGTCCACATACAAACAGTTTTATGTAATCTGACATAAAATGGTTTCGGCCTTTTTTCTTCTGTATTTATGAGCCATTTCATAAATGTATATTTTCATGATTCATTCATTTAGCATTTCAAAATGTCAATATATGCTTAGAATGAAACATTGCTTTAATGTGTACAGCACCAATGCAATAGTTTGAATACATTATTTACAATGTAGTTTGAAACATGCTTTTAGCACTTCATGTGTAGCTATGATTTAGATATGTTTAACAGGTTTAGAACTTAGTAACGTCGAACATAAAAAAGTGGAGTGGGTGTTGTGTATCGATTTAGATTCCGTATGCATTTCCCGATTCATGCCCTTATATAGGTACATTTCACATTGCCCTTATATAGTCATAGATATCCGGTCCTTCTTTAGGCATAGCCTATGCTACCCAAATACAGGCACGGCTACTTCCATCCCTTCATCTACGAGTTCTTGGCAAACCAGACTCTTAAGCCGTTAGGGACTTCCCCTTGCTTGGATATTGATTTCTCCAGGAACTCATTTATTATGCATGAACATCTATTACTTAGGGGTTTATTCATGACGTTCATATGCCCAACTTTACGTTAATACTGGCATTCCAAAACACCTTCAAGGTACAAATATACCTTCACTTGCTATGGCAAAGCACTGTGTGGTTTGCTGCAGTTCGACTACCTACTTGCACGACGCAGCTCGACACAGCAAGCCCCGAAGGAAGACAGCTGACGCACTGACTAGATGCTGTCATCCTCCAGCCGAGAATCCAGCTCCAGTGTTTCCAACTCCCCTTTCGGGGTGTTGAGAAATCGAGTCCCGGGAAAGAGATATCAACCTCTCTCATTCTAAGGCAGAGTTCTTCAAACTTTAGTCGGCCGAGCACCCACCCCCCACCCCCCCCCCCACCCCCCCACCCCCCCATCTAAACTTTTTTTTTTTTTAACTGTAAAACCGTTTTTATTGTCATTTTCTCCAAACTGAACCATGCAGTCATTTCCACCGTAAAGTACATTATGCATTTCCCCCCACTCCCGCCGCCCTCTCCCAACCTTTAAACCTTTACCCACAATAAGGCATACAATTCACATATAAAGGTGAGCACCAGACGAGTTCTCGATAACAGCACCAGTGGTGCAGTTCTTAGGGAGTCTCTTTATCCTCCAATATGTGCCTCTCGCAGTGAACCCTTACAGTCCGGCATCCAGTCCGTGGTAGTTTCGCCATTTCCCCCACACTTTTCTAAACTTCCTGGGACACCCACTTGCCTTATATGTAACCCTCTCAGCCGCCATATACATATCTAGGCCTCCCCTCCACTCCTCTAGACGTGGTAGCACAGGTGCCCCCCATCTAAACCTTTTTACACGTCGAGCTCCTCCATCGCCACTACCACCTGACAAAAAAGTTCTGGAAGCTGGTACTCTGCATCATTGATGGCCATTCCCTCCTGCAGAGCCCAGGTTGTATAGGGCAAATAATATTAAATAAGAGTGTTTAGTAAACTGAAGTTTTTGTAGTGCATGTACTTATTCTAAAGTTAAAATTAAAAGTCTCCAAGAAAAACATTTGCACAAAAAATTACATTGGTTCCTTATTTTTCACATAAAACAACATTTAGGATAGATTAGCAAAAACAATCCCAAAACACAGGTGTGGGAGTGCTTGTTTTTCTCCACAGAGACAATGTATGGATGGATGGATTCTTGCTTCTGCCATCCTTAGGTTGTGCTCCACTTCCAGTCTTGAGCAGTGCCTGGAAACGGGACTGCTCACAACATTTTGCAATATATTTTTGGTAGTTTCATATAGGGCAAACCTGACCTAAAGGTATTGGAGCACTTTACAGGAGCATCTTTTACATTACACAAGCACACATTAACTTTTTGTAAGCACAGGGAGATTAAGTGATTTGCCCAGAATCACAGGATGTTGAGCAGACATCAAGAATTGAACCTGGTTTCCCAACTCTACAGTCATCAGCTCCGGCTGTTGTGCCACATCCTTGCCCCTAAACAAGATATCAGAAAAAGAAGTTCCACAAAACATGCTTTCTGACACATTTGAAAAATCCATGATTATGTGGAGTATGGGCAGGTGTTGCCATGTCAGTAGGTGGCTAGCCGCAGTTTTCCAATAAGGCCTAGGGCACATTTACATCATACACATGTGATATAAGTGATTCAAGGGGATATATACATCTTTATTCTATAGCAGCATCAAGAGTCAATTTGTTAGCATAGTTGGCTTATAAAGAAGATCGCCTTCCAAAGCTTCAGAAATAGCTGCACAAGAAAACATTTAAATTTGATCTACGAAAGAAGAGAGGACAGATGGTAGGCACACTTCACAATATTTGTTATATTTGACTTATGGACTCAGCTCTAGGGATTGGAACCAGCGACTTTAATCAAGGTCAAATTCATTTTTCATAAGTCACTGGTAAATTAAGTGATTTTACCCAGGATCACACGATGTTGAGCCGAACCCAGGACTCGAACCTGGGTCTCCAGAACCAAAGGCAGCACCTATGGCATTAATGCCAAATCCACTCCTTGAAATATCCAATCTTCCCACTAGTATTGGGACGAAGATGAAAGGAGCGAGGCTTTAAAGAAAAAATTACAAAAAGCTCTTCACTCTTACCTGCCAGAGCATTGAATCTTCAGGAAGGATGTAACCATTGTAAACTCCTTGCAGTGAAACGTACTTCCGACATGGGAAGCAACATGGGAGGGAGGGAGGGGGGGGGGGGGGTGGACAACTAGACAGAACTTCGGTGGGGGGGGGAGATACTAAGATTCCCAGTCAGGGCTGGCCCTAACACTGATTGCATATGTGAGAGGGACAGGTGAGTGAAGTGTTGCATGAGCAGGATGAGTAGTGTGCTCGTGTGACTGCAGGGCGAGGTACAGGGTAAACAGCACAAGATTATTGTGAGTGCAGAGTGATCACTGTGAGTGCTGAGTGTGCAGTGTGCTCATGTGACCGCAGGGTAAATGGAGGAAGAACGGTGTAAGTTCATGGTGAGTGGCATAAGTGCAGTGTGGTCACTGTGAGTACAGGGTGAGAGGGTGGGTTCAGTGCATAGTGATCAGTGTGAGTACATTGTGATCCCTGTAAGTGCAGGGTGAGTGTGAAAGTGAAGGCCGAGAATGAGGAGTGAGTTGTCTGAATGCAGGGTGCATTCCCAGACACACTTATGTTACTCAGCATGTTATTGAGGCTTGGCATAGGGTTTCAGATATAAGTTAAACTATTGCCTTTATGGCAAGGTCCTGGGATCGAGGGTGGGGGAAATAAATATTGTGCTCATCCTCGCAATAAACTTCCTGTCTTGCGATTAGGGTTGCCAGCTCATTATATTGATGTCCCAGAAGGTACAAAAGTAAGCAGTCCCCTAAAGCCTATTTTCATCACTGATCGGTGCACACTTGGAACAGCAAAAATACATAGAAAGCATTTTTAATTGTGTTCTAAGGCTGCCTGAATGATCTATGACTTCTAATTAAAGGGAACAAAGATTGAAAGGTCACATTACAAAGGAATACATACTATTTTATTTATAACCCTATTTCGTGCCAAGACAAGGCTTTAACAGGCTCTTTAAAAAGCACATGGCTGGCATTTTTATTTTGGTAACCCTACTTTATATCTAACCAACAGGAGAGTTAGGGTTGAGAAGTCACTCTTCTACCCGTATCAATTATAGTACAACAACTAAAGAGAGACTAGCACTTATATGTGATATACACAGTGAGAAAAAAGCAAGGAGAAGGAACAACTCTATTGATTAAAAGAACCCTCACTCACCGTAGTGGTGACATGCTTCATCATGGGGGTTCCCACAGAGGAGACAGAGTGTCCCCCCCCCCCGTTTGCTACGACGCTTGCAGTTGCAGCGGAGCTGGTTTTTAGTGATCAGGTTATGTGTGCTCAAGTGGTGTGGGTGAAAAATCTAAAAGATCCCAGTTGTACCTAAAAAAACTTTATTAATGGGCCAGCTGGTCACCTTAAAAACAAGTGTGGACTATGTGGTGATTTTGTTGGAAATCACTATGTCCTAATAACAAGAGGTCGACATGTTTCTGCTGTAGCGTGCCATATTTGGTTCAGCTTTCATCAGGACCATAAGGTGAAATCCCCCAGGGGGTCCACGCACGCGAAGGCGAGTTCTCTCCGTGAGGATATATATGTGAAAAAGAATAGTTTTTTAAAAAGGTTATTTTTCAAAAACTCATGGTTTTACTCGTATAGAGTACTCCTAGAAGTCACCAGGAGCCGACTCTGTAAATAAACAGATGAGACAAGACAGACATTAAGTATGCGGGGGGAGGAGCTACGTGGGCATCTAAGATGGTCGCGTGAGCAGAGAGCTCCTGAGACCCGCGCCGCCCTTCTTGATTTATCCTGCAGTTATACTGGTCACTTCGACAGGCTTTTGAAGTGCTACTCTCACTGATACTATCGATCCTTTTTTGGCCGAGATCGGACCTCGGGGACCCTTTTTGCATCGTCTCCAACTTTCTGGCCTAACCCCCGACGAGACCGGGGTCTCTGCTGCCTAGTATCGCCGAGCCGTAATGCAACAACAACGGCTGCCTGGCATCTGCTCCACCGGTGGTGTGCCAGTTTCACTTTCGGTTTCCAGCCCTCTCGTTTCTGACTCCTTGGGACCTGCTACTTCACCCCGGTCTACTGCTCTCACTGTGAACGCTTTCTCTCTCGGTGCCGGCTAGGCGGCCCATGACATTTTCTCGTGAAACTAGACTTTTGGAGTTCATGACTAGTCACCACTCGGCGGCACCCGGGTGTCCCTGGCCGGTGCTGCATACAACATGGCGACGAAACCCGAGGCAGAGAAACGCAGGAAGACCAATACCCGCGGGGGATCGATCCAGTCCAACATGATCGAGCGCTATACCCAGCCGAGAGGTTCCCCCGGCGCTGCCAGTCGTGGCTTGGAAGACTCGAGGACAGACATGTCGTCTTCCTCAGAAGTGTCCCTTCAAGACCTGTTGGCTGCCATTGCAGGCCTCAAGGCCGATATGAGTCAACAATACGAGGCCATCGTGTCCAAGATAGACACGGTGGCGGTGGATGTTACTCTTATTCGTGCCGATTTGGCCAAAACGAACGGGAGGGTCAAGGCATTGGACTTAAAGGCATCGAGTTTGGTGACGGACATGGTGGAGGCACAGTCTGAGATAGGGAATTTGCATTCCTCGCATGACCTTTTGCTCAAACGCATGGAAGACTACGATAATAGGGCCCGGCGGAACAACATACGCTTGGTCGGAGTGCCGGAAGACAGTGGTGCCGCCTCGATCGATCTACTGGTCGAGGAACTCATTGTCGTTAAACTCGCTCCCGCAGGTCTCAGCAAGTTTTTTGCGGTCGAGCGGGCCTATCGCTTCCCAGGTGGTCAGGTGAAGCCAGGGGGCCCTCCGAGACCTATCATCGCTAGACTGTTTCACTTTCGGGACAGAGACGCTATCCTTCAGGCCGCTCGTAAACACGGCCCGTTGAAGTACGATAACAACTCTGTCTCGATTTATCCTGATTTCACCCCCCAAGTGCAACGGCAACGTCTGGGTTCCTTGGAGTGAAGCGTAGCCAGCGAGATTTGGGACTGAAATATGCAATGCTGTTTCCTGCTCGCTTGCGGATTGAGTACAGAGAACGCGCCTATTTTTTCGACCAGCCTGATCGTGCTAGTGACTGGTTGGACACGTTGCCAAGAGATGACACCGAGAGCGGAGGCCCCGGCGGCGCGGAAGGTGGTGCGACGGCACAGGTTTAACTTGGGGCCCCAGAGGTCCGACTTGAGACTGTGAACTTTACAGAGTAACTTATATTGTATGCTTTATGATTGTGCCCGTGGTGGTGCGGGTACGGGTGGTTTCTCCCTTCCTCCTCGGGGGTTTCTTTGTGTAGATCAGATGGGGCAACAGGCACACTGCAGTTTGGGGTGGCTTTCTAGTCAGCAGGGGTGCACGGTGGGGGGCGTTGTAACGGGTTCTTGGTTGGGGGGTGGTTGGTTGGGACTTGGTTGTGTTGCGTGTTTTCTGTTATCTTTCTCTTTTCATGGTACATTACTGATTGCAAGCATCCTGGATCTGTGGTTACGGGAGGGGGTTGGGTTGGGTCGTTCTTCTTGGGATGGGGGGGGGTGAGATGCAGGTTCTTTCTTGGAACGTCAATGGTTTGTGTGACAGGATTAAACGCGGCATTGTGTTACAATTTATAAGGCGTCATGCCCCTGATGTTGTGTTCCTCCAAGAAACCCACTTGATTGGTAATGCCTGTAAAGCTCTTGACCGCCGGGGCTACCGATTGGCCGCTCATGCTGGTTTCACCTCCGGCTCCCGGGGAGTGGGTATAATGGTTAAATCCTCCCTGGCCCTTGAGATTGATGATGTTGTCCTAGATGACGGGGACGATATGCTGCTGTCTCGGGGAGATGGGAAGGGAAGCCAATTGTGTTAGTGGTTGTTTATATCCCCCCGGGGCTGCAGGCCACCACGTACGCCGATCTTGGCAAGATTCTTCTTGGTCTCCCCGATGGCTTGCTGATCATGGGTGGAGACTTTAATTCTGTGATGTCTGGTGAATGTGATCGACTGCCCCCTAGAGTTCTGCCGCAGTCCCAGATGCGGCTCAATGACATGACTGAAACTTTTGGTCTGGTGGATGTTTGGCGCTCGCTGCACCCCACCCAGACACAGTATACCTTCCACTCTGGTGCACATGGCAGCCTCTCTCGGATAGACTACTTCTTTATGCTGGCTTCTACCCTATCCTTGATACGGGAAGTTCGTCATCTCCCCCGGGGTATTTCGGACCATTCCCCCTTGCTGATTAAGATTTCTGTGGGTGGTCTTTTTGGTAACAGAGTTCCCCCTGTTCCCCCCTGGCACTTTCGGAACCCCCGGCTCCGCTCAGACTTGGTGAAGGCTATTGACTGTTATTTCGATGAAAATGTAGGTTTGGTGACCTCCCCTACGGTTCTCTGGGAGGCCTTTAAGACGGTCATTCGGGGATCCGCACTGTCTCTTATTGCTGCTGAGCGGAGGGCTAAGAGGGAGGCCGTGCTGGCCCTTGAGACTAAAATTACAGCACTTGAAAGTGAGCTGGGTGGGGATGACACGCCTGCGCTTTTACATACTCTGGAGTTGAAACAGGCGGATTACAAGGCTTGTGTGACCGATGCTGCTAAGTTGATGCGAGCGAATCAGTTGGGCCGGCTGTATGATTTGGGTGACAAGGCTAGCAAACTCCTAGCGTGGCTGGATAAGGCTGAAAGAGCGAATCGTGTTGTACCCGTCATTGTTCGTGAGTCTGGTGAATGTGTGTCTGACCCTGGTGAGATTGTTGACTGTTTTGTTGATCATTTCCGGAAGGTTTATACCCCGGTGAGTGATCGTGATGAGGCTGATTCCCGTTTACTGTTGCGTGATATAGCTCTTCCTTGTGTCTCGGAGGAGGAGGGTCTGGCTCTGGAGGCTCCCTTTACGGTGGATGAGATTGCCCTTGCTATCAGATCCCTGCGCTCGGGCAAGGCGATGGGGCCCAATGGTTTGCCCATCGAGCTTTACAAACTTCGTCCAGACAAGATGGCCGCTCATCTACGCAACATGTTTCTAGACGCGTTCGAGGCAGGAGTCCTTCCGCTTGAACAGCGCCTAGCCACTACAGTGGTCATTTATAAGGATGGCAAGCCTCGTGATCGCTGTACCTCCTACCGCCCCATTTCCCTGCTAAACGCAGAACCTAAAATCCTTGCCAAGGTTCTGGCCAATCGGTTGTTGACGGTGATTTGTGACCTGGTCCATCCGGATCAATCCGGCTTCATACCACATAGGAACACGGCCCTTAATCTGCGTAGGCTTCATGGTGTTCTCGCGAGAGCTGCAACTCTCACGGAGCCTGCGGTGGTGGCCTCCCTGGACGCTACGATGGCTTTTGACACCATTGAATGGCCTTATCTTTGGGCGGCCCTAACTTTATTGCGTGGGTCAGGCTTCTTTATGAACAACCGCTGGCTCAGGTTGTGGTAAATGGCAGAAGCTCTGACCCCTTCCCATTGGGATGCGGCACCCGTCAGGGATGTCCGCTTTCCCCGCTTCTGTTTGCGCTGGCGCTTGAACCCCTTGTGGCATGGCTCCGGTGGGAACCCTCGATTAAAGGGATCCGGTGGGCGCCAGATCTGGAAGATCGCGTCTCACTGTATGCCGACGACATCCTCCTTTATTTTACTTCCCCTCAAAAGTCCCTGAACGTGCTCTTCGACGTTCTCACATCCTTCGGTAAGAATTCCGGATTGGTCATCAATTGGACCAAATCCTGTGTTTATGTCATAGCCGGGGTTCTGCCGCCGTTGCCTCGTAGGTTTCCAATTCTGGTGGCGGATGACGGTTTTAAATATTTGGGGATCTATGTCTCTACGGTTTCTGCGGTGCGGTATGAACGGAACCTTTATGCTCCGCTCCGTCATCTTAAACAGGATGTGAGGCGATGGCGTGAATTGCCCTTGTCTCCGCTGGGCCGAGCGGCGCTCTTCAAAATGATGTCGCTCCCTCGATTTCTCTATGCGTTGCAGAATTTCTTCGACCCTGTCCCTGCTCGCTACTTCCGCGAGGTCGAAAGCCTACAGAGGCAATTGATCTGGGACGGTCGTGCCCGTATTGCGCTGTCTAAGCTCACCCTTCCCTGGTATGACGGTGGTATTGCTTTGCCAGATATCAAACGTTACTACTGGGCCTCGCACCTGAGCGCCATTAATCACGTAACGTATTAATCGGAACCCGCTCCTGCCTTTGCCCTGGACACATTTTTACTGCCCGGTGGCAACTTCAATAGGGCTTTGTACTCGAAGTCACCAATCCGTCTCCTTACGGGCCCTACGAAGTGTGCGGTGCGGGCCTGGAGGGATGCAACTGTGGCTACGGGCTGGAGTGGCAAGCTGACGCGTATGACCCCACTGTACGACTCTGATCGATTGGGCAACCTTTGGCAGACGAAAGGGTTTGACAGGTGGGACATGATTGGGATCAGTAAGGTAGAGGATCTTTGGGCCAGGGGCACTGTGAAGTCCTTTGAAGCCTTAAAACTGGAATACCAGCTTGATGATAGGGAGCATTTTCAGTATATGCAGGTTCGGCATGCCTTGTCCTCGGTCTTTCCCCCCGGGACTGATATTCCGCAATCCTCCCCACTGGAGGATCGTATCCTAGACGGCCACGTCCCCGATAGTACGATTTCCTTAATATATAAGAAGCTCAATAACAACAGGGCTGACCAGCTCGGGAAACTTCGTGCTTCCTGGACGGCGAACAGGCTTGAATTAGATGATGAGGATTGGCAGTCGGCTGTTTCTTCCCCTAAGGAAGTGGCTATTCCGGCCCGACTTCGTTTTGTCCAGCTAAAGATCCTTCACCGTGTGTATGTAACTGGTATGCGACTGGTGCGAATGGGGCTTGCGGCGGATGGACGATGTAGGCGTGGGTGTGGAATGGATGGTACTTTTTTTCATGTTCTATGGGAATGTCCGGTTGTCTCGGCCTTCTGGTCCAGGGTGCATGATGTGATGGGAAGTGTCACTGGAGTCCACCTCCTCCCTGAGGCACGGCGCTGCTTGCTTAATGTATGGGAGCCTACGGACTGTACTGCTGCTCAGACGTTCTGGGTCACTCTGGGCAACATGGTTGCCAAGAGGGACATAGCTCAGCTCTGGGGCTCCGCCAGGCCACCACGGCTCAGTGCCTGGAAAGATAACATGGACTGGTGCATGTTTCGAGAAAAGACGGTGTACGAGGCACGGGGTCGCCCCAGAAAGTTGTCCAGGGTTTGGGCACAGTGGAATTCATACCGTGGTGATATTTGTTCCCCTCCACTCGATTATGAGGTTCCTGTCCCCTCCTCCCCTTGATTGGCGTTCCGTTTTTTTCCCATGTCACCTTTATCCTTTCTTCCTTCATGATCACCCCCCCTCGACAGATTCGCTCCTTCCTATATGTACTCCTTCCCTTCCCCCCCCCTCTTATGACCCTTGCCAGTATGATGCCATGTTTTTGTGTTTGTTGTTTTTCTTCGACAGAATCATAAAAATTAAACCTTTGATATCCTTTACGTACTGTTTTATGCTCCACACTATCATGTGTGCTTAATGATCATCTCAAAAGTGTACTGTCTTGCTTTATTCTTTCAATGTGTGTCATAGCGGCCGGCCCTGAGGGGTTGTAGGCAGACGCTGTGTAACGTGCATTTCATAAATAAAGGTTTAAAAAAAAAAATTTAAAAAAAGTATGCGTAACATGCCATGCGATTATTATCGTCTGTCTATTCCTTATACCATTATGTACAGAGTTGTTCTCTAATACTATGGTTTACTTATAATCCCGTTCTGAATACCCCTACAGAGTACTATGCTGTTTGGGCAGAACCCTTATTCACCCGTGCAGATTATCAGGGAGGGTTTCCTATGGACCAAATTCAGTCCCACTGTGCGCTATTTCAAAACGGAGGTAGATTTTTACCTACATCTTACCCAGGGCGCCATGTATACAAATATGGTATTAAAATTAATGCAACACCCCTCATTAAAACGAACTTCCCTCCATAGTAGGACGATGGATTTAAATATTCAGACTATAGGAAGCTTCATGATGTAATAGAAATGTCATAGGATTGCCGAACACTTACAACACACGCAGATTTGGTGTGCCGCATGGACCAGCAGCAGGGCGCCATCTTCACGTCGCGCATTATCTGTAATTTTGAACAGAAAACCGGCATGGATAATAGAGCCATTACAAGCCCCGGCATCCAGAATCAAGCGAGGGGCAGAAATCAAAAGTCAGTGGACTTACTTCATGCACAACGACTCGCCGCCGTGAACCTATTCCGTTCTTCGCTGCAGCCCAGAGATGGTCTACCATGGGAATACCACTGGGTTAAGAAGAGCACAAACACTCAATCACGTGACTGCCGTACTACGTCTGTGTCAGAGGACTGACGTAACGTGCTCCGCGTTCCCGTTCACAAGCAAACACTGGAGTGCTGACCCTCTAAGTGATGCCTGGTGATTCTCCTCGGCACATTACTGATATCAAAATAACTTTATTGTTCACCAGACCTTAGACAAAGTCACAAGCCCGCTCTATTAGGCAAATGAAATTAAAATGTCGCTGCTCATTTGGGCAAATTAATTTACAATGTCAATACTCATTGTGATTCATTTTTAAAAAAGGACAAATTGCTAATTACGAACTCCAAACTATTTCCATTTAGTTCACTCATGTTGCTGGACTCAACGGGAGCGCTTATAGAGTAAGCAGAGTTGGCATGTGTCATTTATTTTGCCATACATCAAACACAGGTGCAAATGCTCCCACATCCCACCCAAGTGCCGAACGGCACAAAGGCGCGTAGATACGTACGTTCTGTCATCAAAAATATTGGAGCTGCTGGAATAGCAAAGGGCAGATCATCGTCTAAGAGGACGCGCCTTAGCATGCGTGGACCCACCGGGGGATTTCACCTTATGGTCCTGTTGAAAGCTGAACCAAATATGGCACGCTACAGCAGAAACATGTCGACCTCTTGTTATTAGGACATAGTGATTTCCAACAAAATCACCACATAGTCCACACTTGTTTTTAATGTGACCAGCTGGCCCATTAATAAAGTGTTTTTAGGTACAACTGGGATCTTTTAGATTTTGCACCCACACCACTTGAGCACACACAACCTGATCACTAAAAACCAGCTCCGCTGCAACTGCAGGCGTCGTAGCACACGGAGGGGACACTCGGTCTCCCCTGTGGGAACCCCATGATGAAGCATGTCACCACTAGGGTGAGTGAGGGTTCTTTTAATCAATAGTTGTTCCTTCTCGTTCTCCTTGCTTTTTTCTCACTGTGTATATCACATACGAGTGCTAGTTACTCTTTAGTTGTTGTACTATAACCCTACTTTATATTCCTTTTCATGAAATGAATTTTCACATTAAGGCAGTAAAAAATAACATGTAAGGAATAGGGGTCGGCACAGGGGAACTGGAACCAGAAAACAAACAGCCTCTTTAATCAGTTTACAAAGGTATGTAAATATGCACATGAGGGCAGATTTACAAGCCCCTTGCACCACTTTTGCATCACTTTTTCCATGTTAAAAGTGACGCAAAAGTGGCGCAAGGGGCTTGTAAATAAGCCCCATGGTTTTTAACAGGCCTGCCTCCCCCTCCCCCAACCGTCGTGTGTGTCAGCCCGGGCTGAGACAGCTTTCCAGGGACACACACACAGACAGTTTTGGAGCTGCCAGCCGCACCCGAATACTTCACAGGTCTTTAAAAGACCATTTGCACGTTAATGAGGCGTTGTTGTTTTCCACCCTTTCTTAGAGCCCCTGCATCTCCATGACCATGAGAATTAGCCCCACTACTTCCCCTCCCCCCTCCGAAATCGTCGTGTCTCTGGCCTTTAAAGACCTGTGACTCATGACACACTCAGCCAAGCCCCCAGCAGCTGGAGCTACAGCAGCCCGGGCTGAGAGGCCGACTGGAAGCAACAGTGTGAGCTGAAGTGCGCGCCCCCCCTGAAGGGATGCTGCACCCCCCCCCCTCCCCCCAGGGGGGCATTCCCCACAGTTTGAAGACCTATGTTTTAAGGTATGGAGCTGATTAGAACCTAGAGAAACCTTTGGCAAAACTAAACTTAGCTAAAACAGCACCTACTTCTACCCTCGTACTAAACCTAGGTTAGGTACACCGGGGTAGGCGTATTTTAGAAGCACCAGTTGAGTATTTTAGCCTGTGTTATTTATGTATGTATTTTTATATATGTCCTAGTAACAAACAATAGTATTATTTTTATATTACTGTTTACGCTGTATGCATTGTACTTTGCATTTTGTCTAACAATTATAGCAGTTCATATCTCTTTCATGAGAAAAAAAGACTGTTCAATAAACCCTTTTATTGAAACGTCCATCTCACTATTTCTGTGCAACTCTGTAGAAAAGAAGCACGCATGATTGACTGATTGAAATAGTTATCTATTGTTTCCACGACTCTGAAGATATTGTTTCAATTCTAGGGGAAACAAAGTTGTCATGTTTATGCGGTTGTCAGAGACTAAACCCTTTGTTTCTTTAAGAAAGTTTCTAGTGACCTCTGAGTTAGCTGGCGCACACACACAATTACGTTTAATATGCTCGACAGAGACATACTGACCTAAGTCCTATGTCAAATCTATAGTGTAGGTTATTCCATAGCGCAGAGCCTATTAGGGTTTAGTTGCTCTGCTCATAACTATCTGTCAGGAATATACATTTTTTTATAAGGGGGCATTATTGCAGACAATGGACTTTGGCTTACGTTGAAACAGTCAAGCCTTTCCAAGAATTTATTCTAAAAGACACCCATGTACATTTGCAGTGGTCTAGTGAAACTAAAAATGCATTTGTAAACAAAGCAAACATGGTCTTCCTCACCTGCCTTAGTGCTCCCGCATTATGCTAAATTTTACATACTTTTGTCATGAACAAAACAGATTTGCATTTGGAATGCTGGTGCAAAGCCACGGGGATCAGAAAATGGCCACAGCCTCTTACTCAACTTTGGATCCAGGTGCAGCTGAACTCTCATCTGGTTTACAGTCCGGCAGTTAGTGCAAATCTTCTTGAAGCATCTGCACATATTAGGTAAGCTCTCCGCTAACTTTTGCTGTGCCCCATTCTATGGTGCACTCCTTCTCACTACATCAACTCAGCATTGCGCTACATTACGGTTGAACAAGTCACTGACCTTTTATTACACTCTTTCTGGTGGATACTCGGATAGCGAGTCTTACACTTAGTTGTCTCGAGGTGCCAGACTGGACTCGGAAGGTTTTCACAGCAGCTGGCGCCATGTGGCTCGACAGTGATTCCATTCCACCCCCGAAGTGAAGGTGTAGAGATGCATATAGACACCATTCCTTCTCATTGACATCGATTTCTTGGCTCTGTCCACAACCTTGAATGTGGAGCACAATACCAATCAGAGATACCAGTGTGCACATCTCCAAGTTAGGACCTTTTTGGAAGGAAAGAGCAGGGAGGGCAGTGAGTAATCTGTGGTTAGATCTACCAGGAATAGTGGAACCAAAGGTAATTAACGTACGAGTTATTTACCTTCTGTAACGATGTATCTGGTAGAGACAATTCTAGCCGCAGATTCCTTAACGTAGAATTATCTCCAGGCGTGAGACTGGATCCGGAAAACTTTTTGTCACAGCATTCCTGCGCGCCGGTATCACGCGACTCCACCCAGGCGTTGTCTTTGTACATGACATCAGCGAGGTCACATAAGTCCCACCCTGGTGCGCCTACGTCAGTTTTTTTAGTATAGGAACAGTGTGCGAAAGAGTAGAAAGATTGGAAAAAGGAATGGTGAGGAACAACACCATGAGCAGTGCCAGGCACTGCAATACCCAAAGGCATGGAAAAAAATAAAGAACAGAGCCCGCCCTGAGCAGCAACCCTGCCAGTACGGAGATAGCGCGCTCCCCCGGAGGCAAATAATATACATAAAAATTTCATGGTAAAATGTAGTAGGACTAAAACCCCAACCAAAAACAATGAAAGGGACCCAGTCCGGGACAAACAAGGAATGACAAAACTCCAAGACAGCACCATCACAAGCTGTGACAACCCCCATAAAGAACAAAAGGAAGCGGCACAGCCAAAAGACCCCAACCTAGAGGATAGCAGAGGGTCCAGAACCCTAGTTATAAAGGGGAGGGTCGGAAGTGGAGGGGTGGGGGTTGGGGCAGGGTAGAAAGTAGGCCCCTACCTGGAGCAAGCAGAGCATAAGGGCACAGAAGCACCTATAAACCTATCCTCCAATCTGCCAAAAGGGGAGGAGAAGGAACAAATAAACAGGACGAACAACCTGTCAGAAAGAGGAAAAGAATGTAATCATAGAAGACACAGCCACCCGCAGGGAGGCGAGTGCAACAGACCAAGCCAAAGGTCCTCGCAGAATGGGGAGGAAGGGCGGGACATGAAGAAATGTGCGGCTAGAATCGTCTCTACCAGATACATCGTTACCGAAGGTAAGTAACTCATACATCTGATCGATAGCACTAGCCGCAGGTATTTTAATGTAGAATAGATACCCTTGCCATACCCAGAGGAGAGGAGGGTCTGCAAGAGGACCCCACCCGCCTGGACATAACAGATTCCCACAGGGCAAGGTTCAAACAGACAGGGTGAAGAGCCCTGTCTCCCCAGTCAAGGGGTACCCCTACACTTAGAAGACCACCGACCCCAGAGGGGGTGCGGGAAGACAAGAAAAGAGGTAGCCCGTCCTCACTCAGCAGGGGAAACAAGTGCAAGGCAAAAGGAGGCCAAAGCACCCCATGCCCATACAAGGCAACAGAACCTCCACCAAGGCCAGGACAATAAAGGTGAGCACCGAGGGAGAAGAGCAGCATAGAGACTCCAAGGAGAAGAGCAAAGGCAAGCCCCCCACCGGGAACACACTCAGTGAAGTGGGCAGCAGAGGCTATCACAGCCAGAAGGCGATAGACCAGAAAGAACGGTGCCACCAGCAATAAGCAGACGGAAGCAGACAGGGGAGTCCGAGGCCACCCAGGAAGAACCATCCACCGCTCCGCCGGGACAGACTGCGCCTGAAGGAGGGGCAAAGAACACAACAATCATCTCATCCCCCAGGGAGGATAGGCAGAACTGAATGCAGGGCCAACTGGAAGAAGCGGCCAAGGCAATGATGACTTTCCATCAAAGCGCCAAGGCGGCACAATGGTGCAGAAAGACAGGTCGACACCCGCAAGCACTGCCAGACGCGGAAAACACCACAGAACGATGCACTCAGGGCTAGCCAGACACCAGCCGAAGACAGAGAGCAGGAAGGCGAAGAAGGGACTGTACACGCTCCAGGGAGGAGTCTGCACACACGGCCCAAAAGGAAGCAGAACCAGACAAAGCCATGACGCCAGGTCGCAGACAGCAGGCCAGACCAGGCGAACAGCGCAGCGACCCCAAGGAAGGATACCCCGGGCGCAATTCAAGTCATCAGCAAGAGGATAGCATCTGCAACACACCGTAACACCACGGAGAGCAGAGGCCCGAAGGCTACCACAGCTCCCCAGCGCATGACAGAGCTATATAACCGCTACCACTACCCCACGTAGGGCATGTTACGTCCCAAGACATGGAAACCTCTTAGGAAAACATTTCCGCAGCAGAGGACAACAGTAAAGACCTGTGGAAAAACCTGCAGAAGGCTTGTCAAGCAGCCAAAGGGAAAAAAACAGAAGGTCTAGTCTCAGGGCCAGCATGGCGTAGAAACCCAAAGCACAAACACACAGTCAAGAAGGGCCAGCCAGCAGCCAACAGAACCATAGTCCAAACAAGGATGACTAAAATGCACACAGATCAGATAACTGGGGCGATCCGCCCCAATGGAAGAACACCTCCAAAAAAACAGATCAACTCACAGGAGCAGGAGCAGGAGCAGGAGGAGGAGGAGGAGGAGGAGGAGAAGGAGAAGGAGAAGGAGGAGGAGGAGGAGGAGGAGGAGTAGAAGGAGCAGGAGGAGGAGGAGAAGGAGCAGGAGGAGGAGAAGGAGCAGGAGGAGAAGGAGCAGGAAGCTCTGCCAAAAACTTCTGAATGGCCTAGTCCACAGGGGCGTGGAACAAAAGAGCGCCATCGAAAGGAAGGTACACCAGCCGTTCCCGAACGCTCTCCGGGAACAGACTGTCCTGAAGCAAGGATTGGAGACGAAGTGCCACCGAAGAAGCCATGGCACGACCAAACACCTCCAAGATGCCCAGAGCGGAGCAAAGAATAAACGCCGCCAGCTCCCGGCCATCCAACACATGGTGCCTCAAATCAACACAGGCACCCTCCTGAGAAGCGGCAGACATTAGGGACTCCGCCGAGTCCCACAAGCAAGAAGTGGCCCTAGCAAAAACACAGCGTGATAAGGGCCCGCAGAGCCACACCGGTTGAGGCGAAAATATTGCGCTCCCAGGAGTCCAGCCAGCGGATCTCCCGCGGCGGAGGAGACAACAGCGACAGCAGAGAGGGAAAGGCATTCTGCAAAAGAGGGCCTCTGGTGGAGGGAAAGACACACCAGATCACACAGCGCCGATGGTGGCGGCGCAGAAGGTGTTGGGGCACCGGATCCCCCATGGTGGGACTGCCCCAAGTACCCATAAGAGAAGAATAGAGCAAACCCTCAAAAGGAAGCAGCAGCTCCCTTCCGCCAGAGCCCTGATTGAGAACCTCCAGAAGATAATCCGCAAGGAAATGGGCAGCTGATCACCCATGTGCAAAATTCCCACGACCGTGGAAACAGCGCACGCAAAGGCCGCATCTGCCTTCCTTGGGCCCTGCGGTGGCAAAAGCAGCTCCTCGGTAGGCGACGGCTGCAAGCAAAGGCGGCCGTCCCCCAAGCCAACCGGAGGAAGGAAGGGCAAGGTCTTGAAAGGAGGAAGAGGGACCGAGGAGTGGGGCGCCTCCGGCAGAGGCCGCGGTGACAGCGAGGAGCCGTCATTAGAAGACGTCGCGGAAAAAGCCACAATGCGTCGGCCCGTCTCCGGCGAGGATGACACCAGCCAGCGTCGAACCTCTGGAGAAGAGGCGTCCAAGGACTAGTCAACGACCCGACATTGGCATGGTGCTGTAGAGTCCGCAATCTGAGGCAGGACATCGTCGTCCGACGCCAGGGGAGACACAGGAACGACCTCCACCACAGTGCTTGGCGCAGGAGACCGGGGCTGGGTCGGAGCGGGGCAGCAAGGGAACGGCACCCAAAAGGCGTTGATTCAACCTTCGACGCGGCAGCCGCCTGCGTGGAGGGGCGAGAGGGGCCCGGGGTGGGATGCGGGATCTCCCCCAACCTCGGCCCGTGACTGGACGTAAAGGGCCCTCTGCCAGCCCCTGTGGTGCCGCCAGGGCCAGCAGCTGCTGGCGCCTAAGCGTCGTCACCTCGGACGGGGCCGCCTGTCCCGAGGACAGAGTGGGACTCGGGGGTGCAACCCAAGTCCCGGCGACCTCCCACGACACCACAGGTACTGCTGCGGGAGTTTGCGGCAAAGCAGAGGCGCTGTGGTCCGAAAGAGGGACGCCCGGAGGGCCGCACCCCAGCAGCACCACATCCTCCGAACCTGGATCGGAGCCACCGGCAACGCCGCAGAGGGGCCCGCACACTGCAAGGGATCCGCTGACATCCCAGGAGGGGAAGGAGAAGTCAGCGAGGCCTGCAAAGCCGCCGCATATGTCTCCATCTGGGCTCTAATCGCCCCCACACCGGGAAACGGCAGATAGCGGGAACACCCGCTGGGCTGCACCACCCGCGGAGAGCCCCCGCCCTCAACAGGCCAGGAACCAGCCCTCGTGGACAAACTGCAACACTTACCGACAGGCGAGCGACGCTCATGCGGCCTGGGAAAAGGACGATGTCGAAGACGACGGTTCCGAAAACCTTGTGCAGGTGCCGGGTGTGGTGACGCCACCGACCTGGACATGCGAGTTGAGAGAAGTTTCATCCGTCGCTCCCGCCGGGACTTCGGTTTCATCTGCTGGCACGCCTCACAATCAGTGGAGTTGTGGTGTTCCCCCAAACACCACATGCAGATGGGGTGAGGATCGGTCGTCGACATCTGGCGCGCACAAAACGAGCATGTCTAAAGCCCGAAGGCATTCGCACACTGTTCCCACACACAAGCAATAAGTGAAAGGGAAAGGCCTAAACAGGCCTGGAGCACGATCTGGATCTGCATTGCACGCAGAAAAGGAAAAAAGTGATGTAGGTGCGCCAGGGTGGGACTTATGTGACCTCACTGCTGTCACGTACACGGACAACGCCTGGGCGAAGTAGCATGATGCCGACCCCCCGGCGGGCAGGGATGCTGTGGCAAAAAGTTTTCCAGATCCAGTCTCACGCCTGGGGATAATTCCACGTTAAGGAATCTGCGACTAGTGGTCTCTATCAGATTTCTTTTTCTGATGGATACTTCTAGCCGCAGATCACTCACCTTTAGAATAGCTACTAAAGTAGTACTGTCAAGGTGGCGGGTCTGTGGACCTGGCTGTCAAGACAGTAGTGCTTTAGGAACATGTGCAGTAATGCACAAGTCGCAGCCTGACTGATATCAAGGAGAGGCACCCTGTATGCCAATGCAGTGATAGTAGCTTCGGCCCTGGTGAAATAAGCCCTCAGACCTTCTGGAAATTGCTTCTTTGCCAATGCATAGCACGTCTTAATACAGAATACTATTTAGCTTGACAAAGTACTTTTCTGTACCACCTTACCTTATTTTGCCCCCAAAGAACCCCACAAAAAGCAGGTTGTCCACCCAATGGTCATTTGTTACAGATGTAAAAACTCAAGGCTTGCGTGAGGTCCAGCATAGGGAGTCTTTCTTTCTCTTTCGACTGATGAAGGCGAGCAAAAAATGTGGATTGCTCCACCCTGGTCCTCAGTATCTGGGTAAAAAGTGGTGTAAACCCGGGGATCTTGAAGCCCACTCGCATGACGAACTGAAGTGATTGCGATGAGGAAGAACGCCTTGAGAGTCATAAGACTTAGTGAGCAGATGTACATCGACTCAAAGGGAGTACACATGAGGAACCTACAAACTGAGATCCCACTGTACTATCAAAAACTCTTTTGGCAGAAACATGGGCTAAACCTTTTATAAACCAGATTGCAACAGGTGAATTAAACAAAGATGGTTGGTCTGGCAAATGCCTTGCTGGGCAAAAGACCAAATAAACAATAAAACATCTGACAATTTGACCTGCAATGGGTCTATGTTGCGGGCTCCACACCTGGCCACAAATGTGACCCTCTGGGCAAATTTAAATGAACTTTGTGGAAGGATGCAGCGCAGCAAGTCTAACATCCATAAACTCTAGGGGATAGATCAAACATAGTTAACTGCCTGAAATCAATCTCCCTTAATGGAGTTGTAGACTGCAGGTGCACAAGGATCCCATTGATGGACAGAAGGCAGGCCTTCTACACCAGGCAAACTGCCAAAACGCCAACATATTGATGTGGAGTCAGGCTTCCATTGGCGACCAGAAACCTCTGATCTCTCCCAGATTACCCCATCAACCCTGCGACGATGCATCCATTACCTCTGTGTGGGCTAGGGAGAGGGGTCTTCCCTTAGTCCAAATGCGTTTGAGTAGCCACCAATGCAGATCTGTTCCATTCTCCTTCGATACCTGGATGAAGTCCAGCAGGTTTCCTTGATGCTGGACCCACAGAGACTTCAGATTACACTGCAGAGCCTACATTAACCATCTGGCAGATCCACCAGCAGGATGCAGGAGGCAAAGAAGTCTCAGAGCCACTCTTTACTTTGTCATGGGCTATTCCTGCATTAGAGACTCTGTGATTTGCAATGTCAGTAGGTGGAGTGGCGTTGTATGTATGTTCAATGTGTGCTCTCCAGGCACCCTCCATTATTTCTGAGTTAAAATGGCGGTTCTTGCCATTTGATATCTAGTTAATGACGTCCCAGAAACGCTTAGAGTCTTTGTTTGCTGGCATGATGGAGTTTTGCCCAGAGAAGTTCACTGTAGTTTTTCTTAGCCACCTTGATGTCCCTTTTTAGATTTTTCCTTAATTTTGATATTAGGGAAAGAATGCCCTGTGATGGTTCTGAACCTAGGGTTCGTAGCGGTCTTAAATGTTCATTCAGTTGTTTTACTTGTTTCCTTAAGTTATTATTAAACCACGCTGCCCCCACGGACCTTCCTACTTTGCGGCCATTGCCTTTTCTTGTGAATTCCTCATTTAGATCATGAGTGAAGGATACCCAGGCCTTTATATGTGATGGTTCGACTTTAAGAAAGCTTTCCAGACGAGCAGTGCATGTGGCCATGATATCACCTGAATTTTCCCTTTTCCAAGTACGTTGTTTCAGATTGTAACATTGTGTTTGTTGGGACATTGCTTTATCTGGTATTAAATTTGCCATGCTTATGTGCAAGAAGGTTTGAGGATAGTGGTCGCTTTCTGTCCTTTCTTTAATTTGAAAATTTGAGATGTGTGGGAGAATGTCATGATCTGTTAGTGTGTAATCAATGGTAGATCCTGTTTTTTGCGTGACCCTGGTGTATGCTGGGAGACACCCCGGCGAGACTGGTCCATTTAATACGCACATGGACTGTTCCTCCAGCAGAGATGCGCATCTGTTACCGTGTGTATCACCTGGTTTGCTAGGTCGAGTATGGCCTATTGATCCTTCTTTGCGGCCTTGTAATAGATTCATATTGAAATCTCCTGACAGTATGATGTTGGCATGAGGGTGAGCGAGTTTGAGGGTAGCCAGTGTTGCTGTTCAGGTCTCAATACATGATCTACTTTGTTACGGTGATGGGTGAATGTAGACAATCAGTATTAGCAGGCTAAAAAAGGGTGCGGTCTCTAGTTTAATACATAACATCCAAGCTGAGTCGAGGTCTACTTCTGAAACTTGCCATCAGATGTATGTTGAGACAAAGATGGAAAAGCCCCCTTTTGCTATTCCGTGTTTTGATTCTCTTTTTGCCCGGAATTAGATATTCTTTATATCCCACCATTGGTGAAGGGTTTGTCTGCCACGTCTCTTGAAAAAGAAGGTCATACTGTTCAATGAATTCCATGAAGTCAGGATCTTCTAGTTTTGTGCTTAGGCCATTGACGTTCCAGGAGCAGATGTTACAGCCGTTGTCTGGTTTTGTTGTTCTGGTTGAATTTAATCATGCCATTTCGTCAATGGTTTCGGTTAGGTTTGTCTGCCTATGATCTGTATGCTTAATTGCTTCAGGGTGAGCAAACGTGATAGTGATTTTCCTCCCCGTTTGGACTGTGCTCTTTGTTGTGCGGTGTTCATCCGGGCCTTTCACGCCTCTAAGCATACTTTCTGGCGGGTTTGATTGTAGTAGCGGACTTGGGTAACGGAGGGAGACTGCTTTTTTATTTCCATGCCCTATTTTGCAAATGACTCCTGCTGCCGTTAGATCTGCTCGATGGTGGAATTATCAAAGAAAGTTGCTGTAGTAATTTAGTGACCGGTTGGGTCAGGATTAAGCTTAAACTCTATACTTTCTAGGTTACTGGTGTTGATATGACTCAAGGAAGGGAATGCTTTAAATAGTTTTAATAATACCCTTATGTTGAGAATATTGTGGGTTCCCCTTGAGACCTAATGGGGGATAAGTCCAACTTTTTATCGTCAATGGTGAAGTCACGCGAAACCGGCCAGTTTGATTACCTCGCTCTTTCCGATTTGTTTCTCCCATGTGATTTGTCCCGGAATGATCGGGCCGTGATTATGAACATTTCGATCGTTAGATGTACTGTTTTGGTTGTATGTGTCATTATACTTTACAGTTGTTGCTGCGCCACTTCCCCTGTGGTGAATGTTTGTTATTTTATGGTTAGTCCTGACCTCGTCGTCGCCCTCCTTTGGGAGGATAGCATCCTTTGCGCTGGTTGTGGCAACTTCTGACGTGTTAAGACCAATTGTGGTGGAGGTTTCAGTGGTTTGTGTGGCCTGGGTTGATGGGTGCCGTTTCTTTTCTTCTTTAGTGGGCTTGAACATGCTGTATACGTTTGATGGCTGCGAGTTTCCTGTTATGGGTTGGATTTGACTTATTGAGGTGGAGATCTTGTTAGTGGATGGGGTAGTTTCAACCTCTGGGCTGACATCCTCAATGTTTGTGGATGTTATATCATCTCCACTTTGATTCGCGTCTTGCTCCTTCGTGGTGCTAATTACATTCTGTGCCTGTCTTTGTTTTTTCCCATTTCTAGCCTTTCTCAAGCGTTTTCTTTCCTGCTTGGATAGTGGGGCTATTATTTTTGGTGACTTTATGCTATGATCAGTTGATGGAGTGGCCAGGGGCCCTGTGTTGCCTAAGACTTCTGTTGGTGGTGGTTTATTAGTATTTCCCGGTGTATGGGCTAGGTTGGTCTCCAGAGTGCTTTTGCATTTTGCTGCTTGAGAGGGCTTGGACAAACCGGATCTTCTTCCCTCAGTGTTTCTTTCATTTTGTTGACTGGTGGGTTGGTCTTGAGTGAGGTGTCCCTGGTGACCCCCAATAATTCAGACATTAAACCTGGGACTACAGCTAATTGATCTATTTATTTATTTATTTTATTTTATTTATTTTGAAAGTTTTATATAGCGCGAACAAGATCTTTGCAGATATCAGAGCGCTTTACAGTAATAGCATGTAGCATGTAGCAGTTGAGGTAGTTAGGTACAATAAGCATAATTACATAGGTAGGTCAAAGAACAACCGGAGGTAGATAATAGGTGAGGTAGTGTCAGTACACGGTACATAGTCAAACCGTTGCGCCAATAATATAAAAGTACAAAAGTATGCATATACTTATTTAAACGTGCTGCAAGTGTTTTTGGAGATAACATAAAGGTGGGCATAGTTGAGGTAGGTGCGTGCAGGATGTAAAGTCACACAGGTGCATCAGTAGTACAAAAGTAGGGATGGTTGAGGTGGTGTAGGTACAGTGTGCAAGTCAGACAGGTGCGTCAATAGTACATCAAAATACAAAGAGGGAACATATACAATCAAATAAGTCATAATACCAGTGGTACAAGTAGTACAAAGAGGGAACATATACACTCAAATAAGTCATAGTACAAATAGTACTAGTACACCAAGGGGTCAGGCCGGTATTACGGAGCGGATTCATGAGAGATACAGGTTAATAGATCATGTGTATTTAGCCATGAGGATCGCTTTTACTTCTTTCTTAAACAGATTGTTGGAGGAGATTTGCTGCACCCTCGTGATCATGTCGCTAAGGTTTTACAACTTTTGTTCAACTCCCTGTACGTGGATAGCTAAGATGTTTAAGAGATCCACTTGTGTGTCTAACTTGTCTGCGTGGTAAATCATAGCTCTACTGATGGTGTCCAGAGTGTTTAACAAGTGCGACCAGACTGTTGTCGGTGGTGATCTGGCTTTCTCCTGCTGTAGTAATTTGCGATCCAGAGACAGTAAATTCAGTGAATCCCGAATCTCTCTTGGTTTTTTTTCCCTTTTTTGTGAATGCGGCACAGTGGGGGAATTTTCAACATTTTTAAATTTAAAGGGCATGTCATCATATTGGTTAGAAAACGAGAGATCCTGGCCACTTTGATGCACCGTTGCCAATAAGTGGTGTGGCGTAGTGTGTTGGTCTTGCTTCTTGTTGTTTATTTCGACAAGGTCCAAGTCGTCTACAGGCGTGTGTATATGTTTGTTTCCGAATGGACTGAGGATGTTTAAAATCGTCTCATGTGTTGGAACTGCCTCATTGCTGCAGTGATGGCTAAGTGCAGATTGTTTTTCCTGCTGCAAATGAGATTTAGGAATGGTTTGTTGGTAATGGTAGTGTATTAATACCTCTGTGGCTTTATTTTTGTGGCTTTGCCCCCTTTCTAGAAGAGTTTTGGTTGTGTGGAATTGTGAGACTTGGGCTTCACTGTTTGTCGCATTTTGGTGGACAGGTACGTTTCCTGAAATTCTTCTATTTCGTACTTTTCGCTCTTACTGCTGCTTCTCTCCCGGAGGGACTTTGTGGCGACTTTACTTTGAATGTCATGGTATCTTTGCTGATTTTATAATATTCAGGGCGTTCGAGTTCAGTCTGATCCGGTTTAGTCTTGATGGTTTTTGTCGCCACTTTTAAGAAATAGGTGATCAGCGCCCGTTTACTGCTATTTGGGCATGAATGATGTCCGGATGGTGCCAGCGTAGTACCTTTCTAGCCACCTTTAAGAGCGACATGTGGAGCCAACTTGATGAGTTTTTTGCTGGTGATAGGCTGGGTGCTTGTCTTTCAGGGGTCACTGCGGTGTTTGTTGATGAAACTCCAAACGTATACTGCTTGTCCCAGTTTATTTGCCTTGGCTCTATTTGGATCGCTCCTCCCTGCGAGGAGCCAAGTGGGCTGCTGGTTTCCTCCATGGTCAATGCCGGGGGGCATTACTTTTCCGCTTCTTTTTTGGAGTTAGCAAACAGATTTTTGTCTTTTTTTCTCCCCTCTTCTTGCCCTTCCAGACCTTATAGTGTGTTTGTTGGCCTTTCACCTAGTGAACCGGAATTGTGGGCTTGGTCAATGTCTCTTGGGGAAGAGTTTGCTTGAAAAGTTTTGGTTTGAGTTGTTTGTTAAATTAAGTAAGTCCGATTGAATCAGTTTGTGAAGTGGATGAATAAGATTTTAGTTTAGTCTGTCCGTACTATGAAGTCCAGGGGAGGCAGTTGGGATGCAGTTGATTTGCGAAGTAGGATCTCTCACTCCCGCCCCTAGCAGCAGCCGCACCGGCCGCTTCTCACAGCTTCTTAGTTAGTCGCTGCCTCTGCTACCGGTCGCCGTCAGCAGGCGTGTGGGCTGGCTGGCGTGCGTGCCGCTGCTTCTCCTCTGCGACTCCTTACTGGGCTCCTTACTGGGCACCTTCTCCCAAACTCTCACTGCAGTTATTCGCGGCTCACTGCTCACAATATCCTGGCACCGCGCAACTCACCGGGGTTCACTGAGGCTCTCCGGAGTTCGCTGATGCCTCCTGGTTCTTTCCCGTTTTTTTGTGGAGCGCGGTTTTTGGGCCCCGCGGCTCTGCTACCACTCTGTTACCGCTCATTTAGTTCCCACTCTGGCACGCAGCTTGCGGGAACTTTCTGCAGCTTCCTGCAGCTCAAGTTCAAGTGACCGATTCCCGATTTGCGGGACCAATCCCCGATTCGCGGCTGATGGCGCGGCTCCGCTCCTACTCAGTTGTCGCTGCTGCTGGTTACTGCTGCTGCTCCCACAGCAGGCCTCTCGCGGGTCTCTCACAAAGCCAGGACTGGGGAGATTAAGTGTTTTGAAACTAATCACAGGATGAATAAGCTGCCTTCTGCTACCAGAATCACTCTAAATCAGCGTTTTTTTCCTTCCCTCACCTAAACACATCCTTGCAGGAGCCTAGAAGCAATTAAGGTATGCACTGTATGTTACACAAATCAAACAAATACATATAATTCCAGCCCCTTCCTCGGCCTAACCAGCAGTGAGTCCTGCAGAAAGGTCCACTCTCATTGAGACCCAGGGACAATGCTGAAACATCTGGAGCATAGCCTGAATGTCATGGACTCATAGCAGAAGGTATGGAAGGCCCTCAACTGAACAGAACCAAAACACAGCTCCTATGAAATTAAACTTCTGCGAAGGAGCCTGGTGTAACTTTGTATCGTGGATTGTGAAGCACAGCACTGTCAGGAAGTTTGCAATCATCTGAAGGTGGTCTACAATTATTGTGAGCCCGCTTTCAACAGCTAGTCATTGAGATAGAGGACAACTGGTATCCCCAACCTCCAAAAATCCATGGCGAACACTGCCATCACGTTCATGAACGTCTACGGGGCACTGGTAAGGTGAAGGGGAGCAGCACAAACTGAAAATGCTTCTAGCCTACCTTGAACCACAGCTAATGTCTGTGGAACTGCAGGGCGAATACATGAATGTAAACGTCCTGCAGGTCCAAAGCTACCATCCAGATGAACAATCCAAAGCAGAGTGAACCTGGGCCAATGTGAGAATTTTTAATTTGTTCTTCTGCAGGTGGGGGTTCAAAGGGTAAAGATCTAAAATAGGATGCAGGCTTCCATCCTTTCTCAGCATTAGAAAATAGAGGGAGTAACAACCAGTACTAATTTTCACATCTGGTACCCTCTCTTTGGCCTCTTTGGACAGGCCTGCACCTCTTACAACAAAATGGACAAGTGCTTCTCTGAAGGCCCCTGCGATGTTGGTGTAAGATGGAGTGGGTTGGAAAGGCATAGTTCCGTTAACTAATCTGAAGGATCCATCTGTTGGATACAAGAGCTTGCCACCATTGAAGGAAATGTATGATCATGCCTCCCACACGGTGGTTGTGTGGTGCTAAGAGCAAACTAAAGCAGTTTGAAGATTGACCGTCCTGACTCGTGCAGATCCGGTTGCTCCCCTCTGTTCTCCTGCTGGGTATCGTAGCGCTTCTCCCACGCTGCTTGTAATATCTGCATTCTTCAGCTGAATCTACCATAGCGCCGCATTGTGCATTTGACTCGCTCTGTCCTCAGCGCTGCTTTGCTGCTTTGGGATTGCTGCTCTGTGTTTGCTCTGTGCCTAATTTCATAGCGCCGCCTGTCATTCTTATTGTGCTGTGCTCATAGCGCTACTCTATGTTAGCCATTTCTCTTCTAAAATATATATTTTGATCATTGCACCCCACTGCTCGCCCCAACCTCTCCCTGCGTTAAGTGTTTGTTGTTGTTGTTGCAGCCATTTGCTTCCTGTGACGTCCTAGCCCGTCCCTCCAATCACGCTCCCGCCTCCCAGCTGAGCCTGCCTCGCCCCTCCCCTTCGACTATCCACTTATGACAGTGGCTTTTGCGTGCAGCGTTCACGCGCAGCGACCACGCCCCATTTGTGCCAAAGGTAAGCCCGTCTACTCCCGTCCGCGCCTGGACCGCGCCCAGCGCCAGAGCCCCTGGTCCTCGTAATGTCCATCCCTCCCGCATTACTTACAATGCCACCACCCTCCTAGCCCTTAACCCCGGCCGATCCCCCAACTGCGCCCAAGCCGCCCCTGGACACACCCATGGACCCTTTTCCTGCATCTCCTGCAAGTTCGACGGCACCAAGAACAACTCCTCATCTAAGAACACACAACAGATACCCGACCCCAACCACCTACAATGCATCCTGCTCAACACCCGCTCGGTCCACAGGCACGCCATTGACCTCTGGAATCTACTAGACACCATCTCTCCTGACGTCCCCTTCCTAACAGAAACATGGATGAATGCCTCTTCAGCCCCAGACATCACCATTGCCATCCCGGAAGGCTATAAGATCATTCGCAAGGACCGTACCGGCCACACAGGAGGAGGCATCGCTATCGTCCATAAGAAATCCATCCGCATCTCAACCAGCTCAGACGTCAATCTCGCCAACTCTGAACACCTTCACTTCCAGATCCACATCGACCCCAAGACCACACTCAGAGGCACCCTCCTTTACAAGCCACCAGGACCCCGCGCACAATTCAGTGAAGACATCACGGACTTCATCACTCCACACGCGCTCCCCTCCGAGGACTACATCCTTTTGGGAGACCTCAACTTTCACCTTGAAAAGAACAACGACCGCAACACCACCACCCTTTTGGACAACCTCGCAAACCTCGGACTTAAACAACTTGTCACCACCCCCACCCACATCGCAGGTCACACACTCGACCCTATCTTCACCTCCAGCAAGCATATTTCCTTCAGCCACACCACAGCTCTCCTTTGGACTGACCACAGCTGCGTTCACTTCACCTACAACAAGCCCATATCCAACAACCACCCCCAACCCACTCTGCAAAGAAACTGGAACAAAATCACCATCGACCAGATCTCCTCATCGCTTCTTCAAAAGCCCCCCGCCCACTCCTCAAACCCAGACCAAGCAGCCACCAACCTCACCCAATGGCTATCCAACAGCGCCGACATCCTAGCACCACTGAAAAAACGACAAATCAAACTAGGCAGCAAGAAGGCCTCCTGGTTCAACGATGATCTTAAGAAATCCAAGAAACTCTGTCGCTCCCTCGAGAAGGCCTGGAAAAAAGACCCAACCACCAGCACCAAGGACGCCTTCAAAAACGCCACCCGCATACACCACCAACTAATCCGAAATGCCAAGAAAGCAGCCTTCAAGGACCGTCTAGATAACAACGCCCACAACAGCAAGGAATTATTCAACATCGTCAAGGAATTTACCAACCCCTCAGCCAACTCCAACGACATCACCCCCTCTCAAGCCCTCTGCGACTCCCTAGCCTCATTCTTCCACAACAAAATTGCAGACATCCACAACAGCTTCGACAACCAATCCGAAGACCAACCCACCCAATCCCCTGCAGGACCCCCACGCCCCCTGAACATCCTCAATGACTGGATGCCAATCTCCACTGAGGACACCATCCGTCTGATGAACTCTATCCACTTAGGATCCCCCACAGACCGTTGCCCTCACCACATCTTTAACAAAGCAGACTCCATTATTGCACCGCACCTCCGAGACGTCATCAACTGCTCCCTCAACTCCGCAACCTTCCTGGAAAGCTGGAAACATGCCGAACTCAGCGCCCTCCTGAAGAAACCCACAGCTGACCCCACCGAACTCAAAAACTATCGCCCTATCTCACTCCTTCCATTCCCGGCCAAAGTCATCGAGAAAGCTGTCAACAACCAGCTCGCCGCATTCCTCGAAACCAACAAATCCCTCGACTCCTCACAGTCCGGCTTCCGAGCCAAGCACAGCACCGAAACCGCCCTCATCGCAGCAACAGACGACATTCGAACTCTACTGGACAATGGAGACACAGTCGCCCTCATCCTCCTCGACCTCTCCGCAGCCTTCGACACAGTCTGCCATAGCACCCTTCTACAGCGCCTCAAAAACATCGGAATCCAAGGAAAAGCACTGGAATGGATCACCTCGTTCCTCTCCGGAAGAACCCAGAGAGTCCGCCTTCCACCATTCAAGTCAGAGGCCACTGAAGTCATCTGCGGCGTACCTCAAGGGTCCTCACTCAGTCCCACCCTCTTTAACGTCTACATGAGCCCCCTCGCGGCCATCGCACGCCAACATAACCTCAACATCATCTCCTACGCCGACGACACTCAACTGATCCTATCACTCACCAGAGACCCTAACACGGCCAAAACCAACCTACACGAAGGAATGAAAGAAGTAGCCGAATGGATGAAGCACAGCCGTCTGAAACTGAACTCAGACAAAACAGAAGTCCTCATCTTAGGTACCTCCCCCTCCGCCTGGGATGACTCTTGGTGGCCAGAGGCCCTTGGAAAAGCACCCATCCCGACGGACCACGCACGGAACCTGGGCGTCATCCTGGATTCCTCACTCTCGATGAACAGACAAGTCAACGCCTTTTCTTCATCTTGCTTCAACATTCTTCGCATGCTCAAAAAAACATTTCGCTGGATCCCTACCAAAACTAGAAAAACAGTCACCCACGCTCTGGTCACGAGCCGACTGGACTACGGAAACACCCTCTACAACGGCACCACCGCAAAACTCCAGAAAAAACTACAACGCATCCAGAACGCCTCAGCCAGGCTCATATTAGACATCCCGCGTAAAGAACACATCTCTGATCACCTGAAAAACCTCCACTGGCTCCCCGTCAATAAGAGGATCACTTTCCGGCTCCTAACCCACGCACACAAAGCACTCTACGAAATCGGACCCGAATGCCTCAACACACGACTATCCTTCTACACCCCCTCCCGCCAGCTACGATCCTCCAACCAAGCCCTTGCCACTGTACCTCGCATCAACAAAACCACCAGGGGAGGTAGATCCTTCTCCTACCTAGCAGCTAAAACTTGGAACTCACTTCCCACTCACCTTCGCCTTACTCAGAACCACCTAGCATTCAGAAAGCAACTCAAAACGTGGATATTCGACAAGTAACTCCCCACCCTTCTACAAGCGCCTTGAGACCCTCTGGGTATGTAGCGCGCTATATAAATCTATTGACTTTGACTATAATGTAGGGGAGTGGGAATGGGAATCAGATTTTCTGTGGCTTTGGGACCTTCACATTGCTGGACTGATCCCAGATAGGACTGGTTCAGCTATTGCGGGCAGAGGACCTTGAGCTTTCAATACACAAAACATCGTGAGTAGCCCTGAAAGGGTTAAAATTGTTGAGGAACAATTTTCTCCACAAGGCAGAAGTAGAAAGGCCCAGAGAATGCACAGTGGACAGGCTCTCCGTTAAGGGTTCAAGGGCAGAATTAGACTTTTCACCAATGACACGAGATTAATCGAAAGGCAAATTCATTAAGGTTGCATGAAGATCTCTCGAGAAGCCCACAGACTTCATTCACGCTTGGCAAAGGAGCACCGCACTAGTACTGAATGCTTGTCTCAATCGGTGAGGTCAAGGCAAGCACAAATTACATATTTGGCCACATGCTGAATGGTTTGAGCCAGGGACACCTAAAACTCTTTAGGGACCACCGCCCAGATATGGCTGAGCATGTCCCAGAAGGCATGTGTTTAGCGTCTGAGTAGGCACCTGGTACTGAGTGATCTTAAGGCTAGCCTGACCGAGGAGAAAATTAGTTTCCTTAATGCCTCCATTCTCTTTAATTCCCTGTCGGGGTTTTGTTGGGATTGAATTGGCATGATTTGCCTTGCTAGTGAAAGCTTGTACCACTAGACTCACTGTAGCAGGATGTTGAGCCAAAAAACGAGTTGACTATTTTCCTCGTGTAGGTCCATGTATAGGTTTTCATTATCATAATGTGGAGAAAATCACCCCCATCATCTCATTTGTAAACTCCAAGCGATGGTTGGCTTTAATAGAAGTCTAAGTTTAAGTTTAATAAACGGGTTGAGCAAAGAAAGGCCAACATTTGGTGTGATCCTGCAGAAGGGCCCGGTCCAACAAGTCCCACCTCAGTTAAAAAATGTTTGAGACATGTATCCAACCCACTTGCATGAACCCTGGATCATATTAGACTCTTCAAGATCAATAAATCTTGGCCTACTTTCAGGGTAATAAACTTGCCAGCACCCAATATCAATCTTATCACCTGTCGGAGACTAGTTTTCCGCTCTGTTTGTTCTTTGCTCTTGCCTTATATGGGATATATTTCCTTTATCCGGAGTCATCTGTGTCGATCCATGGGCTGCAGTGGAGTGGTGAGTCCACATATCCTCCACAATACACCACCTTCTCTTTGATTGAACAGAAGTTGCCATTTGCAAAGATGTTGACACACCAAATCTGACACTCTAGACTTTGGAAAATAGTACAACAAATGTTCTAATAATGTTAAATGAGCTTCAGAACTCTTACAGGGAAGCTGCCTCAGCTTCAGCTCCACAAAACGGCACTGGCATACCAAGAAAGTTGAAGCAATTAGCTTTTTTAACTGTAATAATATATTTAAAAAGTCAGCCTTAATGACTGAATTGTGATGCAGAGTGCCTGCAGTTCCAGTAACCTGCTACCACACCTGATGCAGCAATTTCCAAAATGATCTAAGAAGTCACAACACAGTCTCTGCTTTTGCTCAGCAGAAGATCAATGGCTGATAGATATGAACTCTCTCCAGCATTTGAAGGTGAAGAGAATGAGCCTATTTGGACTCAGACTCCTGCTGAATCTTCTAGACACTGACTTACCATGGTATTAATATCCTTTCCCTATCGGAGCCTGGCTTCCTTCTACTGTTAACAACCTCTTTGCTCACCCATTTTGACTTCGCCGGGATAGAGAATCCTTCAGTCACATTTTCCAGAAGAAAAATTGCTCTACATAGATGTGTCCATCATTAAAATTCATTAACTATACTTTTTACTAATTTAATAGACTACTTTTTGAGTAATTTCAATTTCAGTCCTTTTATAAATAGGTAAAGTAATTTAATTGTGGTACACTTGTGCTTCTGTACACTAGTCAAGTATCACTACAAGCACTCTTTGCATGTCACTTACATTGCAATATATGACATTGTTATATGACATGACAATATGACATTATTGATAATCAATTAAATAACAAATAAGAGATCGCTTCACATACATTGAGTATATTGAAATCATTTTCTTCTGCCTTCTTTGCTGCCCTTTTGATCTCGACTCCAACCTCAGCTTCATGCAGCAAGCTACTACTCTCTCTGCTACATGCTTTGGGCTGATGCGTATGCTGAGAAAGGTGCTGCCCCTTCTCCCTTTTGAAGCCCGCAGAATAATGGTTCAAGCCATCATTCTGTCCCGCCTAGACTACGGGAATTCCCTATACTTAGGTGCTCCTGCTTTTACAATCAAAAAGCTACAGGTAACCCAAAACGCTGCAGCCCGTCTTCTGTTAGACCTCAATAAACGAGACTCAGCTAGCATTGCCCTTAGGAAACTGCATTGGCTTCCGGTCAGGGCCAGAGTGCTGTTTAAGTCTCTCTGCTTTATGCACAAAGCTATGTGGAAAAATGCCCCTACTATGATCTGTTCCCTGGCAAAACCCTACCTTCCTCACAGGTCCTTAAGATCTAGCACTGCCTTCCTGGCTACTGTCAATAAAATCAGACGGACCAGATGGGGCGGGCGCTCCTTCTCTTGGAACGCTGCAAAAGAATGGAATTCTCTGCCCACCTCCCTTCGCAGTGAACCTAGCCTCCTAAAATTCCGGAAGGATTTAAAAACCCACCTGTTCATCTGATCCTTTCTTTTCTTTTAGTATGACGGTACTTAGCGCTACGAGGCCTTCGGGTTGTTTGCGCTCTACAAAACCCGGTTAATAATAATAATAATAATAATAAGATCCTTTCCCTATCGGAGCCTGGCTCCCTTCTACTGTTCAACAACCTCTTTGCTGACCCATTTTGACTTCGCCGGAATAGAGAGATCCCTTCAGTCACATTTTCCAGAAGAAAAATTGCTGTACATAGTTGTGCCCATCATCAAGTCAGTATTGTACAAAACAAAGGCAGTGGTACCTGAGGTTGTGAAGACTACTGCCATGAAACTTTACAGAATTTAAGCAAAAAACTTTGCAAAGTGACACGGGCAAACTTGGAAGGAAAAAATTAAAATGAGCAAAATGGAAGTCAGAAGATACTCCTGCTGAGGACCTTGAACATATAGCTGGTCATGCATTCAAAGTTCGATTTACTGCCACAAAAAGTCATGCCCCAAGGTCCTAGACTTCTGGTGGTTTGGAATGGATGGTGAGACACTTTTACTAGCTACTGATCAGTTTTAAAGACAGCTCGAATGTCAGTGCATAAAATGAGCTCTCTTAAAGACCCAACTTGGCGATTTCCGTAAGACCTGCCCTTTCTAGGCAGGACATCTTGCTACCTAGACTCAGTAGCCAGATTATTAAACTATTCACACTCCTTTTCAAAGGGCAAGCTCGTCTGACTTCAGTTTAAACATCATATTTTCTTTTTTAAGAATATCCCAAAGAATGTATACACAAAGAAAAACAATTAAAGAGAAATCAGCACATAAGTTAGAACGGCCATTTGTCAAAAAAGGTACACCACAAGATTTGGGGTAACATCACAGGGATAAGATCAGCATATAACAATTGTAAATAGGCTTAAACATACTTACATTGAATATATATATATATATATATATATATATATATATATATATATATATATCTGGTACAGTGTACAGCCCTATTTGCTTTTGTACAGCCCTATTTGCTTTGTCCAAATAGGCCAGTACACTGAATAGACAGAGAAAATGTGATTTTGCAATCTGCCTTGAGCACATGAATGTAACCTCAATTGTTCTAGAAGAAATATTAGACCAGTTTGCGGAGACCCAAGTAGTCTGGACAAAAAAAGATACGTCTTTCACTACACAGTATCTGGGCAAACGTGTCAAAGACATCATTGGCGGAAGATGGAAGAGTAAACAATTCAAAGTTCTCTGGGAAAAATCAAAAAAACTTTCAGAAGGATGTATTTTGTACTCCAGGAGACTTTGGCAAATGCCCTCTAAACTATGCTTCTATGAAGACAGCCACAAGTTTTGTTCGGTCTACTGAAAAGGGGGAAAATTGCATTGTAAATTTTGACTTCCGAGTATTTTCATTTAACTGCTACAGTTTGACAACCAGAGAAAGCAGCAGAGCATATGATTAGGAAAGGACTAGTAAGATTTATCAATAAGTAGCTTCTTCTATTCCACTTTGAGAGGCTTGCAACGTTTTGTTAAGCTTTGCGCAAGTACGAGAGACAACGGTTTCTTATGAAGTAATATTTCAGCAGTTTTAAATATCAGGAAGTCTTCTATAGTATATAGCCCAATAGGAATCTGTGCAACTAGGCAATCATTCAAAATGAGGGTATGTTGTGAAGTAATGCATGTATCAATTATAAATGAATCAGAAGCATGCAACTCTTTCCTTAAAGAATAAAAATTATGTGTTACATTTCAAAAATGCAATGTTGCAAATGTGAACAAAAAAGCTGGTGGGATTTTAGTGGGGGCAGATGGAGATCAGATGTGTGCTACGCATATCTAGAAATTTGACTGTTATGCCCACCTTTCCCACATTCTGGAGGCATCACCTCAAAAGATCTTGTGGAAAACAATCTTAATGCAATCTTTCTAAACTCAAACTGTAAAATTAAAGAGGTTAACTAAATCCAAAACGACTCCACTGCTGATAAAAAAAGAAAAAACACAAAAAATAACTTTGGTGGAAGATGATTCTCTGTTGACATAGGCAAGGCCCTGAACGTGCCTCAAAAGAAAATAAGGGTCATCAATAATGTGTCAGAGGGTGAAAGATGGCAGATGCCAAGTGACAGAAGGCACTCAATGCAGAGACAAAGTATGCTGCAGTTAAAAGGGCGACTGGAGGCGATATTCAAATAGGCCAATGAGAAAACATTTTTGAAGTGTTATCAACTGAGGGCAGTGTATTATAGTACTCCTGGAAGGCAAAGAGGTATATTGAGAGAGGTGTACTTGGGGAAACGAAGCAAAAAAGAAATTTTACTACGTTGAATAAACTGATTTGTTTCGAAAATATATAATTATCTGTGGACCATAACAAAATGCAGTAGTTGGCAGATCCTAGTTGAAATTGAGGCAGGCTATCGCACAATAAACTTGAAGAAAAAAAGGCATCAATGGTCAAACTGGAAAGCTAGGACCACTGTAGCTTACTTTCTGCATCGCTTGCCAGGAACGTAACCGCTCGCAAATGTTCCTATGTAGATTTGTGCAGACAATAACCCAGTAACGTTCTAGAGAATGATCTTCCATGTAGCTGTAAATGTTTTTCATATATATATATTTATGTACACCAAGCAGATAAAATAAAATACAAAGCACCTCAGTTTAGCAGCATCAAAAGCCAGGGCTTAAAAATACGAATTGAATTACATACTTATCCTCACACAATCAGTACAAAATGTATTTTTTTTTTTACAGTACATAAACATAATATACATAGCGGCGAAGCCAAATTTTAGCTTGAATCTTGAAGAATGGTCTCTTCATGGCTGCATAACGTCATCCAAAATCTTCATCGAGGACTGGAAAAGTGCTCTGAAAAACAAACCATTCGAAAAATGTAAGATCTACAGAGCCTTACACTTCAAAAAGTCACAAGAACAAGTACAAATTACTTACCTTTGCTAGTTGTTTTGGACAATCTACCTCCCCACAGATTGATCACTTACAGAAATATCTTCAGATATGAGATTGAAGCTAAAAGTATTTTCCTGCATGTGGCCACGAGCTAAAGGTTCACAGTACATTACGACAGTCTGGTTGGTTGCTTTACAGAATGAGGAACCAGGATACCATCTCACTCGCTCTTGTCGGGCTATAATGGCTTTGAACTTCCATCCCCCTATGCCATTGGCTGTATACTTAAAATTGACGTGCAGGGAAATAAACCTGTGGTCAGGACCCAAGGAACGCACACTATTGAGGATCATACAAAGACATTTGGTACTTGGGTATGCAGGGCTCTATCCAAGTACTGGGTATTATAACACCTACAGACATAAAATGTGGGAAAAAAATAAGATTAAACTATGTTTGGAAAACTAAACAGCTCTGGTACTTGGAAAAATCAAAATAGACATCCCGAGTGCTGGTTGAACCTATGTTGAGTAACAGAATGGCATTGCTCACAATATTGGCGCCCAGACGGCTCCACTCCAGGAGTTACTCAGGCACCTAGTGAGCAAAGCTTAAATAAAGTACTAGATCCAGCCCAACACTTAGGGACTCAGTAACTTCTGCATCTCTGTTTAAGTTAGCACATTTTCTAAAAAAGTTTACTTTATTTCTTTCCACCCATCGCGATCGGTGGGATTCAAATCTTGTGTTGATTATCTCATGGCATCTCCTTTAGAGCTGATGGAGTTTGACTCACTTTGAAGACTGTCTTCTTGCAGGCAATGACTTCAACCCCTTAGAATGTTAAATATTTATCTGGAGGAGGAAGCATTCATCTGGCACACCTACATGGTTCAAAGGAAATGTCTTTCCTTTATTTAAGTATGCATTGTAAAATACACTCAACATAACATTGACGCCGTGGAAATACAATACGAATTACAAAAGAAAAAGGCAGTGCACTAAAGCCAGACTTTATTAGAAACTGTGCACGGAGTATACACACACACAACACAATATATATAATCTATATATCTATATCTATATATCTCTATCTCTATATATATATCCATCTCTCTCTCTCTATATATATATATCTCTCTCTCTCTCTATATATATATATATATATATATATATATATATATAACCAGGGCGGGACTGGAGGAGTATGTAAGCAAAGGCCGGCCAGGCTGTATCCGACACGCCCCTCGGTCTGGAGCTCCACGTATGCCGGCAACTCTCTGGATTCAGTGCATAGACTGCACAACGTGGCGCCCCCCCGACCTGGACTTTGTATAGGAAACGGGGAGAGGGAGCAGATGGTCTGCTAACGGGGTTGCCTGGCAATGGAAGAAAACCTCCAATCAGAAGCCGCCAACGAAAGCAGTGCCGCAAATGAGGACATTATTGTATGCCAGGGTGGGTCACTGTACCTTACCTTGGACTCTAGAGGCATGTTCCAGGTGGCGAGATCTGGCTACGGCATTCGGGGACTTCGGAAAAGGAAAGCGGCGAAAAACACCTGTGAAACAGAACTTTCCCAGCTCGCTTTCCATTGGCTACCAAATCTAGCCAATAGGAGCCCTCGACAGGACTTATGAAAAAGCCCCGCGAACAAACATCAACTTTGAAGCGCACTTAATGACATCCCGGCACTGAGGAAGGCAACCGCCGAAACGCGTCTGCCAGGGACAGAGAACTGTGTGCACAACGCGTTATTTTATGCTGCAAAATTGGAGAAATAAACCATTGTGAGCAACCCCAGCATGTGTCGGACCCGTTCTTAACCAGGGCGGGACTGGAGGAGTATGTAAGCAAAGGCCGGCCAGGCTGTATCCGACACGCCCCTCGGTCTGGAGCTCCACGTATGCCGGCAACTCTCTGGATTCAGTGCATAGACTGCACAACGTGGCGCCCCCCCGACCTGGACTTTGTATAGGAAACGGGGAGAGGGAGCAGATGGTCTGCTAACGGGGTTGCCTGGCAATGGAAGAAAACCTCCAATCAGAAGCCGCCAACGAAAGCAGTGCCGCAAATGAGGACATTATTGTATGCCAGGGTGGGTCACTGTACCTTACCTTGGACTCTAGAGGCATGTTCCAGGTGGCGAGATCTGGCTACGGCATTCGGGGACTTCGGAAAAGGAAAGCGGCGAAAAACACCTGTGAAACGGAACTTTCCCAGCTCGCTTTCCATTGGCTACCAAATCCAGCCAATAGTAGCCCTCGACAGGACTTATGAAAAAGCCCCGCGAACAAACATCAACTTTGAAGCACACTTAATGACATCCCGGCACTGAGGAAGGCAACCGCCGAAACGCGTCTGCCAGGGACAGAGAACTGTGTGCACAACGCGTTATTTTATGCTGCAAAATTGGAGAAATAAACCATTGTGAGCAACCCCAGCATGTGTCGGACCCGTTCTTAACCAGGGCGGGACTGGAGGAATATATATATATATATATATATATATATATATATATATATATATATATATATATATATATATATATATATAAATATATATATATATATATATATATATATGATGCTCAAACACATCCAGAAGCCTCATGTCCAATACCCAGATTCATGACCAAGAGTAATATGCATCCTAGCATCATCGAAAAATACCAGGCTATCAACAGCAGCAGTCAAGAGACTAAATAGTACAATTTTCACTGCACGTAGGATTCCCACGAATCTCAAAAAGAAGCAGCTCCCGACTTTAATCACAGTGGAAATATTACTTTCTTGTAACTCTAGTTCTCTACCATCAGCATTGTCTTTAAAATTCAAAATATTAGCTGTCTTACATCATGTGTTGAGTCATCACTTTGAGAAAGAGAGAATTCTCCCCATAAAATATGTTTTTAGAATTCATGTGCCTTTATGTAGAAGAAAACAATTGTTTAGCTTTTTTGACGTTTTAGGTTCTTAGTGACACATACATTTTACGCCAAGGGTATAGAGGGATCTCTGCAGGTGAGGATGGATTTTAAAGGTAGTGGGAAGAGATGTGGTTTTCATTTCAAAAGAAATTCATAACTACCTTTGAAAAAAAGATCGATATGCCCTTAGACCCACCTCATCTTTGCAAAACAAAATGCAAGGTTTATGGGATCGTCAGACATAGATCTCAGTCACCTAAAAAGCTCAAGGCGCGACAAAGGCAAGCCTGTCTGCGCCCGGCCGGGGTCAGAGGCCATGACCTCTGGTCATTCTCCCACCCAAATCAGAAGCTACAGCCTTAATTCCCTACTCAAACTTAGGGGAGCGATTTCAGCCCCTTGCCTCTCCTCATGGAACCCAGCTGAACAATGCTCAATCTGCCCACATTGTGGTTTTCATCCCCACCCAGACCCTCCAATCAAAACCACACAGCGACACATGTTTCTTTTGAACTGCAGATCACTTCCTAAACACTCTTTAGAGATTTCTCTACTTTTAGATGAACTGAACCCCGACGTTCTGTTTTTGACAGAAACCTGGCTCCATACTGAGTCAGATCCCGATATCATTCAAACTTTATCGAGATGATATCAAATCTTACGCGAAGACCGCCCAACAGGAAGAGGAGGTGGCATAGCTATCATTTATAAAGAACAATAGGACTGCCGCAGGTCCCCCAACCCAATACCTAACTGTGAAAGCCTCTCCTCCCTAGACTTCTCCCCCACTAGCACTCTCTCGGGCACACTCGTATATCGCCCACCCGGGACCATTGGACAATTTCTCAACTGTCTGCCCTCTTCTATATGCAGCTTACCTAACTATACCCTTTTTTTTCTTAAATTTGTTTTTATTGCAGAATTAGAAACCATAGCATACAATTGCTCAACCAATCCACTCATGGTGTCCCCCCGCATCAATCGTAAGAGCGTATATCATACACAGCCATTCAGCCCGCATCCCGGAGGCCGGGCGGCACAGCGTCCCAATGTAGTAGCAAGACATCATGGTGCGCGTCCCTGAGGGACAATGGTCGAAATCTTTTTACGTATCCGCATTTTACCCCCCCAACCATAACCTGTCCCCAACATCAGCCATCTTATGCTAACATTCCAGTGCTACAGAGCCGCTGCCGTTCCGTTCCCCGTACCCTACGAGGCCCTCATCATGTCCATCCTGCGCGCCCCTGCCGCTTCCCACCATCCACCCACGCTCCATAGACACATTCATCAGGCCCCAGTCCAGCATCGCTGCCGTAGCTAATCCGCTTCTCGGCTCCTAGCCCACCCCGAACAGCCCCAAGACAACCCCTATTCCCACCCCCCCAGCAACCGCTAATGGTGTGTGCCATGTTCCTGACTCTTGCATGGGTCCCGCTACAGATCCAATGACATCCCTATACTCATAAGCCTCGCGGTGTCCTCGAGTCCTATCCATTCAGTCCTCATCCTCCACTAATGAGTCGCGCAAGGCCTGCACTATCAATTCCCATGCACGCGCTGATTCTAAGGTCTTCTCATTATCAAGCTTGACAGCCTGCCTCATTCGTAGCACACTCTCGCACTCGGACCACCTCAGCAAGTCATTCGTCCACCTCCTCACAGACGGTCCTTCCCTGGACTTCCAGTGCCAGGTAATCTCCCTCTGCGCCAGTATCAGCCCATGGTCAATAAACTTACTTGTTACCTTGGTGTGTTTGGTGTGTGGGAACCAGAGCAACAGACGCCGCCATATCAAACTCTACCTCCCTGTCGGTCACTGCATTGAGAAGTTCCCCCACCTCCGCCCAGTAAGCCTCCAAGTTCGGACAGCCCCAGAACAGGTGGTCCATATCCGCCCCCGACGCCAAGCACCTCTGGCATCGTGCGTCCTGTACCTGGAAGTACCGTCTGATCTTCTCCGGAGTCAAGTAGGCCCTATGTAATACGAAGAAGTGCACCTGCTGGAAGCGCGCGTTCCTCGTGCCCTTCCACGTACGCTGAAGTATATGGCCCCATACCGTGTCCGGGATGGGCCTACCTATGCTCGCCTCCCATGTCGCTTTCAGCCCCAGGAGCGGCTCCAGCCCCTCGTTCAGCATCCTATTATGGAGACAGGTCACCGCCTTAAAGGTGCCAGCGGCCATCACTACGTACTGGCATGCCATGGTCGTGTCCGGTTCGATGAGCACCCCCCTCCAATGTTTCTGTATGGCCGCCACCACCGCCGCATGCAAGAGGAAGCCCCCCTCCGGCAGCCCAAACTGTTCCTGTAGCACCCCGAAGGGCACCAAGGTCCCGTCAACATATAGGTCCCCTACTACTTGCAGTCCCGACTCCTCCCATTCCGACAGTGGGGACCAATCGCCCCCATGCGGCAGAGCTGTCAACATGCCGATCGGTATCTCCGGTGCATATGGTCGCGTCGCCTTCGCCCTCCTCAGACTCCTCTGCCAGCATAGCCTGAGCGTCCGCTCCTCCATAGTGAGGCCTCGCGACTCCAGTTTTTGCTGCATAACGATGTAGGCCAGTACATGGCGTTGGATCCCCAACTCTCGGTCGCATTCCGGCCCCCTGAACACCCTAGCCACATGCTGTGTAAGAACCAGAAGCTGCGCCGCCAAGTAATACAATTCAAAGTCAGGGACGGCCATCCCCCCCCCCTCAAGCTTAGGGCGTAGCAACGTGCTCAGTGCCACTCTACGGCGGCCGTGCCCCCAAAGGAAATCAATAACCATCGTCCGCAAGTCCCTAAAGATCCTCTAAGGAATCCAGATGGGCAGCGTCCGGAAATAATACAGGAGTCGTGGAAGCGCTACCATTTTCAAAAGAGCAATCCTACCCAATACCGTCAGGGGAAGGGATGCCCAGAAGGACATACAACCTCTCAGCGCCCGTACGCACCGTCCAATATTGCGCTCTAATAGGTCCGCGGCCTCGTGGTAGATACGGACTCCCAGATAAGTAAAACAAGATGGCTCCCAGACCACTCCCAAATCATGTGCAGGGCAGGGTGCATCCGCTCGAAGCGGGAAGACACAGGTCTTCGCCCAGTTAACCCGGAGGCCCAACAACCGGCCAAACTCTGACAGCATTTCCATCGCCCCTTCCAAAGCCCGTCCCGTGTCCTCCATATACAGCAGCAGATCGTCCGCGTACAGCGAGATGTGGTGCAACTGCCCACCGCTTGCAATCCCTGCATATCCGTCTCCCGATCTGGCATGCACCGCCAAGGGTTCCATCGCCAGTGCGAACAAAAGAGGGGAAAGGGAGCACCCCTGTCGCGTTCCCCTACCGACCGGATAAGCTGCGGACACCAAACTGCCCAGACGTACTCGTGCCGTTGCCGAGGAATACAGCACCTTCGTCCACCTGCGGAACCCTTCACCAATACCAAACCTCACTAGCACTTCATCCAGATAGACCCATTCCAAACTATCAAAAGCCTTCTCAATGTCTACAGACAACACCGCCTGGGCACCGTCCGCATCCAGTGCACCGTCCAGTATCCCAACCAGGCGACAAATATTTAACGCCGTGCTCCTCGTGGGGATAAACCCCGCCTGATCCCTGTGCACCAGGCCAGTCATGTGTGGGGCCAATCTGGTGGCCAAGATCCGGCTCAATATCTTGTAGTCCACCGTCAACATGGACAATGGTCTATAGGAGCTCACATCCGTCGCTGCCCTGCCGGGTTTTAGCAAAAGCACTATCAGAGCCTCTCTCATTGATCCGGGCAGAACCCCCACCCTGTAAGCCTCCGTATACACCACCAGCAGTCTGGGCGCCAAACTATCCACGTACTTCTGGTAGAACTCTATCGGTAAGCCATCTACCCCGGGCGTCTTATTCCGCGCCATGTGCTTAATGGCCGTCCTGATCTCGGCCAGCGTGATCGCCCCTCCTAAGGTTTTCGCATCGTAATCGTCAAGGACCGGGAGCTGCCTCGATTCCAGGTACGCCGCGATTTCGTGGGCCTCTACTCCCAACTGACTCTCGTACAGCTCCGCGTAATAAGCCCGAAAGCACTCCAGCACCGCCGATTGGGAATACACCGTTTCCCCCAGTGCATTGTTGATGCTAAGGACCGGGCAGCCTCTAAGTTCAGGATTAGCAAGCCTGGCCAGGAGCGTACCCACCTTATCCCTTTCGGCATGCGCTCGAATGGCGTATTGTCTGTAGTCATAGCTCCGTAACCGTTCCGTTTCGGTGGCCACCACCTCCTTCGCCTCCAGCAACCGGGCCTGCAAGTCCGGTCTGGTCGGTCTGCGCCGCTCCAGTTCCCTCAGTTTCTCCTCCGCACTGGCAAGCGCATTCAGCACTGATAATCGGGCATTCGAAAACCTACCCAAGCACACACCTCTCACCACCACTTTCATCGCATCCCATTCAGTGGACCTACATGTAGCTGTACCCTCATTCTCACTAAAATACTGATCGATGCCCTGCTGGACCGCCTCACAGAACACTGAGTCCTCCAGCGTGTCGGGCCTGAGCCGCCATGTTGGAATCGCGGAACGCTCCCACTGCCATTGGACATGCACCAGCAGAGGATTGTGGTCCGAGATGGTTCTGGCCAGATATTCCGTATGGGAGATCAGTGGGGCCAGGGACCCGCTACACAGCACCGAGTCAATTCTTACGTGGAGAGCATGGAGTGCTGAAAAAAAGGAGTAGTCCCTATCATCCCTGTGTTGTTCCCGCCATACATCCAGTAGGCCCCACCTATCCTGCCAATCCTTCCTATGCATGGCTAGCTTACGTACCGGGGAGTCAACCAGGGGGGGTGAGATCTGTCTAAGGCCACATCCATGATCGAATTGAAGTCCCCCCCCAGTATCACCGGGCCCGCTAGGAAGGAGGCCAAGGACCCGGATAAACCATCGAAAAAGCGGGCCTGATCAACATTTGGAGCATACACACAACAGAGAACCACATCCCGACCATATAACCTCCCCTCCACCGCCACATATCTGCCCTCAGGATCCACTAACTGATTCAGTACCTGAAATGGTATCCCCGCTCTCACCCATATCAGCACCCCTCTAGCAAACGCTGAGTAAGTGGTGCCAAATACCTGCCCCCGCCATCTCTTCTGTAGTGCGGTACATTCTTGTTTCGTTAAATGAGTCTCCTGCAACATGGCAACCTGAACCCCCCTCCTCACCAAATACGCATGTACTTTGTGGCGCTTGACCATAGTTCGCAACCCTCGGACATTCCACGTCAGGCATTTCAAGTTAGGTAACGTCCCCATACCAGCAGAGAGCGATCCAATTCAAATGTAGCCAGTCAATATCCACACCATAGCAGTTGCCCCCCCCAAAACAAACTTTAGGAAAGAAAACACCCCGAACCCCACTCCCCAGGACAGAGCCCACAAACCCTGTGTCAGCCCCGATCCAAACCTGAAACCAAACACACATCCGACTAACCTGTGGTCGCCACCACAGAAGGCCTTAAGGGCCCTGGGGGGGTGATTTATCGCCGATCCCGGCAAGCGGAGCCCGCGCCCCGCGCCCTCCATCCCATCATGCCAGCGCGGCACCCTACCCGGCGACCCACCCAGCTCCAGCAGGATGTGACCCTACCAAGAACCGAGTCCAAGTCCCAATGAATAATCAGCCATGAAAAATCCCGTCGGACGTCTGGGGGGTGACCACCGGCCCCTTCATGCTCTCCGCCTCCGAAAGTTCTTCTCCGGTCCTGCCGCCGTCGTCGCCAGAGTCTGTCTCTGCCAGTTCACTCCCCGGCTGCGATCCCGTAATGGCCGCCGTCGCTGCAAGCGCCTCTCTCTTGTCTGCAGCCATTTGGGCCTCCCGTTTCTCCCACTGACGCCAATTGCGGGAGCGGATCCTTTGTGACTGCCGGACCTGAGGTTGTTTAGTCCGATCCCGCCGACTATTGTGAGTCCTGTCCGTGCCAGCTCGGTACGATTCCAGCCACTGCCACGCTTCATCCGGGGTCTGAAAAAAGTGCGTGGTCCCATCCAGGATTATCCGCAGCTTGGCCGGGAAGAGCAAGGAGTACTGGATGCCCTCCTCCCTCAGTTCTTTTTTCACTGCCAGAAACGATGCCCTGTTCTTCTGGACCGCCTGAGTGTAGTCCGGAAAGATCGTGACCCTGCTGTTTTCCACCTCATATGGGCCCGAAGCTCGAGCTCTCTGGATTAGGAGGTCCCGGTCCTTATAATGAAGGAGCCTCACCACCATCGGTCAGGGGGGGGCGGCCAAGCGCTGGCGGGCGAGCCGGCACCCTGTGAGCCCGTTCCAGTGTAAAGAAAGGAGTAAGCCCCTCCGGTGCCACCACAGTCCAGAACCATTCCTCCATGTAGGCCACCGCATCCTCCCCCTCAATTCGTTCCGGCAGGCCTACGACCCGCACGTTATTCCTTCTGTTGCGACTTTCGGCATTCTCCGCCCGTCGTTCCAGCATGTCCAGCCGGGTCAGGATGTCCGTTATCTTATGTTCCGCGGTCACCACCGCCGGTTTCAGGTCCAATAAGAGCTGGTCATGGTCCTTAACCTTATCCGCCAACTTTGCATGATCTGCTCGCAGGAGCCCCAGCCCCGTGGCGACCTGCGCAATGTCCTGCTGCAATGCCTCCTTGGTCGAGGTGATAGCATCCAGTATCGCATCCAAGCGCCGATGCAGCCGCTGCTCCTGGTCCATCATCGGCGGGGGGGCCTCGCCAACCTGGGACAGTGCAGCCCCATCCTCCTGTCCCCGCTCCATGGAGGTCGCTCCCCCTGTAGCCGCCATCTTGGGTTGCTTCGTCACGGGCAAAGGGTTTCGCCTAGTCCCAGCAACCACTATTTAGTGGGACGTGCGTCTCAGCAATGAAAGCAACAAAGTGCCACTACAATGCTCGCAACTCCAAGGATCTTGAGGGCCAGCGCTGTCCGCCTCGCCGCCGCCCGGTCCGGGGGGAGAGGGAGGGGGAGAGGTGTAGGGACGAGCAATCGTCCCCAGCACCCGATCAATGCTGGGTTCCAAACTCCCCGCCGTCAGGACCACATCTATAGCTTTCACAGCACCAATCTCACAGCAGCGGGCCACCCCGCCAGTCGATGCCAATGCCGCTCAGTGTCGGTGTCCGGAGCCATCGGCCCGCGCCGCCGCCATTTTCTTCACACTTCCAGCAACACCTCGGCCGTCGTCGTACGAGGTCTCCACGGGGCCAGCGAGCCCCAAAGCTCTTTCCACCGCTCCCCAATTCTTCGTAGGCCAGTCACTTCGACCAGGGGTCGCTCCGGGTGCTGAATTTAGGAGAATTAGCGGGACCCTGCGCGGAGCTGCAAGCTCACGCCGCCATCCCGATCGGCGTCCAAGCCACGCCCCTTACCTAACTATACCCTTCTTGGGGATCTTAATGTCCATTTCGATGGATGACCACACTGCCCTGGAATTGACCACCAGTCTTGCGGCAATACAACTTCAACAATTAGTGTTTTAACCTACTCACTCCAAGGGTCATCTTCTAGACGTTATTTTTAGCAATTGTGCAAACCTCCTAATAGGAACCCCCCTCCCCCTTACCGTGGACGGTCCACTTCTTGGTCCCCATCTCCTGGGTCATCCCCAATCACCCACCCCTCTCCCTCTTCAACTTCTTGGAGGGAACACAATTGGTCAAAACTCCCCCAGACCAAATGGGCAGCGACCCTCGAAATCTCGTGACCACTCTGCATCCTCGATCCCATACTAGGCAATGGAAACTATAATAGATGGATAACACAATCATTAGATTCAGTACTCCCAATAAAACATACCGAATCCAAACGAAGCACCAAGACAGCCCCCTGGTACTCCAAGGATTTAGGGGAAAAGAAACGCCAATTTAAAAAACTTGAACGGAAATGGCGTTTAGACTATTCACCCACCGGAAAAATCGCATACAGAACTGCCATAAAAAAACTATAAAAATGACATCAGAAGCGCGCAAGCTACTTTTTTTGAAAATAAAATTAGTGCAGCCGCCTCCAGGCCCAAGGAAATATACCAAATTGCAAAAACCCTTCTCAAACTCCCAGAAAAACCTCAAAACCCCCCTCAATGCCCAATCACACTGTAACGATCTGGCAGAGTTTTTCTACATTAAAATTCATACCATCTACTCCTCTTTCCCCCATACTCAACTCCTCTTATCACACACTGAGCCAACTGAGCCAGGGATCCAACCCTCAGCCTCTCTTGGAAACCTCCGCCCTCTGGATTCAGCCACACTACAATCCATCATGCTTCAAGTAAAATCTGGCTCCCCTAACGATCCAGCACCCCGTCATTCCCTGTGGATGGTTTCTACGCACATTCTTCCCACCATCTTCGACTTGGTCAATGCCTCCCTAACCACAGGTATCGTCCCGTCCCTTTGGAAACCGGCCATGGTCAAAGCTCTCCTTAAAAAAAACAACTTAGACCCAAAGAACCCAGGGAACTACCGACCTATTTCCCTATTGCCCTGGCTAAGCAAAATCGCCGAGAAACATGTTAATAAAACTTTGACAGAGTTCCTCGAAAACAACCACCTGCTCGACCCCTCCCGGGCAGGGTTTCGACCCATGCACGGGACGGAGTCCGCTCTCCTCGCCTTGACAGAAGAGGCCAGGAAGACCATGGATCAAGGAGGTACGGCTGCCATTATCCTTCTTGACCTAAGTGCTGCCTTCGACACTGTAAACCACAACATCCTTCGGCGCAGACTTATCAATCTAGGAATCTCAGCAAAAGCAATCACATGGTTTGAGTCCTTCCTGTCTGACCGGCCATTCCAAGTCTTCGAGGGTGAAATCACTTCCCCCAGCAAACCTCTTAGCTGCGGTGTCCCGCAGGGCTCCTCCAGGAGCCCTACACTCTTTAATGTTTATATGAGCCCCCTAGCTGAGATCATCCGCCCCTTTGGGCTAAAAATCATCTTACGCAGACGATACTCAGCTAGTGGTGGCTCTGAACCAACCCCAACCCGAGCCCAGTAACCTGAGGAACTGCTTAGAAACAGTTACTTCATGGATGACATCGTCCTGTCTCAAACTGAATGGAGACAAGACTGAGCTGATGGTCCTTGGTAACTCCCCGCATTCTTCTATTGGATCCATATGGCCACTTTGTCTTGGACCTGCCCCTACATCCAAGGACACAATCAAGAGCTTGGGTACCTGGCTGGATAAGTCTCTGAACTTCAATCACCAAGCAGCCAAACTCTCAGCCACCTGCTATGGTATACTCAGGCTCATCCGTAAAATCCTTCCCCTTCTACCCTTTAAGGCAAGGCAGGTTATGATCCAGGGCCTCATTTTATCCTGTTTGGATTTTGGGAATGCTCTCTACCTTGGGGCCCCCCAGGCTACTCTAAACAAGCTTCAGTTCACCCAGAACTGTGCTGCGCGAACCCTTCTCCAGATTCCTCATCGCCTCCCCGTAAAATCAGAACTAAGAGATCTCCACTGGCTACCAGTCAAGTAAAGAATTGAATTTAAGCGCCTGTGCATTCTCCATCGTGCCTTCTGGAAAAAAGGGGCCACCATTAATCATTCCCTGATCACCCACTACAACCCCAACAGACAGCTTAGATCTGCTTCCTTCTTTCACGTCACAGTATCCAAGATTCAGGGAGTCAGAAGTGGGGGCCGATCGTTTGCCTACAACTCAGCAGGGCTCTGGAACGCCCTCCCCCTCCATTTACGATCAGAGCCCAACCTGCTGTCCTTACGTAAAAAGCGAAAAACCCTGTTATTTAATAAATCAGATTAGGCCCCACTGTTCAACGTTAACCTACATACGCCAGTCCGCAGCGCTAGGACGCCTCACGGCAGCTATCGCTCTATAAAAAAATTATTTTTATTTCATTCATTCATTTAAACGTAAGTTAAATTGAGAACTTCATCCAATCTCTGTAAATTTTGGGCATTGGTTTCTCATTTGACATTATATGAAGTACATGGAAAATCTCTGCTTTTGTACTTTGTACATCTGATGCAGGATTAAGGTATTGTGCATTGGCCAAATCCAAATTAAGGTGGTGCACCACTTTGGAAGAAAACAAATTGCTGTCAGCTGCATGTGTACACACACTGATTTGGCACATTCCCTATACACTAAGCACATCTTCTAAAAAGAGAGGTTGTTCAATAGCCAAGTTACCACCATACACTGCATACTTTGGGACCCTATTAAACACATAATTAACTCTCATTTGAGGGGAGAGGGTGGTGAAGTGGCTGTAGGAAGATTATATATGCACTAACAATATTGTTCCCAAAATAAAACCAACTTTTTCCTCAGATGGATACAGCTCCCCGGCTATTCCAGATGTTATGAATGAGCTGCAAAGCAGCTCCCTTTTTGGAAGCAGGACTGAGTATTACAGATTAAACATGGAAATCATGCACCACAGTCCTGGCTAAGTAAGTATACATCATTGTGTGTAAGTAATAATATTCATCATGGTTTAGCAAATGTATCAAAGTATGATTACATGGCTGCCCACCAGATGTCAAGTACGGAAGCGCCTGTAGTCTGAGCAGTGGAAGAAGCAGAGGTCCTTCAGAGTGAGCGGATATCCTTTGGAAGACATTCGTTGGCCAAGGCAGAGCAGATCTTGATACAGAGAATAACCCAACATAAAATGGTGTGCCTTGTTAGCACCTTGCATTCTTGGCTCTAGTGAAGCCTGAACACATGTGATTCCTCTACTTTGTCCTTTCAATTGTAGGAAGGAGGAAGCCTTGGGTCCAGTATAGCTGGCTGCCCCTCCTCTCTGGTGGAGATGAGGAAGAGGAGAAAAAGATGGAAAAATCGCAGATCGACCCATTTAAAAGGCAAAGACCACGTTTGGTAGAAAAGATGGCAGGTACTAAGAACAAATATGGCAAGATAGAATTCTGTGAATGGTGGATAAACTGACAGGATCTGAAGTACTCGTATCCTAAGTAGCTGAAGTAATTGCAATCAAGAAGACAGTCTTCAAAGAGAGAATTCAAAAATGAGTAACTGTGCATCAACTCGAAAGACTAGGCCATCAGGAATGGCAACACAAGATTCAAATCCCACAGAAACCAGTGGGAGGAAAAAAATAAAGTATAATTTTTTGTTTTAGAAATCATGTCACTACAGACACATGAAGGTAGACAGGGCACCCGAACAACCATTAACAGTAGCAACTGTTTGACCTTACTGAGCAAGCAGCATTGTAAAACTCAAGACTAAATCGGTTCAACTCGTCTGATTCACACCACTGAACGCACCTGTTCCAGCAATCTACATAAATGGGTTTTGTAGCTGTTTTCATGGCAGCCAAAATAATGTATCCAACCTCAGGCAGAAGTCAGAACTGGACCTAAAGACACCACCACTTTGAATAATTCAGTGCCTTGTACAAAACAGAGAATACTTCATGTTCCTGGTGAAGAGATCAACACATGGATACCAGAACCTGAAGAAGGTCATGTTCATCACTTCAGGATTAAGTTCCCATTTGTGGTCCTGTAACTAAAGCAGACTCAAGGCATTCACTGTTGCGTTGCAGGTGCCTGCAAGGTGTGCCATCACCATGAAAATCCCCTGCAGCCGATGAATAGCCTCCCAACAGAGGATTCACAACTTCACACCATCCTTGCAGTTCACATAATGGATGATGTTCAGACAGAACATGAATGGAGGTCTGAGATGATAGGATGGAAACCTTACCTTACAAGGTAGACCACCTTCAGTTCCAGCAGGTTTACGTGGAAACGCGGTTCCAATATGGACCAAAGGTCTTGCATAATTTTTCCAGCAAAATGAGTCCTCAAGACAAGCGCAGAGGCATCTGTCACCTAGGTTGCCTGCCATGTTTCAGTGTCTTCAATAAGCTGAAAGGACCACTGCAGATCCGGATGGACTGAATAAGATGTGCCCCAGAGCCGAGATGCCTTACTGATGTTAGAACCACTGATTTCACAAGCACCAATAAAAAGCTCTCATCTGTAACTAGATTTGAGGCACCAACAGGATGCATGAGACCATCAGATTCAGCAGGAGTAGGCCTAAAGCAGCAGGATCCGTTCCGGAATCAAAAACATCAAAAGCATATCCTGAATATCCACAATTATCTGATGAGTAAAAGCCTTCATGCAAGTCATCGCCAGTACTGCCCGTATGAAGGTCACCCTCTGCATGGGGATATGATGAGATTTCTGGAGTTGGAGTCGAGGAGAATGGTTATAGTATGCTAAAAAGGTTCCTTCGCCTGCACTACCAACCCCTACCTTCCCCAGCCAGTCATCTAATTACAGAACTACAAGGACTCCTGATTTCCAGAGTGAAGCCGCCATAGCAGACACAACTTTTCTCAATACGTTCCCCAGGTCCTGGTGGTCTTTGCCCCCCCCCCCCCCCCCACACCCCTCACCCGGCTACACTGGATACGGATCCCCTCTACCCTTCCTTCACTTATGTTGTTCTTATTTTGTTGTGCCCCATGTCCCCGGTTGGGTTTGAACTGCACTGTACCTGAATCATTCATATGCTACCTGGTGCTGTGATTTGTCAGCACTGCTCTGTCCTTCCTGGTATATTGCCTCACGGTTTGATGTACTCACCATACCTTACATCTCTGTTTTTCCTGTTGCCACTAGTTACTGTGCACCGCACTACTGGCAATCACTTTTTCTTTCTTCTTCCACCTGCTACATGAGCGCTGCTCTGACTTTATGCTTTATTAATAATGTGCAAAACGTTAATAAAAACGAATTAAACAAAGAAAAATGACTTTTCTCAAAACTTACTAACTCTACCAAAATGGCAGGTCTGTGAACTGAGATCCCAAGGAGAACATTAGGTAAGGTCTCTGGGCAGGCGATTTGGTAGACTAAAATAGGTGTCCTACAAGAGCCTGAGCACCGAGGGCCAGCAGGACTTGACTCCCGGACAAAATTAACATGTCCTGCCAAATGAATAGATTAGAGAAGCAGAGGTATTAGACCTACGTTCACCGAAAAGTAAAGGAAGCAGAATCCTATGCCCCTCTAGTGACTCAAAGTCAATGGCTCTGTTTAAAAAGACAAGAACTCCCTCCTCCAAAATCAAGGCATGTGCCAGAGAGCATGTCCTGTTAGAAGGAGGGCAGTTTAGAGGGGACAAAAGAAAGGATAGGGTGGAACTCCTTTTTTCTGGAGTGTAGGCCCAGCGAGTGAGCTGTAGTTCTACCGCTCTTCATGCTTTTCAGGGAGCTCTTAGTCTTCTTGATGAATAGTCACTCATTGCTGAAGGGTTAGCAAGGCTTCAAAATCTTTAGAGGATTCAGTGGAATGCACACTAGCGAGAGGGTGTACTGTGAAAGCTGTACCAATTGATTGAGGGACACTGTATTCAGAATCCAACTCCTACTATAGGATTTTTTTTTAAAAGATCGAAACCATTGATAACCAGCTCATACAGGTGCTTTTTCAAGTTTCCACAGAGCGGGGGGAATAGTAGTTTATGAAGTTGCATGATATTCAATTGCAGTGGAAGGGGTTGCTATGAGCAAAGGAGTTGTATTCCACAGAGTCTAATCTTTTAGATTCTGGAACTGGAGGGGCCATGGAATAGGCATCAAAGTTTCATTTTGCAGGAGACTTGGACTTTTCGGTGATCGCTGCGACAACAAGAAATCTGGATCACAAGGGGCTGGTCTATGCCATTTAGCTATTTGTTTGTGTGCTGTTAAGCCCAGGGATGAGTTTCCAAAGCAGCCAGAGAGGTTTTAATAATGCTTTGTGTTAAAAGGTAGCAGGGGCTCTGAAACTTTCGAGGAGGACTAGGAGACCGCAGAGGGTAGAGTCGACTCCAATGATGCTACTGTTTTCCAATATGATGGAAAGAGACTTCCTCTGAAGGAATGAACAGGTGTAAAAGATATTCCCATCTGGAAATATAGGCCCTTGCTAGTGTGGTTATAGGGCAGATGGTCAGCCTAGTCTTCAGTTAGGACATACTCTTCACAATGCACGGCAAGAGCCAGGTTTCTAACTGGACAAATCTCTGGGTCCTGGGAAGGAGCTGCACCTAAGGACTGGTCATCAAGTTGACTTTACCATTCTCTCTCTCTCTCCACTTGGAAGTTTTGACAGTGGAACCAAAAGTGAAGTCGGCATGGCATTGTAGGCAGCATAGAGTGCTTGGGGACCACACCTTAGGGGGGCGCCAATGGTGATGAGGCAGGAGGACATACTTGTCTAACTGCTGTAAAGTGACAAAGCTCAGTTGAGGATTTGTTCTCAAAAAAGACCATGGCTTGTTCTAGATGTTTACATTTTTGTCATCAGGCACAGTGTTACGTCATTCTTGGACAACGTGAAAAATATTCCTATTGCCAGTTCAATGATGGGCAGAACCGAGGAGAGGCTGTGCCAGTTTCTAGAGTTGTAACACCTCACATATTAGACAGTATGGTTTACAACATGCACAAAAGTATACTATACTTTGTTTCACAATGTACTTGCTACTGAACAGCAAAGTCAAAGATGAGTGCAACCCTGGAATAAATGTCCCACCAAGACTATGGAGATTCAGAGTTACAAAGCGCTCCCTTGGCCTTTTTGCACGAGTGGCATTATCCTCAACAATTTCGCCCCTTTTGAGGCTTTATAAGGGGTTTGGCTCAAAGACAACGCCAAGGCCCTCCTCCACAGCAAGAGACCCCCCCCAAAAGCCTTTCCAGACCAGAGTCAGGGATCCTGCCAACAGTGCCTTCAGGGGCAGCGCACTGCTCAGACTCAAGCCCCTCCCACCACCAAACCGCTTTAGTTTGCCCTCAGCACACATGGCCATCGTGTTGGGAGGCAAGCTAAGGTTTTACCTCCACCAGGCTCTCCACATCACTGGAGTCTAGCTATCCAGGCTGAAGAAGGTAGATAGCCTGAAACCTGTCCTTGTATGCTTGATTCCGGTCTAGGAAAGACATGGCTTGGTAGTTCGGGCTGGACTGTTCCCATGAGGCACAGGGTCAAGGCTGATTTGCTTATAGCCATTATCTGACCTAGGGTGGTGTGCAGTGCAAAAAAACGATGGATTTAGGCCCAGATCTTTGTACAGGGGTGAATGTAAGATATTGTTCTGCATTCTGTCCATCTACTGTGTTTTTTTGCAATTTTCACCCCGAGTGGGCTGGGTATGCTCAGACGGGAGACCCAGGCTCTCCACATCACTGAAGTCAAGCTATCCAGGCTGAAGAAGGCTGATAGCCAGAAACCGGTCCTTGGATGCTTGATTCCGGTCTAGGAAAGACATGGCTTGGTAGTTCGGGCTGGACTGTTCCCATGGGGCACAGGGTCAAGGCTGATTTGCATATAGCCATTGTCTGATCTAGGGTGGTGTGGAGTGCACAAAAACGATGGATTTAGGCCCAGATCTTTGTACTGGGGTGAATGTAAGACATTGTTCTGCATTCTGTCCACCAACTGTGTTTTTTGCAATTTACCTCCACCAGAGGCAGATCATTACATGCAGCAGATGGGGGCTTCAGATAATTCAAGAAGAATATGCCTTACCAATCCTCTCCGATCCGCCGCGTATTTCACGGACATCAGAGTGACTGTGGGAGGACCATTTGTTCATTGTGCTGCAGAAGGTCTAGGCTCTTTTGGACCAAGGATTCAAATAGAGGGTTCCCAGCATCGGAATTAAGGACTGGATGTTACTCCAGTTACTTCCTGGGGCTAAAGAAAGAAGAAGGCCTTTATTCTACTTTAGATCTTTGTATTTTTTCAGGAAGAAACTGAGGGGGCAAATTCAATATGCTCACATTATTCCAAGTCCTATCTGCCCTGAATTAAGAAGGCAGGGTCACGAGGAACTGGTTTATGGCAATGTGCCTCTTCTCTATTCACTGGTGGGCACAAACAAGGTATTGGCCAAGTGCTCATGAGAATATCAGTAAGTGCCTCATTAAATACGAACAGGTTCCGATGAAGATTGTCATGGTTGTAGGGCCTCTTTGAGCATGTTAGTCTTTATTTCAATTGTAGTTAGAGATCCAGTACTTTGGCTGTCCTTTTAATCACCATGGCAAGCAACGCTGATCCTTCTGTAGAAGGACTGGATGAGGGGAGGGGGCGGTGGGACAGACAGCACACCTCCCAGGGAGAAAGTGTCCTCCTCATATTGTGAGAATAAATCATCACCATAATCAGGTTAGCTCTGAGCAGAGTCCGTGCCAAAGAGCTGTGAGTACTAGAAGGTGGCCTCTATGAAAAGCATTATTTTGTCTGATTGGGATGGAATGTGGGTCGGTGCATAGGAACTGAACTCGCGTGCAGCTTTGTTCGAGTTCCAGAGAGATTTGGGACAGAGATGCACAGAACTATGGGCTTGACGTCTTCCTCTGTTGTGGTCTGTGCTGATGCAGCAGGAGCCAACACGGATAGTGCCGCCTGGTGTGGGATCAGCTCTAAAGTCAGAGCTGAACCTGAAGCGGGTTCATGAAGCACAGCCAGCTCCGAAAGCGGACCAAGTGGTGGTAACCCAGATGTGGGCCTCCACATATCCATGGGGCAATGAAGGCAGGCCAAAGCTGTAAACATGGCACCCTTTAATGCTTCAATTTGTTGCAGCATCGCCAACGGACCAGAAACTCAGAGTGCATTGGAACCAGGTGTGGAATCGAAACCTTGGCAGGGGACTGGGAGTAAGAGAGCAGGCCCCTTGATGTGCTTGTGACTTCTCAAAACGTTGCGAGTTTGGGAGAAGGCCTGCATGGGCATCCTGAGTTTTTTCTTCGATTTGGACTTATCTGAAGACTTGAAAAGCAACAAAGATCTGTAACGAGACTGGCCCAGAGAACAGGACTTGGTCAGAATAGGTGAATGTGTGGGAGTGGCCTCAGATAATTCCAGACAGTGTTTAACCAACATACACCTAAGCTCTGCTACCCAGGACAGCTTTCGAATTTACCAGGGTGCGCTCCGCGTATGATATATATGGCTCGGGCGTCACTGTGGAGCCACATGACGACATTCCAGCTGCAGCAATCTGGTGCCTGAGAGAGTTCTCATGGATGGATATAGATATATATATATATATATATCCGCGCTCACTCCCTTCTCCTTTTAGATACTAGGAAAGCACTGCACAGGAACTTCAGTTGCCATAAATTACTTTAATCGATGATTCCCAGGGATAAGTATAACATGACGCGTTTCGGCGATGCCTTAATCGTATGTTTTACAATGTATCATCCGAAAAGCGGCCATTTTAAAACCAGGGTGGGGTAGAACACATGGTCAAACATTCATCACAATAGAAGACGGACTTGCTTTGGCCGATTTTCGGCGCCATTTTAAAGTGTCTCAATGTAACTTTATCAAGTGTAAATCACATCATTGCTCGCGAACTGTATTAAAACATAGTAATAAGTTCAAACATTACTATTTCCTCGATTTCTCAGTCCCCCAAATGTACGGATAAGAAAGCTCCGCATGCTTGAATCCAGATATATTATAGACCTTGGAACTAAGATCCCTAAGGGAATGAACGTAGGGGAGGAATTATCAGTACATTTGGGGGACTGAGTAATCGAGGGCTCTTGTTACTGTGCTATACTGAAACTATGTGATGGTGCTAAGTGTACATGGGGCTCACCTTTTGGAAAATGTTTATTTGATACACACACAGACTTATTTATTGTGTGTCTCTGGTATAAAATTTGTTCGCTTATAGCAGATACAGGGCGCAATTGACTTATTTGCCATACAGGCCAGGACAAAGTGCGACCCCCAACACGAACAGCAGAATTGAGCCATAAAGGAGCTTTGATATGAATACGCGGATCAGATTTAAGTATACGATGACTTCTTTGCCAAGATTTATACATTGCAGATAGGGTTTTTAGAATCAGGACTGACTCCTTTGCCATATAGAAGGGACAAACCAAGACCAGAAGCTAATAGATGACGTTCAAGTGGGACCCATTGAGGCATGTCCTTAGACTTAGGCAGAAAAAAAGTAAGTTGTAAGATATGAAGAGCAAGTGAGTAGTGTTCAATAGAGGGGGGACCCAAACCCCCTTGTAACTGATGAGATTTTTATTTTCCGAAGGTAAGACGAGGTTTAGCCGTTCCCCAGACAAAAAGTTTTATTTTGGAGTCAATGGATCTCAGAGTGGTTAGGGGGATGTGAAAAGGAAGCATACCTAAAACAAAGAAATCGAGGAAGGGTAACCATCTTGACCGCCTGGATCCGCCCCCATAAGGATAAACCCAAAGCCTTCCATTTATCAAAGTCTCTTTGCATTTGCTCGATTAAAGTAGTCAGATTGTCTGTGATTATATTATCCAACCCTCTATTAATCAAGATTCCTAAATACTTAAGCCGGGATGGTTGCCAACAAAAAGGGAAACCAGAAATTACAGCTTTTGTAGTACCAATGAACATGGGTAATGCTTCACTTTTATCCCAATTTATCTTGTACCCAGAAAAGGAAGAGAAATCATTGATGATGCGAAGAAGAGCAGGAAGAGAACGAGGAAGATCAGTAAGTGTGAGGAGAATATCATCCGCTTATAAATAAATTTTAGAATGACCAATTGGAAGAGGGACGCCTACCACTGCAGCAGATTGACATATCGCAGCAGCTAAAGGTTCCATTGCAAGAAGAAAAAGAAGAGGGGAAAGTGGACAGCCTTGACGAGTACCTCGTCTAATTGGAAATATCATAAAGCAGTCTCACTTTATCTATAAACTGATCGCCTAAACCAAACCTTTGCATGATAATAAAAAGATACTCCCACTCAATGCGATCAAACGCTTTTTCAGCATCCAGAGAAAGAAGTAATGCATCATCAGTGAGAGGTTTAGCTGACCATAAAGCATGAGATAAAGTGCGTAAATAGTTCCGAGATGACCTACCTGGAACAAAACCAACCTGCGAATTATGAATTAAAGAAGGTAAAACTTTACGAAGACGTGATGAAGAATGCTAGCAAGTATCTTAACATCAGAATTTAAAAGAGATATGGGTCTATAACTACTGCATAACAAAAGATCCTTACCAGGTTGTGGCAAAACAGCTATAACGGCCATGTTGGAAAGAGGTCCGAGAGAAGACTCCTCCACTGCTTCCCCAAATGCAGCATGTAAAGTGTCAATCATACTCTGACCGGTCCATTTAAAAAATTCAGGAGGAAAACCATCATCACCCGGAGCTTTATGATATGGCAAGGCAGCTATAGCTCAAGAAATTTCATCCTTCGTAATAACACCATCCAGTAGGGCTCAACATTCATCAGAGAGTTTTGGAAGATGAACTGCATCTAAAAATTTGGACATCTCAAGTGTGTCTATATGGGTGCTTCGAGAATAAAGAGATCTATAGAATGAAGCAAATTCCTCAGCTATTTCTTGTGGCCGAGTAAGTACATCGCCACCACTTGACTTGGCAGCTGGTATTGCCATAGCTGCCTCCCTCTGTCTCAATTGCGCAGCCAATAACCGACCAGCCTTTCCCCCCTGTTCATAATGACGTCCTTTCATCTTTTGCAAGGCATATTGTGCTTTAGAGGTAAAGAGCCTATTAAGAGACATCCGCGCTTGCTCCAATAATTTATGAACCTGGAGGGATGGATTTGAAATATATGATTGAGAAAGTCGGCGAATGTCGTCCTCCAACGCAGTCTGCTTAGCAGCGTTTTCTTCATTGCGAAATTTAGCGTCCCGCATGAGTTGACCCCTATTTGTTGCCTTAGCCGCTGCCCAAACCATTCTCTTAGAAGAGACTGAGGTATTATTAAGAACAAGGTAATCGTGGAGATGCGATTGCAAAAGGAGTTTATCTGCTGGAGCCTTATATTTGGCTATATTCAAGCGCCATGGTTTACGACCTGGTCTCGAGACCCAAATCGAGAGATAAAAGAATAGGGGAATGGTCAGATATGGCTGCTTCCAAGAGCTAGGACTGCGTAACCAATTGCACTGCCTGTTGCAAAAGAAGAATATAATCCAGACGCGAGAATGTACCGTGTGTAGAGGAAAAAAACGTATATTCTTTGTCCTGAGGGTGACTCAGCCTCCAGTGATCAACAAGACCATGTCAGCAAGAATGTCCCGTAAAATGGCTCTATCTGGAGCATTAACGGTATCAAAGCAACCTGTCCTGTCAAGGGCAGGGTCTGGAGCCAGATTCCAGTCTCCTCCAATGAGAAACTGGGAGGCATTGATTTCTGTGAAAAGACGGTTCAATCAAAGAAAAAACTGTTTTTTGGAGCCTAATGGAGCAAAACTAGAACCAAGACAAATAAAAGAGTTCCCAATTTTCAACTTAAACACATATCGACCTTCTGGATCAGACCATGTTTTGAGAATTGTGAAGGGAAGGGACTTTCGAAAAAGAATGGCTACCCCACACTTGCGAACAGGGTTAGGGTTGGTGGGATCATGCTTGGAAACACTACTATGAATCACTTTACCAACCCAATCTCTGCTGAGTTTACTAGATTCAATATCATCTAAATGCGTTTCCTGCAATAAAGCAACGTCCACATGTTTAGAGCGCAAGTATGTAAGGACTTTTTTACGCTTGATATAATGAGTGAGTCCATGAACATTCCAGGAAATCACTGACCGCGAATGAGGAGAGAACATGATCAGAAAATTCAAGAGGTATATAAAAAAGAAGGGAAAAAAGTAGACCGAAGGAAGAGAAGAAAGATGTTACTCTGGGAAGCAAAAGAAAGTGTGTCGAAGGTGGAAAAAACTAATAAAATAGGAGAAAAGAAAGAAAAGAAGAAAAAGAGGAGAGAAGAAAATACAAAAGTAGGTTAGAAAAGCAAAGTGAGTATCGGAGAGAGACAGAGCAGATAGAAATAGAAGAAAAACAAGTATTAAAGATGGAGAGAAAATAGAATAAGAAAGGAGAAAAGAACCTAGACTGTTATCTACGGGTCTGGGCGCACTGAAAGCAGCTCCAAGGGGTAACCGGACCCCCTACGAGGAAAGAAGAATGGGGATCTAGAGAGCAAAGGATAATATGGAATATATGAGACATCATAGAGTAGGATGACATTATCAAAAATCGTAAGAAAACATGAAATACCATCATAAAACACAGCCAGTGAATAAAGAAAATGATTAAAGGCGTGGTGCAATTACCATACGGTAAATATTAACTTGATAATAAAAGAAAAGAAAACGAAAGGAGGTGAAGTAAAAGAAGGAACCCCCATAGTATATAATAAAAGAAGGGGAAAAGAGAGTTAATGAAACATGAAAGGGAGGAACAGAGCCGACAATGCCAAATAGAGAAAGGAAAAGAAGTAGTAAGCAAGAGAAGAAAAAGGGGGTGGGTATTAACACATATAAGAAAACATGAGTATAAATAAAGACAGATTAGATTTAAATAGGTAAAACAATATAATAACAATACATTATGCAAAAAGAGAGTATCTGATTAAGTGAATGAACAGTATGAAGCTGAACAACATTAACCACAACATGGAGAAGGGAGTGAGCAGGAAGAGAGTCCCCATGTAATAGGTAATACATATGTAGCATATAATGAGCAAGGCCTAAAATGGGTAAATACTCCTATAAAGCCTATAAAAATGTAAAATTTGAAAACATACAAGATAACAGTAAGACGTAGAGCACAAAGTAAAACAGAAAGCCAAAGTGACCATATTATATAATACTAGAATTCCTCAGGTGACTAAGTAAACAGTTAAAGCATCACTGATAACAGGAATTATCATAATCTATAAAATAGTAAAAGAAACAATAGAACAGAAAAAGAAATCAGTCAGCATCTGAAGACTGTTTAAGAAGTGATCTAGACTTATCCCTTTGTGGTGTGTGGGTGAGGGAGTAGACTGAATGCAGTGCTGAGGCCTTATCATCCTGAGAGCGAGGCAGACGGGTAATATCCCTACCACGTTGCAGAGGGTCATTAGTGAGTCTCAAAGGAGACGCTGTAGGACTTGTAAACGATGCCTTGGACTGAGAAGTCTGAGCACAGGAGAAAGATTGAGTATCCATGTCATCAGACGTGATAGTATCCAAAAATTGTTGAAGAAGAGCAGGATCGTAGAAGTCTTTGGAATCTCCATTCCTGGTAATACGAAAACGTGCGGGTTCAAATAATCCATACTTGATGTCCATTCGACGCAACTGAGGCCATAGAGAGAGAAACGCCTTCCGTCTCATTTGTCTCTTTGGAGAAGTCCGCCGCCATATGAATAGTATGGCCTTGAAATAGGAGGGAGCCACGTCAACGAGCTATTGACAAGATCTGTCGAGTGTGCTCATGTTGAAGAAAGCAAGCAATAATTGGTCTAGGTCGAGCAGAAGCATCAGAGCGTAGAGGAGCCAGTCTATGAGCGCGTTGTATTTCAAGAGGAGGAGTAAAAGAAATACCAGTCAGAATGGGAAGAGTCTCATATAGAAAAAGCTTCATGTCTTGCTTTTCAATGTTTTTCGGAAATCCAAAAAATCAAATATTGTCTCTACGACTACGATCCTCAAAATCAATGATTTTACTATGCAAAAATAATAGATCTTGATCTGAGCCTTGGACAGCATCCAGTCGGGTTTCCATATCCGATATCTTAGAGTCAATAGCATCAATCCGTGTATGGAAAGAAAACAAGTTACTTACCTGTAACTTTGGCTCCCCAGTATTGGTAACTTTCATAGATTCCCATGCTTTGTATCATTCCCCGTCGTCGGAATGGGAGCCTCGGTAGCATAATAACCATAGAAACAAAAGAGAAACACAGGCCTAAGCCTCATCTCATTTTGTATCCTATCACTCTCTTTGTGTAAAAGAGACCAAACTTTTGCTAGGACCAATCAGAGCAGCCTCACCCTCTAGAACCTTCCTGAGAGAGCTCAGAGCCTCAGATTTTCGTAGCCGTTGTGCAAACCGCCACTATCTCATGGGAAAAAGCTGAGCTTTCCCAGGGGAGGAGGGTGGGCGCATGGGAATCTATGAAAGTTACCAATACTGGGGAACCAAAGTTACAGGTAAGTAACTTGTTTTCTTACCCCAGTATTGGAACTTTCATAGATTCCCATGCTTTGTATCAGAGTAGCTAGCAGTAATACCCAAGACACATTTTGCAGATACATGGCCTCACATAACCATAAAGCATAAACACTTATAGCATAGTAACCAAGAAACAAAATGTGCTCACCAGGATGGAGGGTTCGCAGAGAAAGCTCACCTCTCAATGGAAGAGATTCCGCAGAACTGCTTGACCAACAGCCGCGTCGTCTCGTCCCGCAGATTCTAGGCAATAATGTTTCGTAAAGGTATGAGTACTGCTCCACGTTGCTGCCCTGCAAATGTCCTTAATGGCGACTCCGGAGAAAAGAGCCACCGATGATGCCCCCGACCTTGTAGAATGGGCACAAACCTTTTTGTTCAAAGGCTTACCAGCCTCTTGGTGGCAAAATTGAATGGTACTGGAGATCCAGCGGGAAATGTCACTCTTTGCTAAAGGAAAACCCTTCCGTGGTGCGCTGTAGGAGACGAACAACTAGGATGATTTCCGAAAGGGCCTTGTACGTTCCAGGTAGAATTTTAAGCATCTCTGAACGTCCAAAGAATGTAGAGTGCGTTCCGCAGGTGTAGAAGGACGTGGAAAAAAAACGTCAAAATCAAGGGCTCATTCAAGTGAAACTCGGATGGTACTTTCGGAATGAACTTTGGATTGGTGTGAAGAATAAGAACATCCTTTTTGAATTGAAGGAAAGGATGGACTATGGAGAGGGCTTGAAGTTCACTAACTCTTCTCTGTGAAGTCAGAGCTAGAAGGAGAGCAAGTTTCAAAAGAGAGGAACTTCAAATCCGCCTTGTGTATCGGCTCAAATGGAGGTTTCATGAGTTGAGCCAAGACAAGTTTGAGCTGCCAAACTGGAGGAGGAGGTCGAACTGGAGGGAACATCCGGAATAGACCCTTCAAGAACTGCTTCACAATCCGAGAGGACCATAAGGAAGGGCCTGAAGAAGTATGCCGAAACCTTGATGGACTTTCACAGACGAATGTGTCAACCCAGATTTAGCCAATGATAGAATGTATGGCAAGAGTTGGTGAGGCAGAGATTTATAAGGATGGAGACCTTGTCTTTGACACCATAGGCAGAACCTTCTCCATTTTGCCTTGTAAGTCTTATTTGTGCTCGCTGCTCGAGCTTGTGACAAAACGTCTGGACATTCTTGGGAAAGATTTAAATGACAGAACTCTCTGTGTTCAGGAGCCACGCTGCCAAGTGGAGCGAATTCGGATCCGGATGGTAAACCTGCCCCTGATTCCTGGACAACAGGGATGGAATGGACTGCAAGCGGATCTGAGCAGCTTGGGAGAGACGCAGGAGCTCCGTGTACCAAAATTGCCGGGGCCGCGCTGGTGCAATGAGAATCATCTTGCACGGTTCCGCCTTCATCTTCTTGAGTACTCGAGGAATGAGGGGAATTGGAGGAAAAGCGTAAAAGAATGCGCTGTACCAGGCCATCGAAAGGGCATTCCCCAGGGACCCCTGATGGTGAACCCTGCTTGCGTAAAACCGCATTTGGCGTTCACTGGGGAGGCAAACAGGTCGATGGTAGGTGTCCCCCAAACCGAGAACACTCTCTCCAGAATGGACTGATTCAATTCCCATTCGTGTGTCACCTCTGTTTGTCGACTCAGGGCGTCTGCCTTGACAGTGAGAGAACCTGCCAGGTGTTCGGCTCTCAGGCTGATGTTGTGAAGGATGGCATAATCCCAGAGTTTCTGAGCTTCTGTGGATAGAGTCTGTGATCTCGTTCCCCCTTGCTTGTTTACATAGTGCATGGCCGTCGTATTGTCTGTCCGGACCAGCACTGAACGGTTGCGAACCTTGGGGAGGAAAGCCAGAAAAGCTAACCGAATGGCCCTCGGCTCCAAGAAATTGATAAGGCACTGGCGCTGAACCATGCTCCAGTGTCCGCTGACTTGAAGTTCGCGGAGCACCACTCCCCAGCCTTCCAAAGAGGCATCCGTGGTTATGATGAGGGGGGATGGTGAAACTCTGAAAGACAGAACTCGCACGATATTGGCTTGTACCAGCCACCATTCGCAAGCCTCTCTCATTGCCGAAGTTACCATCACCTTGTCGTTGAATGATCCGTCTGCTTGGCGCCATTGCCTGTCTCATTCTTCCTGCAAAGGGCGCATCCGCAGCCTGCAATGAGGTATTAATGGTATGCAGGATGACATCGACCCTAGAAGGGACTTGTATTGACGGACTGACAAGCATTTCTTCTGGAACAGTTGTCGAGCTGAGATCATCAACTTCCGTTGACGGTCCTCCGAAGGACGAGCCGTGCACTTTGTGGTGTCCAAAATCGCCCCTAGAAACCGTGCAGTCTTTGAGGGAAGGAGAACTGACTTGCTGCTGTTTAATTGAAGGCCCAGGTGTCTGAATAACTGAATGCAAGTCGAAACAGCCTGAGAGGTTTCCTCGAAAGATGGAGCCTTGACTAGCCAGTCGTCCAAGTACGGGAACACCTCCAGGGGATGTGTCCTCAGAAAAGCTGCCACAAGTGCTAGCACCTTGGTGAACACCCGAGGTGCCGACCGCAGGCCAAACGGGAGCACCTTGAATTGGAAATGGCTCTTGCCCACTGTGAACTGCAGATATTGCCTGTGAGCTGGGTGTATCGGAATGTGGAAATACGCATCTTCCAAATCCAGGGAAGCCAAGTAGTCGCCTGGGTTTAAAAGAGGAAGGATTTCCTGCAGAGTGACCATTCTGAAAGAGAGTTTTATGAGATAAGTGTTGAGCTCTCGTAGGTCTAGAATGGGGCGCCAAGTCTCTGTTGTCTTCCGCACCAGGAAGAACCTGGAATAAAAACCTCTGCCCCTCTGAGAAAGAGGTACCGGTTCTATTGCTCCCTTGAGGAACAATTGATGGGCTTCTAGATGGAGTAGACCCAGATGGTTCGTGCGGATGGCCCCCGGAGCTCGCGTTGGAGGAAGATCTTGGAATTCCAACGTATGGCCACTCTGTACAATATTCAGGACCCACTGGTCCGATGTTATGCACCTCCAGCTTTTCAGACAAAAGGAAATCCTGCCCCCCACTGATGTGACTGGGAGGGAAGGAACAGCAGGTAGAGCCAGGAGGCTGCTATTGTCGCTTGCCACCGTTACGTCCTTGACGGTTCTGACGTCCTCGCGGTGTCTGGCGAGAGAAAGACGCCGACTGTTCCTGCCGCAGATTAGAGTACTGGGTTTTGTAAGATTGGGACGGTTGCGATGAATATCTCTGCTGGGCGTTGCCTCTATATGAAGAGAAACCCCTGCCTCGAACGCCCTTAAATGGGACCTTGCGATAGTTAAGAGATTCCAGCGACTTTGCTGTGTCGGTATCTTTCTTTATGTTCTGCAGGGCATCATCCACATGCTTTCCGAAAAGCATTTCGCCATCAAAAGGGAGGTCCAGGATCCTATTTTGGACCTCCTGACGCAACCAGGTGGCTTTTAACCAGCCCTAGCGACGAAGCACCGCTGAACTCGCTAAGGCTCTAAAAGCCGTGGAGGCGATATCCATCGCACAGTCTATGACCTCGGAAGATGATTTTTCCCCTTCCATCAGCACTCTCTTGGCTTCCTCCCGTTCTACGTCTGGCAATTGTTCCACAAACGGTGCCATGTCGCACCACATCTGGCGATCGGATCTGCCCAGAATGGCGAGGGAAATGGCTGCTCTAACCAGCAAGCTGGACATGGTGGAAAACCTCTTCTCCACATTATCCAGACGTCGACCATCCTTGTCTAGAGGCATAGTCAAAGGCGTCGTCGGATTCTTCGACTTGCTTTGGGCGGCCTGAGAGATGACTGAATCAGGTTTCGGTCGACCAAGACAAGCTGGACTGCCTTCCGGAGCCTTGTACTTTTTCTCCAGTCTCGGGAGCACTGGAATCACCGTGGCTGGATTCTGCATGATCTTTATGCCTTCCTCCCACACATGTTCGATGATCGGAATAGACTTGACGGATCTTCTGTATTGCTCTTTAAAATCGGAGAGGAAGCATTCAGACTCCTCTCTTGTAATCGGCAGTCCAAATCTTTTTGCCGCTCTCTCCATCAGGTGATGGAACCCTCCTATGTCCACAGGAGGGGAGACAGATGTATCACGACCAGTGGCGTCTGGGTCTTGTAGGCCACTGTCACCCTGATCCAGATCTATGTCTTGCAATGGATCAGATAAGGGATCCACATGAACCCCCTCTTCGTCCGAAGAGGAATCCAGATTGACAGGATCGGTTGGTTCCGGGTCCGGTGTTCGAGGTCGGACCATAGGATCCGGAGTGCGAGGTCGGACCAGAGGTAGAGCCTGAACTGGGGGATGAGGCACCCCCTGCGAAGAATGTGGAGTAGCAACTGCTTGTGGCAATCCCTGAGGAGGAGGTTTTGTAGACTGCGAAGAAAGTTCAGACGGGAACCTATTTCTATAATCCTGCAACATCAGTTGAAGATCAGAGAGTAGAGAGACAGGTATGGCCACCATGTCCTGTCCGAACCCCGTAGGACGCCGCTCCTCAGACGCATAGTGCATCTGTTGTTCATGTGCCTGTTCGAAATAGTCCTCCGTGTCCTGCATCTTTACATTCAAGTCTGAGGGACTGTAGGCATCTCCATTATGACCAAATTCCTCCTCTTCTTCCGACTCTTCCTCAAGAAGCATATTTGGTAGATGCGAAGACACTCGTCTTGGAGATATCATTTCCGGCGTGATTTTCATCTTTTTCAGAGAAAATTGCTGTTTTTGACCCGTCGACGATCTCGTCGTCGTCGATGGACCAGTCGTCGTCGACGGCGTAATAGTATTCGTCGACGGAGCAGCAGTCGTCGACGGTATATTCACCTTCGTCGACGGAGTCTTGGTCGTCGTCGACGCAGTCTTGGTCGTCGACGGAATGATCGTCGACTGCTTCGTAGACGAACTCGTCGTCATAACCATTACTGTAGACGTTGAAGTAGTCGTGGTCGTCGACGACGAGCCCGTCGAAATCACCCTGCTGGTGCTCATCGTCGTCGACGTGGAAACAGAAATCATCGACGAACCTGGCATCTTGAAAGACGAAGACCTCGTTGACGTGGAGATTGCTAGCGTCGACGAGCCCGTCGACGGAGCTATAGAAACAGCTGGAACTTTAGCTGCAACAACCGTCGTCGACGTACCTGACGTTTTCGTCGTCGACGAGCGCTGTTTCTTTTCCGAACCGGTCCAAGAAGTGACAGAAGTGTTTGTCACAGGGCTTCTCTTTTGTGGACGGAGAAGAAATGGAAACCTCCTTTTTGTCCTTTGAAGTAGTAGGTAATCCGGAAGCCTGTCCCTGCCTCTCCTTTTCACTTTCGTGAGGAGATTGAAGGGGACCAGCCCTCTTAGACCTATCAGAGATCTTGTGAGGGGCCTTAAGAGGGGGTTCCATTGAAGAAGAAGAACCAGGGGGAGACCTACCCCTCTTCCTGGACTTATGAGAGGATGCCATAGATGTTGAATCATCCTCATCAGAAGACACCAGCCCCTTCCGAGTCTTCATCTGTTGAAGCCAGGTCAAAAGGCGACCCTCTCTGTCACGGAGAGTCTTGGCAGTGAATGTTCTGCAGATCTTGCAGTCCGTGGCCTTGTGGTCTGGGTATAAGCAGTAAATACAGTTGTCATGCTTATCCTCAACAAAAAGTCGTTTTTTCAGACAAGAGGCACAGGACCTGAAAAGGGCCTTCTTCTCCTTGTCAGACATCTTTTGAAGTAGTAATAATCCAAAAATCCAATAAGTTGTAGAAGAAAACTGAGCAGAGCTCAGTGGAGACTCCCTAGCACAACGTGCGGTAGAACAATCTGCGGCTCTGAGCTCTCTCAGGAAGGTTCTAGAGGGTGAGGCTGCTCTGATTGGTCCTAGCAAAAGTTTGGTCTCTTTTACACAAAGAGAGTGATAGGATACAAAATGAGATGAGGCTTAGGCCTGTGTTTCTCTTTTGTTTCTATGGTTATTATACTACCGAGGCTCCCATTCCGACGACGGGGAATGATACAAAGCATGGGAATCTATGAAAGTTCCAATACTGGGGTAAGTAGTAAGTTCAGCACAAATAGACTTAGTTTCTGTAGTCAAAGATGTCATGGTGATGTCCAGCCTCTCCAATCTGCAATTAACACCAGAAAGTTCTAGTATAATACGTTCCATAGTATCTGACAATGACTTTTCACTCTGAGTTGATGTAGCTTGCGATGAGGGGGCCGATGCAGAGCCATTTCCTTTCATCAGTGGATTAAAATTTTGTTTCACCATTTCAGTAAAAAGTGGCGGCTTGGGTCCACGACCCCAATTTCTGTTATTGGACATTGTAGTGCACCGTTGAACAAGTTACTTACCTTCGGTAACGATATATCTGTAAGAAACATTAGTTAGTGTTAGATTCCTTACCTTAGAATATCCCCAGGCGTCAGTCTGGATCCGGAAACTTTTGCGTAGCAGTACCCCTGCGCGTCGGTAGGCGTCGTCTGCAGGCGTCCCCTGCGGCTCCGCGTCCGTCGTTGGCGTCGTGCGCCGTGATGACGTCGCTGGAGTATATAGACGCCGCCTCCGCGCGCTGACGTCAGTTCTTTGTACACAGCTTTTCCGCGCCAGAAGACGCAGAGCCATGAGAGAACCAACACTGGTGCCTTTTGAAACTAGGGCCCTGAAAGGGATGACCTTAACCCTAGGTATCAGTTCGCAGAACGGGGAGGATGGGTGGGTTCGGTAAGGAATCTAACACTAACTAATGTTTCTTACAGATATATCGTTACCGAAGGTAAGTAACTTGTTCATCTGAAAGAAACACGTTAGTGTTAGATTCCTTACCTTAGAATACATACCCCAGCAATACCAACCCCGGTGGCGGGTCTGCGAACCAATACCATACTACACCAGAAAGTCCTGGAGGACAGAACGGCCAAAGAAGCCATCCCTCCGGACTTGACTGTCCAGGCAGTAGTGCCTCGCAAAGGTGTGCAGCGAGGCCCACGTAGCCGCTTGGCAAATGTCCTGCAAAGGGACTCCCCGGCCCAGGGCAGTAGTAGCCGCCGTGGCCCGAGTGGAATGGGCCCTCAGCCCAACAGGAGGCTCCTTCCGAGCCAAAGAGTAGCACGCTTTGATGCAGAGGACGACCCATCGAGAGATGGTACGTTTACAGACCGCCCGTCCCTTCTTCGCACCCACGTAGCCAACAAACAGTTGGTCATCCACCCGGAACTGGCGTGTGCGATCCATGTAAAATGAAAGCGCACGTTTTGGGTCCAGACGATGGAGCCGCTCTTCATCCTTTGAAGGATGCGGAGACGGGAAGAAGGAAGGGTGGGTGATGGACTGCCCGATGTGAAAGGCCGAAACAACCTTGGGCAGGAAAGAAGGTCTAGTCCTCAGAACCACCTTATCAGGATGAATGGACAGGAAAGGAGGTTGGACAGAAAGAGCCTGGAGCTCACTCACTCTCCTGGCAGAGGTGATGGCAACCAGGAAAGCCGTCTTTAAAGTCAGGAGACGGAGAGGACAAGAATGAAGGGGCTCAAAGGGAGCACACATGAGAAAGGTCAGAACCAGGTTCAAATCCCACTGAGGCATCACAAACGGAACAGGTGGAAACATGTGAGTGATGCCTTTCAAGAATCGAGTTACAATCGGGGATTTGAACAAAGAAGGCTGATCAGGAAGCCTCAAAAAGGCTGAAAGGGCAGAAAGGTAGCCCTTGATAGTGCCCAGAGCAGAGCCCTGCTGGGCAAGAGAAAGAAGAAACAGAAGAACCTCCGAAAGAGGGGCAGAAAGAGGATCCACAGCCTTTGCTGTGCACCATGCCACAAATCTGTTCCACCGACAGGCGTATACCGACTTAGTGGAGGGACGCCTGGCTGCTAGAATAACATCACAGACTTCAGGAGGCAAGTCAAATGGCCTCAACTGCCGCTGCTCAATCTCCAAGCATGGAGGTGGAGACTGGACAGGTTCGGGTGGAGGACCGTCCCCTGCTGCTGCGACAGAAGGTCCTCCTGAAGGGGCAGGCGGATCGGGGGACCGACTGACATGCTGAGTAGCTCGGGATACCAATACCTTCGAGCCCAGTCCGGAGCCACAAGGATAACTTGGGCCCGGTCGCGCCTGATCTTCTTCAGCACTCTGGGCAGAAGTGGTATAGGCGGAAAGGCGTATAACAGACCGCAACTCCACTCGCGCCGAAAGGCGTCGCCGTGCGAGTGCCGTCTTGGAAACTCCAACGCGCAGAACTGTTGACATTGCGCGTTCTCTTCTGTGGCGAATAGATCTAACCAAGGCTCTCCCCATCGCAGAAAGATGCCTTGCGCCACGTCCGAGTTCAGACGCCATTCGTGATCCATTGAGCACCGACGGCTGAGTTCGTCCGCCCTGGCGTTCAGAGAACCTGCCAGGTGTTGAACCGTCAGAGTCACGCCCTGACGTTCCAGCCATTGCCAGAGGCGCAGAGCCTCCTGGCAAAGGGTCCACGACCCCACTCCGCCCTGTTTGTTGCAGTACCACATGGCGGTGGTGTTGTCGGTGAACACCTGCACTACACTCCCGTTGACAAAGGGGAGGAATGCCTTCAGTGCCAGACGAATCGCCCGCAGCTCCAACAGGTTGATATGGAGCCGGGACTCCGCCGGAGACCAGATGCCTCTGATCTCTGCCTCTCCCAAGTGGCCACCCCAGCCCGTCACGACAACGTGCTCCGGTTGGGGAAGGGAGAGGGACTTGCCCCTGACCCAATCGCGGTCCGTAAGCCACCACTGCAGTTGTCTCGCAGTGCCCTCCGAGATCAAGACGTGGTCGGACAAGTTGCCCTGATGCTGGGCCCACTGAAACTTCAGGTCCCACTGCAGAGCCCGCATCCGCCACCGGGCGTGATGCACCAGAAGGATGCAGGAAGCCATCAGTCCCAGCAGCCGCAGCGTCAACCTGACCGAAACTCGGGATAGCGGCTGAAAGATGGGAATCAAAGCCTGAATATCCCGAACCCGCCGTTCCGGAGGATAAACCCGAAACTGCGCCGAGTCCAGAACCGCTCCGATGAAAAGGAGCTTTTGAGAGGGACACAGGTGTCATTTCGGCACATTGATGGAGAACCCCAGGTCGTGCAAGAGGTCTGCCGTCATCTGAAGGTGGTGGACGACTGTCTGGGGCGAGCCCGCCTTCAACAACCAGTCGTCTAGGTAGGGGAAGACTGAAACCCCTAACCTGCGCAGATGGGCTGCGACCACCGCCATCACCTTTGTGAACACCCGTGGGGCGCTGGTAAGGCCGAAGGGAAGCACGATAAACTGAAAGTGCTCCAGGCCTACCGTGAACCGCAGGTAACGCCGGTGGGCCGGCAGGACGGGGATGTGAAAATAGGCGTCCTGCAAGTCCAACGCTACCATCCAGTCTTGTGGGTCTAGAGCAGCCAAGACCTGAGCTAACGTCAACATCTTGAACTTCTCCTTCCGGAGGAAGCCGTTGACGTTCCTTAGATCCAAGATAGGACGTAGGCCCCCCTTGTCCTTCTTGGGCACCAGAAAGTAGTGGGAATAACAACCACGCCCTACTTCTGGCCCAGGAACGCGCTCGATGGCCCCCTTGGCCAAGAGGGCCGTAACTTCCTCCTGCAGAAGTGTCAAGTGGTCCCCCGACACACGGTGGTTCTGCGGTGGCATGGCTGGAGGAGAGGTCTCGAAGGGGAGGGAGTAGCCCCTTCGGACAATTTGCAGCACCCACCTGTCCGAAGTGATCGTGCGCCAGTGAGCGTGGTGATGGCGAACCCTGCCACCCACTGGCGTCACATGGGGCCGAAAGCACGGACTAGGAGGATTTTGGGGTAGATGCTGCGGGGGAGGGTGTGGTCTGACCCCGCCGTTGTCCCCGACCGCCGCCACGGCGGTTTCCACGGCCGCCACCGCGTTGAAAGGATTGTTGCGGCGCGTGGCTGGCAGCACGTGTGGGGGCGCCCCTTCCTTGGCCACGAAAGGGGCGAAACGAACCCGGTTGCTGACGCTGGGTCGAGAGACCCAAGGACTTGGCCGTAACCCTGGAGTCCTTGAAGCGTTCCAGCGCGTGGTCCGCCTTGTCACCGAACAGGTGACAGCCATCAAACGGCATGTCCATCAATGTACTCTGGACATCTGCCGAAAAATTGGCGGATCTCAGCCAGGCGTGGCGACGAATCGCCACCGTTGTTGACATAGCTCTGCCTAGCGAGTCGGTCGTATCAAGACCACACCGTATCGAATATTTCGCTGCATCTCGGCCCTCAGCCACAGCCTGACCGAGTTTTGCCCGCACCTCCATGGGGCATTCTGGCAGCAGTTCCGCGACCGTATCCCACACAGAGTGGGTGTAGCGGCCCAAGAGGCAGGCGGTGTTGCAAGACCGCAGGCCCAAACTAATGGACGAGAAGACCTTCTTGCCAAATTGGTCATACCTCTTGGATTCCCGGTCGGGTGGGGCCGACGGGAATGCGGACTGGGAGGTCGAGGCCTGGATCACCAGACTCTCAGGAGTGGGGTGGGTAGACAGGAACTTGGGGTCGTCCGGACAAGGACGGTGGCGCCTGGCCACGTTCCGATCGACAGGCGCACCTGAAGCGGGCCTGGACCACGTGCCCAACAGAACGTCCGACAAGGCTTCATTAAACGGCAGCAGTGGCTCCTGTGGGCATGACTGCGGTTTGAAGACCTCGGTGAGGATGTTAGGCCTCACGGCCGCGACGGGGAGCTCAAGGTGTAAGGCCTTGGCAGCCCTCATCAGCACCACAGAATATGCAGCTCCCTCCACCGATGCCACGGAAGGAGGAGAGATCAGACCAGGGTTAGGAGAGTCGTCCAGACCACTGGCATCCCCCAAGTCACCTGTCCAGTCCGGGTCATACTGGCACTCGCGTGACAGAGGGTCCTCAGACCCCTCCCAACCTTCACCGAACTCTTCATCTTCTCCGTATTCGGAGTCAACGATGTAGATCGGCTCCTCGGGGTTCATGGGCCCCATCGGCGCCGGGACCGGCGTCGAGCGACGCCCGTCCGGCCCCGCGTCCGGCGTCGGTGAAGGTAAGGGGACGGCGCCGCCCGGAGCCGGCGCTGGAGCCCCAATTGCCGCCCGAAGCCGGCACCGAGGAACCGGCGCCGCGCGGAGGCGGAGCCGTGGGCAACCCCGATGGAATCGGCGCCGGGTTGGATGGGCGTCCATCCGGCGTCGACCCTGAAGGCCCTAGCGGCGCCGGGATCGGCGCCGGAATCGGAGCATCCGACGGCGTCGAGGTAGGGTCAGCAGAACCGCTAGGGCCCCCGGACGGGTTCACTGGGCCCGCAGGCGCCGTGGAACCCGCCGGAGGAGACAGGGCCCTCATGGCCATGAGGAACGCCTCTATCTCCTCAGGCGTCGCACCGTGCCCAGGGACCTGAGGGTATGGGGCAGGCCGCGCCGGCGACTCTCGACCCGAACCCCCGGCCGCATCGCACGAGCGTCGGGGGGAGTCGGGGGTACGATGACGACGCCCCGACTTCTTGTGTTTCTTACCTGACGAGGATGACGAGTGGTGTCGACTTCCGGAACGCTCGCGCGGCCCCGCGACCGCTCCCTCGAACGCTCTCTCGACCTCCGGCCGGACCGGGACCGCTCCCGGTCCCGACGTGGGGCCGACACCCGGAGCTCCAGTAGCTTGCGGGACCGCTCCCGTCTAGCTTTGCTGGTGAGGGCCCGGCAGTCGACGCAGGAGTCCACGTCGTGGTCGGGGCCCAGACACCGGAGACAGAGGCGGTGATGGTCCGTGACCGACATCGTGCGCTCACAGTCATCACAGTGCTTGAACCCAGGCATCCTAGCAGGCACAAAGTGATAACAATTCGAAAAAACTTGGTCAAAGACCGGAGTACTGCTCTTCAGATCTGCGTCCACTGGCGCGGAAAAAAGAAGAACTGACGTCAGCGCGCGGAGGCGGCGTCTATATACTCCAGCGACGTCATCACGGCGCACGACGCCAACGACGGACGCGGAGCCGCAGGGGACGCCTGCAGACGACGCCTACCGACGCGCAGGGGTACTGCTACGCAAAAGTTTCCGGATCCAGACTGACGCCTGGGGATATTCTAAGGTAAGGAATCTAACACTAACGTGTTTCTTTCAGATGTATAGGTGTTCTACAAAAGCGAATTGATACAGTATTGGCGTGTGAAGCAATGGTGAAACTAAGGGCACATCAAATAACCAAAAGCAAAAAAGTATATGCAATAAAGTAGTGAAGTGCATCAAATTGAAGAATCACTATGACATCTCCACAAAACAGCAAGCATTGCGATATAAGGCAGGTTCAATGCAAGAGCAGCAGGCCTTGCATGCCAAAAACCACCTGATAAAGAAAGCATGTGAATGAATCACTATGACATCACCACAAAACAGCAAGCATTGCGATATAAGACAGGTTCAATGCAAGAGCAGCAGGCCTTGCATGCCAAAAACCACCTGCTAAAGAAAGCATGTGAATGAGGTGAGGCAAAGCAGCAACAGACCTGTAGCATTATGAAAACGAATGGGAAAAGAAATATGAAGGTCTGCATACAGTAATAAAATGCTTCTCAAATATGAGGGCGGCACATGGGAGAGTAAAATATACCATCCACCCAGGGCTGCGTCAAACAAAAACAAATCACATGAGCTTATAACAAAAAGCAGTGATTGTGAATGAAATTTCAGCCCTTGTTGTTTGTCTCTTGTTTCCCCCTTTAAAAGCATAACTGGCAAGGTGTCATATTAGGAGAACAGGATGAAATATTGAAGAGAAGTGACGAATCTGAGAGGGTCAAGTAATTCTGACCCAAATGTCACATATGTCACATAAAGCGGCTAAATAAAAGTACCAAAGCCAGTAAAGTCAAGGAGAAAAATGGACCAGCACTCCTGCAAATGAATCTGCCAGCACTGTTATTTTCCGTCTTTTCAAGTGTCATTCACATTCTGCCTCTGCATGTGATGGCAAATAGTATGAAGTAATGGTTCAAGCAACTTTAGCCCTGCCAGTATTGGTATTTCACCTGTGTACATGTGCACATTTGACTGAAAATAAGTGTGCTTCAGTGGAATGAGGGGTGTGCCAGTCCTTTAGTTTCCCTTTCTTGTCTTTTATAGTGCCCTTTCCCATCAAAATATATCTCCAGCAACTTTGAAGAAAACTCCTCCTAAAGAAGCCTGGAGAGGGCGCTGCATACTATTAATACAGGCAATAATATGCAAAAAACAGTCTGTAGCCGCAGTGAAGCGCGCCCCCTCCGTCTGAGGAGGCACGGCCTAGAACCGCCTTTTCTGAGGAGAGGCGCAGCTTCAGGAGCCCGCGAATGCCGTGGCGTGCGCTGTAGGAGCCGGCCACCTCACCGTCATGCTGTTTGACAAGGGCAGGCGCCGCTAGCCACTGGAAGAAACCACCGGAGCAACCCTCCTGATCTCCGGAGTCCTCCAAGCACTGAAGAGACGACCGACGCAAACAGGTAGGGCAGAGAAGCTAGTCAGGGGTCAGTCCGTCGGCGGAGCTTCCCTAGCAGGCGGCCATCTTCCTGCGTGGCCAGACCACGCCCCCATCAATGTCCATTTAGCAGAAAATGTGGAAGGCATTTTAAATTTCACAAGAAGCATTCATTTTCACTCATTTCAGAAAACAATCTATGCCCCAGCTTACGGGCCAAAAACGTTAGCTTGGTATCTCCTACCCTAGCCTCGCCACTCACCCCCTCCCCTGTGTTTGCAAAGGTTGACACCACTGTGACATGCCTTGGAATGTCAGTGGCGAACGTTCGAATGCAAGCTCCCTGCATGGAGTGATTAAGCGGAGTTGGTGATGAACAGCTGTGGCTGAGGTCACTGTGTTGAAACCTGATGAATAAAGTCGCTCCTTTTTATACTTGCGTTTCCTGTGCTCCTGATTGAACGATCTAAAGTTAACACTGGCGACGGAGGATGGGATCTGAGAGGAGAGGAGCGCAAATGAAGGTGCCCTCAACACGCGGAATATTCCCAGTTTACAGCATCTGTACATGAGGAGAGTTCCTTGCTGCCTGTCTGATGGACGCATGCTAAGGAGTGGAGCGCATGTTCAAGACAAGTTGATAAAGAATGATTAAAAGTGCGAGGAAGGAATACCACTCAACTTCTGCCGGTGGTACCCTCGACTGCTGTTACATTTACGGTCGACGGGGCGAGTAACGCTTGGGCACAGAGGAGGAAGAACAGAAGTGGGGGCACCTCATCAGTCTGTGGTCACACCAGTGTGGTGGTGTAGTGAGGAGAATATCGTTGGAGCGGGGCGTCTTGAGGCAGCAGTCGGAGTCCCGTTTTGCCCACCTTGCAAATCACAGCGTGACCGCTGCTAGTGGGACTGCTCAGGGAAACCTGCCTTGCCTGGGAGGACAGCCTGGGGCTGGATAGTGCGTGCCTGAGGTGCTGGCTTGAACTGTGTCATTTCAATTCGTGAAAGGGGGCTGTGGATATTATAGCAGTCCTGTCACGCTGACTGAAGCCATTTGCGATCTTGTGCACCGATACCCAACGGAGCAACTAGGGAAGGTTCATCCTGCCAGGAGCGTAGCGCCCTCTCTGAGGGGAAATCTGCGGGTTGTGAGGAAGAATCCGTCCTCACGCACGTTTTACTGCCGGTCACGCAGACTGGCACAGCTTGTAGAGGGATCCTGTCAGGAAAGCCCAGGTCGGGGCTGCCCAGGGTAGTTGCTGTCAGCTATTTCTCCCTCTGACTAACACAACGCTCCCTTACTCGTCAGGTAGGAAAATAGTGCGCACCGTTGACACCAAGGGGAGACACTTGCAGGAGCCTGTGTTACAGTCATGGGCTAGCATGTGAACGAACCACAGGGAGGACTAGCCTGTTGCTTTTGTAGAGGTCACGACAGAGAAGGGGATGTGTTTCCTCAATCTCAGGATGTAATCGTTCTGCCACTCACGGCTAACAGACGAGAGAGAGAGCTCCTTCACTTACAATGACTGTTTTCCACCCACCTTCTCAGCAATGTTCCCTTGCTACTGAAAGAAGTTACTATTTAATGGTGGTATTGCTGTCTACTGCATATTCATGGCAATGTTTAGTAAAGTGTGAAGGTCCGATCTAGCAGGGTACCTTGTGGTGCTTCACTGGTTCTTCGGGAAACATCACAGGGCACTCATTTCTTTTCTTTTTCCTGTTCAGTCATCTCAGCGCCCACAAGCCCCTATGCAGAATGTCACTCCCCCACCTTTTTTTCTGTCCACTCCAGGGGAGCCAACCCTCAAGTGTAATAAATTGAAAAAGGTTTTCCAGAACTACGCAGTAGTATGTGGATCAAATTTGGGGCTGGAAAGAAAAGTAGCTTTGCTGATGCACTACCTGGGTGCTGAAGGACAACAGATACTAGAACATCTTCCGGAGCTGAATGCTAATTATGCGAAGGGGTTGAATGAATGGGAGATAAGTCTAAAGAAACTAGACATCCATTTCTTACTTAAAATAAGTACAATTATGGAACATTACCAATTTGGAAGGAGAGGACAGAAGGAGGGAGAAACGGTGGAGTTGGTCTGTGAGCTGCGCAAGTTGGCCCCTAAGTGCAAGTTTGGGGGAGCTTGTGAGAAATGGATAAGTGACCAGTTTGTCCTAACATGTAAGACTGGGCGTGTATGTGAAGAGTTATGGCTAAAGGATGACCCGCCCCTTGGGGAAGCGCTCATTGTAGCAAAACAAGTAGAGCACATGATGCAGTGTATGAGTGAAATTAAGCAGGACAGTGAAAAGAAAGCCAAGGTGAGTGAGGTCTCTGTCGAGAACAAAAGTGTACTTGCAGTTAAAGAGCAAAAAAAAGAACAGAAAGAGGTTAAAGGAAGTTGGGGATTCAAAGGGAACTGTTACCGGTGTGGCAGACCAGGTCATTTAGCGAGTGTCAGGGAGTGTCCCGCTCTAAAAACAATGTGCAACAAGTGTGGAAGGAAGGGACACTTTAGACAGTGCTGCAGAAGCAATGCTAGCTACAGGAAACAGAGTAGAGATTGTAACGCCTGTGTCAGTGATGAGATAGTGTTACAGGTGCAGACTGAGTCAGTGAAAAACCCCAAAGACTTTATAGCTGTGGAAGAAACAAGAATTGAGGCGATGTTTGATTCATGTTCAAAACTGACAATCTCTGCAGAAGAGTTTGAGAAAGTATTAAAAGGTAAACTAATGCTGCAGAAAATGGATGCACGACTGGGAGGTTATGGTGGTCAGCCCACACAGATGAAGGGTTATTTATAGGGGACGGTAGGCTACAAGGACAGGTTGACTGTCGCAAAAATGTATGTATCCATAAAGGGGGGGACAACATCCTGGGGTGGCAGGCCCAGAAAGAGTTAGGCATCTACCTTAATCCTAACAAGAATCCACAGATACTGGTACAGGAGGTGGGGAAGACCAGGGTGGGATTAGAGGAAGGGTTTAAGAGGTCTTCACAGAGAAATTAGGATGCCCCAGAAACTATGCCCACAGAATAAAACTCAGAAAAAGTTCCAAGCCAGTTACAGCTAAGGTTAGGAATCTCCCAATTTCCATACAGGAGGCTGTGAAAGAAGAATTGGAGAAATTTTGCTGGTTGGAAGTGATTGAACCAGTAGAGGCCACGGAGTGGTTGGCACCCAACGTTGCAGCCAACAAAGGGGATGGTTCAGTGCGCTTGTGCATTGATCTTAGAGCATTAAACAAGGAAGTCATAGTCGACAAGTACTCCCTTCCTAACATTTCACAGATGATGAGCACCTTAGAAGGGGTTAAGGTATTCAACACGCTGGACCTAACCTCAGCTTATTATCAAGTCAAACTCCACTCCGACTCACAAGAACTCACTGCATTTGCAACGCCCATGGGGACATACAAATTCAAACAGATGTCGTTTGGACTAGTATCTGCTGCTGCAGTTTTTCAAAGAATAATGAGCAACCGCCTCAAGGGCATTCCTGGCGTCATGTGCTACCAGGACGATGTGCTGACCTTCGGAAGGGATGACAAGCAACATGAGGTTAGGCTGCTGCAGGTCTTGAAAAGATTCCAAGAACAAGGACTCACGGTGAAGAAAGAGAAGTACAAGATTGGTTGTGCGGAACTGGAATTTCTGGGCCACAAGGTGACTAGGGAGGGCATTCGCCCCAAAGCAGATCTACAAAACACTATTGTCAACCGTGAACCACCAAGTATCAAGGAGGAAATAAAATCCTTCATGGGAATGGTGGAATTTTATAGTAAATTTGTGCAGAACTTTGCCAGACGCACATATGCCATCTGCTCAGGAAAGGGGTGACATTCGAATGGAGTCCCAGGAGGAGTTTGAAGATACAAAAAAAGGTGCTAGCAGAAGCACCCAATCTCAAATCGTTTATACCGGGCGTGAAGACCGTACTGACCACTGACGCAAGTTCAAAAGGATTGGGAGCAGTTCTCCTGCAGGTCGGAGAAAGAGGGAAGGAAACAATAGCGTTTGTGTCACGCTCGCTACGCAAGGCAGAGATTAACTACTCAGTAATCGAGAAAGAAGCGCTAGCGGCGCATTGGGCCATGAACAAATTCAGAGACTTTGTGTGGGGAATGAAGTTCCACATGAGGACCGATCACAAGCCCCTAGTCGAAGTCTTCAGCAAAAAAGGGCTGGACTATCTCGAGTAGGATCAGACGATGGGTTGTGAACCTCCAGGAGTTCATGTTTGAAGTGGAATGCGTACCGGGAGTGAGGAACCGGGCAGCTGACTGTCTTTCTCGCTTGGTGCGTGAGGACCGTGGTGAAGCAGTCGATGTGAAGGATGAGAGGGAGGCTGATAAAGAAATGCTAGCGGAGAATGTGCGTATTGTCACTCAAGGAGCCATTGAAGAGGGTAGCTGGAAGGAAGCACTCAGAGCTAACGAGCTCCTACAGAAAGTCTGTGAGAAGACGAAGGGAGGTTGGATGGACAAAGACAAATGGGAAGAGCCGTTTCGACCATTCTGGATGCTCAGAAATGAACTCTCCCTCACGATGATTGTCTGTTCAGAGGTACCAGGTTGGTCCTCCCAAGACCTAGAGAGTTTAGTCACCCTGGCCCATGAGGGGCACCTGGGAGTCACAAAAACCAAACAAAGGTTGCGGCTAGACTAATGGTGGCCGAGCACGGATATCGAAATGGAGAGGAAGATAAGAAACTGGGTGCCATGCTCTGCCAGCAACAAGATCCTAAAACAGCACACACCACCCATGCAGTGTAGGCCTCTTCCCATGGGTCCAACGGTAGACGCAGCTTCGGACACAGTGGGCCCATTGACTGGGGAACATCGCACACCTTACATTTAGGTGCTCATGGATCTTACTCCAGGTGGCCAGAAGTGAAATTTGTTTCAGATCACCACGAGGGTGGTCATAGATTTTCTGCAGGAGGTATTCACCAGAGAAGGTTTGCCAAGTAGCTTATTGATGGACTATGGGGTGCAACTCTGCTCTAAATAAATGCGAGAATTCCTAGAGAGTAATGTAGGAGAGTAGGGTCTGCAATCCTATGATCACCCAGATTTTTTGCTTTTGTTTCACTGGTTTACGACTTTCTCTGGCTGTGGGGCTGCCAATCAGAACCACAGCCTGGCTGTTCTCTCTCTAAATTACAACATGTACCCTAGGTGCATTTACCAATTGGTACTGGGCCACCTTATCAGACCCTGTAACTCAGGGCATAGGTGTACCCAGGGCCTACCAGGGGCTGAAGCATGTATTATGCCACCCCTGGCTGGCCTCCTAAATTTGACACAACTGGCTGCATGACAGCTGGGGCAAAGTCGTGTAATCACCCTTTGCTGTAGATATAGTATACCTATATCTAACCCTAAAAATGGATATACAGATTCCTATCAGTCACTCCTATGGCAGGCCTTGACAATCCTGAAGGCAGAGTGCTTGGAATCGTGTGAGATGGTGCTCTGGCATGAGCTGAGCCTGTCTGCAGCTTGCGGAACCAAGTCCTAATAGCTGTTCCATGATATCGCATACCATATACTCTTAAGTGCATTATAATCCGCGCGGTTAAATGCTATCTTTGGTATTGCTTTATCAAAACATGTCGAGTAAGGTGTCATACGAATTGGAATACTAACCCCTCGCCAATTCTGGCGACGGGGTTAGCATTCCACCCTTCTAGAGGGACACGACATGTATGTAACTGTGAACCCCGGTTAAAGTTAAACGAAGCCTCAGCTCCACAAAATGGATGCTGCCACCACAGACACGAGTCTGACCTCCTGCTGCTGGGAGTCCTTCCAGCGAGGAGAGCTTGGACAAAGGGTTTCCTGTCCGGGGCGGTGCTAGCACCATCCCAGACAGGGTTTTGTGTATCCTGGGTAGGCAGGGCTTTACAGGAAGGTGACTGCTGAGTGGCACCCCGGTGCTCACTACGCATAGGCCGGTCAGAACCAGTTCCAGGGGCACACCAGCCCCTGGCCTGGGGGAAGTCCGGCATGGGAGAGGGGTGTAACCACCCCCCTCCTAATCCCACCCATAGGCAGGACCTAGTCACCGGGTCAGCCCCTTTTTTTAGTATAAAGATAGGAGCGGGGCCCCTGTTCAAATTAGATCATCTTTGGAATCAAGACACGACTTTCTGCAAAAGTACTTCAAGATTTCTTCTTCAAGATTCTCCCTTGTGACTAAGGAGTAGTCACCCTGCATCCGCAGGCACCATCTTAAGAACACTGCGGTCTGCTGCAAGTCCTTCCTCAGGAATCCGACGACACAGCTCGACGAGACCCGGCTTCCCTGGCACCTCTGACCTCTACTCACCTCTACAGCCAAGCTGAGAACCGTGAGTGCGACGAGACCTCGAGGGACCGGCGATCTCCAAGACTGCACGACTTCTTTACAGCAAGCCCGCCGAGTAACCCTCTGGTGAGTGCTTTGGGGTCAGAGAAGCCCCGACCCTGAGCAGCTCCAGCACCGAAGTCCAGCCTCCCAGCATCTCCACGATCTGCGTGGGGCCCTTCTGCTTTTTGCTGCTCACCGCGTTGTTTGGCTACTAGCCCGCCTGCTTGTGGCCTTCTTCACGACACCCGACGACATCACTGCTGCTGGTCTGGTTGCTCCAGACTGGCCCTTGCTCCCTTCCAAGAGAGGAGCACCCCGGACCCTCCTGGTCCACTCAAGACGCCATTTTAGGTCCACCGCGTGGGCTTGAATTAGCCAAGGCTTTGTTGCCCAATCCTGGGTCCAGCGACGCCGACAGCTTCATCCATCGTGGGACAGCTCGCTCCTCCATACTGGTCGCCGACAACGCCTCCTGGTCCGTGAGATCTGCAGAGCACAGCGTCACCCACTCACCTAGTCGAGGTGACTACCATCCGGTGCCCTCCTGGTGCCACCTGACTACTGGCTAGTAGTCACGAACTTGGTCCCCTCTGCTTTCAGGTGTCATCTGTCTTCAAGATCCAGGCTTGGATCACTTCGAACTTTCTTCCCTGGTCGCCTGCCAGCATCTTTCTTCCAGGCTCCTGGTCCGTCTACGAGGATTCCCGACGTCTTTTGAGACATATGCAGCTGCAGCCCCTGGGCTAGGTAACTTCGGCATTTCGGTGCCCCAGCATAGCCTCACTATCCAAGGGTCAGAATCCACTTTCGTTTTCCTCCTACCAGGTCGGGTTCGCCAGAGAACACTAAATTTGCATTTACTAGCTACCATAGACTTTGTCCCGCATCACGCGTGAGAGCGCACACTCTGCACCCGAGTCCCCTGGGTCTCCTAGAAGTAATCTAACGATTCTATAGTCAAGTCCTAGCGATTCCAAAGTCTATTAGTACTGTACTTACCTGCTAGTAATTTCGCATTCCACTTTCAGAGTATATGGTTTTCCGTGCCCCTCGGGCATTTGTATATACTGTGCTAACTTAAGTATTTTCGTAAGAGTTTTGTTTTGTGCTTAGTACCCTGTCCTCATAAAGAGTACAGGGCTGTTGTGATTTTAATAAATACACTGTTTATTTTCATAACACTTGTGTGGTGTCCTTTCACTTGGTGTTCAAGGGGTATATGTGTGGTATAACAGCTGGCTTAACACGCCCTCTCGAGTCTTTAGCCTTAGACTGCTCGTATCCACGCTACTAGGATAGCTGGTCTATAAGGTTGACTTACAACCAATCATCAATAAGGGTTGCTGGACTGATACATAGTGTTCACTAGAATAGTGAACACTGCATATCAGGCCACCTTCGCACATTGGTGGCAGCGGTGGGATTTGAGCTTGCTGTTGTTTTACCACACGTATCCTAAGAATATCTTGTTGAAAGATCACATAAGTACTTCAGGTACATATAACTTAGCTTAGAATACTCTGAGTTCTACTGAACCAGCTGTTGTAGCTCCTCAAGGCTTAGCACACCTTGGCTACAACTCTTAGCAAGGGATCAGTAGGCAAACAAATAGTGTAGGTAGGTGCATCACTTACACCACACTAGAAGCGTGTCTAACCACGGAGAGTCTTCAGAGACCCCTCTTGTGGTTGTGGACCTTCCACAGGCCACTTCCAGATATGCTGCTCTTAGCTTCCAGGAGATGAGGCAAATCTGCACATCCAGGAAGTTAAAACAGGGGTCTAACCCCACAATTCCCTTTCTGATTGGTCTCTTAGAGACCTATGATGCCAGGAGGGCTGGTAACACAGACCCTTCTAATCCAGATGGGAACATGCCTCCCCTAGAGGGAACCCGAGGTGATCCTGACCTAATCCACCTCACAGTAGAGACTGATGAAGGGGATGAGGATGAGGATCTCTCAGGGATGAGGCAGACAAGGGACAGGTAGAAGTCAGCAGACTAACCAGGTCCAACTTAAGCAGGCATGAGAATGGTACCAGGGGACCCCTGGGACCCCTCTCAGGCCAGCTTAACATTGGAAGTGGACGAGTTAGGTCTCTATCAAGAGGCTCTAACAGATCCATACAAACCAATGGCTCTCAGAACTCTGCTCTGAGGAGGATAACCTCCCCTCAGAGGAGAATCTATGAAGCTAAGGAAAGGGAAGTCAATCTGAGGATTGAAAGGGAAGAACTTGCCCTGGCCAAAGAAAGACTTGCCTTTGCTAGAGAGCAAGAATTGAGTGGGTCAAAACCCACTGGTGGCAGCAATATACCTAGCAATAGGGAAAGGAGTTTTGATACAAAGCACCTGAATAAGATAGTGCCCCCCTTTAAACAAGGGGATGACATCCACAAATGGATTACTGCTTTGGAGAGGGCCTGCACTGTGCAGGGTGTTCACCAGAGTTAGTGGGCAGCTATCTTGTGGCTCTCCTTTGAAGGTAAAGGTAGAGATAAGCTCCTCACTACTAGAGTAGAGGATGCTAACAATTACCAAGTCCTGAAGAATACACTGATTGATGGGTTTGGCCTAACCACTGAGCAGTACAGGTTGCTGTTCAGGGAGACCCAGAAAACTCTGTCTCAGGATTGGTCTGATTTTGTAGATTGTGCCACTAAGGCTTTGGAGGGCTGGTTGCTGGGCAGTAAGGTTACTGATTATACAGGATTGTACTATTTGATCATGAGAGAACAAATTTTAAACAATTGTCAGAACCAGTTGTTGCATCAGCATCTTGTTGACTCGGATCTGACCTCTCCCCAAGAATTGGGAAAGAAGGCAGACAGATGGGTCAGAACAAGAGTTAAACAGAACCAGGGCCAGAATCAAGGTGGTCAGAAGAAAGCAGACCAGAAGGGTAAAGATTCTAAGGGTGAAACTGACCAGAAGTCTTCAACAGGTCCCCAACAACCCAAAAAGGGTGGGGGTCAGGCTCCCCAGAAAAAGAAGAATCAAGAAGGCCAATCTAAAAGGTGGTGCCAATACTGCAAAAGTAAAACTCACTGGTTTAGTGAGTGCACCAAGAAAGGAGGAGGGCAGACTCCTGCCACTGCAGCCCCTAAGGCACCTGTGCCCCCTAGTACAGTCAGCAGTGGTAGTGCACCTCCCAAGGGTTTAGTTGGGTTAACCTTGGGTTCTGAGGGGGGTGACAACTTAGTTGGCACACTCGCTCAGGCTGTCCTTGATGTGGATATGTCCCCTGATGTCAGTCCCAATACTTTGGGCAAATACAGACAGACACCTTTCATTAATGGAAAAATGGCTCAGGCCTATAGGGACACTTGTGCCAGTGTCACCATGGTGACACCTAACTTTGTGGACCCTGGACAGATCATGCCAGGTACAGATTTCCTGGTGACCAATGCAAGCAATGTCACTACCAGTCACAGTATGGCAATTGTAGCTTTCTCCTGGGGAGGGGTAACTGGCCAAAAGAAGGTTGTAGTTAGTTCAGACCTCCCAGTGGATTGTTTGTTCGGCAATGATTTGGAGTCATCACAATGGTCAGAAGTGGAGCAGAGGACTCATATGGAAATGTTAGGCTTGCCAGCACATGTGTTTGCTGTGACTAGGTCACAGGCCAGAAGATGCCCCACTGAACAGGTGCTGGATCCTGGAACAATGGACCAGACACCTTCCAAGAAGAAGAGCAGTAGGGTTAAGGCATTGCCTTCCCCCTTGCCCCAGGTTGTGGATCAAGTCTCAGAGGAGGCTGACCTACAGGAATTGAGGGAAACTGAGCCTAAAGAGTTCGAACTTGATCAAGTTGAATTTCTGGGTTCAGGTGGCCCCTCAAGGGAAGACCTGGGGAAGGACCAGTTAGACTGCCCTTCCCTTGAACCCCTCAGACAGCAGGCTGCTGCTGAGGCTGCTGGGAACGCCACAGGTACCCACAAGGTATACTGGGAAGATGGACTCCTGTACACTGAGGCAAGAGACCCCAAGCCTGGCATGGCCAGGAGGCTGGTTATCCCCTTGTCTCAGAGAGGTTTCCTCCTTACCTTGGCCCATGAGATTCCCTTAGCAGGTCACTTAGGCCAGACAAAGACTTGGGACAGGCTTGTCTCACACTTTCACTGGCCTCACATGAATGAAGATACCAAGGAATTTTGTCGCTCCTGTGTCACTTGCCAAGCCAGTGGTAAGTCAGGTGGCACAACAAAGGCCCCCCTTATACCAATGCCTGTGGTGGGGGTGCCCTTTGAAAGAGTGGGGATTGACATTGTTGGTCCAATGGAACCCCAGACAGCATCAGGGCACAAGTTTATACTGGTGGTAGTGGATCATGCCACCAGGTATCCTGAAGCTATTCCACTTAGGACCACTACAGCACCTGTAGTGGCAAGGGCCCTAGTTGGAGTGTTCTCCAGAGTGGGCTTCCCTAAGGAGGTTGTCTCTGACAGAGGTGCAAACTTCATGTCAAGCTACTTAACTGCTATGTGGAAGGAATGTGGTGTCAACTACAAGTTCACAACACCCTATCATCCACAATGCAATGGGCTTGTTGAAAGGTTCAACAGGACCCTAAAAGGGATGATTCATGGACTACCTGAAAAGCTCAGGCGTAGATGGGATGTCCTGATTCCCTGCCTTCTGTTTGCTTACAGAGAGGTCCCACAGAAGGGGGTTGGCTACAGCCCTTTTGAACTTTTGTATGGGCATCCTGTAAGAGGACCCCTGTGCTTGGTGAAGGAAGGATGGGAGAGACCTCTCAAAAAGCCTGCAACCAGCATAGTGGACTATGTACTTGGTCTCCGCTCCAGGATGGCTGAGTATATGGAGAAGGCATCTGAAAACCTTAAGGCCAGTCAAGAACTCCAAAAAGCTTGGCATGACCAAAAGGCTGTCCTGACTGTTTATCAGCCTGGACAGAAGGTGTAGGTGTTGGAGCCAGTGGCCCCAGCAGCACTCAAAGACAAATGGTCTGGGCCCCACACAATTCTTGAGCAAAAGGGAGAGGTCACCTACTTGGTGGACCTTGGAACTCCCAGGAGCCCCCACAGAGTGCTCCATGTCAACAGGCTCAAAGCATATATCGACAGGAAGGACATGAGCTTGCTCATGGCCATAGATGAGGGACAGGAGGAAGAGAGTGACCCTCTCCCAGACCTGCTCACTCAGAATCCTGATGATGGGTCAGTAGATGGTGTTGTCTTTTGTGGCAGCCTCTCTGAACATCAACAGAAAGACTGTAAACAGGTTCTTCAGTCTTTCAGACATATGTTCTCTCTGACACCCAGCCAGACCAATTGGTGTACCCATGAGGTTGACACTGGTGACAGCCTGCCAGTCAAGAGTAAAATCTACAGGCAGCCTGATCATGTTAGAGACTGCATCAAAACTGAAGTGCAGAAAATGTTGGAGTTGGGAGTCATTGAACCCTCAGATAGCCCTTGGGCTAGTCCAGTAGTTCTAGTGCCAAAACCTCACACCCACGGTGGTAAGAAAGAGATGAGGCTTCTGCCAACTACTTAAGCACATTTGACCTGACAGCTGGGTATTGGCAAATCAGGTTAGCTGAGGATGCCAAGCCCAAGACAGCATTTTCAACCCCTGGTGGGCATTATCAATTTGTGGTAATGCCCTTTGGTCTGAAGAATGCACCTGCCACCTTCCAAAGGTTGGTGAATCCTGTCCTCACTGGGCTGGATGACTTCTGTGCAGCATATCTTGATGATATTGCTGTCTTTAGCTCCATCTGGGAAGATCACCTGGTCCACCTGAGGAAAGTGTTAGAGGCTCTGCAAGCAGCAGGCTCACTATCAAGGCCACCAAGTGCCAGATAGGGCAGACACAGGTTGTATACCTGGGCCACCTTGTAGGTGGAGGCCAGGTTCAGCCACTGGAGAGCAAGATACAGTCAATCAGGGACTGGGCTCCTCCAACCTCCCAGACTCAGGTTCGAGCTTTCTTGGGCCTGACTGGTTACTACAGAAAGTTTGTCAGGAACTATGGATCAATTGTGACTCCATTAAATGAACTAACAAGTAAGAAAATGCCAAAAAAGGTTCAGTGGACAGCAGGCTGTCAAAAAGCATTCGATGACCTAAAGCAGGCCATGTGCACAGCACCTATCCTCAAGAGTCCAGACTACTCCAAACCATTCATTGTCCAAACAGATGCTTCTGAGTTGGGTGTGGGAGCTGTTCTATCTCAACTGAATTTTGATGGTCAAGATCAGCCCATTGCTTTTATAAGCAGAAGGCTGACCCCCAGAGAGAAGAATTGGTCAGCTATTGAGAGGGAGGCCTTTGCTGTGATTTGGGCCCTGAAGAAGCTGAGGCCATACTTGTTTGGCACTCACTTCAAGATTCAGACCGACCATAAGCCCCTCTTGTGGCTAAATCAGATGAAGGGTGAAAACCCCAAACTGCTTAGGTGGTCCATTTCCCTACAGGTGATGGACTTTACAGTGGAACATAGACCTGGTACTGATCATGGCAATGCCGATGGGCTCTCCAGATATTTCCACTTAGAACAAGAAGACTCACCTGGTCAAGGTTAGCTTATTATCCCAAAGTTTGGGGGGGGGGGGGGGGGGGGAGTCATGTAGGAGAGTAGGGTCTGCAATCCTATGATCACCCAGATTTTTTGCTTTTGTTTCACTGGTTTACGACTTTCTCTGGCTGTGGGCCTGCCAATCAGACCCACAGCCTGGCTGTTCTCTCTCTAAATTACAACATGTACCCTAGGTGCATTTACCAATTGGTACTGGGCCACCTTATCAGACCCTGTAACTCAGGGCATAGGTGTACCCAGGGCCTACCAGGGGCTGAAGCATGCATTATGCCACCCCTGGCTGGCCTCCTAAATTTGACACAACTGGCTGCATGACAGCTGGGGCAAAGTCGTGTAATCACCATTTGCTGTAGATATAGTATACCTATATCTAACCCTAAAAATGGACACACAGATTCCTATCAGTCACTCCTATGGCAGGCCTTGACAATCCTGAAGGCAGAGTGCTTGGAATCGTGTGAGATGGTGCTCTGGCATGAGCTGAGCCTGTCTGCAGCTTGCGGAACCAAGTCCTAATAGCTGTTCCATGATATCGCATACCATATACTCTTAAGTGCATTATAATCCTCGCGGTTAAATGCTATCTTTGGTATTGCTTTATCAAAACATGTCGAGTAAGGTGTCATACGAATTGGAATACTAACCCCTCGCCAATTCTGGCGACGGGGTTAGCATTCCACCCTTCTAGAGGGACACGACATGTATGTAACTGTGAACCCCGGTTAAAGTTAAACGAAGCCTCAGCTCCACAAAATGGATGCTGCCACCACAGACACGAGTCTGACCTCCTGCTGCTGGGAGTCCTTCCAGCGAGGAGAGCTTGGACAAAGGGTTTCCTGTCCGGGGCGGTGCTAGCACCATCCCAGACAGGGTTTTGTGTATCCGGGGTAGGCAGGGCTTTACAGGAAGGTGACTGCTGAGTGGCACCCCGGTGCTCACTACGCATAGGCCGGTCAGAACCAGTTCCAGGGGCACACCAGCCCCTGGCCTGGGGGAAGTCCGGCATGGGAGAGGGGTGTAACCACCCCCCTCCTAGTCCCACCCATAGGCAGGACCTAGTCACCGGGTCAGCCCCTTTTTTTTAGTATAAAGATAGGAGCGACCCCCTGTTCAAATTAGATTATCTTTGGAATCAAGACACGACTTTCTGCAAAAGTACTTCAAGATTTCTTCTTCAAGATTCTCCCTTGTGACTAAGGAGTAGTCACCCTGCATCCGCAGGCACCATCTTAAGAACACTGCGGTCTGCTGCAAGTCCTTCCTCAGGAATCCGACGACACAGCTCGACGAGACCTGGCTTCCCTGGCACCTCTGACCTCTACTCACCTCTACAGCCAAGCTGAGAACCGTGAGTGCGACGAGACCTCGAGGGACCGACGATCGCCAAGACTGCACGACTTCTTTACAGCAAGCCCACCGAGTAACCCTCTGGTGAGTGCTTTGGGGTCAGAGAAGCCCCGACCCTGAGCAGCTCCAGCACCGAAGTCCAGCCTCCCAGCATCTCCACGATCTGCGTGGGGCCCTTCTGCTTTTTGCTGCTCACCGCGTTGTTTGGCTACTAGCCCGCTGGCTTGTGGCCTTCTTCACGACGCCCGACGACATCACTGCTGCTGGTCTGGTTGCTCCAGACTGGCCCTTGCTCCCTTCCAAGAGAGGAGCACCCCGGACCCTCCTGGTCCACTCAAGACGCCATTTTAGGTCCACCGCGTGGGCTTGAATTAGCCAAGGCTTTGTTGCCCAATCCTGGGTCCAGCGACGCCGACAGCTTCATCCATCGTGGGACAGCTCGCTCCTCCATCCTGGTCGCCGACAACGCCTCCTGGTCCGTGAGATCTGCAGAGCACAGCGTCACCCACTCACCTAGTCGAGGTGACTACCATCCGGTGCCCTCCTGGTGCCACCTGACTACTGGCTAGTAGTCACGAACTTGGTCCCCTCTGCTTTCAGGTGTCATCTGTCTTCAAGATCCAGGCTTGGATCACTTCGAACTTTCTTCCCTGGTCGCCTGCCAGCATCTTTCTTCCAGGCTCCTGGTCCGTCTACGAGGATTCCCGACGTCTTTTGAGACATATGCAGCTGCAGCCCCTGGGCTAGGTAACTTCGGCATTTCGGTGCCCCAGCATAGCCTCACTATCCAAGGGTCAGAATCCACTTTTGTTTTCCTCCTACCAGGTCGGGTTCGCCCGAGAACAATAACTTTGCATTTACTAGCTACCATAGACTTTGTCCCGCATCACGCGTGAGAGTGCACACTCTGCACCCGAGTCCCCTGGGTCTCCTAGAAGTAATCTAACGATTCTATAGTCAAGTCCTAGCGATTCCAAAGCCTATTAGTACTGTACTTACCTGCTAGTAATTTCGCATTCCACTTTCAGAGTATATGGTTTTCCGTGCCCCTCGGGCATTTGTATATACTGTGCTAACTTAAGTATTTTCGTAAGAGTTTTGTTTTGTGCTTAGTACCCTGTCCTCATAAAGAGTACAGGGCTGTTGTGATTTTAATAAATACACTGTTTATTTTCATAACACTTGTGTGGTGTCCTTTCACTTGGTGTTCAAGGGGTATATGTGTGGTATAACAGCTGGCTTAACACGCCCTCTCGAGTCTTTAGCCTTAGACTGCTCGTATCCACGCTACTAGGATAGCTGGTCTATAAGGTTGACTTACAACCAATCATCAATAAGGGTTGCTGGACTGATACATAGTGTTCACTAGAATAGTGAACACTGCATATCAGGCCACCTTCTCACAAGTAATGCATCAGTCAGAGAAGAATGGGATGGTCAACAAACTATCAAGGAGTGGATCCAGTTAGCCAGGGCTAGTGGGCTATGTTTGAAGGAAGAGGTCGTACAACGTCTGGCAAGACAGCTTTCGAATTGCTCATAGCCAGAAAGCCCAACACTAAGTTAGTACCTTGGTGGATGAAGTGGCAAAAAGGGTGGACGGACTAAAATAATGAGTCGCAGTGGCGAGACCGGGAACTTAAGGCCATGAGTGATAGAAAAGCCAAGTTCGACAGGCTACATGCTGTCAAAGATGTGAGATTCCAGGTGGGTTATCTAATCAAAATCAAAGCACCCACTGGTAGAGCAGATTGGTCCAAATTCACTAAGCCTACCAAAATTGTAAAGTTATTTAAGAATGCTGTCAAGACCAAAGAAGGGAAGATTTGGAATCTGGGGAGGGTGGAAAGGTACACTGCTCCCACGGTGGACACCGACAACACACCAGAGAGTGGGAGGGAGACACAGAGGAGGGGAGAAAGGCCTGAGAAGGGTTGTTCAGGACAAGCCCAACCTTTCCCCAGGGCTAGTCACAGGAAGGTCTGCCGCCCGAGGTATTTGCAGCATTACGTCACTTAATAACTACCCATGTGCAGTCCCTTCTCTTTTGTTTGTTTGTTTGTTCCTGGTTGTGTAAAGGAGGGGGATGTGTGCTATCGTCTACTGCAGGGGCCCACCCTGGCCTCGCCACTCACCCCCTTCCCTGTGTTTACAATGGTTGACGCCGTTGTGACATGCCTTGGAATGTCACAGTGGCGAACGTTCCAATGCAAGCTCCCTGCGTGGAGTCATTAAGCGGAGTTGGTGACGAACAGCTGTGGCTGAGGTCACTGTGTTGTTACCTGATAAATAAAGACGCTCGTTTTTATACCTGCGTTTCCTGTGCTCCTGATTGAACGATCTAAACTTAACAGTTAGTTCAGCATACTTTAGGCCAAATTATAGATGCTCAATAATCAAAACGTTTCGTTTAGCACTAGATAATTTTGCACTTGTTACCTCATGTCATACTTAGTGTCCATATGTCGTGATTGTCACCATGAAATGAAACAAGTCCCTGCAATCAATTTGAATTTTATAGGACACAGGTTGTGTTTTTCTTCTCTCGTTATTCATGCACATGCACTTTCCTTAGCTTACTGGCTCTGCCTATAGAATAGTGCAGCTAATTACCTTGTCATGCAAAGATGATGCACATTAACTTTTATATGATGGATGGATTCGTTTTTATTCATTTTATATTGTCAAGATTTTGATTGCATTTGTATACATACTTTTATGGTATGGTATCCGGGACGGTTCTCAAATGGTTCACGTCCTTTCGGCTCAACCGTTCTCAGAGGTTCAAGATCAACAACGCACTGTCCTCGCCTGTGCCAGTAACACTGGGCGTTCCGCAAGGTTCCTCCCTATCCCCCACATTGTTCAACCTCATCATGGAACCACTCACCACATTGCTTCAATCCTCTAAGGTACAGTTCCATATGTACGCCGATGACACTCAGCTCTACCTTAAGCTTCAATCCCCTGAAGACATCAAACTGTTGAATGCCACACTAAGAAACACCCAAGCTTGGCTGGCAGACAATCACCTCAAACTAAATGCTCTGAAAACTGAGTTCCTTCTAATCTCTCCTCCTGCGAAAAAGGCCATCACCCAAACCTGGCTCAATCATTTAACCGCACTCAATGTCCAACCCACCATCGTGGACTCAGCGAAATCCCTTGGCATCACACTGGACTGCAATCTCGACATGCAGCAGCATATTAGCATAGCAACTAAAGGAGCCAACTTCCAAATCAACACGCTGAGAAAACTCAAACCCTTCCTTCCACCCAAGGACTTCCAAACTGTGGTACAAGCCTTAGTCATTCCTCGCATAGACTACGGAATTGTGGCTCTCAGCGGGCTCCCCCTGACAACAACGGCTCCCCTAAGAGCCTCCCTGAACGCGGCCGCGAGACTCATCACCGGCTCAAGAAAACACTTGCATGTATCCCCCGACTTAAAAGCCCTGAACTGGCTGCCTATTGAAGCCAGAATTCAGTTGAAAATTGCCTGTATGACACACTCTGCCGTACATCACAAGGCACCCAACTACCTCTCTCATAAGCTGACCATATCAGGAGGCTCAAGATCCAACAGAAGCACAAACACTCTCCTCCTGAAACCACGGAGATTCCGGAAGGAAAAAACATACAAACGCTCCTTCTCTGGAATGGCACCTAGGATCTGGAATGCACTCCCGCCAGAAACCAGGCTTATCCCGTCCACCATACTCTTCAAGAAAGAGGTGAAGGCCATCCTTATGGCTAAATACACCTGAACACTATTGATACTGGATCAATGACAGAATTTGGCTCCCTCATTATCGGCTGTCTGAATACTTACCTTTGTACACTAGGACTTGAGTGCCTCAATAACCTGCAATGCACCCACTACTGACTACTGCTCTGCCTTCAACATTGTGTTTATTCACCCTCTGGGGTGCTATAATCTTATCCGTTTAGACATTGTACTGTTTCCATATTATTGTTTCTTGATTGTTATTACTCTGTATACTCGTGTATGATTGATACCCTACTTTTTGCAACTCACGGTCTACGGAATCTCATATTGATTTAGGAGTCTTGTTTATCCTACCTACTGTTTCTGTAAAGCGCTCTGATATCTGCAAAGATCTTGTTCGCGCTATATAAAACTTTAAATAAATAAATAAATAAATAATGACCGAAATAAAGGTTTTGAACAAAACAAGTTACTGCAATTATTTACATATATGTTTATACCTTTCAAGGTTACCCGTGTCTTCCAATGTAATTTCCTCATATTTTTTCATCTTCCTAAAAATGGTTGTGGCAATGTTTTTGCTGGAGACATCCTTGACTTTACCTAGATGCAAAACAAACCAAATGCACAATTACTGTTTTGTCTTAATGAGGAATGCACCCATAAAAAACACTTCTACAAGCAGATAACAAGATATTAAAACCGACCTTTGTTTACTGCAAGCACAATGTACAAGGCTGCTGTAAGGCTTATAATTCCTTCAACTTCCTCAGAAACTATACAGTCCGCCAACTCAGTTAAGAAGGACCTGTAAGAACATTTTTGATTAAATAAGATATTTTCATCATATTCAAAACATATTCAGCTGTATGCATGACTCACATGGAACATTACTGCTTCCACTCTTCACAAGATGTCTAGCTTTACAATACCAAATGGAAAAGTAACATGACTTAAGTATCTGTAAAGGGCATATTCACCGCCTTCAAGCAACTAGACTGCAAATGACAAATGTTTGGTTTTAGCCAACTTATTAGTACTCATTTTAACAGCGTCTAAAGGATGAACCTGTGCCTATGAGGTTAAAAAGAGAATCACTGGCTGCATGTCTTGAATGTACATGACAAACTTTTACTTTGACCTATAAAATAAGTACAAAAATTTAATTTTGCATTCTTTTTTAATTCAGCCAAGTTACTTCCAATCCAAAATGGCCAGAAGTCTGGTGTTTATATTTGGTACAGGCTCATACATATCTCACAGGTTTAAGTGAGGCACATTGCTTAGATTCAGAGTCAGTCACAGCACTTTGGTGGGACTGAGAAACACTGTTTAGGGAAAAGTGCAAAGTAAGACCATTGATGCGGGTATTGTTCAACCTGGTGGGCACCATCCAATAAGGGTTCCGTCAACTGAACCACAACCATTTGGGGAAGGAATATAGGGCTGTAAGATCCAGGACGGGGTACAGTTGTTACTGGAGAAAAGGCCATAGCAGGTCAACCTGGGGGAAGGGATTTCCAGAAGCCACCCTGTGTCCTGTTTTTTTTTTAATGCACACGTGTCCAGTGGCTGGGGTCATCATGCACCATCATTTCGAGTTTCAGGTGTATGCTAATGAGACAGATCTAGTAGTTAAGCTGGAGAATGAATATGGAGAAGTAGTATCTAGACACCTGCATAGGAACTGGAGCTGGATTGTGAGGAGAAGATGCCTCCAGGGGAAGTGGGTTACAGCAAAGTGGGATGCACCAGTTAATTGAAAAGGAGGTAATGGAGGTGGGCGACTCCATTCACCACTTGTCATGAGGCGGTGGGAGCTTGATAATGCTCGGTCGGGTACACCAATAGGTCACAACTAGGATATTTACTTTAGTTATGGCCATACATTCAAGTGCATTAGCCTGAATAAAATTAGCTCATAATTATCAACTGTGACCCAACAAGAAAACCTTGCCCCGTTGTGGATGCATGGCGTGGGTGCTCACGTGTTCATGATCCTGGGTTAGAAGTGTACTTCTCATTGAAGCTTAGAAGTGCATGCACTTGAGACACCATAGAAGTCGCAAAATTAAGCAGTAGGGGTTGCTTACAAGTCCTGACAAAAAGGTCTTTACTGAACTGGCCAGATAGCAGTGGTTCTTGAAGGTGCAAACAAACAAAGTAGCAAATGTTTCTGCAAAGCACACGTATCACCAAAGGGTATCAAGGTGCTGAATAACAGATGTTTATTGGTACTCAACTCAATGGTACTCATTTTATTGACTTCTGATGGATGAAAGGCTGAGTGGACCCGCCGGGATTTGCACCTGGGACAGGCCCCAACAGTGGACGCATTAGTCCATTGAGCAACCAAACCAGGACCATTAGAGACATTTGGAACACGTTTTGGCCTATTCGCATGCAAGACATGCAATAGCCCCTCACTGTTAAGAAGATATGAGTACATGTGGAAGGAGGGACCTTGTAGGCAAGGCTGGAGCACAATGGAATAAGTGCCCTTCGGAAATTAGAAAGGAAAAACATAAAACATAAAAAATAAACAAGCATTTACAATGCAATAGATCTTGCATTATTAAAGTTTGAGCTATTGGCATTGTAAATGGCAATGCCTTTAATTCATTTGTTTTTAAAACCTGCAATCGGTGCATAAACACGCACTTTGAACATATAGTCCTTGCTTACGATGAGCAAGGCTGGCAGTAAAAGAGACTGCCAGCCTTGCTTCTCATAAGCATGGACTTTAAATTAAAGACTGTAAATTAAAGGCACAGGCCCTGTATAGTCCCTGGGGAGTAAGTAGTGATGCCTCCTCCACTTCTGACATCACACTGCCCCACCCTGTGATGCGAGGGGGTCAGTGGGAGTCAGAGCTGGATTTACTAGCACTCTCCGATTCATTCCCCTAGGTGCTATGACGTCAGATCAAAGTGTTAGGGACCATAATCCCTGGGGGCCTCAATGATCATTATGAACTCCTTTGCTTCCTGCAATCACTTAACAGCGAATCTATAATTAGATTGTAAGGGACTTGCATCTTTGATACTTTTTATATTTCACACCTTTTTCTCGCTCTCTTATACTTATTTTTATTTTCATTTTTACTGTCATTTTTACTGTCATTTCATTAATTTTTTTATTATATATTATTGGATACCTTTTATTTGCTGTAGTTTAATTGTTTGGTTACATCTCCTTTGATATCGAGCTTGGTTGTGTTTTGTGTTCAGCCATAGTTGTCAGTAAAGTTTCCTTGCAGCTCTCCCTCCAGGGGAAGAGACAAGTCAGTTTTTTGTTTCCACATTCAGGTGTTGTAACTCTCTGGGAAACCATTTTCCATTTTGTCGTTTCACTTTTGAAATCACGTCATGTGGGGGATCTCCCGTGACTATAGTTTGTCTTCCGGGTCGAGCACATCAGTTGGATTACGAGGTGAGGCTCGCACTGAGATAGTTGCTTTAGAGCACAAGATTGCAGTTAAGGCTTGGTTTTTAACACGCTTGTCCTTGGTTGATTTACAGCGATTAGGCGGGACTCTGCCACATACTTGGGTAAGCAGACTACGTTCATGCCCCAAGGTAAGACGCTAATACTTAGTGTGGTATCTTGCGATACAGCCTACACAGAGAGATTTGGGAGGTTAGTGTGAACTTTTACACATTTCAGCTCGTGACTGAGTGGATGGAAAAAAAAGGGGGAATACTCTTGAAAAACGTGACTCGCATACTTGGTATGTAAATTAAATCTTGGAATTTGGTTCATTATGTGCCCGATTTCTATTGTACGACAGGGCTCTTCATTTGGAGCATTGTTATATTGTAGGCAAAACTTTCTTGAGACGTCAGAACAGGTACATCTTTTGGTGTAAGACCTCACGCATGTTGGCTTAGGGCATCACATGTTTTTGTGTGATTTTGAATGGACACCGTGGAGAATTTATCAACGGGGGCACATTTGGGTCTCTGTTCACACTGTTGAAAGTCTGCACTGGAGCGTGGTTTTAACGAGTCTCCTATGAGACTGCATTTCTATTTTTTTCACTCTTGTTGTGATCATTTTCCTATTTTTACTTACCCTGACTTACTTCATTACTCATGGTCTCTTCTTTCACCTGCAAGTCCTGAGCATGTTCACGATTGATATAGCATTAGGAAGCATACTTATTGTACATATACTGAACTGTTGTTGTTTTACGTTGTAGATTCGGACGCAATCTATCCTGAGGATTCAGAAATTTAAAATGTTAACAATGATTACATTTGCATAATTATCCCCTGATGAAGGGTTCATGATGAACCCGAAATGCATTGGGTGTTTCTTTGTGGAATTTATTTTTGGAATTGTTGAAATTCGCTGTTTATTTTGGAATTGTTGTTTCATCTTTAGAAACATTAGCTTCGGGATTGACCTTATACAGATAGAGTATGAAGCACTTTAACAGAAATTTATGTTATTTGAAAAATATAAAAGATACAACTGTGACTGTATGATTTGTGGTTTTATTGCATGACAGTTTAGTAAGAATTTCTTGGGCTAAATTTGTTTAAAAAAAATTAGGCTTTATTAGCCATTAGCTGTGCGCCACGCAGTCCTTGGTTTTCCAAGGACTCATTCTGATGACGTCAGAGAGGGCTGAGGTGTATGGGTTTGAGGATGAGCTCCATCAAGCATGCAGAAAGCACTCCATTGCCACTCATCAAAGCTTAATTTGGACCGGGGCTAGACTGCTACAGTGTAGGAACTTGTCCTAGGTGGCCTCAGTGTGTGTGCAGAGTCTCTGGGTGCTAGGGGAGAATGAGATTCTGGTATGTAATTATGCATGAGAGAAAGAGTGCAGATCTAGCGCTCTTCATCCAATACTGGGTCACAGTCAAATAGAAGCATTCTAGAATGTTATTTTGCTTGATTGTATCTGGTTCTGGTCCGAGGCCTTCTGTGACACTAATATTTTAAAGGATTCCCCCGGGGAAAATATCCAAAGAGGGGTCTTAGTCCAGCACGTCCCCTGCTTTTAATGTGTCTGGTTGGTTTTGAGGCCTCCTTTACTGAAGTGTCCATCCACTGAAAAAAAAAACAACCCAGGTCTCTCAGTCCTAGCCTGAGTGAGCACCAGTAAGGATTTCGGAAACCCCCTTTGTTGTACGATGCGTTGGTGTGTTCCGAGATGCAGGGTCTGTACCAGCATTCAACAATAGAGGAAACATGGAGTGGCATTTACAAGGAGAGAAAGGGGGGGGGGGGCGGGTCTGTCAACTCTATCCTGAGGCACATTTTTCACTGGAGGTCTCTGTATAGTTTCTCTGGACCCACCGCTCTTGAAAGAAGGGGTTAAATAACCACGATACACTCACTCCTCCATCACCCCCAATTGGTGTCCCTTGGACGGTTCCCCGGGCAGACCCTCCCAGTAATTACACGGGAATGTTCCAAGCTGCCAGAGCGGCGAGGTGAGGTCAGACAGGCTGAAGACAGTTTCTGCTTAGAGGGTCCTCTGTTTATGTTGACATTCTAGTCGGGGTAGTCTTATTAGGTACTGACCTTTACTCCTGTACATAAAAGTAAGGTACTTTTCAATTTTTAAAGTACTGACCCTTGAACCAATTATTCTCTTGACAGCCAGCTGTATTCGATTCTGCTTTAAATTTAGTTTTTCAGACATTTCTAAATGGTGTGGCTAGAAACAACAACACTTGCATTCTGAACGAAACAAAATCATATTTACTAGAAATCACAATGTTTCCCCAAGTGTAGGTTAGCAGACATGGATACGGATGGGAAGATGCATGAACCGCTGAGAGGGGCGCTCTAGTTATCTGTTGACTCACAGTGCAGTGAGATCTGTTCCAGGAAGTATAAAGTGAAGAAAAGGGGGAGGGTGAGATGTGTGTGCGTGTGCGCCTGTGTGTGCGTGCGTGTGCGCGCGTCCTGATCCATTGAGACTGTGAACAGCATGCCGAAATCGGAGAGCGTGTTCACGCGCGCGACCTGATCCGATTCCGGCATGCTGCGCATGCCCATCTCCTGTCTCCTTAAAAGAATAGCCGCTGACTATAGGTCTCGCGGCGAGACAGCGCTTCGCGCTGTAATAGCCAGGGCGAGACCTAAAAAAATAACACTATAAAAAAAAGATCTTGAAATGAAAAACAATGCAAAGCTTCCAGCAAGATGAGCCCAAGTAATGTACGGCCGTGGGTCTGTGCATGGCTAAATGTAAGTCATGATATCTACCTTTGCGCTATATGCCTGAATAAACCAGTCTCCTGCGAAAAGCTCGGGCTCCAATAACATACTATAGCCTGTAAGCCTAATTCAGATGCTATAGCTTTTAAAAGAGGGGAAATGGTCAGATAATTTTAGATTAAGTACAGTACTGAACCCTTCTCATTCACGTTTTTATACACAAAGAACAAGTTATTTACTTTCGGTAACGCTTTTTCTGGTGGATACAGTATCTTCCTGTGGATTTATCACCTTGTGAATATCCCCTGCGTCAGCAACATACTGAAATTCTTTTGTAGCTCCTCACGCCGACGACGTCACAGAAGCATGGCATCGCGCACGGCTCCGCTGACATCACTGAATCCATAATAGGACCCCGTCGGCACAATTACATCAGTTCCGCCCTTGTTTCCGTGCCCTCGAGGCACACGGACGGACCGACAACAGTATATATACACAGTGTACACAGTACAAAATAATCAAGGTAACACACACAGTGTGAAGACAATGCAGTAGAGCAAAAAGAAACAAGACATTGCCTTAAAAACAACATGCACAAAAGCAATAGCAACTATTATAGTATACAAGGGTGGACAACTGGGAGGCGGGTGGGTCAGTGAGGAATCCACAGGCAGATACTGTATTCACCAGAAAAAGCGTTACCGAAGGTAAGTAACTTGTTCTTCTGATGGATACATCTGCCAGTGGATTCCTCACCTTGTGAATAGATTCTCACAGCAGTCCCACTCTCGGAGGAGGGTGTACACCCTTTTATATCAAGAAGTCCTGAAGGACAGAACGAGCAAAGCGTTCTTCCCCCCTCACCTCTGCATCTAAACAATAATGCTTTGCGAAAGTGTGGAGGGAGGCCCAAGTTGCCGCCCTGCAAATGTCCTCCACAGGAACACCGCTAGACAAGGCAGATGTAGAGGACTTTGCCCTGGTAGAGTGAGCTTTCAAACCTTCTGGAGATTCCTTACCGGCCAGGGAGTAGCATATCTTGATACACAAGACAATCCATCTAGACAGCGTGCGATTGTGCACCGCTCCGCCTTTCCTGCAGCCAACGAAATCCACGAAGATTTGATCATCAATTCGGAACTCCCTGGTTCTGTCAAGGTAGACGCTCACCGCCCTCTTAGGGTCCAGACGGTGAAGTCTCTCCTCCTCCTTGGAGGGGTGAGGGGGAGGATAGAAGGAAGGGAAGGTAATGGACTGACCCAGATGGAAGTGAGTTACCACCTTAGGCAAAAAAGCAACCCTGGTCCTGAGTATCATTCTTTCAGCATGAATAGTCAAGAACTGGTGTTTCGAACTTAGAGCTTGAAGCTCACTTACCTTCCTTGCCAAGGTAATCGCAATCAGAAAGACCATTTTAAAAGAGAACAACCTCAAGGGACACCTATGCAAGGGCTCGAAAGGTGAACCCATTAAGAAAGTAAGGACAAGATTCAAGTCCCATTGAGGCACAATAAAAGGAGTGGGAGGAAATGTATTTGTAAGACCCTTTAAAAACCTTAAAACAACAGGTGACTTAAATAAGGACGGCTGGTTCGGCAGGCAAAGGAATGCCGACAAAGCCGAAAGATAACCTTTCACTGTCGCTACAGCAAATCCCCGACAAGCCAAAGAGAGTGCAAACTGAAGAATGTAGGACAAGCGAGCCTTCAAGGGGTCAATGGACTTCTCTCCGGACCATGAGACAAACTTTGACCACCTATAAGAATAGATAGACTTGGTGGAGTGCCGCCTGGCTGATAAAATAACATCCACCACGTCAGGTGGGAGAGAAAAAGATTTCAGGTTGCCCCATTTAATCTCCAGGCACGAAGGTGTAAGCTCTGAAGATGGGGGTGTAGAACCTGCCCCTGCGACTGCGAGAGAAGGTCTGCCCTGAGGGAGACGGAGCGGAGGGCACGAGGAGAGGTGGAGAAGATCTGTGTACCACACCCTTCTTGGACAATCCGGGGCGATCAATATGACTTGGGCCCGGTCTTGGCGAATCTTCCTCAGAAACCGAGGAATCAAGGGTATGGGAGGAAACGCATAAAGGAGTTGTGAGCCCCAACTCAACTAAAACGCGACCCCCAAAGCTTCCTGCATCTGATACTGGAGACCGGCAGAATGACGGGCAGTGAGCATTCTTGTGAGTGGCGAACAGGTCCACCTGAGGAGTTCTCCACGTCCGAAAGACGTGACGAACTACCTCCGGATGAAGCCTCCACTCGTGGTCGGCTGAGAACTGCCGACTGAGACCGTCTGCACGCACGGTCAGAACTTCGGCCAGGTGATTTGCCATCAGACAAATCTAATGGTCCTGAACCCAGGACCAGAGACGCAGAGCCTCTCTGCAGAGACAATGCAACCCCACTCCTCCCTGCTTGTTGACATACCACATCGTGGTAGTGTTGTCCGTTAGGACTGGAACCGACTGACCACGAAGGGAAGGGAGAAAGGCCTTGAGCGCAAAACATATCGCCCGTAATTCTAGAAGGTTGATGTGAAGCAACCTTTCCTCTGGAGACCAAAGACCCTTGATCTCCATATCCCCCAGAGCACCCCACCCTAGGGTGGATGCATTCGTTATCACTGTGGCCTGTATCACAGCATAGCTGCAAAATCGGCCCTGTAACAAAATCGGCAGAAAACCGGCCCTGGCAAAGCACTGGGGGGGGGGGGGCTTACGGTCCTTGAATCTTTCCAAGGCCCGTCTGCCTTCTTGCCAAACAGACCCGAACCATCAAAAGGAAGATCTATCAAAGTCGCCTGCACATCAGGAGAAAACTCAGATGTCTTCAGCCAAGCAGCTCTCCTGGTGGCAACGGATGATTCCATGATCCTTGCCACGGAGTCAGCCGTGTCCAAACCGCTCTGAATGACCTGGCGAGTGGCAGCCTGTGTATCCGCTAGAACCTCACTGAAGTTCTGCCTGTCCTCTTCAGGTATCTTTGGTACCAACTGCTTTGCGGAGTCCATAAGTGCGTGAATATAACGCCCCAGAAGGCATGTCGCATTCGTAGATTTTAAGGCCATGCTGGCTGATGAGAACACCTTTTTTGCCGATTGGTCCAATCTCTTGGACTCCCTATCACTTGGTACCTGAGGGAAGGCTCTGGTAGGCTTCTTGGAGCAGGCTGCCTAAACTACCAGACTCTCAGGAGATGGAGGAGATGACAAAAAGTCCAGATCTCCAGGAGCAACCCTATACCTTCTCGCTACAGCCTTCGATACCGCAAGAGACGAAAAGGTCTTACGCCACACTTTCATTACCGGCTCTGTAATAGCATCATTAAATGGCAACATTGGTTCTACAACTGAAGAGGGAGAATGAAGCACCTCTGTTAATATATTAGATTTAAACTCTGCAGTAGGCAAACTTCAAATCCAAGAGCTCAGCCGCCTTTTTAATGACCGTGTGATACGGTGCAACATCTTTCAATGGGACATCAGGAGTCGAAGAAAGCGCCCACTCCGGAGATAACTCCAGGACACTTGCCTCTTTAGGCTCTTCTAACAAGTCCTCAGACTCCGGCAGTCCCCCCTCCTCCATCTCCTCTGCTCGATACCTTTGTTCCTCCAGTAGCCTTTGAGCTTCCCGCCTAGACCTCATCCTCGCAATCGGCGTAGATGGAGCCACAACCGACTCCGACCGAGCCGGTGCCGGCATCGTGCTCCGATCCGGAGGTACCGCCTGGAAAGTACAAAGTTGTCAGAATTGGAGCCGGTGAAGATGGTATCTGCGCCGAAGACCTCGGAGCCGGGAAATGCCAGGACTGCGTTGCCGGCATAAAAGGCATGAACGGTGCCTGTGCTTAAGTCTGCGGAACACCCAGAGTATAGGCCATTAGACCCATGGGACCAGATGATGCTCCAGAGGGGTTCATGGCTCTCGAAAAGATCCCGTACATCGCATTTAAATAATGCGTCGGGTCTTGACCCGGGCACGGAAAGGGTGGGTATGGTCCCAGACACTGACCCTGTTGTGGCACAATCTGAGTCGGGCCACCCGGACCCGAGGGAGGATCCATCGGAGTCGAAGACCCTTCAGGCAGTGGAGCCTCCTCCTCCTCCAGAGATGGAGTGTGTCGGCGCCGGGGAAGGATTTGAAGCTGGAGCCGGGGAATGCTCCGGAGAAGCCACAGGAGAAGGCTCACCTTGCGACTCCGGATTCGATGCAACAGACGAAGGAGAGACCTAGTCCTTCCGATGTAGATGTTTTGGAGACTTCGACTTCGGATCAGACACTCTTCCAGAGTGACTCTGCGACCCATGCTTCTTCTTCTTGTGCTTCTTCCTAGATCGAGAAGCATGACCCTTAGACGACCTGGAAGCGGACCTCGACTTCGAGTGGGACCTCGAACGCCTCCTACCTCTCTTTTCCTTCAATTTCTCAATGAGCAGCTTCGCCTCTCTCTCTTGCAGCGCCTTCGGGTTCATCGTATTACAGCTGGAGCATCCTTGGACGTCGTGGTCAGATGACAAGCACCAATCGCAATCCTCATGCGGATCCGTTATCGGCATTAACTTTCCGCATGCTCCACAGGGCTTGAACCCAGATTTCCTCGATGACCTATCGACAGGAAACAAGATTTAACACGAAACAAATATCAGTAACAAAGTTTGTAGTCAGCCTTTCCTCGTCTTCCACGAGCCCACGGTCACGGCGACGCCGTCGCTCGTCCACGAGGTCGGCCTCAAAGTCACCCCTGTCAGGACCGGCGCAGAAAAGAAAAGAAGGAGAGTGGTAGAATCTCTGGGCTCGGAGTACACTCAGACCTTTTCGCCTTCACGGCCTAGGACGCCTACCCCTCCTCTGCGTAATCCTACGCCTCCACTGCCTCCTCCTCCTCATAACCCTCCTCCTCCTCCACCGAGGTCTCTTTTTTTTGCCTCATCTCCCGACACCGCCTACGGGGCCTCCACGTCCTAGGCTCCCGCATCCTCCACAGCTCCCTCCTTTACGGCCAGTGGATAAACTGAGGCGAGGAGGTTGAGATCTCGCTCCAGACGGAGGGTCAGATCCAGAAGTGACCGTCGCTCTTCCACACGGTCCAGACAGCGCCACAGGAGGGACAGGTCTAGGTCCCGCCACACGGACGATTCACCCACATTGTCGGACTCCACTCGGACGAGGGTGTCTCCAGTAGAAAACATTGTCTCCTTGAGCTCTTCCTCACCCCTGCCTCTACAAAATCAGCACCTTCCAGGCTGCAAAAGAAATACAGGGCCCCGGGCTCAGACCCGGCGTTCCTTCGCTCCGACCCTGTACCGGAATCGGTGATTGTGACTGTGGCAAGAAAACAGCACGCCACCGCCCCGTCGTCGACAGTGCCTCCTGACAAGGAGAGCCGCTTGATGGACTCAGCCGGCAGGAAGGTCTGCAGTACGGCCCTGCAGCAGTTCCTGGAACACCTGCCCAGGGATAGAAGGGATGATTTACAAGAGATCATTAATAAGAGGATGATGGTCTCCAACCAGGTGATAAGCTCCGCTGCGGATTCCTCGCTCTTGGCAGCCCACGGGTACTGCCATGGGATCAACCTGCGGCGCCATGCATGGCTGCGTCTGACGTCACTGAAGCAAGAGGCGCAGCAGAGGGTCGCCAACCTACCGTTTTCAGGGGCGACCCTGTTCGGCAAGCATGCGGAGGAGCCGAAGGAACAGAGGAAGACCTCCCGCCGTTCCAGAGGCGTTACGGTGCGCAGGGCAGAGGGCAAGGTCAGCAGGCTGGACAGCAACCGCAGCAGCAGCAGCAGTACCAATGGCGGCCGTTCCAAAAGCGGCAGAGGTGGTCAACAGCCCTCCGCCGCGAACTAGGGCCCAGCCGGGTCTAGGCCCTGAGGTGCTACTTCCCCCCTGTCCGTTACCCGCTCCGGTGGGGGGGAAGCATACAAAATTACTTGACAGAGTGGAGAAAAATTACTCAGGACAAGTGGGTGCTGAATATTGTTTGCAATGGATACAGTCTTCATTTTCTCAGCCCGCCTCCAGCGATTCCACCCGTGTGCTCGCAGTTCCAACTATGCGAGCTCCAGGCGGAGGCCAATACCCTGTTAAGAAAAAGGGCGATAGAAGACGTCCCTCTGTTTCAAAGGGGAAAGAGTCTTTACTCACGCTTCTTTCTGGCACGCAAGAAAGACAAGAACGAGTTCAGGCCCATTCTGGATTTGCAACAAGCAAACAAATGGATTCGCAGGGAGAAGTTTTGCATGCTGTCTTTGCACCAGATTTACCCTCAGCTGCAAAGGGGAGACTGGCTTTGCGCGATAGATCTGCAGGATGCATACTTCCATGTGCCCATTGCAGGGAAACACCGGAAGTTCCTGCCCTTCCAAGTAGGCACCAATCACTATCAATACACCCTACTCCCGTTTGAACTTAAGTCTGCGCCCATGACTTTTTCAAAGTGCATGGCAGTGGTGGCGGCACACCTGAGAAAGAACAAGGTGTTTGTTTACCCTTACCTGGACGATTGGTTGATCAAAGCCTCCACCTTCCAGGAAGCGCAATTGCACTTGTTGAACCAGCTGAGGTTGCACATAAACATGTCAAAGTCTGTCCCGATTCCTGTCCAGTGCCCAGTACTTGGGAGCCTCCATCAATATGCTGTCAGCAAGCGTGTCTCCTTCGGAGGAGAGACGCTTATCGCTCCTTCGCAAGGCTCAGGCTCTCATGGCTGTTCCATCTACAACAGTGAGGACAGTGTCTTCTCTACTGGGGTCGATTGCCTCTTGTATCCTCCTCACTCCACATGCACGCCTTCACATAAGGCCGCTGCAGGAATGTCTGGAGGATCAGTGGGACCAGAGGCGAGGGAGCTGGGACGACAGGATACAACTGTCTCTGCACACTCAGCAGTCCCTGAGAAGTTGGTGTTCAGCAGAGAACCTCCTTAAGGGGGTTCCGTTCCACAAGGACATTCCCACTCAGACTATCGTGACCGATGCTTCTCTCCACGGCTGGAGAGCACATTCCGGACAGTTACAGATCCAAGGGACGTGGTCCCCGACGGAGTCCACGTACCACATCAATTTCCTGGAACTCAGAGCCGTTCACTTGGCGATGAAGGCCTTTCATCCGTTCTTCCAGAACAACTCTCTGCTTCTACAGACGGACAATACGACCACAATGTTTTACCTCAACAAGCAGGGGGGCTCGAGATCGCGCACACTGCCACAGGAAGCGCAGGCGATCTGGCATTGGCTACTAGCCAGAGGACTGACAATAAAAGCTACCCATCTGCCAGGTGTGCAGAATGCTCAGGCGGACGCACTCAGCAGACTGATCCAGGAAAACCACAAGTGGGCCATAAATGACAAAGTGCTTGAAGAAGTCTTCGCCAGGTGGGGCCCTCCAGCCGTGGATCTGTTCGCCACCGCCGACAACAGAAAATGCAGAGACTTGGCATCCAGGTATTACCAGCAGGGGACTCTGGGGAATGCGTTATGGATCAACTGGTCGAACAGCTTCCTGTACGCTTTTCCGCCCATTCCCCTGATTCCGGCGGTGCTCATCAAGCGGTCCCAGTCCAGGGCGCGGATGATCCTCATTGCCCCGGAATGGCCAAGACAGTGGTGGTTCACAGACCTGCTTCACCGGTCTCTCCTTCCTCACATAGGGCTGCCGTGCCGGCCGGACCTTCTCACGAAGTTCGGGGGGCAGATGGTGCACCCCAACCTCTCGTCTTTGAGTTTGGCGGCATGGCTCCTGAGATAGTGCAATATGGCCATTTGAATCTTCCTGAAGATTGTATTGACATACTGAGGGAGGCTAAGTGTCCTTCCACTAGGACTTCCTATGCTTACAAGTGGAAGAGGTTCTGCATCTGGTGAACATCCAAGAACTATGATCTGACGACATCCATGGAAGAAGTCATCCTTCCATACCTTTTGTATATGGCGCAGTCTGGCCTTAATTTCCATTCTATTAAGGTTCATCTCGCTGCGCTGACTGCCTACAGGAAATGCCCTTCACAGACATCCTTCTTCCAGATTCCTGTGATAAAGGATTTTTTGGAATGAATGAATGAAGCTCGACCTCGACTTCTTCGAATGGGACTTCGAAGTTTTTCTTTCTTTATCGGCCTTCAGCTTAGCCACAAGAAGTTTAGACTCCCTTTCTCGCAGGGCCTTTGGATTAATTTTTTGACACGTCGAACACCCATCCACGTCGTGGTCGGAGCTCAAGCACCAAATACAGTCCTGGTGCGGGTCCGTAACTGACATCATTTTTCCACATTCCCTGCAGGGCTTAAAACCCGTCTTCTTTGTCGACATAATAACGAACAAAGTGACAAGAGAACTGGAAATAACGAAGAAATACAGCTACAGAGTAACCCGAAGCTACAGAGTATCCCAAAAACCGTTAGCATCGACAACGTGGAAAAAAGGGAACTGATGTCATCACGCCGGCGTGGGCCTATTGTAGGCGTCGGTGACGTCAGCGGAGTCGCGAGCGGAGCCGTGTCTCTGTGACGTCCTATCCACGTTGGCGCAAGGCTAGGAAAAGAATTTCCGAATGTTGCTGACGCAAGGGGGATATTCACAAGGTGAGGAATCCACACGGCAGATGTATCTATCAGAAAAAGGATTTTTTGGAATGAATGAATGAATGAACAGGGATTTGTAATGCGCAACTTAGCCCAAGGGCATCAAGGCGCAGACGACAGACAAACACATAGTCTCATAGTACCCAATCCAGAGATTACTGATAGGCCTTAGTAAAAAGTTTTGAGATGTCTGTGAAAGATCACCAGTGAAGATTGGCTGGTCAGTTCTGAGGGGAGGGAATTCCATAGCTTGGGAACCAAGGTAGAAAAGGCTCTACCACCCCACTTAGCTCTAGAAAATTTGATTTGGGGACAGAGAGCATGTTCTTAGAGGCAGAGCGGAGTGTTCTACTGGGAGTATAGGCACAGACAAGGGACCTGATGCCTTCCGAGCCAGAGCCATAGACGGCCCTATGGGCAAAACGGAGGAGTTTGAAGGCGATCCTAGAGTGGACAGGAAGACAGTGGAGATTCTTCCTAGCCTGAGTTACTGAGGCAAGCCTCGGGAGGTTCACAACCATCCGGACTGTAGCATTTTGTACCATCTGGAGACGATGGACAGAGCTCTTATTAATGCCACTGTACAGGGCATTGCAGTAATCCAGCCTTGAATAAACCAAGGCAACTGTAGCTTGTTTCCGGGCAGCCGGGGACAAATAGGAAGCAATCTTTCTTAGCGTCCTGATGATGCCACAGCAGGTGGATACAGTCCTATTGACCTGAAGGTCAAAGGAGAGTGCAGATTCTATCAGGACTCCAAGGTTCCTAGCAGAGGAGACCGGGCGGGGGCATTCACCAAGGGAGGCCGGCCACCAGTCGTCAGACCAGATCTTCTGATTTCCACCAAAAATCAGGACCTCCGTCTTTTCCCCATTCAGTTTTAAAAGGTTCCGAATCATCCATTGGGATACTGCCTCCATGCATGATCTGAACTGGAGGGCTGAATCGTTGACCGATTGAGTGATAGAGACCATAATCTGAGTGTCGTCGGCGTACGACAGCACCTAAAATCCAAAGGATCTCACCACTTTGGCAAGTGGGGTCACGTAGATGTTAAATAGTAGGGGACTTAACGAAGAACCCTGCACATTGCACTGACTGGGAAGGAGAAAGAAAGTTGCCCATCTTGACTCTCTGTTCTCTTTGATGGAGAAAGGAAGCCAATAGACTAAGAGCGGAACCTCCAACACCAATCCCCTTGAGCCTAGAAATCAGGACTGAAGGGGACAGGGTGTCGAAGGCTGCGGTAAGATAGAGCAGAGACAGAAAAATAATGTGGCCCCTGTCGACCTTGGAGCGGATGTTGTTAATCACAACAGTAAGGGCAGACTCCGTGCTGTGAGCATTCCGAAAGCCATTTTGAGAGACATCCAACAGATTTGAGCTCTCTAGAAAGGAGGAGAGATGGCAGTTAAGATAAGCCTCAAGGATCTTGGCCGGCGCTGGTAAAAGGGAGATGGGACAAATTTTTTTTTAAACTCCCGGATCCAAAGAAGTCTTCTTAATAAGAGGTTTAACGACTGCTAATAATGGAGGAAGAACCACCTCCCTGCAGGCCTTCAGAATTTGGTGTTATCAAGGAGGCGATTTAATTCTCCCAAAGTCAGCTGAGGGAAGACAGAAAGACCCAACTTCGAGATCCCATCCTGGGGAGGAAAGGAAGGGAGGAGAGACAGTGCGGGGTTAACATCAAGTTCAGAGTTAAGAATTTCAAGTGACTTCTAAATATCAGTAATTTTTTAATGGAAAAAGCTTGCGATATTATCGCAGAGCTTCTGGGTCTCAACAATGGAATCAACCGTTTTGGGCACGGTAAGAGAGTCAATGATTTTAAAAAGATCTCTGGAAGATTTTAATGAGGCAGTCAGGTTGGTGTAATAAGTCTTTTTTCCCTCAACTATTTCCCTCTTATATTCCCTTTACAAAAGTTTATGTTGGGTTTTTCCGGAGGGATCGGGATGGGCATGCCAGTGTCTCTCCTTTTGTCTACATTTCTGCCATAACAGCCTGAGACAGTCAGAGTACCAAGGCATAGAAGGACTCTTTCGGGCGGAATAGTGCTGTTTGGCGGGAGCGAAGATGTCCATCGCACTGAAAGGGCATTAGACAGGCCTAATGCTGACGCGTTGGGGTCAGACATTGGGAGAGAGCTAAATTCATCCATAAACGGAGTAAGGGTATCACTGTTGATCTCCCTATAGTTCCTTCTCAATTCCCATTGCTTACAATTGGAATAATCGGGGGTGGTAGAATTGGTTTTGAGCTCAAAGGACACCGCCGAATGGTCTGACCAGGCTAAGGGAAAAGACATGCCAATCGTCAGTCTTGTGTCATTAGAGAAGACGCCATCCAGCGTGTGACCAGCTAGATGGGTAGGACCTTCTACCAGTTGCATCAGGCCACATGAGACCAGGCCTTCTACTAGAGACGACGTATCTCTAGGGCATGCGTCTTCTAGGTGAAAATTAAAATCACCAGGAAGGGTGAAATTTGGTCTATTGATGAAAGGCTCTAAAAGTTTCGACCGATCTTGGGAAAATGTAGCTCTAGGACCAGGAGGTCTATAACACAGAATACTAGAGAAAGAGGATGTGGGGGTAAAATTTATCGAAAAGTACATTGCCTCAAAAGTGTCAGAGGAAGAGGAGAGGGGTTCAGTGCGGCAGTTAAAGGAATCCCTAAACAGAATTCCTAATCCACCGCCCCTGCGGCCAGTTCTGTCCAACCTAATCAGGGCATAGCCCTTGGGGATAGCGTCAACCAGATCGGGGCCTGAGGTGTCAGATCCCCAGGTTTCAGTAATAAAAACCCAGGGGGGTTCCCTTAGCGAAACAAAATCACTAAATGCAACGTTATTTTTAACCATCGATCTGGCATTAATGAGGAATTCCACCTTATTTATAGGATTTTCAATAGGCTTAACTGTACCAGCACAAACCCGACCTTTCTTTGATGGCCGAGTCTTGATGTGTCTTAGATCGCGACTGCAGCAGTGTATGTTAGAAATGTCATCGGGAGATAAAGTATGATGGCATAGTTTAAGGGGTGGCTTCAAGGAGAGCAAGGTAGAAAAAGTATACAACTCACTATGCGCTTGAGGAGAGTAACGGGACCCAGCCCGTCTGGCTCTAGGCGCCTTCCAGGACAGGCTTGAAGAAAGTGTTTCCTCATGTTCGGCTCCCTTCGCGGGAGCTGAACGTGGTGCTGTCCAGGCTGATGAAGGACCCTTTTGAACCCATTCATTAAGCCTTGCTGCAGCACCTGTCCTGGAAGGCGGCGTTCCTCGTGGCCATTACATCGGCCCGCAGAGTGAGTGAAATTCAGGCATTGTGTTGCCAGGAACCTTATACTGTATTTCATGCTGCTAAGGTTGTGATGCGTACTCACCCCAAGTTCCTTCCTAAGGTGATTTCTGATTTTCATGTTAACCAGACTATAACTTTACCTACGTTTTTTCAGAATCCTTCCACTCCAGCGGAAAGGTCTCTTCATTCCCTGGATGTCAGAAGGGTGTTAAAATGCTATCTGGATAAAACCAAGGATATTCATAGGTCAGACCAATTGTTTATCAACTATGGGTCGGTCAGGACTGGTCTTGCTGCCTCTAAACAGTCCATTTCTAGGTGGATGGTGTCCTGTATCCAGTTATGTTATCAAAAGGCTAATAAGACCTTAGGGGGTAAGCCTAAGGCTCATTCCACCAGGGGCAAAGCGGCTACAACAGCTTTGCTCCATAATGTTCCCATTACAGACATCTGCAGGGCTGCCACGTGGAAGTCGGTCCACACCTTTGCGAAGCATTACTGTCTGGACTCTGATGCCAGAGCAGATGCTCAGGTTGGGCAGGCTTCATTACGAAATCTGTTTGCACAGTAGTGGTGTTGTCTTTTTCCTCCACCGCCGGTTTGGTGTGGGGTTGGGCTTGCCATTCTATTCACTAGATTATGACTATACACAGAGATCCCCTACTACAGAAGGAGTAGTTTCTGACCTGTAACTCCAGTTCTGTAGTAGGGGTATCTCTGCTATAGTCATAAGTTCCCGCCCTCCTCCCCGGTGGAGAAAATGATGAAGTACGGAATGCTACAGGTCTAGACTTAATACACCTCCAAAAAGAACTGAAAGTGGAGGGAGTTGCTGTGCATTCTGGGATACCGAGAGTTCTGGAAAGTTTCCTTAAAGGCACGGTATCCCTTTTTAAGCCACATAATGGCAGCCTATGGGGGGCTTGTCTGTCCATCCCTTCCTCTCTATCATTCCAAGGATTTTGTGATGGGGAAGTCTATGGGTGAAATTTGGCAGACTGTGTTGAATATGATATTGGTGGAATATACTTTGCATTTCTAGTTGAAGTACTGGGCAGTGCAGCCTTGCAGGTATAGGCTGCATTATTTGTCTTTAATTCTCTCTTAAGTGTCTATGCAGGACTGCACAGAAGACAGCTTAAGGGATTATTTTTGATTGCCCCGGGGTCCCCGCACATGAGCGGGACTATTCACTAGATTATGACTATAACAGAGATACCCCTACTACAGAACTGGAGTTACAGGTAAGAAACGACTCCATAGTGCAATATGGCATCTAAGTGGAGACTGGAGCAATGCTGCAAGATGCTAGACATCATTAGCCTCACTGATGCAGTTTTAGGTTCCCTATATACCTAGGGCTCATCCATCTTGCCTCAAAGTCTGGTGTACTCAAGAGCCTTAACAATCCCAGAGTACCTCTTGACGATAAGGACACTTCTGTGGTATGAGAGTTGGAAAGACAAGAAATACAAAATATAAAAGGGGCCATTTTATGCTTCAACACTACTAGGCACAACTATTAATTTGGCTTCTCTGTATGAATTAACTGGGTCCATTAGGTATCTGTGCAGTGCCAAAAGAGTGCATTACAACATGTATGGTGGATCCATCCTCAGGGCAAGAAAAATCAACTGTCACTGGTGATAGCGTTACGGCGCTACAACCACTGAAAACACACATGTTGGTCTCATTAGTAATAAACTGACTTCCACATATCCTGCCTTCAGTGAGGCTCTGTCAGCACAGAGAGGCTCATGGTATACAACAGGGTCTGAATTGTACCAAGTCCTGGGTGACTGTGATCAGTCTAAATGGTATTGTTGTAAATGAAACGACGATAATGTTAAGCATTCGCTGAAGACATGTTATCGTGTCTTCATTTACAGTTTTCCCGCTCATACTTGAAAATATGGCTGGACTCCATTTTTGTTTTCTGGCGTCCATCTTGTATGCTACACTTCGCCATGTGCTCGCCACGAGGCAAGTCCTACTTCCCTGACCATCACCCCTGGAGTTTGCCCAGCAACAGGCTATAAATAGTTCCAGCTTGCCTAGCGCATGCTCAGTATGTGTAACATCTGTTTCTGTTTAGAGGGGATTGGAATGTGCATTCGGTGGGCTTCATGAACCGTTAACTCCACCCATGTATCGATCATGTTCGAGAAATATCCATATATGGTTGTAAATCATGCTTTTGAGCTGTGACCGCCCACTTATGAGCCCCTTCTTTGTGTATAAAAAGGGACCGCATGTCTGAGTTCTTTGTGCTACCTTGTACAATACTGTAGAGTGTTGTGTGGGCTGTAGTACCACCTTTAAAGGTTTATTAATTTATGTTTTTGTATTTCCAGTTTACGTGCCAATTTCTTATGTAGTCTGAGGACTTTACGTACAGAAGGGCGAACCCTTTCGCACTCGCAGACCTTGCTGAGGCCTATACTCATCAATTGGCACCCGTCACGTGGGGCTCATCGACGACTCGTATGCTCGAAGGATTGGTCGTGACGAAGGATTGGAACCTTGCCGGGGACGTGATCACTGCCAGCGACGCCTTTAGTCCTGGCATCCCGAGGTATTCTTCCTTCCCTTCCGATCTGACCATCTGGGTGGCGCCGGTCATCGACTGAGACCTCTTCTGTCAGTTTGCCGCATAGTGGCTGTTTGGGCGAATTCGGAACTTGGCAGTTGGAATCTGGATGCTCTTGATTAGTAAGAATCGGTGTACGATACTTGCTCCGAGCCTTTGATAGTCTTGTTTGGCAAGGCAGTTTTACGCTTGCCCCGACTACTTTGTTTGTTTGGAATGACTAGTCATATTATTGGTACAGTGAATTTATATATGAGTTGCAACCCATATAGGCGGGCAATGTGGAGAGATTTCTCCTGATCTGGGAATTTGAGCGGCACAACGTTTTAAGTGCCATTGAATTAGAATATTGCATATTCTGCATTATTTCTAGACATGCCTGTTTTTAGCGCACTCCGTAAGTGGTGCTGCTGTTTTGGAAATGATCGGTTGGTACTTGAAGAATCACAGCTGGCTCCCCCAGAGGGGACGCCGAATAGGGACATGTATGTGAAATTTGGTCTTTCCCCCATAATGTTCAGCACGTTGTGGCGGAAATATACAACGAAGGATCCTGAGTTGCAATGGCCTATGTATGGATCGTTTGATTTGAAGAAAATTGAGTATGTGGAGCAGTGTCTGTGTAAGCGGCGAGTGAGACAAGATAGGTTTGAATGTATACGAATGTGGGTGAAAGAAGTGCGAGAGCGTGAGAAGCGGGAGCAAGCGCTGATTGAGAAGGAGCTGCGGAAGAGTGAACGTGAGAAAGCGCATGAAGTGAAAAAACGTGAAGCAAAGGACTTAGAAGAGAAACAGGAGAAAGAACGTTGGTTGCAAATATCTGGCCAGTACCCTGTTCGACAGCCTCTTTATCCTGTCCTTAATAAATCGGATGACGATTTTTCATTACTAGATCGCTCACCGCCCCCGTACGCTGGTCCGTCTGCCCCGAGAGGAGGAGATCAAGATTCTAGGCCGCCAGGGCAGAAGGTGGATACGCGGTCTATGTTATCGGCCGACCGTCTGGCTGATCTTCGTAAAACTGCTTATCGGGTCACCAAAGATACTATGCCCCTTGCCGATCTATTGCAAGAGCTTGAGGCATGGGAAGATAGGGAGAAACTATATTTTGTTGATTTTCTTTCTAATGAAGTAGTGTCAGGAAGAAAGGGCTAGCAGCCGATGAAGACGGTCGCAGCCTAACGAGGCTCCCGACCCTCTGCCCATAATCCGCCGTTAATCCTGTTCTAGACCCGGGATCCCGTGGAAATCGGGTCGATCCCGGAGACAATGCCCAGGTCTGTCCCGGGTAGGGTGGCGAGCCGAAGAGACTACCACAGAGGACGCAGTAGGGCGAGGAGCACCCGAGACGCCCGAGCGCAAGATGGCGGCATCCTGACTTGCGGCCGCCGGAGAACAGCAGCGAGCCCGCCCCTGAGGTCTCGCTGCTCGAGAGAGGGGAGAAGCGAAGCGCCGGACTGCCGGGGAGAGGCTGAGGCTGTCCAGTGTACCGGCGGACCCTGAGGTCAGTGCGAGGACCGGTCGCGGGAGGTGCCCTGGCGAGGCTCTGCCCCATCCGCGAGGCGCTCAATCTGGGCCCCGGCTTTGAGGCCCGCGACCCCAGTGGGTGCTGCCCGATCCCAGGCCCTGGCGGAGGGCCCATAAACGGCCGATACACGGCAGGCCTTGTCCTTGGGAGGCTCTTCAAGGGGTCCGGGCGTAGAAACTGCCCTGGTGCAGCCCCGCCCGGGAGGATTACTTTGGGACCCGGCTTCAAGGCCAGCGATCCTGATGGGCGGATGACTGTCCCTGGACCCGATTGAGCAGTGGTGCTGTATCTGTGAGGGGCCCGGAGGAGTATTGGGCCCGGCCGCGGCACCGTCGCATTAGACCCGTGTGGCACCGGAGCAGAGAGCCGAGGCCGGGAGAGGGCGGTGCGCCCGCTACGGATTCACGTGCTCTAAAATTTATACCACTGCTTCGGGGCCTGGTTGTTCTCTCTTCAAGGTGGGGGCAGCTCCGGCCCACCAACGCTGCTGCACAGTGAGGAGGGCCTGAGGGGGAGCTGAGTGGGGAGAGTAGAGACGGAGCCTGCCTCACGGACCCCAGTGCGGACCCCCAGCACCTGGCTCTCGAAGAGACAGAAGGGCCCCGAGTGACCCCAGGGCAGTGTCCCCACTACTAGTGCCCGATTCGATCCCCACAAAACTGTTCCGACGGGCCGGTGCACCGCTGGACGACCGGCTCGCGGCAAAGCCACTGTTGCAGGGGACGTCGTCGCCACCCGACCGGCCTTGGGAGCCCGGACCCGCACCGAAGGTGCAAGATGGGGAAACCTAGGGGACCCAAAGGGGATGGGAGCCCAGCCACGGAAACGCCGAAAGACTCCTCACAACCTCCCAGGGAGCTACAACTGATGCAGGACCAGATACTGGACGCCATTGCTGCCACGAAGGAGGCACTGCATCTCGATATTGGACAGGTGGCGACGGGGCTAGGGCTTCTGCGAGCGGACCACGCGAAGCTGACGGACAGGGTCAAGGATGTGGAAGACACCCTAAAGGATGTCGTGTCGGCACATAAATCAATGGAGGGACGGCTCACGGAAGCGATGGAGCGGATACAAGCCCTGGAGAGGAGAGCAGAGGATGCTGAAAACCGCAGTCGGCGGAACAACGTGCGTCTGGTGGGTCTTCCAGAAAAAAAGAGGGTACGGACATAGTGGGCTACCTGGCCGAATGGCTAAAGACTGTGGTTGCCCCGGAGGGCCTGTCTCCCTTCTTCACCCTGGAACGGGCGCACCGCGTGCCTTCCCGGCCCCCGCGTCTGGGTCTACCGCCACGCCCAGTGGTCATCAAACTGCTCCACTACAAGGACAGGGACTGGCTCCTACAGCGGGCCAGAGATGCAGGCCCAATTCAAGTGGACAATAGCAAAGTTACGCTATTCCCGGACTACACGTTTGAGACCCAAAAACAGCGTGCCTCCTTCCTCTCTATCAAAAAGGAACTGCGCACAGAGGGGTTGCAGTACTCGCTGCTGTTCCCGGCCAAACTTCGAGTGATAGTGGACGAAAAGGCACTGTTTTTTGAAACATCGGCGGAGGCATGGGCCTGGTGGGACACCTACAAAGCAGGAACGGATGGGGCTCGATTTAGGGCTGAGGAGGAACGCCAGAACCACACAGTCAGACGATCGCGAAGGCTCCGTGGGCGCAACCGGGGGTCCAGAAAGCAGACGACCTCGCAAACGGAAGACGAACGGAGAGCAGCGCTGCAGGCAGTGAAAGAGGTGTCGGGAACGGCGCCAGTCCAATTGGCGAGGGAATCAGCCTCGGAAGCCCTGGCCACGGGCTCAGACACTGACTTCTCGGGGCTGGATGGTGCCAGGGGCCCGAAGGTCATGCCTCAGACTTCAGGGGAAATCATCGAGGCCTGACAGCTGTCCGCGATCTCTGAGGAGCGAGAACCTGAAGGCGACGCCTCAACGAACACTGGGACAGACCACTGTGAGACTTTTGTTTTATGAGTCGCATTGAGTACTGTGGGGCGGGGGGGTATGGGGACAGGGCTTGAAAGGTTCAGTAGCCAGCTCACGTACCACAGGGCCCATAAGGCCTCCGTGGTGTTTACTACGGACTACAAGATTTAGTGAGCACGTTAGCTCTCCAGTTTGGATGGGAGCAACTACTTTGCAGTTGGGTTCTGTTCTGGGGGAGGGGGGACCTGGAGATGTTGGGGTGACTCGAGGTGTGGTTTGGGGAGGGGGGAGATGGGGGGGGGGGGGAGTTGGGGGCGGGAGGGGGCGGGATGGTGTCTGGTGTCCGGATGCGCACTGTTATTGACTTAAATTGAACAAGTTGGGGCGATGGCTAATATGGGTTCGCTGAAATGTGTGTCCTGGAATGTGCGGGGACTGAACTCAATGACGAGGAGGCACAAGATACATTCCCAGCTTGTCCGCAGAGGGGTTCACATTGCCTTTCTGCAAGAGACCCATCTAACTAAAAAAAGAGGGTGCCGCACTACAGAGGAGATGGAGGGATCACCTGTTCCACACCACATACTCAGCGTTTGCCAGGGGAACACTAATTTGGATCCGGGCGGGGGTTCCTTTCCAGGTCACTAGGCACACTGTGGACCCAGACGGGAGATATGTAGCAGTCGAGGGTCTGCTCAGGGGTCGCCAGATAGTACTTTGCAGCGCCTATGCACCGAACGTAGAGCAGGCATCATACTTCACTAGGCTGTCCAAGCTGTTAGCCTCTTATTTAACTGGACCAGTGCTGATGGGGGGGGACTTCAACTCTATAGAGGACACTACCTTGGATAGGTCACACCCGCCACTGCATGCATCCCCAGTTCACAGACTAGCAAGACACAGATCAACCTGGCAGGGGAAGTGGGACCTGACGGACGCATGGCGCGTCCAACACCCAACTGGGAGGGATTATTCCTTCTACTCGGGTATACACGACCTCCACGTCTGCATAGACGCTTTCCTGTGTTCCCAGTCGGTATTACCGTTGGTTGCCCGGACTGAGTACCTGGCACGCACGATCTCGGACCACAACCCCTTACTCCTCACGCTGGCTTGGATGAACGAAGTTTCGCCGATCCCGACATGGCGGCTTCGCCCAGACACGTTGGACGACCCGCCGTTCAGCGGAGCGTTGGAAGGTAGGATCTCCCAATACTTTGCGGAGAACGAGGGGACTGCCTCCTCCAGGGCTGTGGAATGGGACGCGCTCAAGGTCGTGGTGAGGGGGCACTGTATAGGGAAATTTGCGGGTGCACGGCGGACGCTGGTGGATGATTTGGACAAGGCCGAGCGGGCCCTGAGAGAAGCAGAGAAACAACGGCCCAACCACCCCGAATTGCAGGACAGGGTATGCGCAACGCGAGAGGCAGTGGCGGTGGAGGTGGAGCGCCTTCGTAGTTTTGATTATAAGACATACTTAACTAAGGCACTCGCTGAGGGAGATAAGACAGGGACACTCCTGGCCTGGTTGGCTAATCCCAGTAGGGGCGCTACCCCGATACTGTCCCTGACAGGTGCGGATGGCGCTACATACAACACCCAGCCGGACATATTGCATTGCTTTAGAGCGTATTACGAACGGCTGTATAGGGGGGCCCGGTGGATCGGGCCGGGATGATGGAAGCCTTGTTGTCTGAGGTCCAGTTACCACGCCTAGAGCAGGAACAAGCTGAAGCCCTCGGGGGCCCGATTGACTTGGCGGAAATTAGAGGGGCCATAAAGAGAATGGCGCGCAATAAAACACCGGGAATAGACGGACTGCCCGTTGAGTTTTATGGTAAATATATAGATATCCTAGCCCCACGACTCCAAATAATATATAACGAAGCAAAGGAGATAGGGGAGTTGCCCCACTCGATGCGCGAGGCGATCATGATTCCCTTATTAAAACCAAGTAGAGACAGCTCTGATCCGGCGTCATACCGACCGTTGTCGATGCGGACGACGGATTATTAAATTTTGAGTACTATACTGGCCACTAGGCTAGTGGCCCACATGCAGGATCTGATCCACAAGGACCAGTCGGGCTTCATACCCACCAGAAACACGTCACACAACATTCGCAGGTTGCTGAGGCTAGTGGCGGACCCCCCGCCGTTCGCCAGAGCCCCTATGGTAATGGCGATTGACATAGAGAAGGCCTTCAACAGCCTGGAATGGAGTTACTTGTACAGGGTGATGCAAAGTTTTGGCATCGGTGACGGCTATGTGCGGTGGACGAAGGTGCTATATGCATCGGCGGGCGCTAGGGTAAGGGTGGGAGCGTTGATATCGGATCGATATGAAGTGCATAGGGGTACTAGACAAGGGTGTGCGCTCTCTCCCCTGTTATTTGCCCTCGCGATGGAACCATTAGCGGCACTGGCTAGGAAAGGTGACTCTTACCAGGGGCTGGAGGTTGGCGGGACTCACCACCATATATCGTTGTACGCGGACGACCTCCTACTGTTCTTGGACAATGCCGAAGAGGCAGTAGAGGGGGCGGAGGACCTACTAGCGCGATTCGGGGATGTCTCGGGCCTAAAAGTGAATTGGGCGAAGACTTGCCTCTTCCCTCTCCGGAAGGCGGAGCGGTGCCCCTTGGCCCGTCCCGAGCTCCGCTGGGAGTCGAACTGTCTACCCTATCTGGGGGTGCATATCTACCATGAGTCCGCAGACCTACTGGATGGCAATATAGGCCGCTGTATCCGAACGTTGCAGGGTAACATGACCTTTTGGGCCACCCTCCCTTTGTCCATGACAGGCCGGGCATCTCTGCTTAAAATGATTGCCCTGCCACGATTGTTGTACTTCTTTAGGACCCTTCTGGTGTGGATACAAGGAAGCGTCTTTAGACGCCTAAAGTCCCAAGTGGTGTCCTTTCTGTGGGGAACTGGCAGGCGGAGAATAGCTTTGGCGACCCTGACCCGCCCGAAGAATGAGGGTGGACTCGCGGTCCCTGATTTCGAGCTCTATTATTTGGCTGCCCAGCTGCAATTTTTCACGCAGGAAGTGGCAAGGGTATACCGGGGTCCGGAGCAAGAGAGGGACATTGGCACCCCCCGCCATGTGCTGGCGTATATTACCCTGCAACAGAAGCTAGCACTCAGAGGGCTATCCCAGGAAGAACGGTCGCTGAGACTATGCTGGAACCGCATGCAAAGGCGAGCTGGTCCTGGACACCCGTACGCGCCCGAAATCCCGCTGGGTATGCTCACAGCGTTACCACATGGCAGCGACTGGTCGAACCTCCAAGGTTGGGAGGAGGCTGGCCTGCAGATGGTGGGAGACCTCTATACTGGCGGGGTGCTCACGCCGTACCAGACCTTACAGGAGCAATACGACCTCCCGAGAGGGGACTACTTACTGCACGCGGCCGTGGTACGGGTGATCCAAGCGCACTGGGGGGAGGGACTGCTTGAGCCCACGACGTCGCCGCCGTGCCAATACACGATGATGGCTGCAGGGACGTTCAAGGCAGTCACATGTCTGCACTCCAGATTACTCACGGACAATTTGCAGCCTCTTGCGCGACTAAAAACCCAATGGGAGGCAGACCTGCAGAGAGAGATTCCGGACACGACGTGGGCTCAATTAGTTCAGAGAACCAGGAAGAGCACCAGAAACGCCCGCTTCCAATTGATACATCTCTACATTCTTCATAGAGCCTACCTTACCCCGCATAAAATAGCACGATACTTTGGCGCAGTGGACGCAGCGTGCCCCAGATGTGCGCCATTAGATGCGGACTTACTGCACATGCTGAGGAACTGTCCACACCTGCAGGACTTCTGGAGAGAAGTGGGCGACACCTTGAACGAGGTCACGGACAGGGATCTGCAATATGATAGAGCAACTACACTCTTACACTGGTTTCCGCACACACGCAAGAATAAACTGACGAGCAAATTCATAGACATGGGCCTACTTATCGCGAAGAGGGAGCTCACCAGGGGGTGGAAATCAAAGACAGCGCCGACACATCGGAAATGGCTGACCGAGTTTCAGAAATGGGCGGCTGCAGAGAGCACTATCAGATACCAACTAGCACGACGGGGGTCAGACGAGAAAGCTCAGGAAACGGCACTAGCGTGGGAAATCCTAGTCCAGACACTCAGGGATAGTGCAGTGGAGAGTGAAGAGGAAGGGGAAGCAGAAGACCCAGGGGACCCAGGGGTCCCAGGGGAGGCGGTGCCGATCCTAGCGCCTACCACGGACACACACACTCAATAATCAACTCCACACTCCGTAGATTACCAACACACTTCAGTATACTGCTATAGGACACAGGCACAGGACACCATAGAACGCCAGTGGGGGGGGGGGGGGGGGGGGGGGGGTAAGAGGGGGGGGAGGAAGGGGGGGGGGGGGGGTGAAGCATCCCAATGATACCAAGAATCGCAGCAAACACTGGTCGGATGCTGGAGGGGGGGGTTGGTTGATAAAAGTTAAAAGCAGATAGCGGTTGACCACTGGACACGCCAACACTTGGTGGTGGAGAGGATGCACTGATTGCGACAAACGCCACCCGGCCTCCGGGATGCGGGTTATAAGGCTGTGCAAATACTAACCGGGAGAAATGTGAGAAGCTGGGGTCCCGCGCAAACATACTTGCATATTTACTGTAATGCTTGCATTGGAATCTGCAATAAAAAATTTTTACAAAAAAAAAAAGAAGTAGTGTCAGCTTTTCGGAAGTATTCTGATGTCCTTGAGCCAGCTGATGTGATAGCTGATGCAAAGGAACTACGTAAAGGCCTTTTTCTTTCTCCCCAGGTACCCGATGCAATCCGACGGCTATTCGCGTTACGGGATGAAATGTTTCGGCTCCGGGACGAAGTACGGAAACGGAAAGCTGGCGAGGAGCAATCGAATACGACTGGCGGCGGGAAGCAGTCATCCATCTTTTATTCAGATAATATCAATGCAGTGCATGCTAAACCAATGCGGGAGGCGGCGCCTTTGTATGTTCCCCCTAAGGGAGCGGGTACTAGTTCAGATAGAGGGTCGGTGGATGCTCAAGGGTATTTTATCTATAATTGGGTTTATACTCCTTGGAATAGGGCTGACGTAATGGCATTGAAGGCATCATTACCTGATCCACGAAAGAATCCTGCAGCCTTTTATGAGGAAGTTGAAAGGGCTTTGAATTCCTGTACTATGACTCTGGCCGATATTGATTTATTTTTCGGGCTTATATTACCCTCAGATATGTGGAGATCAATCCGAAAGGTTGATGACCTTCAGGCATTTAAAGTTCGATGGGCGGACCTTGAGGATGAGGACAGGGAGAGGAAACCAGCACAGAAGCCGCCCCAGCCCATTTTAGATCTTCCCGCTGCTATTTTAGTTAAATTAAAAACACTTATCCCCCCCTAAAAGGATTGATTGGACTATGTTAGCATCATGTAAACAGAAAGCAGATGAATCTGTTTCAGATTTCTTTACACGATTTGAGGAAACTTTTTATGATTTTAGCGGTCAGTCGGTCACGGACGAAACGGGCCGACGCCTTTTTGTTGATAAATATGTTTCGAATTTATTACCAAGTATAGCAGCTCGATTAAAAGCGAACGAAAGTTCTTGGACGATTTCGACACCAGCATCCCTCCTGACGATGGCTCAGTATGACGAGCGTCAGGAACTAGAAGCGAAGGGTAGTGAGGAAAAGAAATCTAAAGATCTGAAAATGAAGGTTAGGTTAGCACAAGTATATGGGCCGCCTCGTAGAGGTAATGATCGGGGCAGCAGGAATTATTTTAGTTCTCCATCAGGCCGTACTGATTTGGCCTGGGATAAATGTGCCTATTGTAGACAGAAAGGCCATTGGGCGAATGAGTGTCCGTTGTTGCGTGCACAGCGACAGGAGCGTGGGCAGGGATCTATGAGGGATAGAGGTAATTTTTCAGGTTCTAGAGGCAATACGAATGATCGAGCTAGGTTTGAATCTAATGTGCGACCCAGAGATGGGTCCAATGTTTTTGATCGACGAAACCAGTACCAAATGTCTGATTATGCACCTCCCGAGCAGCATGATTCCCAGTATGCATAGGATTGCGTAGGATGGGGTAAGGAACCAGTTGAAGTGCCAGTAGATCAGAGGGGTCCTTATGTTACAGCACATGTTTTGGGCTCTACTGATCGGTTCCTGGTTGATACAGGAGCTACTCTTAGCGCTTTGTCCAAAAAATTGGTTCCGAGGGCTCCCCTGTCTGACTCAACAATTACGTCAATAGGGTTCGATGGAACGCCTTCTGTTAACCCACTATCACAACCTCTTGCACTTTATGTAGATCAGTTTGCTGCATCATGCCCATTCCTACTCTCCCCGAAAACTCCTGATAATATCGTGGGCCTAGATATGCTCAAATATTTCTGGGCCACAATACGGTGCTCCCCTGAGGGAGTACGTGTTATTCTGAATGATAATTATCCTTCAATGGAGAGGGTGTACATGATTACCATAGAGGCTGCACTGGCCTCTTTGCCTGAAACATTTTGTGGGCCACGTCCGATACCGACGTGGGACAGATGATTATCCCTCCGGTGCACATCAGTGTAAAGGAGGGAGCTGTGCTGCCACGACTGCCTCATTATCGGATTTCACATGAGGGGGAGGAGGCGCTCATACAGATAGTGCAGGACTTGATTAAAGTAGGGGGGGTTGAAGAAGTTCCATATAATGTGTGCAACAGTCCTATTTTACCGATTTTGAAGAAAGATACTGATACCAGGATTTATCAATTCATTATCGATTTGAGGGAGGTTAACAAGATAGTGATACCTCAATACCCAGTGGTTTCTGATATTACGACACTTCTTACTTTGGTCCCGCCTACTGCAACAACGTTCTCTGTTATAGACTTGAAGAACGCCTTCTTTTCAATCCCTATTCATCCTGACAGCGGATATCTTTTCGGTTTCACGTTGAATAATAGATCGTACAGATTCTGTAGGGTTCCTCAAGGCTATACTGAGAGCCCTAGCATTTACAGTCAGGCATTAAAACGACAATTGGATTCTTTTGTTTTACCGGACGGTGTGGCGCTTATACAATATGTCGATAACATCTTGTTGGCCGCCGACACCCCTGAACAATGTGAGGAGTGCACCTTGTCATTTCTTAACTTCTTGGCATCCCACAATCATAAAGTATCGAAAAAGAAGCTGCAATATTGTAGACCAAAGGTAACCTACTTAGGTCACCTTTTGTCTAAGGAGGGGCGTGCACTCACACCGGATCGTATCCAAGCCATTTTAGACACACCAATACCCTCCACGCAGAAAGAAGTTCGAGCCTTTTTGGGTCTTATCTCCTTTTGTAGACAGTGGATATTAGGGTTTTCATATATAGTTAAACCACTATTAGCCCTTCTGATAAGGGATAACGCAGTTCCCCTTCCATGGACAGATAAATGTGAGAATGCTTTCCAACAATTACGTCAGGCCCTTTGTTCAGCACCAGTGTTAGGCACCCCTGATTACACAAAGCCCGTTACATTGTATGTACATGAGAGAGATGGGTACGCGTTATCAGTGTTAGTGCAGATGCACGGCGATAAACAGCGCCCTTGTGCATACTTCTCGTCAGTGCTTGATCCTGTAGCTCGAGCACTACCTGGATGTTTTCGCTCAGTTGCAGCGACAGCTGTGTCAATACGTCAGAGTGAAGGGATAGTCTTATCTCATAAGCTGTTGGTGTTGGTCCCCCATGCTGTTGATGCTCTTTTGAATCAGACAAAGACGCAGCATTTAACCAGTGCTCGTCTGACCGGATACGAGATGACGTTGTTGGCTCCTCATATAACTTTGAAGAGATGTGCAACATTGAATCCAGCTACGTTGTTGCCCTTCCCAGCGACTCAGCCTGAGGCGCAAGAGACACATGACTGTGTCTTTGTGACTGAGGAACAGACAAAGGGTCGTATTGATTTGCAGGATACGCCCTTTACAGCTGTGGATGGTGAGCTGTGGGTGAATGGGTCCTGTTTAAAGCTACCAGACGGAACCACTTCCGCAGCATATGCAATCACTACACTGCACACGATAGTGGAGACAGCACGCATACCACAGAAATCAGCTCAGGCAGCAGAACTGATAGCGTTGACACGAGCTTGTGAGCTTAGTGCAGGATTATGTGTGAATGTTTATACAGACAGCCGCTATGGTTTCGGAGTAGCCCATGATTTCGGCCTACTCTGGAAGGAAAGGGGCTTTTTGACATCACATGGAACTCAGATAATGTATGGAGAATTAGTACAAAATCTCTTGACTGCGCTGATGAATGATACCAAGAATCGCAGCAAACACTGGTCGGATGCTGGAGGGGGGGGTTGGTTGATAAAAGTTAAAAGCAGATAGCGGTTGACCACTGGACACGCCAACACTTGGTGGTGGAGAGGATGCACTGATTGCGACAAACGCCACCCGGCCTCCGGGATGCGGGTTATAAGGCTGTGCAAATACTAACCGGGAGAAATGTGAGAAGCTGGGGTCCCGCGCAAACATACTTGCATATTTACTGTAATGCTTGCATTGGAATCTGCAATAAAAAAATTTTACAAAAAAAAAAAAGAAGTAGTGTCAGCTTTTCGGAAGTATTCTGATGTCCTTGAGCCAGCTGATGTGATAGCTGATGCAAAGGAACTACGTAAAGGCCTTTTTCTTTCTCCCCAGGTACCCGATGCAATCCGACGGCTATTCGCGTTACGGGATGAAATGTTTCGGCTCCGGGACGAAGTACGGAAACGGAAAGCTGGCGAGGAGCAATCGAATACGACTGGCGGCGGGAAGCAGTCATCCATCTTTTATTCAGATAAGATCAATGCAGTGCATGCTAAACCAATGCGGGAGGCGGCGCCTTTGTATGTTCCCCCTAAGGGAGCGGGTACTAGTTCAGATAGAGGGTCGGTGGATGCTCAAGGGTATTTTATCTATAATTGGGTTTATACTCCTTGGAATAGGGCTGACGTAATGGCATTGAAGGCATCATTACCTGATCCACGAAAGAATCCTGCAGCCTTTTATGAGGAAGTTGAAAGGGCTTTGAATTCCTGTACTATGACTCTGGCCGATATTGATTTATTTTTCGGGCTTATATTACCCTCAGATATGTGGAGATCAATCCGAAAGGTTGATGACCTTCAGGCATTTAAAGTTCGATGGGCGGACCTTGAGGATGAGGACAGGGAGAGGAAACCAGCACAGAAGCCGCCCCAGCCCATTTTAGATCTTCCCGCTGCTATTTTAGTTAAATTAAAAACACTTATTCCCCCCCTAAAAGGATTGATTGGACTATGTTAGCATCATGTAAACAGAAAGTAGATGAATCTGTTTCAGATTTCTTTACACGATTTGAGGAAACTTTTTATGATTTTAGCGGTCAGTCGGTCACGGACGAAACGGGCCGACGCCTTTTTGTTGATAAATATGTTTCGAATTTATTACCAAGTATAGCAGCTCGATTAAAAGCGAGCGAAAGTTCTTGGACGATTTCGACACCAGCATCCCTCCTGACGATGGCTCAGTATGACGAGCGTCAGGAACTAGAAGCGAAGGGTAGTGAGGAAAAGAAATCTAAAGATCTGAAAATGAAGGTTAGGTTAGCACAAGTATATGGGCCGCCTCGTAGAGGTAATGATCGGGGAAGCAGGAATTTTTTTAGTTCTCCATCAGGCCGTACTGATTTGGCCTGGGATAAATGTGCCTATTGTAGACAGAAAGGCCATTGGGCGAATGAGTGTCCGTTGTTGCGTGCACAGCGACAGGAGCGTGGGCAGGGATCTATGAGGGATAGAGGTAATTTTTCAGGTTCTAGAGGCAATACGAATGATCGAGCTAGGTTTGAATCTAATGTGCGACCCAGAGATGGGTCCAATGTTTTTGATCGACGAAACCAGTACCAAATGTCTGATTATGCACCTCCCGAGCAGCATGATTCCCAGTATGCATAGGATTGCGTAGGATGGGGTAAGGAACCAGTTGAAGTGCCAGTAGATCAGAGGGGTCCTTATGTTACAGCACATGTTTTGGGCTCTACTGATCGGTTCCTGGTTGATACAGGAGCTACTCTTAGCGCTTTGTCCAAAAAATTGGTTCCGAGGGCTCCCCTGTCTGACTCAACAATTACGTCAATAGGGTTCGATGGAACGCCTTCTGTTAACCCACTATCACAACCTCTTGCACTTTATGTAGATCAGTTTGCTGCATCATGCCCATTCCTACTCTCCCCGAAAACTCCTGATAATATCGTGGGCCTAGATATGCTCAAATATTTCTGGGCCACAATACGGTGCTCCCCTGAGGGAGTACGTGTTATTCTGAATGATAATTATCCTTCAATGGAGAGGGTGTACATGATTACCATAGAGGCTGCACTGGCCTCTTTGCCTGAAACATTTTGTGGGCCACGTCCGATACCGACGTGGGACAGATGATTATCCCTCCGGTGCACATCAGTGTAAAGGAGGGAGCTGTGCTGCCACGCCTGCCTCATTATCGGATTTCACATGAGGGGGAGGAGGCGCTCATACAGATAGTGCAGGACTTGATTAAAGTAGGGGGGGTTGAAGAAGTTCCATATAATGTGTGCAACAGTCCTATTTTACCGATTTTGAAGAAAGATACTGATACCAGGATTTATCAATTCATTATCGATTTGAGGGAGGTTAACAAGATAGTGATACCTCAATACCCAGTGGTTTCTGATATTACGACACTTCTTACTTTGGTCCCGCCTACTGCAACAACGTTCTCTGTTATAGACTTGAAGAACGCCTTCTTTTCGATCCCTATTCATCCTGACAGCGGATATCTTTTCGGTTTCACGTTGAATAATAGATCGTACAGATTCTGTAGGGTTCCTCAAGGCTATACTGAGAGCCCTAGCATTTACAGTCAGGCATTAAAACGACAATTGGATTCTTTTGTTTTACCGGACGGTGTGGCGCTTATACAATATGTCGATAACATCTTGTTGGCCGCCGACACCCCTGAACAATGTGAGGAGTGCACCTTGTCATTACTTAACTTCTTGGCATCCCACAATCATAAAGTATCGAAAAAGAAGCTGCAATATTGTAGACCAAAGGTAACCTACTTAGGTCACCTTTTGTCTAAGGAGGGGCGTGCACTCACACCGGATCGTATCCAAGCCATTTTAGACACACCAATACCCTCCACGCAGAAAGAAGTTCGAGCCTTTTTGGGTCTTATCTCCTTTTGTAGACAGTGTATATAAGGGTTTTCATATATAGTTAAACCACTATTAGCCCTTCTGATAAGGGATACCCCAGTTCCCCTTCCATGGACAGATAAATGTGAGAATGCTTTCCAACAATTACGTCAGGCCCTTTGTTCAGCACCAGTGTTAGGCACCCCTGATTACACAAAGCCCGTTACATTGTATGTACATGAGAGAGATGGGTACGCGTTATCAGTGTTAGTGCAGATGCACGGCGATAAACAGCGCCCTTGTGCATACTTCTCGTCAGTGCTTGATCCTGTAGCTCGAGCACTACCTGGATGTTTTCGCTCAGTTGCAGCGACAGCTGTGTCAATACGTCAGAGTGAAGGGATAGTCTTATCTCATAAGCTGTTGGTGTTGGTCCCCCATGCTGTTGATGCTCTTTTGAATCAGACAAAGACGCAGCATTTAACCAGTGCTCGTCTGACCGGATACGAGATGACGTTGTTGGCTCCTCATATAACTTTGAAGAGATGTGCAACATTGAATCCAGCTACGTTGTTGCCCTTCCCAGCGACTCAGCCTGAGGCGCAAGAGACACATGACTGTGTCTTTGTGACTGAGGAACAGACAAAGGGTCGTATTGATTTGCAGGATACGCCCTTTACAGCTGTGGATGGTGAGCTGTGGGTGAATGGGTCCTGTTTAAAGCTACCAGACGGAACCACTTCCGCAGCATATGCAATCACTACACTGCACACGATAGTGGAGACAGCACGCATACCACAGAAATCAGCTCAGGCAGCAGAACTGATAGCGTTGACACAAGCTTGTGAGCTTAGTGCAGGATTATGTGTGAATGTTTATACAGACAGCCGCTATGGTTTCGGAGTAGCCCATGATTTCGGCCTACTCTGGAAGGAAAGGGGCTTTTTGACATCACATGGAACTCAGATAATGTATGGAGAATTAGTACAAAATCTCTTGACTGCGCTGACGCTCCCTAAAAGGATAGCTATAGTGAAATGTAGTGCACACAAGAAAGCGACAGACAAAGTGGGACAAGGAAACGCTTTTGTAGATCGAATAGCACGTGAAACTGCGATGCAGCCCGGATCCACTTCAATGTATGTCGTGAAGTCACAAGCTGAACGGTGGCACGATGCTAAGGAAAAGGTACGAGAAATGCAAAGGACTGCTACTGAGAAAGAACGAGACCAATGGTTCAAAGATGGAGAGTTGGACGATGAGGGTTGTTGGAGGAATAAGCAGATGGATAGGTGGAAGTTACCTACAGCCTTCGTACAACCTATGGTTCAGATGGCACATGGGCTAGCACATTTTGGAGCTTCGGCAATTGTGAAATTGCTTACGCAAGTTTGGGAGCATCCAGAAATTGCTAGCACGGCTAAGAGAGTGGTACAGACCTGCATGATTTGCCTTAAATATAATCCTGGAAAAGGGACACAAACTCCAGCAGGAGGATTTGTAACACCCACTGCACCTTTTGAAGTATTGCAAATGGATTATATTCAGCTGCAATAATCTGAAGTATGTCCTGGTTGTGGTTTGTGCATTCAGCAAGTGGATTGAAGCATACCCTACTAAGGACAATACCGCAATGACTACTGCTAAGGTACTTTTGAAGGAATTCTTTCCTCGTTTCGGTGTTTGCAGATTGTTGTGGAGTGATAACGGGCCCCATTTTGTGGCAGACGTTATTAAGTATGTCCTGAAGGGATTAGACATTGTACAGAAGTTCCACGCAGTATTCCACCCGCAATCGGCTGGATTGGTGGAAAAGTACAATGGCACGCTTAAATTGAAAATAGCGAAGATACAGGCTTCCACTTCTCTGACCTGTCCAGATGCTCTGCCTTTGGCGTTGTTGTCTATCAGATCGGTACCACACTCTCGGAGGGGCTTAACGCCCTATGAAATAGTTTTTGGGCGCCCCATGAATATATGGGGGGTGCCCAGACCAAGTTCAGTGTATGATGTACCTTGTGTTTTAATGAATGACTATTTGGCACAATTAACTGATAGCTTGGTTTCCATTCATCAACAGGTTCGAGAAGCGCTCCCTGATCGGTCCACAGGAGAAGGTCATAATCTCCGGCCTGGTGACTTTGTCCTCGTGAAATCCTTCGAGAGGTCGAGTAGCCTAGAGCCGAGATGGTGTAGCCCTGAACAAGTCCTCCTAGCCACATGAACAGCAGTACGAGTGACAAATCGCAGGAATTGGATCCATTCTATCCACTGCCGAAAAGTGCAACCTGATCTGGTGGAACCTGCTGTACTGACTGACCATCGAGATATCCTGACTACGGAGAGAGGCCGTGCTGTGGTACCTGACGATTCTGAGGAGTTCTTCCCGGACCAGACAACGCCTGCATCGAGAAGATACAATTTACGACCAAGGAAAGAATCTGCAATTGTATGAGGAGTTGTCAGAACGGTCCGTAGGTTAGTGAAACGGTGAGCCAATGAGGCAAGGGGTGGGGAATCAGCCATGCATTAGAGTAGTGACACCCGTCTTGGCCCGATGGTGAAGAAAACAACGGCTACCTACGGGGTAAGAGTTCTGACAACAGTTTAGTTTCAGGAAGATACTGTGTACATTTGCTCAAGATGGATAAGAGAAAGATTTTTCGTTCTGGAGGGCTCATTATCGTTATAGCAGTTATCGCTACAGTCATGTGGTTTGTTGAGGAGAAGGCTCCTGCCCGTGAACTATATGTTGTTTCTACTCCAGTCCCTGATGAGCACTTTTTCTATACACTCCCATATCAAGAGTTGAAACATCGACAGTCATATTTGAATAACACCTTTATTCAGATGTTGCATCATACCCACGTTGCTACAAACGCCACAGATTGCTGGATATGTGGGATGATGCCAGCGCATCAAAAGAAAGGGGGGACACGGTTCATTGCACTTCCCTTTTCTCACAATGGCTCTTGTAGAGCGTGGTATACGTTGCTTTTTGCTTCAAGAAAGCCTACAGTAGGACGACTGATTTTCAAACTGAATAAGGAGTGTCATCAAGATAAAGACGGCTATCCACAAGCCAATGGAACTATATGGGAGTGGGAAGAGTATCGACCGGACAATGAATCGACCCCTTATGTCTTCACGAACACTAGAGACACTGTTGGGCAAGAGAAGTTTGTGATTTCAGTGGCCCAAGCACAAGCTGATTTATGTGTACAGAGTGTAGGCCACATTCCTGTAGGTGTTAGTGATTGTATTGTTGTATTGAACATTGATGGCCTGAATAACAGTACTTTCCTTGCTTCACATAACACCTATTTTGTATGCGGGATTAAGGGCTATTATCGATTACCAGCCGGATGGTCTGGAGTATGTTATGTATCGTTTTTATTGCCACCTGTATTCTTGGCACCTGCATCGTATCATAAAGACTTGAAGTTATTGAATAATGTAACTGTGAACAGATTCAAACGGACTTTATCCATAGACGATGTTGATCAAACGGACACTAGTCTGCAACAATATATAGATTTCAATTTAGGATTGTTTTTCTTTGTGGGAGCTGCTCTGAATAGCAGAAAGATACGACGATTAACAAGAGTAGTGGAAGCGGTTACCAATCAAACTACGGCGGCTCTTTAGAACCTTACCGAAGAGCTGCAAATTACTAGGATTGTTGAGTTGCAGAACCGGATGGTTCTCGACGTTATGTTAGCAGATAGAGGTGGAGCTTGTAGAATTATTGGAACCAGCTGCTGCGTTTTTATACCTGATCATACTCCTTCTGTGTATAAAGCCATTAACAAATTGCACAAGATTGCAGCTGATATACATCAAGAAAATGGATCTTGGACTTTCTCTGGGTGGTTCTGGACCTTGATTTCTACATGGGGTTGGAAGGTCCTCACTGGAATATGTATAATTGTTGCCATATTATTCACCTGCTGTGTATGTATTCAATGTAGTCCAATGATATGCTCGCTATGTGTCTCACTTTGTGTGCCTAATAAACAAGCTGTTGCGGATGCTGCCCATAAGAAAAGTATAACTAGAAAGATAGCGGATATAATGAGCATCGATATAAACAATGAGTATTTAGATTATCCGAGAAAACCGAATGTCTTCAGCAAATGCTGAAATGGTCGTCTGTTGTAAATGAAACGGCGATAATGTTAAGCATTCGCTGAAGACATGTTATCGTGTCTTCATTTACAGTTTTCCCGCTCATACTTGAAAATATGGCCGGACTCCATTTTTGTTTTCTGGCGTCCATCTTGTATGCTACACTTCGCCATGTACTCGCCACGAGGCAAGTCCTACTTCACTGACCATCACCCCTGGAGTTTGCCCAGCAACAGGCTATAAATAGTTCCAGCTTGCCTAGCGCATGCTCAGTATGTGTAACATCTGTTTCTGTTTAGAGGGGATTGGAATGTGCATTCGGTGGGCTTCATGAACCGTTAACTCCACCCATGTATCGATCATGTTCGAGAAATATCCATACATGGTTGTAAATCATGCTTTTGAGCTGTGACAGCCCACTTATGAGCCCCTTCTTTGTGTATAAAAGGGACCGCATGTCCGAGTTCTTTGTGCTACCTTGTACAATACTGTAGAGTGTTGTGTGGGCTGTAGTACCACCTTTAAAGGTTTATTAAACTATGTTTTTGTATTTCCAGTTTACGTGCCAATTTCTTATGTAGTCTGAGGACTTTACGTACAGAAGGGCGAACCCTTTCGCACTCGCAGGCCTTGCTGAGGCCTGTACTCATCAGTATCACTGCTGTAAAGTGGACCTCAGTGTGACTCATCTTGCCTATTCTCAACCAACTGTATCAACACTCATCTCATGCAACCCCAAGATGGGCCAGTGTCACAGCTAAAGGTCCACCTGCAGCACCAGCTCTTGTAAAAATCCTCCTGCAAGCGGCACCTCTGCGAGGCTAGGACCATAAATACTTCCTCCTACTTGGCCGCAAAACACTAAAACAACCTCTCTCTCTCTCTCCAACTCCGAACAGCCTCAACCCTTGAGGAGTTCAGGAAGAGGTTGAAAACCTGGATATTCAACAGACAGCCCGGAGCAGTGCCCCTGCACCAGTATACCCTCATGGGTGATAAATTGAGCTCTATAAATCAGCTTTGATTGATTGATAGTAGAGCCCTCTGCCACTCTAGATCATTATGTCTCACTGACCAGACCAGGCCACATCTGATCTCCACAGAGCACTGAATAAGTGTGCAGAACCATCTCCTGCATCCACATTGGGCCACTGGCACCATATAAGAAGAGATGTGTGGAGTGAGGATTTCAGTGTCTCCCATGTCAGTCTTGCTACTCATCAGTACTGTTCTGCTCATAAAATGTGTCACTGCTTGCTCACTGTCAAATGATGTATCACCTGGAGAACAAAACTCTCCCTTGAGAGTCAACTTTGAAGTAGTTGCGAAAAAAACACCAAGGACAAGACTGCAACATTGATCTGTAAAGGGGAGGGGAAACCAGGGTACATTCAATCTCTGTATGCCTGAGTGAATGCTCCTTGGCACTAATGGACTACGGAACGCCCGCTACGCTAGAATCAACAAATCCCTGCTACGCAAACTCCAGACCATCCAGGACACCACAGCCAGACTTGTCCTCGGCCTCCCACGACAAGATCACATCACCCAACACCTGCAAGACCTCCACTGGCTCCCCGTCGAGAAAAGAGTAACGTTCAAGCTACTCACCCATGCCAACAAATCCCTCCACAACACAGGACCCAAATACCTCAACAAAAGAGTCTCCTTCCACATACCCAAGAGAAACCTCTGCTCTGCCGACCTCGTCCTAGCAGAACCCCGCGCATCTGCAGAACCAGAGCGGGTGGAAGAGCCTTCTCCTACGTCGCGGCAAAGGCCTGGAATGAACACCCGGTCAACATCAGACGCTCTCCCACCCTGCACATCTTCAGAAAGAGCCTAACAATCCTTGCTTTTTGGCTGACTCAGAGTTTTACTAGCTACACTTTTTTAAAGTGTTCTATCCTTCTTTCAGTGCCCATTTTCCCATAAAAATCATAAATGACAAAGCAATAATTTGTTATCTTCATGTATCTTGTCCGCTCCAACATTTTCTGATCCAGAGTTTCTATTTAAAATAAAGAACAACATGCGCCATACAAAAATGATGGTGATGGGATATGCCAAAGTACAGAGTTGAACTAAAAGAAAACATTTGGAAGCTATAGGAAATCTATTGGACAGAAGCCAAACAATTCTAGATGCACGTTTCTGACAATTCAACCAATCAAAAGCAGCAGTTCTACTTATTCCATTGACTATTGCCTGTATTATTCTTCAGTACTAGTGCCACAATTACCAACCTAAAGCTTTAAAAAAAAAAAGCCAATTTAAGAAAGAGTGCAGCTGATAAATGCATCTCTTGACTACTGGAGGCACCTTATACTGGCATCTTACAAACATAAACAACACTGAAAAATATATATTTACCTCATGACGTTTGATGACTTGGCGATTATTGTCATTAAGCAACAAGAAAGCGGTGGCAAATGTGAACACGTTTCTGGCACAGTAAATTCTTCAATATTCGAAATCTAAAGGAAACAAATATTTTATTCAATACCAAAAAAGAGACCGACCAAAATGAAAGAAAAAGATGAGATTGAAACCAGAACGGCTCCAACTATCGCGATCATTTCATTTGCCATTTCTTAACTCAGAAATACTTTTCAAATCAGCACGGATAGAACTGGTCACTAGAAAAGCAGTAGTTAGTAAATGATAACATGCCCCCACCACCACCATTGAGTTATTGTAACTCAACAACGAGTTCCATTGTTTAGGCTAGGAGCTAATTAGCAAAATCCTAGTTACATACAAGTAGGAACAATTTGCATTCTTAATTAACAAATTACTTACCGTCTGTAACACTCTTTCTGGTGGAAACTCTACGTAGTGCAAATTCTTCAACTTGTGAATACTCCTAGGTACCAAATTGGAACCGGAAATTTTCCTCTGCATTGCTCAGGTCGCATTGTGCAGCTGCACATTGACTCGATTCGCCCACAGAAGTGATGATGGAGCAATTAATGCACCAAACCAGTGCACTGACAAAACTTTCTTTCTGTGCCTGAGCACGCAGATCCAGAGTTAGCGCCTTCTTTTCTTTATCACTTGACGAATTGCCTTTCTTCAAAATGTTTCGAGTATGCAAGTGAAGTGTTACCTTCTAAAACCACAGGCGTTAAAATTTGTATGGATTGTCACAAACAAATCTCACACAGATGCCCACGAGGTAAAGACCTTGTGCCTAGGGTTGGGCCACGACTCCCAAGTCATACAGGGAGTGTGCCATGATGAATCCAAAGGCGGTTCGGAACAAAAAGTCAAGCTGTATGTTGTAAAACATCTTTGGAAATCATGGAAAGGCCACTTCCACTCAAAATAAGGGTCTCGGACAAGTTTCCGTTCTCAGGGCTGAATCACAAGCAGTCCAAGGGACCACCTCCTAAACTGGCCACTCTCCTCCTGAGTAATATAGTCTCTTAGTGTTGGGAACAATTATTTCCACCATGTCATCATACATGCTGGACAAAATAATAAAATGTATCTCTCATCTTCAATGCAGGAAAAATTGCCACATGTGAAATTAAATGACTTTAATGGTAACATGCCCATTGGGGGTGTACCAGATGGAAGTCTCCGCAATCATCTGAGGAATCCAGTATTTAGATGGCTCCAGAGTTCTGCTCCAGGTAAAGAAGCATTCCGGCACAATGCCTTGTATACTTCAAAAGCAGGGGACGTTTTCTCCTTTTTCCACTGTAAAATGGGAGGTTTATGTTCCTCCTCTTTATGCAAGAAAGTTACTCATTCTGAGAGTATGGGTCTTCCACATGATGATAAACTGACCCCTAAAAACGTAAATCCATCCACTTGTTAAAGGCTATATTTGTTCAAAGTAAAATAATGGTCTCACCATTATGTAGCCTGAACATCACTGTGTTTTTCTAGCCTTGTTTGCTGGGCCCTTGGCTCTACAGTAGGCAGCAAACCTTTCAAGTAGATCTGTAAAGGGAGTTTCCTCAGCGAATAATGGAGATGTTGGTCCCCTATAGCCTTGGGGCATCACTGTGGTAGTAACCTCAGACACCACGGATTGAGTGCTTTGTGGTGTCCTGAGGCGGAAAGCCGGGACTGTAGGAATTTGCATGTATTTGTGGAACTGTTTGCTTGCTCATTCACCCACACTACATCGTTTTTAAAAAATTGGAATTGCGCCGAATTTTAATTAGTTTTCACTTGTGGTGTAACTGACATTTGATTCCTAACTCGTAAGGGATCCTCGTTACCCTCCCGCTGTAAACGCCGACCCAGTAGCAGAGTCAATCACTACCTGGGGACCGCGTTTTAGGATCCGCCATCTTGGGTGAGGGAAACAGCAAACGAGCAGACTAGTGCTCGGAACATCCCGCCCTTGCAGCTACATAAGGAAGTAGGAATTCACAAGCTCAGATTGATTGAGTGCTTTGTGGTGTCCTGAGGCGGAAAGCCGGGACTGTAGGAATTTGCATGTATTTGTGGAACTGTTTGCTTGCTCATTCACCCACACTACATCGTTTTTAAAAAATTGGAATTGCGCCGAATTTTAATTAGTTTTCACTTGTGGTGTAACTGACATTTGATTCCTAACTCGTAAGGGATCCTCGTTACCCTCCCGCTGTAAACGCCGACCCAGTAGCAGAGTCAATCACTACCTGGGGACCGCGTTTTAGGATCCGCCATCTTGGGTGAGGGAAACAGCAAACGAGCAGACTAGTGCTCGGAACATCCCGCCCTTGCAGCTACATAATGGGACCACCCTCCAAGGAGCGCAGTGGATGGGCGCAGCGGGCGCGCCTAAGGCGCGCCGAAGGTAAGCCAAAGGTAGGCCCGTCTGTGCCCGTCCGTGCACAGACCGGGCATAGATTTACAAAAGGGGGTGGTGATGAACAGAGTGTCTGAATTGAGCAGACCACTCTTACCCAGTCCAAAGATCAGGGCTTGATCCATCACCGTTATTTATCTCACTGCCCCATCCCAGCTCAGAACCTGGCTATATGCAAATCAGTCTGTCCCTGGCCCAGTGCATCATGGGAACAGGGCAGACTAAACTACCAAGCCAATTCTTTACCAGAAAGGAGACAAGCTACCGGGGACCGGTTTCTGGCATTTCAGCCTCTTCGGCCCGGCTTGCTTGAATCCTGATGGAGCAGTGAGAAAGGGACTCATGTCTGAGTATACCCTGCCACACCTATAGTGGCCAAAATCGATTTACAAAAGGGGGTGGTGATGAACAGAGTGTCTGAATTGAGCAGACCACTCTTACCCAGTCCAAAGATCAGGGCTTGATCCATCACCGTTATTTATCTCACTGCCCCATCCCAGCTCAGAACCTGGCTATATGCAAATCAGTCTGTCCCTGGCCAGACCGGGCATAGGGCTGGAAACGCTGTCAGCACTAGACCCTTCATTACCTACAGCAGTCAGGAGCTATTGGCTATCGGTAGATCTGCCACGACCTGCTGCTGTAAACTTGACATGGCGACACTAAATGGCACTATAAATTGCGGTCAATGCCATATAGTGTTCTACCCGAAGCAGATCACTGCTTCTGCAAATAATAATGCTGTTCTAAAAGGGGCACTGATCAATGCTAGATCCCTATCTAAACACGCACTTGACATATATGATACCATTGTAGAAGATAATCTTGATTGCCTGTTTGTCACAGAGACGTGGCTAAAATCATGGTCTACGCCAGACATAGTGCAAGCACTCCCCCTGGGATATCAGATCCAAAGAATGGACAGGGAGGAGACTCGGGGGGGGGTGGAATAGCAATAATATATAGAGATTCCTTCAACTGCACCACAACAAAACTTCAAGAGCTTAAGGACGCGGAAGGGATGTGTTTTTTACTTAAACTCACAGACTCTTTTACCTTTGCTGGTGCTCTAATCTATCGCCCCCCAGGTCCCTGCAAAAGCTTTCTAGAAGCATAGGAGAGGCACTGAGCCCCTTGGCTACGCGCTTCTCTAATTTCACTGTATTAGGAGATATCAATATCCATCTTGACTCACCTATGGATACCTCAGCAATCGCCTTTAGGGATACCATGGATGTATTGGGCCTGACTATATGCGTCATACAGCCCACACATGAGGCGGGGCACACGATTGACTGCATATCAACTAACCTGCAAGACATTCAAATCAAAGCCCATAAAATCCTAACCTGGACAGATCATACATTAATACCATTTGTACTACCATTTAAAATACTTAGAAATAATAAACTCGCAGGGAAAACTGTACACAGCAGTCAATTAGAATGGAAAGACGCCATGAAACATCCAGAACTGCTTAACATAGCAAAAGAACACGAACCTTCATGGTCAGGACAGCCTGAAGATGACAATGACCACTTCAGGAAATGGATGTCAGACTTGAAAGCAACAGCAGCCCCGACCAACCGTAAACCTAGACCAACGACTAAAAAACAATCAGCACCATGGTTTAACCCCATGTTAAAAATAAAACAAGGAGAGGTTCGTAGAGCCGAACGCAGATGGAGAACTAACTACTGCATTGAAGACAGGAATAACTACAAATCCACCAGAAGCGCATATCATGCTCTGATTAAACAAGCCAAAACCAACTTTTACACCTCGGAAGTAGAAAATGCCAGAAACAAACAAAAAACTATTTTTAAAATTGTCAATAGTTTTAATAAACCTAAAATATTAGAACAAGAAATCCCGCCTTCAGAACAACTATGCAATACCATCGCAGACTACTTTGAAAACAAGGTATTAGCACTCACCAAGGATTTCATCACCTCTGAAGTTAGGGTAAATGAGGAAAACGTGGAAAGGGACAGACTGGAAACTTTCCTTCCCATTAGCTTGGACGAGACCCATAAGGCTATCTTAGCGGCCAAGTCAGGTTCCCCGTTTGACCCATGTCCTCCCGCACTGCTACATATGATGGTGGAGGTAGTTAACCCTGTGATTAACAGCATTGTGAACTCCTCTTTGACCACAGCAACAGTCCCAGTTGAATGGAAGCTAGCGGCAGTCAAACCATTGCAAAAAAAGCCACTCCCTGATCCTACCACCTTATCCAACTTAAGACCAATATCCCTTCTCCCTATGCTGTGCAAAATCACTGAAGCCTGTGTAAATAAACAGATCACCAAATTCCTGGAAGGAAATGAAGCCTGGCATCCCAATCAATTGGGTTTCAGGGCTCAACACTCCACGGAAACTGCCCTCCTGCTCACCTCAGATACCATCCGCATGGCCCTGGATCAGGGTAAGAAGGCCGTCCTGATTTTATTGGACCTGTCGGCGGCCTTCGACACTGTGTCACACGCCATTCTGATTAACAGACTTGAAACCTCTGGCATTTCTGGCACAGTGTTGGAATGGATCAAAAACTTCCTGAGTGACAGGAGACAAGTAGTTACTCTCGGAGAATTTCGCTCCAAGGAAAAATTGATAAAGATGGGCGTTCCACAGGGCTCAAGCCTCAGCCCAACGCTGTTTAATGTCTACACCGCCCCTTTAATTAAACTAATATCGTCATATGGAATTGATGTAGTCGCCTATGCGGACGATACTCAATTGATATTGGTTTTGGACAAAGACACACAGGAATGGGAAGAAAAACTCAAAAGCTGCCTCACGGCAACCTTTGATTGGATGAAAGTCAATCATCTAAAATGCAACACAGGCAAGACAGAAATCGTGCCAATGGGCCCAAATAACAACTTCACGCCCAAAACCTGGTGGCCAGAAAAGGCAGAAATCCCACCGAACACTACCCAATCGGCACGAAACCTAGGGATTACATTTGACAGCAATCTCTCTTTCAAGCAGCAAGCCCTGAAAGTGGCAGGTAACTGCTTTGCCATTATTAAAGGACTCAGGAAGTTTTTCGACCTCCTTCCTCTTGAGGCTAGGAAGACGGTAACAGTCGCTTTGGTGACGTCGCGGATAGACTATTGTAATAGTCTTTATGCAGGTACTACAAAAACCACCACACATAAACTTCAAATGGTGCAGAATGCCGCAGCTAGGTTAGTCCTTAAATGGCCGAAGAAATCTTCTGCATCATCTGCACTAAATACTCTACATTGGCTCCCAATTAACAAGAGAGTCCTATTCAAAATACTGATTATCACTTTTAGAGCCACCCATGCTCTGGGACCAAAATACCTACAGCAGAGATTCGCCAGATACCATCCCTCTCGCAATCTCCGTTCATCTAGCTCTAATCTCCTGTCAGTACCTAGATTTAGGCTCAGCACGAGAGGTGGCAAATCCCTTCCAGTACTCGGAGCAAAAGCGTGGAACGTTCTTCCCCCCGACCTTCGTGCCCTAGACAAAGAAAAGGATTTTAGAAAGGGACTGAAAACCTGGATTTTCAAGCTACAGGACTCCCGCGTTAGAGCACTAGTGTAACAGCTGGGTGAGTTCCATCCACCCCCTACCTGTTTCCTTCATCACTGAATCAGTATCTGGCGCCTTGATGCTCCCTGGAGTGACTGCAGCGCGGTACAAATGCTATTTTACATTACATTACTTGACTTAAGTAAATCACAGTGTCAATGAGAGGGGTAATAGGGAGAAGCCCTGCTAGATGCCTTCATTGACCAAACATGGTCATGTTTTGCTGGAACCACTCCAATCTGACCACTGCAAAGTTCCTGTCAAAGTCGAATTAAGATGTTCAGAAGAGCTACAGGAATAGTCCTACTATGAACGGATTTCCCAATGACTGTCTTGGCACAATGTTGAATGTGGATCGCAGATCCACAGAAACTACACAGAGGTACTCTTTTTACTTTAAAAAACGTTCCAGGACCAGGAAAAATCTGAATAAGGTCGGCTATTTCTTTCTAAACCAGAGTTGATTCTGGAACAAATTCTTATTAGACTCAGTCCATGCTTCAAATTTGGACAGCAGTACTGAAGTAAATATTTCTAGACTTTATAAAGGAGACTAATCTGGCGATAGTTGCCTGGGTCATATGGTCACCAATCTTGTAAACTAGCACTATGTCAACACCAAGCCAGGAAGAAGGTATGAGGGCCCACCCAGTTACTAAAGTGATCTTACACACCCCCCCCCCGAGAAGACAGAGTCTGATTTGTGTAATTCAGCCGGCATTTTATCAAAGCCACGGCTAATCTTTATTATGCTTGTTGGCTGCCATAAGAATTTAGTTTGGAGTGAAAGGCTCTGTATTTGCAGGTCCTTCAGTTATTACTCTTCAGTACATAGTGCTTTCTGCCCAGGCTGGGGAGTCAAAATATAAGCTGAAAATAAATCAAACCATCAATGTACATATTTTGATGAATTATATTTACAGCTGTTGGCTATAAAAATGCCAGAAGGAGAGCGTGTCCACCAGAAATTCTGCTATTTTAAATTTTTTAGCAGGGCCTTATAGTGAGGTCTGCAGTCAATAACTTATGTTCTGGTTTTACTTTTGATGGCCACAAAAAGATAAACATGCTTGTCTGCAATCTTTAACTAACTAAGGATGGCTGCTAGGTTTGGAACTGGGGTGGCAGGGTGGGCTAAAGTACGGTGATGGATTAAACCCAGATCTTTTGACTGGGTGTGAGTGTTTGATTGGTTCAGATGCTCCGTCCATTACCACCCCCTTTTGTACAGGTTTGGCAGTCAAGCGGTAGAGAAAAGTTTTGGAAAAACATGGAGCAGGGGGGCGTGTCCAAGATGGCCGAGGTGTAGAACGCACATCTTAGAGCTCTGCCAGTTCACAGGCCCAGCGTCGACTCCACGGCAGACGTTGGTGTCCGATTACAGCAGGCGAGGCGAGGCGGCCCGATGTGTACTGGAAGTACCTATGATTAAACTACAAATGTCAATACTTAGCGTGTTTAATAGACAGGACAACTGCACTTTCCGTGTAACTTGGTGTAAAATGCATTTGGAAAAAAACGAATCTACTAACGAGTCTAACAAAATAAATAAGGCATCTTCCGCTTTCTTTAGGAGTGTTGGAACATGGCGGCGGGCATCTGGGTGAGCGGGAAGCGGGAGGTGATGGCCTGAGTAATGGTGTCCATACTTGGTCTTAATGTTCGAGGCCTTTATTCCCCAACAAAGCGGTTAGAGGTACTGTCATACCTTAAGGACACTAAATGAGACATCTGCATGTTGCAGGAGACTCACCTGGTCCAAAAGGTGGATGCATTCCCGCTGGTTCGATCGTCAGTACTTCTCTTCTGGGAGAGGCAAAAGGGCAGGGTTGGCCATCTTGCTTACCACACACTTTGCGGGTAGGGTGTTTTCGCAGATATCGCGGGCCGCTTGTTAGCATTGCATGTACAGATTCAGGGCATCAGGTATACGCTAGCCACTATCTATGCCCCCAACGACAAACAGGATTTTTTTTATCAAGGACACCCTGGGTCGCCTGATCTCTACTTCGGACAGGGAGATGGTGGTGACTTTAACGCCACAATGGACGGGCAGCAGGACAGATCACTATCCTGGACGGGTCAGGACAGAGGACTCACCCCAGGCACCAAAGGTTGACTGTCTGAAGCCGGCCTAACCGGCGACATATGCACTCAACAGAGGTGGACTACACATTCTTTTCAGCATCGAACCAAACATATACACGAATCAACTACTTCCTTACTACACCAGGGATAACGAAGGCCACAATAACCAGATATCGGGGCCGCTGCCCTTCCTGATCAATCCCCCATTAGCCTGAGATTTTGCTCCACAGTGCTACCACTACTTACCAGCGCTGGCTCCTCGACACAAAATCCTCACATATGAAACGGTGCGTCTGTCACCCCTAACAGCATTTGCCCCACAGTGCTACCACCAACTTACCAGTGCTGGCCACCCGACACAAAAATCCTCACATATGAAAAGGTGCGTCTGTCACCCCTAACAGCATTGACCAACTTCCTAGGGCACAATGATACTGCTGAGACAGCCATAGCTACACTATGGGAGATGCTAAAGGTGATCCTATGGGGACACTTAATTGGCGTAGCCACAGACTACAATAGGGAGCGGCGAGACAAGTGAGGCCAGCTAGAAGGTCAGACTAAGAGGTTGGACAGCACACGCCCGATCGGGTACCGTGATGAGGCAACGGCAATTGAGGGCAGCACGTAAACCGTTACTGGCCATATATATGGGAAGGGAAGAATACGCCTTACTACGACTTCGCCAGAAATACTATGCTGGGGATAACAAGGCAGGACGTTTGCTAGCACACAGAGCACACCGCGGTAGGGCGTAGGTATTAGACTGGCAGATACCTGAAGTTTGTGGAGCGGATGGTTCTGTTTTCAACACAGACATAGGTATTGCAAACGCCTTTGGGGTATTTTATAGGGAGCTCTACTCTGCCGAGCTGTTACAAGAAACAAATGCTGAGGCATACCTGTCTCGGGTCTACCCACCTGAAGTGGAGGTACCTTTGTATAGTACCTTGCAGAAGAACATTACGGTGCAGGGCGTCCTCACTGCTATCCACAGGCTGCAACGGCATAAGTCGCCCGGCCCGGACGGCTACGGCGGGGAACTCTATGAAGCATTTGCATCCCATCTTGCCCGATACTCACATGCCTATTTAACTCTATTGATACACAGGGAACGCTTCCAGAATCAATGCGCAACGCCACTATCACGGTAATCCCCAAACCTGGCAAGGATCGTAAAATCTGTGCATCTTATCTTCCAATCTCCTTGCTGAATGTGGATGCAAAAATGTTCATTGCCGTGTTGGCGCATAGACTGCCACCATACGTGCAGGGAATAGTCGACCCGGACCAAGCTGGGTTTACACAGGGACGCAGGTGTAGGGATAACACAAAAAGGCTATGCCCTCTTCTAGACAAAACTCAACGCTCCCAGATCCCGGCACTGGTGCTCACGATAGACTATGAGAAAGCGTTCGACTGCGTACACTGGCCGTATTTGTACCGGGTGCTTGAGCAGGTGGACCTTGGCCCCCAATTTCGTGGTTGGGTGCAAGCTTGCAATGAGGCTCCCCAGACTAACATTCGTGTAAATGGCATACAGTCCTCCACTTTCCCCAACAGAGTGAGGAACCAGGCAGGGCTGCCCCCTGTCGCCTCTCCTCGGTTCTCTATATGAAGCCTCTGGCCAAACTCATAATGGGCAACGTAGGGGTGACCGGGATCCAGATGAGTGGGAGAGCACATAAGATCTTGTTATATGCAGACTACATCCTTCTGACTCTCACGAACCCGTCGGATTCTCCGACAGCAGTCATGGCAGCAATCTCAAACTTTGGGTGAGCGTCGGGCTTCAAAATCAATCCACAGAAATTCCTAGTCCTGGGCCGGACGCTACAGGAACATGAGCGAGCCAGCCTTCGCGAACAGTTTCCATTTCAATAGGCAGACAATGGGGTTCCATACCTAGGCCTCCAGATATTCCCCACAATCAAGGCCACTGCGGACTATAACTACGGAACCTTATTCACCATGATTAGGTCGGACCTCACTTAAATGGAAGCCACAGAAACTTTCCTGGCTAAGGCAACTGCCCCCCCCCCCCCCCCCCCCCCATCTCCTTCCCCCAGCGATGGAAGGCACGAAGTTTAAAGCATGCCAGAAAGCCAATTGCAAGCGGGTGGGGGATTTATTTGACGTGGAGGGCCTCATCGATTTCACCAAACTACAGACATACTACCCACTTTCGAACTTGGCGCAATGGAATTATTTGGCTGTAGCCCATTGGGTCACCAGACAGTGGGTCTAACCACACGCAGGCAGACCACTGCTGCATTTTGAGAACTGGTTCATCATGCGGAGCTCCGATAAGAAACTTCTGCCCAACAGCTATGGGTTCCTGACTTAGCCTGTACACCCTTTAACTTCTCCCGCCAGGGCTAGATGGGAAAAAGAATGAGAGTACACATTTTCTGACCAAGAATGGAGTAACATCCTCCACCAAGCACGCACATCCTCCTCAACACTATCAGTAAGGAAATGCTTCTCAAAATAGCTCATTATTGTTACCTCTCTCCAGCAAGAGTAGCTAACTAGGACCCCAGGGAAGATGGGATGTGCTGGCGAAAGTGCGGACAACGGGGTATGGCAGTGTCCCAAGATAAGTTCATATTGGTCAGAAGTATTAGACACACAAGTTCAATACAGATATACCCAAACTCCCCACTTTCATACTGCTGGGTCTTCCTAACCCGCTCACATACCCATTGAAATCGCCCAAAGGCAAAACTATCACTCTTACCCTGGGGGCAGCCGAACAGCTTCTGTTAGCAAGGTGGGGGACGGACAGGATACCCTCTCACATCAGAATTGGTTGCATAAAGTTTGGGATATCCTGGGAATGGAGAAATTGACAGCAGCGGCAACGCAGCAATTATCAAGGTTTGACAAGATGTGGCAGCCGTGCATAGCGTATTTGGCAGATGAGTTCTGAGAGTTGACATGCCCCCAGTACCTGCGGGATTTACGCCTAACTGTCACTGAAACTTCCACACACAACCATGCTGCATCTACCCCATAGTGCTACCAAAACTCCAAGAGAGAGGAGTCCATCTTCCCACTTCCCCCCTTTGCCCCCTCCCTTTAATTATTTAATTTACATGTAAGGGAGTTATAACATTCTTGTTTTTTCTCCTTTAAACATGCCTATTGATTACGCATCCAAATGAATATTCGCTGGCCAATGGATGTAGGCAGTTAAGGTTGTATTGTTGTTATCTTATAAAATCAATAAAAATGATTCAAACTGAAAAACATGGAGCAATGTGCCTGAAAACTGACCAATGGAGTTTCAGGCTTTGATGTGGGTCAAGTAGTGGCAGATTTAAGGAGGCCAAAACTACGGCTACCAGATCATTTAAAGGATTTATGGTAGTTTAGAGCGACACTTGATCCGATTTAAGTCTTCTTCTTATGTGAAAATATTTGTATAGATATTACTGCAGGTCCTTCACGGCACCAGGCCACCATAGAGAATGCTTGAGGTTCATCACCAGCAATGTCCCAACTTAAAATGTTCTGGAGATGGTAAAAGTTTTTCTAACCGCTCACCCGACTCTGAAGAAATGTGCACAATTTGAAAAAAATCACTAGAAGGTAGCTGTGTTGAGTGTTCTATCAAGGGACGCATCTGAAATATGACGTGCCTTTTGCTATGCACAGAACTGTGAAAACATTATCAGAAGAGAATGAAGGATGTCAATATGAGCGCTAGCAGCTGCCTAGCGATATTTGAATCAGGGAATAAGTCACCCAGTTTCCATCTCTATGGATGTCATGTTCAATTACCCACAACACTATGCTCTAGACCTTGAATTAATTACTAAGCTGCTCACAAGACTTCCTCTTCTCATGCCAGGTTGGTAATGGAGGCAGAGGCTGAGAAATTATGTGGCTTCCTCAGCAAGAAGGTGTACTTCCTGAGAGGTACATGAATGACATTAATCCTAGATTGAACAGCTTCCATTTGAGGGCTAACAAAGCATTGTGTTCCCCGGATACACACGACAACCTATTTTCTTGCAGCTGCCTACCTCAGCACAAGTAACAAATTTAACAAAGGATGTGTCATACCTAATGCTGTAGCGCCTGAAGAAATATATTCAAACCAGGTCTAACTGGAGTTGTGCATAGGCTTCCCAAGGTTCACTGGCGTTACTATATGATGGAGTTCCAACACTTGAGATATGGAAAAAACTTTGCATGAAAGTTTAACATCTGGAGTGAATGCACAAGTTACTTACCTTCGGTAACGATATATCTGTAAGAAACAGTAGTTAGTGTTAGATTCCTTACCTTAGAATATCCCCAGGCGTCAGACTGGATGCAGAAAGTTTTGCGTAGCAGTACCCCTTGCACGTCAGTAGTCTTCTTCTGCGGCTACGCGTCCGTCATCGTTGGCGCCGGGATGACGTCGGAGTACTTAGACGCCGCCCTCGCACACTGAAGTCAGTTCTTATACACAGCTTTTCCACGCCAGAAACGCAGAGCCATGATAAAAACCTACACTGGTGCCATGAAACTAGGGCCCTCAAAGGGAAGAACCTAAACCCTAGATATCGGTTCGCAGAACGGGGAGGATGGGTGGGGCGGTAAGGAATAGAACACCAACTACTGTTTCTTACAGATATATCGTTACCGAAGGTAAGTAACTTGTGCATCTGAAAGAACCAGGTTAGTGTCAGATTCCTTACCTTAGAATAGATAACCCAGCAATACCAACCCCGGTGGTGGGTCTGCGAACCAATGATCACACCAGAAAGTCCTGGAGAACAGAACAGCCGAAAAAGCCATCTCTCCGGACTTGGCTGTCCAGGCATTAGTGTCTAGCGAACCTGTGCAGCGAGACCCACGTAGCTGCCTGACAGATGTCCTGCAAGGGGACTCCCCGACCCAGGGCAGTAGTAGCCCCCGAGGATCGGATGGAATGGGCACGCAGCCCCACAGGAGGCTCCTTTTTAGCCAGTGAATAACAAGCCTTTATGCACAAAACGACCCATCGAGAAATGGTTCAATTGTGCACCCCCGTCCCTTCTTAGCGCCCACGTAACCACCAAAGAGCTGGTCGTCCATCCGGAACTGGCGTTTGCGGTCCAGATAGAATGAGAGCGCACGTTTTGGGTCCAGATGATGGAGCCTCTCTTCCTCTTTCGAGGGATGCGGAAGCGGAAAGAAGGTGGGTAAGGTGATGGACTGCCCGATGTGGAAGGCTGTGACTACTTTGGGCAGGAAGGAGGGACGCGTTCTCAAAACAACTTTGTCCGGATGGACAGAGAGGAAAGGAGGTTGAGAAGATAGAGCCTGGAGCTCACTCACTCTCCTGGCAGAGGTGGTGGCAACCAGGAATGCAGTCTTAAGAGTAAGAAGACGAAGAGGGCAATTGTGGAGTGGCTCGAAGGGAGCGCACATCAAATAAGTCAGAACAAGGTTAAAGTCCCACTGAGGCATCACGAAAAGAACAGGAGGAAACATGTGAGTGATGCCCTTTAAGAATCTACTTACAACAGGGGACTTGAAAAGAGAAGGCTGATCAGGAAGCCTTAAGAAGGGCTGAAATGGCAGAGAGGTAGCCTTTGATAGTGCCCAGAGCAGAGCCCTGCTGGGCAAGAGAAAGAAGAAGGAGGAGAACCTCTGAAACGGGGCAGAAAGTGGATCCACAGCCTTTGCTGTGCACCATGTAACAAATTTGTTCCACCTGCAGGCTTATACCGATTTTGTGGAGGGACGGCTGGCTGCCAGAATCACATCACAGACTTCAGGAGGCAAGTCAAATGGCCTCAACTGCCGCCGCTCAATCTCCACTCATGGAGGTGGAGACTGGACAGGTTCAGGTGGAGGACCGTCCCCTGCTGCTGCGACAGAAGGTCCTCATGATGAGGCAGACGAATCGGGGGATTGACTGACATGCTGAGTAGCTCGGGATACCAGTATCTTCGTGCCCAGTCCGGAGCCACAAGGATGACTTGGGCCCCGTCGCGCCTGTTGTTCTTCAGCACTCTGGGCAGAAGTGGTATAGGCGGAAAGGCGTACAACAGACCGCAGTTCCACTCGTGACAAAAAGCGTCTCCGAGCGAGTGCCGCCTTGGAAATTCCAACGCGCAGAACTGATGACATTGTACGTTCTCTTCTGTGGCGAATAGATCTAACCAAGACTCTCCCCACTGCTGAAAGAGACCTTGCGCCACGTCCGAGTTCAAACGCCATTCGTGATCCATCATGCAATGACGGCAGAGTTCGTCCAGCCTGGGGTTCAGGGAACCTGCCAGATGTTGAACCACCAGGGACACGCCCTGGTGTTCCAGCAATTGCCAGAGACGCAGAGCCTCCGACAAAGGGTCCACGACCCCACCCAGTCCTGTTTGTTGCAGTACCACATGGCGGTGGTGTTGTCTGTGAACACCTGCACTACACATCCCCGGACAGAGGGAAGGAAGGCTTTCAGTTTAAGCCGGAACCGCCCACAGCTCCAGAAGGTTGATGTGGAGCTGGGACTCCGCCGGAGACCAGAGGCCTCTGATCTCTGCCTCTCCCATGTGTCCCCCCATCCCAGGAGGGACCCATCCGTCACCATTACGTGCTCCGGTTGGGGTAGGGAGAGAGATATGCTGCTTACCCAATCGCGGTCAGTGAGCCACCGCTGCAACTGTCTCGCAGTGCCTTCCGAGATCAGCACGTGGTCGGACAGGTTGCCCTGATGGTGGGCCCACTGCAACTTCAGGTCCCACTGCAGAGCCCGCATCCGCCACCTGGCGTGATGCACCAGAAGGATGCAGGAGGCCATCAGCCGCAGAAGCCGCAGCGTCAACCTGACAGAGACTCGGGATAAAGGCTGAAAGATCGGAATCAGAGCCTGAATATCCCTAACCCGCTGTTCAGGAGGATAAATCCGAAACTGCGCCGAATCCAGAACCGTTCCGATGAAGAGGAGCTTCTGAGAGGGACACAGGTGTGACTTCGGCACATTGATGGAGAACCCCAGCAGGTGCAGGAGGTCGGCCGTAGTCTGTAGGTGGCTGACGACTGTCTGGGGCGAGCCCGCCTTCAACAACCAGTCGTCGAGATAGGGGAAGACTGACACCCCTAATCTGCGGATGAGCTGCGACCACCACCATCACTTTCGTGAACACCCGAGGGGCACTGGTAAGGCCGAAGGTAAGCACTGTAAACTGAAAGTGCTTGTGGCCTACGTGAACTGCAGGTAACGCCGGTGGGCCGGCAGGACAGGGATGTGAAAATATGCGTCCTGCAAGTCCAATACTACCATCCAGTCTCCGGGGTCTAGGGCAGCTAAGACCTGAGCCAAAGTCAGCATCTTGAACTTCTCCTTCCGGAGGAAGCTGTTGACGTTCCGCAGGTCTAAGACAGGGTGTAGGCCCCCTTTGCCCTTCTTGGGAACCAGAAAGTAGTGGGAGTAACAACCACACCCTACTTCTGGCCCAGGAACGTGCTCGATGGCCCCCTTGGCCAAGAGGGCCGTAACTTCCTCTTGCAGAAGTTGCAAGTGATCCCCCGACACGCGGTGGTACTGCGGTGGCATGGCTGGAGGGTTCGCGTCGAAGGGGAGGGAGTAGCCGCTTCAGACGATTCGCAGCACCCACCTGTCCAATGTGATAGTGCGCCAGTGGAGGTGATGGCCAACCCTGTCCCCCACTGGCGTCAAATGGGCCTGAAAGCTCGGACTAGGAAGGCTTTGAGGCGGATGCTGCGGGGGTGGATGCGGACTGGCCTTGCCGCTGTCCCCTGGCACCGCCACCGCGTTGGATGTTAGTCTGCGGCCCGTGGCTGGCAGGACGTGAAGGGGCGCCCCTTCCTTGGCCACGAAAGGCAGAAGTTTGCTGGCGTTGGCCAGACAGGCCCATGGACTTGGCCGTAGCCCTGGAGTCTTTGAAACGCTCAAGCGCACTGTCTGCCTTGTCGACAAAGAGGCGACGGCCATCAAACGGCATGTCCATGAGTGAGTTCTGGACATCAGCTGAAAAGTTGGCAGACCTCAGCCAAGCGTGGCGGCGAACCACTACAGTTGTGGAAATCGCCCTGCCCAGCGAGTCCGTGGTATCCAGCCCACATCGACTAGAGTACCGTGCTGCATCTCGCCCTTCCGCAAGGGCTTGAGTGAATTTTCCCCAGGGCTCCACCTGGCAATTTGGCAGCACATCCGCGACCGTGCCCCACAGAGAGTGGGTATAACGGCCCAAAAGACAAGCGGTGTTGACGGACCGCAACCACAAACTAAGTGAGGAGAACAGCTTCTTACCGAACTGCTCATACCTTTTGGATTCCCGATCAGGTGGAGCAGTCGGGAATGCAGTCTGGGAGTTAGAGGCCTGGATAACCAGGCTCTCGGGTGTGGGGTGGGTGGACAGGAATCTAGGGTCGCCCGTGCCGGGCGGTGGGGTCTGGCCACGGTCTGATCTACAGAGGGGCCTGTAGCGGGCCTGAACCAGGTGCCCAACAGAACATCAGTAAGGGCCTCATTAAACGGCAGTACAGGCTCCGAAGAGATTGCCTGCAGTTTAAGGACCTCGGTGAGGAGGTTAGTCCTCACGGCCGCGACGGGGCGCTCAAGAGCCAAGGCCTTGGCCACCTTCGTCAACACCACGCTGTAAGCAGCCCCCTCCTCCATAGCCACTGTAGGAGGGGAGATAAATCCAGTGTCGGGCGAAGTGTCCAAACCACTGGCTTCCCCTAGCTCAACTGCCCAGTCCTGATATGACTGGCACTCCCGTGCCAGAAGGTCCTCAGACCCCTCCCAACCCTCCTCGCCTCCAATTTCCTGATAGTCAGGTGCAAAGGATGGGGCAGGATCATAGAAGAATTGCTCTTCTCTCGGCGACTAATGCGGCGTAGAGCGACGCCAGATCCTGATCGAGGGAGAGACCTGGGACGACGTCGAGGGCGACACCCTGGGGGTCGGCGCCGGCGGAGGGGTCGTAAGGTCGACCAGCAGCGACCCAGATCCGGACCCAGTGGGGCCCTGCGGCGTCAGAACACGAGTCGTCGACGGCGCCGAGGACGAAGCACCCGATGGCGCCGGGGCCTAAGTCCCCGGCCCGCATGGGCTCCCAGTCGAGGCCGCGGGGCCCAAAGGTGCCATAGCGGGACCCGACGGAGGAGAGAGCGACCTCATGGCCATGAGGAAGGCATCGATCTCCTCTGGCGTCGCATTCAGCCCAGGGAACGGAGCTAGCCGTGGCGCCTGCGGCTCTGGCGGAGCCGCATGGGTGGTGTCGCCCGAACCCCCCGCCGCATCGCGTGAGTGTCAGGGGGAGTCTGAAGAGCGATGTCGTCTCTTCGACATCTTGTGCCTCTTACTTGAGGACTTGGAGCCCGATGAATGGTGTTGACTCGCCGAGCTGCGATGACTGTGGCCCCCGCGACCGGTCCTTCAACCTCCTCCTCGACCGGGACCGTGAACGACGGCAGGCCGACTGCCGGAGCTCGAGGCGCTTACGGGACCGCTCCTGCCTAGCCTTCGACGTCAAGGCTCGGCAGTCGGGGCACGACTTGTCGTCGTGGTTGGCCCCAAGGCAATACAGGTAACCAACATCAGGCGGTTACAATCGGCACAAGGTTTGAACCCGGGCATCCCTATCGGCACAGAGAGTCTACCAACTCGAAAAAGGACCCAAAAAGGATCGAAAAAGTTAGTCAAAAAGGGACTAAGAAGTACTCCTTGTTCCAGATCTGCACTTGCTGGCGCGGAAAAAAGAAAAACTGACGTCAGCGCGCGAGGGCGGCATCTAAGTACTCCGACAGCGTCATCCCGGCGACAACGACGCCGACGATGGACGCCGAGCCGCAGACGACACCTACCGACGCGTAGGGGTACTGCTACGCAAAACTTTCCGGATCCAGTATGACGCCTGGGGATAGTCTAAGGTAAGGAATCTAACACTAACCTGTTTCTTTCAGATCTACAGAGTTTGGCGTAGCAAGTTAATCAGTTGAGTATTGACCCAGAGGGCCTTAGAGAAAATCCTGCTGGGGGAGAATTTAGGGCGATTGTCAGTGGTGCAGTTGACAAATGTTGACCGCTGTTTCTCAGTGTGTAATTAAAGGTGCTGAAGAAGGAACTGCAATGGATTAAAGATGGGGTTGATCAGACCTGAAGACAGAAAGTTTTTGTACTTTCTTGGATAGTTTTTTGTATTGCATCGGTGTGCAACGCTTTCTGGGTGGGGTGAAATTACTTTCCTTGAAGTAAGTTGCGTCCGGCCAAGTCTCTTTAGTTTGTGAAGTTTCTTCCTCTTTTTATTGCAAATTAATGCAAAATTATCTTCTGGCTGCAAATCATTGGCTCCCTCTTGCATTGGCGGGATCCCTAAGATTAACCTACGAGTTTACTATTGTATTCAACACGAAAACATTAGGTTCTACAGGAACAGTGATCAGTCTCACTGTCTCTTTATTATTTTAAGATTTTATTAACAAGTAATTTTTCTAAAATATAATGTGAGACTGATGAAGTAAACACAGATAAAGCCATTGACATCCTGGAGTCATTATTTCCTTGTAATGTTTTGTAACACCAATTTGTCATCTTTGCTGGTGAAAGCCAAATTTCTTCCATGCTGTCCTGTGCTCTTAGATGTTCAGAGAGGCTCTTAACCAAACTGTGTATGACTTTGAGCCCCGACTCAAGGACCAAATGGTCTTTGTCCAACGCCTCTACAGTGTTTCTCAATTCAATCAATTGATTATCAGATTTTCGGGTCTGAGCCATCGACAGAGATTGAGTCAATAGTTTTTGAGATGGGATCCATGATATAAAGAACTGGTGAAATCAGTGTATTATCATCCGGGCTAAAGTTGATGCAACCACTGTGGGGAATTTGGACCCCGCTGTCAGCGTCGGAACAGATGAGGGGCCGGTCACTGTGGTGGGGAGTCTGCAAAATTCTTTGATTCTACAATCTTGCCTTGAAGGTCCAGCAGGGTACCTAGGGTCCTCTTGCTGAAGGATCCATTTATCCAGTCCTGGAAGGAAATGGAGTTGGCAATGCCATAGCTATTATCTCAGCTGCAAGTCAAGTCTGAGCTGTCACCTCGCCCTGGTAGTGTCCAAATTAGATTATGGCAATGCTCCACATGCAGGACTTCCACAATACCTGCTGCAGAAATTGCAGACTGTCCAGAACGCAGCAGCTCATCTGGTACTCCATATACCTAGATGAGTAGCGATGATGACCCATTTGAATAACCAACACTGATTAACTTTCGAAAAAAAGGACCATGATTTGACACTCATGCACAGGGCTCTTCACCTCTCTGGTCCCGAATACCTGTCCTCTAGGATTCAATTTAACTCTACCCTTAAAACTCTGCGGTTATCTTCTGGTCACTTTGCCAAAGTTCCTAGGGTAAATCGAGCTACAATGGGAGACAGATCCTTTTCCCTCCTGGGCCCACTAGCTTGAAACAGCTTGCTGGCCGAGTTACGTCAAATAGTCTATGAATGCTCTTTTAAAAAACAGTTGAAGACCTGGCTTTTTACTCTTTAAATGAACTCTCCTATTACTTTTCCACTAGCACCAGGACACGCCCGGGAGAGTACACACAGTTTATGAATCCAGCTATTCATTTACTCATTCATTAAGTTCTAAACTCGAAGGGGTTCCCTTTGATGCCAAGAGTCCCTGATATGGTACCTTTTTGTGGTACTACGATTTATGGCTGCAAAAAGACCTTAAGACGCGGTCAGCGACAACTGAAAATAAGTAACAACCTTAATCTATAATTGACAAACACTAGGGAAATTGCTGAAGGAGTATTAGCAACAAGTATCTGACACTATGGAGATATGAATGTGAATCACATCAAATACTAATTGTTGCTGATGGGGAGAATAGCAATAGATTAGCCTTGGAAAAATTACATAAAGGTGACTATCTGTTCTATCATGCTCTGCATTAAGATCTGCGACTCATTGGCTAAAAAGCAATCTTCGGAAGAACTGTGAGCCCATTCTACCAGGGCCAAAGCTGTCACCACTGCGTCATGTGGGGTCCCTGTCCTAAACATTTGCCGGGCGGCTATGTGGGCATCTCTCTTTACATTCATGAAGCACTTTTGTCTGGATGGTCAAGTTCGCTGAGAGGAACATTTTGCCAACTGGGTCTTGCAGGACTTTCTGGTTTGACTCGATCTACAGGCTACTGCGGCATCACCAGTCATCTGTCAAAATAATTACAGATGACGTGACACACTTTTCTGATTACAACCAAATCTGGCATCATATCTTCCTTGTTATAAGAAAATAAGTGCTTAGTGTTCAGAGGCATAAGCATACATTACTACCACACCGAAGCCCACCTCCATAGCCCCCACAATCAGGGCATTGAAACAAATAATTTATCATTTTTTCACAATTTGCCCTTTTCAAAATACCTTCCCTTCAATGCATTCCAGCAGGGGAAGTGAAAAGATCCATTCCTCTGATGTCAAATATCCCTCTATTCAGCTTTGCACATCAAGGAGCTAAAGTGATAAGGGATACAATTTGAGAATCTACTAAAAGAGTGTTGCTAAATTCTTTCAACATGATATTTGGTCTACAAAGTTGCTGATCATGGACCACCTATTAACCATAAAACATTACTGGCCAGTACCCTGTGAAGCAAAAAAAAGAAATCTAATCAATAAATACCTTGACAACTCAATCTGTGAAGACATTAGCCCACGGTTACATGTACAGTAAATCAAAATGGTACAAGTACAACTTCAACCTGTTAAATGTTGAGATCAAGCATCCAGTCACAATATTTACCTTTCGTAATGTGTAGCTGATTTCTACAACAACTGCGGCAAGTAATGTAGAAAGAACTCCATGGTGTACATCTGTACACACAGAATGCCAGTACTGAACAGTGTGAATGAAATCCCCAAGTGGCTCTTGAATGGAACGCAGCAACTGAAAAAACATAAAAAAGGAATACATTTGTTTATTCTGAAGCATGTATGGTGGACCTGCTACTTATTCCTTCTAATTCATGGTAACAACATCCCCTCCCCAAAAAGCGTTAAGTCCATTGCCTTTTGCTCCTTTGCACGAGCATAAATATGTAGAATTGTAGTGAGAAATTAAACTCAGCTACCACAAGCAACAGTTTGATGCACAATAAAAAAAGAAAATATATGTATTTACAGTTTAATACTACTCACTTTTAAATTCACCTATGGTTCATAATGAGCGGTAACATCTAGAAAGATTACCTCTTTTGTGGAACAACGTATTGCGCAAAAATATGAACCTGCTGCAATAAGTGTTTCCTTTATGCTGATGACTTCATTTTGGATAACCAGTTTTTAAGAGTTGAAAAGCCAGTTCTCGTGATTACTGTTTAAATAGCAGTTGTAATATTTGGGGACCAAAGGCGAGATTTTATGCATTTCATTCTTAATTTTAATCTCGCAGCAGCCATTTAAACCAACAATAAAACTGCAAACTTTTTCAGAACATCGACTCCCATGAGTCGAGTAGAATACAAGCAATGGCAGCGTTGGCTGGTAGCCTTTGCAATTTGTCAATAGATGTTCTGTTTTGTCATAGATTTCACCAAACTTTATTGCTAGGGAAGCTTTTGCAATAAAGTCAAAATAAACATTAGCATGAATAACCTTTAGTGTTCAAAGGATATATCACAACGCCACAGTAGTCCCTGGCACTGATGGGATTTACATGTAAGTGTGCATTTGCTCCTTGTGAAAGGGCAGAATGACGCCACTTATAGTTAAGTCAGCCAATGACTGAAGTGGTTTCACCCATTTTCATATGTTGTTGGGGTGGAGGAAAAATGTGAGTGAGAGAATTTCTCCACCGCTCCCCTCCTCATCCACCCTTATACTATGCTTCACACAGTGTTTGCGCTTTTATTGCGCAGCTAATCGTGAAAGTGGGAAGTGCCCTACTCTTGGGTGGAGAATGTGGATTCTCTTTCTAGGTATGGGTGGCAGCAGGAGGTGGAAGGGCTTCAATAGGCAGACATGCTTGAGAGTTAACAATGAGCATAAAAGCTGCAAATCAGGGCAACAGTGTCAGGCATGGTTACTGTGCTTGAAGGTCACAGTAGTCAATTGTTTGCAGTCACCCAACGGCCTGGGAATATGGAAGTGACGCTGCTGAGCCTTAACACATGCAGGGCTGTCCTCTGTGCAGCATGTTCAGCTTTTGGGAGGCTTGTGTCTTCTATTTTCGGCACAGCCTGTTGCTTGTACTGCTGACCACAACTCACATATGCAAATGACCTGTAGAGTTTCCTTGGGTACAGCACGCAACTGCCCCAGGGATCGGCAGGTATGGACAATTATTTGGAAGGCCAATACTGTTAACACCAAGGTCTACCTTGTGAAATCTGCCCAGTGCAGTTTGGGATCTGCTTAGTGTGTTAGTTGGCCTGCATACGATGGCCAGTGTCCTTTTGGGGAAAGAGGAGTGCAAGGTAATGAAGGAGGAGGAGTCATTCTTTATGAGGCCCGGACTTATGTAGGTTATAGGTACATTCGTTCAAAGGGTGGTGAGCAAGGATCTGAAGGCCTGGGCTGGCATGAACATTCTCCTATAGTAGGAGGAATTGCCAGGTGATGAAAACCCTAGACCGGATGGGAAGGCAAAGAGGGACCATGCACGTCACCTAGACACCTGTGACATCTTGCGTGAGGTCTTCCTCTGGAGCTCAAGGTTCTTTTGATGCATCCCCTTCCATCTGGAAGGTTGTGACATTGTGTTGTTTCTGAACAAGTTCTCTCTTCTAGGGAGTCTATACGACTGATGAGGGTGCGAATAACAGGGACTCACCGGATGCGTCCAATAAGGCCGCTGTGCTCAGTAGCCCTAGATGCCCCAATCCAGATGCCTACTGCTTTCAGAGAGAGGATCCACTTGGAGGTAGCCCAGCAGAACCAGACAATCTGTTTGATCCGAGATACTCAGAGTAGGTCCCAGCAGCCAAGGTAGCCTCCTATGTGGGTAGCAAAATAAAGACTCTAGGTGAAGAAAGCCTGCATTCACCTTAACTCCGTCGGTGCTCATGCCGGTAGGCGCGTGCTCATGACGGCCAGGAGCAGTCAGAACGTTGCCGCTCCTCCCACGTGGTGTTAATTCCCCGCCTGCGAGGGAGAATTAATCAGTGGGCGGAGTTCTGATGGCTCCCGGCCGTCATGAGCACACGTCCACCGTGATTTATGACGGCCGGGAGCTGTCATGAGTACCGCAGTACCACGTCCAACCCCGCCCTCACCCCCCCCCCCCCAATCCCCCTCGGCAGAATTTGCGCTGCGGTAAAGGGTAGAGTGCCTTTAAAATTCCTATGAAGGCAAAATTGCTCCTCCTCCTGAAATTTATACAATGATGCCCACTTTTGAGAAAATGGGGTGTATTAAATGGTGTGGGGGTGCGACTTACCAACCCCTTTAGGGCCAGTAGGTTTAATCTGGCAAACTATCAGCTCAATCCGGGGTAGCTGTGGCACTGAGCAGCAAGGCTTACAAAGAGGAACTAGAGTAAAGCATTTATACAGCACCAAAACAATTGAAGAAGAAATTGACACGGCACAAAAGAAATATGACACCAATTTATAAAAACAGACTGCATTTTTATAGAAATGTAGACACTGATATGAAAAAGATCTACCAGAGGGTTCTGGAGATAAAGATTTTACAAAAATGTATGAATCAAGACAATTCACTTAACCGCGATCAGGCACTGGCAAATTCAACAAATTTGACACTAATCTTTTCAGTAAAAAGTTAGGCTTGGAGGTCACTTTAGGTGACCAATTCCATTTGGAAGCCGATTTGGTGGGACCAACCAGGTCCTCAAGAACAGCTACCTTAACAGGTGAAGAAATCCTCAGTCAGTTCTAGGCACTTTTATCAAATCTTTACAATGTCAGATGTCCTGATGCAAGGGATGAAGGATGCTGAAGATGCTACAAGGATGCTATAGATGCAGTGTGGTGTGCGGGGAGGGGGCTATGAAATAGATTGCTGGTTTTGCGTGTTTACGGTCAGGACATGTAAAATGCATGTTCTGCACATGTCATATGTTACACCCTGCTATAGGACTTCATAGGCCTGCCAGAGGGGAGTCTTACACTGATGTAATGGGGAAGTATTGGCTTTGCCATTGCTTTCAATGACGAAGCTGGACTTGTGGTACACAACTGCTCTGCCAGTGGCGGACTGGAGAACTTGTTTTACTTGGGGGACCGGCAGGGTGGCACAAACAGTGATGCAAGCCCTGGGGTACCCCTCTAATTTACATGCCCTGGGTACCAGGACATTATATAATAAGGAGTTATAGGTATGTTAGCCATTCCAATTGGGTACAGTTTAGGGTCTGGGCACTGCGCTGCTAGTAGGAGGCCTCAGTGTACTCTCAGAGTAGAAAAAACCGCAGCATCAGTCGAGAAACTTCGGGGATGAGCATACAAAAAGAGGCATTTCCTTAAACCAGCCAGGACTATCAAAGATACCAAGAAGGTAATCAAAAAGCCAGACAAACTCCTGGACAACCTGAGGCTCCAGACTATGATCTTAAAGAGGGCCAATGATAAAGTCTTTAAGGAGTCTGGTAGCTCAGAGTATCCTGTCAAGGGTGTGTCCAAAGGTCCATATCCCTGCTTAGCAACACAAACGGAGCGTTGTCCGCAATGCACACACTCATTACTCATAAAAAGCTGACCACATGTTGGGAAATATGGTGCTGTCTGAGGCAAGATTATCGTCTCAGGGCTGCTTCTTTGGAGAACATTTCCTAAAAGAAATGGGCAAATATGTGACGGCCGTAACTTTTTTTTCTCATTTTTTTTTTTTAACTCCCAACCAGAACATTTACTTGCTGTGTTGTTAACATAGTCTTCCTATAGCTAGCACTATAAAAGATTACATGTGAGCATAAATCACATGTTCTTCAACCCACTGGTGTGTCATGGAACCAGGGGAGGGATAGGGGTTGAGGGTGCAGAGGTCAGAGCACTGTGGCCAGGGGAGGCCTGTGGGGGAGGAAGGGAGTGGGGTGAGGTTGGTAGAGGCACTTTGGGTGTATGGTGTGGAATGTGCTCTTGACAACAAATAAGTACAGAGGGGTTGCCAAATATCCTTAGGCCTGTAGTAGGGGGTTGAAGCGAGGCATACAGCTTGCAGGTAGTGTCACAGTGGGCCAGGCTCGCAAGCCAGTTAGGAATGGTCGGGAGGTGGAGAGTCCCCCAATGAAGTGCAATTTCCCATCTAGCAAGTAGGAGGGCCATCGCCGTATAGTGACGGATGCCTTTCGGGAGATCCTGCACATAACCCACCAAAGCTATTAGTGGTGCTGGGCTAATATAAGTTTCCACGATCTGTGTCAAACTAGAAAAAACCTCCACCCAGTAACGTGTGATATGTCTTTAGATCCAAGTCATATGTAGAAAGGTATCATCTACACTGTGGCATGTAGTGCACTCGGGGGTCTTGTACAGTCGCATTTATGAAGGTCAGCCAGGGTAACGTAAGCATGACGTAGGAATTTAAAATGAATATGTTTATGGCGGTGATTGGGGGAAACTGATCACGTTTCTTGACAGCAGGCAAACCATATTTGCCTGTCAGCAGGACGCCCAGATAATTTATACAGGCCTTAATGGGTAAGAAGGGATCTATGATGAAGCACGGTGTGAATGCGTTGAAATACAAAGCATACTTCACCCTTGCAGGAGTCATCCGGGAGTCTGTGGAGTGCGAAAGGACATGACCATATGGAAAAAGGTCACAGAATGTATGAATATTGTAGTGTGTCAGGGTATGCCTAACCATTGTCTCGTTGGTAATAGGGAACAACAGGTTGTTGGCCACTAGCAGAGAATGGGAATGCAGCAACGTGGCTTTAAGCATGTGCTGCAGTTCGCACCCAGGACGTGGTGGATAGTGGTTGTATGTCACTGGTGCCCACTGTGAAGCCCCTGGCCAGTACAGATTCTAATGGCACAGGCGCGGCCAGATCAATCTACCGCCTGGTGAACGGGAGCCTGGCATTTCTATGGAACCAGTGGCAAGTGTATGGGCTGCAGGATAATACAGCTGGAAATGTGATACAACGAACCCACCCCATTCATATAGTAGGACTAGTGTGTCCCAGTCAATGAGGGGACGTTTACCGGACCAGATGAGCTTCAACAGAATCCCCTGTAATGTGATAAAAAAGGCATTGTTCAGAGTTATTGGAATATTTTGAAAGAGGTTTAAAAACAGAGAAAGAACCACCATTTGGATGATGGTGATGTGCATGACAATGGAGAGTGGGAGGCGTAGTCAGAGTTCCACCTGAGCAGTCAGGGGGGCCACAGCAGGAACGTAGTTCAAGCTGACCATGTGTTCCTTATGACAATGTATGTGTACGCCGAACACGCCATTACACCACTTCAAGGGAAAGTCACACTGGAACTGAGTGGTGGCATCAGTCAGTGGGAAAAGCTCGGATATGGACCAATTAACCAGGAGTCTGGAATGGCTCTCAAAGCGCATCACCTCACGCAGAATAGGGGCCAGAGTCTCCCCTGGGTGATGGATAAAGAGTAGTACGTCATCTGCATAGAGATGCAAGCACCGTGCAGGTTGGAATTGTAGGCTGCGGTGCATATGATCCTGCTGCAGGTATCGGCCGAGAGGATCCATTGCTATGATGAATAGTAGAGGGGATAGCGGGCACCCCTTAAGGGCTCTCCGGGTAATAGGAAGCGAACGAGTGACCGATGAGTTAGTTCTAAGACTTGCTGTTGGGGCGGAATATAAGAGATTAATTAGGAAAGAGAATCCTATTGAAATCCACAGCTTACATAATGTAGCATGGAGGAGCGGCCACTCCAGTGAGTCGAAGGCCCTCTCCGCTTCCAGGAGGGCAACTGCTGCTGGAGTGTCGGGAGAAATCATGTTACGTTCTGAGAACATTATACGTAAATGTAATTAGGTAGAGACGTGCAGGACAAACCCAGATTGTGTAGGGAAGGTTATTTGGTCCATTAATAACACAAGGCGGTCAGATAGTACTTAGGCAAGAATCTTATTGTCGAAGTTTAATAGCAAAAAGGGGCGGTAAGAGCCACCATAATGAGGGTCTAACTGGGTTAAGGCGTAAGGTGATAATCACCTCTTGTAATGTCAGGGCGAGTACCCCGGTAGCCATGGACTCTGTGTACATCGCAAGCAACCACAGCACCAGGAAGTGTTCGAAACTTTTTCAAAAATTTCCAGTGAAGCCATCCAAGCATGGAGCCTTACTGCCCCCCAGGGAATCAATCAATCAGGACATTTGTAAAGTGTGCTACTCACCAGTGAGGGTCTCAAGGCGCTGGATGGGGGAGGGGGGTGCTTCTGCTCTAACAGCCAGGTTTTGAGTAGCCTCCTGAAGGTTAGTAGGTCTTCGGTCTGCCGTAGGAGGATGGGGAGGGTGTTCCAGGACTTGGCGGCGAGGTAGGAGAATGATCTGTCACCGGTGGTCGCACTCCAGATGCGGGGGACGGTGGCGAGGGCGAGGTCGGCGGAGTGGAGCTGGCGGTTCGGGCGTAGAAGGTGATACGTTTGTTGAGGTATGCTAGTCCGGTGTTGTGAAGTGCTTTGTGTGCGTGGGTGAAGACCTTGAAGGTGATCCTCTAGTTGACGGGAAGCCAGTGCAGATCTCTCAGGTGGGGTGTGATGTGGCTGTGGCAAGGGATGTCGAGGACCAGTCGTGCTGAGGCGTTCTGTATGCATTGCAGTCGTTACAGCAGTTTGGCCGGGGCTCCTACATAGAGGGCATTTCCGTAGTCCAGCCTGCTGCTGACGAGGGCCTGGGTGACCGTTCTTCTAGACTTTGCCAGAGCTTCAGACTCGCAAGCACCTCCAAATGGAATGTGGAAAGTGGCTAGCATAGTGGCATGATCTGAGTGTGCATAAATATAGGTCCAGGTGGCATGTGGGGCAGAGTAGTGAGTGTGCACCCGCAAGTAGGTGCCTTTTAGACACCAGGCGTCAATGAAAGTATACGTAGTGCAGATTTCTAGCAGGTCTTCAGAGGGAATGTGGTTTACCAATTGGAGCATTAGCGGATGACTCACAAGACGGGTTCATTAAAAGATTAAGGTCGCCCCCAATATGAGATGGTCAAAGTCCAATTTGTGTGAGTAACGTCTGGAAAAATGCAAGGGGAGTCTATGTTTGGTGCATATTTGCCAAAAGGGCAGATTTGCCCGCCAGTGTCCAAGTTACCAAAGCGTATTTGCAATGTTCGTGAAAAATCGCAGTAGCCTTGTGAAAAGGGAAATTTTTCATAAAATAAAATGCAGACCCCTCTGGAATAGGTGTTGTAGAAGGAGAAATATTGGACCCCAATAGGATGCAAAGGTATGGGATTTGCCCGGTGAAAGGTGGGTCTCGTGCAAGAACGCGATGTCCGCACCATGACATTCAAGATAGCGTAATAAACTGCTTAACCTTGCAAGGGTTTTTGAGGCCTCTAATGTTCCAGGACATCAGTGTACATTCCATAAATGGTGAATTAAGCGTGCATGTGGGTCACATCTATGAGTGATCAATGAATAGCAAACTCATGACTGTGCAGGTCAGACAGAGCACATCTCAGAGTCTGGAGTGGAAAGCTCTGGAGTAGAGCGTCCCTGCTGCGCACACGCACTAGAGTACTGTCCCAGTTTCTTGTGGGAGGATTTGGGGTCAACAAACTTGTGGCTGGCGTCCTGCACCATCTAGGTGAAACCAGGATATAGAGATGTCGGCACCCTACCAACGAAGTGGGCCAGTTTCATGCCCAAGCTTGAGGGCAATGTAACGATCGTGAAAATGGAGAAATCTGGTCATTATGAATCTAGGGAGGAGGCCCGGTGTGGGGTGCAGTCCTAGGGTGAAGTGCTGTTGGCCTAGGAGATCAGATAGCAGCAATTCGACAACTTGGCTGCTCGCAGGAGTAGGATCGCGGAGTGGGCCCGGCTCAGCAGCATCACAGATCCACACAGCTGAAGCTGACAGCAGAAGGCAGGGCCCACTGGAGAGACGTCGCCCCCCCAGGAAGCCTGGCCCCGCAGCCAGCCGGGCCTCAAGGCGATCCAGGGCCAGGAGGCAACACCAATCTGGTGTTCAGATTGCAGAAATTGGTGGGGGGTGGGGGGTGGGGAGCGGCAGCCCCAACCTCAGGCTCACCCGCAGCCCCTGTCACCATACAGCCTCCAGCATGCTCGGCTAGCCGCAGTAGGGAACCACCTCAGCACCGCCGCCAAAGGTGGACCGTATTAGGACAGGTTCCGAGCACATTTCAGTGATTCCCTAGACGACTTTGCCAGAGCTTCAGACTAGCACAGCCCTCTTGGTCGACAGTGAGGCCACACCCCTCTAACAATCTTTACTGCACTTAACTATAACCAGGCTTTCACAAAGGTTTGCCACAGAGATTTACACAGTGGCTGGTCAAAGTACGAGGACCCGCAACAATACTCTTTGCCAACCAAGGCTCACATAGAGGAAAATACTGCAGGAGAACCAAAGTCTGACTAGATCCAAAGAGATTCAGAGGATACTTCTTGCTAGGAGGCTCTAGCCAAAGATGTGTAGGCAGAGCTTCTGTTCTGCCGACAAAGCATCAAGATGCTTTACAAGTATAACTTCCTAATTTTTCACCTTCTATTAGAATAGCAGCTATCCTTGTTCGTCCCCAAGTGGTGGTAGCTGAATGGTACCCTGGGCTGCTTCAAACAGTGGAAGGGTTCCATACAGAGCTCTGTAGTTCAACAAGGCAGAAAAGCAGTCCATCACCTCTGCGCTTCTCAAGGAAGGAGTCCTTGAGAAATCAGGAGGTACACAAGATGTTGCAGAAAGCACCTTTTTGCCAGACGATTCTTGACCAAAAGGATTTTAAGGGAGAAGGAGGCCATATATATTTAGTGGGATATAGAACAAAGGCAATGAACGTGATCATATTTTGGGAATTCAACGAGTGGTTGATCTATCATCATTTCAAGATGGAAAGCATTCACAACCTCAGAGACATATCTGACAGAAATGTCTGATTGAAAAGGAATGGATGATTCATTTGGATCTAAAGAACGCACACCCTATGATCCTCATTTTTGTCCTGCACTGCAGTTTTTCTTCAGTTCACTTGGAAGGATTAAGTGTACAAGTTTACTGCCCTATCCTTCTGGCTGTCCTTGGCACAGTGGTGCTTCATAGATGGTTGACTTCGGTTATGAAATAGCATTCCTGGAAAACATTTTACTGGTGATTCAATGCAGACAAAGGTAGCGGTCACACTTGGAAATTACACTATCCCTTTTACAGGACCTAGGCTTTGAAATAAATGGGGAAAAGTCAGGGTTGTGCCCTAACTGGATTATGGTGTTTACGGGATTCCAGGTCCGCAATTTGTGGCTGCCTGCGAGGAAGGTAACAAACATCCAGAAAGACATGAGGATAGCCCTGATGAAGGAGCCATTTTAGTGTAGAAAGCTGGCCAGGCTAGATAGACGGATGGCTTTGTAAAGTCAAGCTATTTTACAGGGACAGCTCATTACAGGCCCCTTTAAAGAAGTAAAGTGTCTCATGTTTGTGAAGAGTAACATATTTGGAGCGGATGACTGTCAAGTGAAGCCTGAGCAGACCTACAGTTATGGCTGGACCACACAGGACAGTAATAGGAGAGCCATTTTCATCACTTCCAGAAACCTAGTGATGTAGTCAGATGTTAACCAATGGGGCTGGAGAGCGCGATGAGGAGAATTACCCCCTGAAGGAGATGCGAGACGAAGAAGTGAGACTACACATCAATTGTTTGGAACTACTGGGCGATTCCTTTACTATTAAAAAGCCTTACCAACGACACTGTGACCTTTTGATTTCTTCAAAAAAGGGACAGCTTATCCAAAGTCCAGGATGCTGGTGACAGCTCAATACTGCCTAGACTATTAGAATATGGTTCCAGACTGAAATTTAAGGGAAATCCCCAATGCCAGTAACTGAAAACTAGACTGGGGAGATTTTCCAGGAAAGCCAAAGATATACAGATGGAGATCATGAGATGTAAACCTCTTTGCCTTTTGGCCGACCCACCAACTTCCCCGCTATTTCAGTTGGTGACCGGATTTGGAAGGGGTGCTGTCATTCTGCAGGATGGGTCAAAATGGATGAATTACGTCTTTTTGCCATTTCTCATGCTTGGCAGACAGACAGTGGAGCTAGTTTTGACAATGCTGATTTGAATATTTCAAGTTTGATTCCTAGTTCTTCTGGAACTTTCTGCAATTCCCCCCCCCCCCCCCCCCCCCCCCCCCCCCCCAAATTTCAGATGATTCTGATAGACATTCAAAGTCCAGCCCATCAGCAAGTCCTGGGAAGATCACCTGAACCTCATGACCTGAAGGATTACAGGGAATGCTGGCTGACTACAGGAATTTCGAACCAACCTACTGCTTTCATTCAGAAAACCTAATAAGGGTACGGTCAAGCTCTTACCATTCAGCCTAAAGTGGTTCATATTGGTGTGTGGCAAAGGGTTTAGATCTCTTTGGGCAGATTTGGTCCATATCCTAAATTTTCTTTCAGAAAACACCAAGATGGGATGGCGAATAGAATGGCCATCTTGGCAAGGCATTTGCTGATGAATACGTTGCTGGTGGTTTAATACCAAATGGTGATCAAGCTTGTTCAAGGTACTAGGCGTTCTTTTCTCCAGAGCCTAAATATTCTAATCTTTGGAATGTCAATAGAGTTTTAAATTTCTTTCAAATGTGGCCCCAGAATGAATACCTTTGACAAAAGGAACTTTCAGCTAAGCTGACCATCTGTGGTATTGCCTGATCTCAGATGTCAAAACACTGGATCTTTCATACAAGAAATTCACAACGCATGGGGTAATATTTCCTAAAATGAAGAGTGGTCAGATTCATACCAGCGTTTTAGGAAATGACCATAGATTTTTTTCCCTCTGGGGTGAATCACTTGATTGTCATTAATAAGTTGTTTAAAGTGATCTCATCCATATTGAGAAGCTCACTGGATTATGCAAGAGTGGATGATATAGACAATGGGGCTCATGTGTACCATGTCTTTCAAGGACTTTCTCTTAGGAGAATGGATAGATGATAATGAGGGCAGCATATTGGTCTTTAGAATCCACCAAGAAGTTCTAGTTCAAACGCATTCTGGTGGATTCTGCTCTGGTGGTAAATAAGGTTTGAACAAGCATAATCCTCTTCTTTAGTCCAGACATAATATAAATCTAGCTATTGTGAAGAAAAACTTCAGTGCTATTAAGAGCAATGAAGTGAGGATTATTCAGCCTCGCAATCGAATTGATGAGCTGTGAGTGGCAGATATTAGAGGTGTTGGACCCTTAATGTCGGAATACGGGAGGACGCTCCCACTCCTCCCCAGTTTTGGAAAGTAGAGTGAAACTATGGTAGCATTTTTCCACTGTTGAGGTGTTGCAAACCTCTGTTTTGTTGAACATTTTAATGCATTACTGCTTCTCCGTCACCGTCTGAGGACCTCCCACAATTCCTTCCCATTACCTGATTTGCTGTAAGATACCTGTACTACAGGCCCCAGTTTTTCTTCAGTGAGCAGTGTTTCACTGTTATACAAAAACATGCTCAAATTGAGTTACAGTTAATATTTCTGTGTTACTTAGGACAATTCCGTAGTATCTAGACCAACATGGAGAACATATTGGACTGCTGTGTGTCCATCATGAATTGTTTGAGCCAAAGAGCGCCCCAAGGTCCTACGGGACAGCCAGCCAGTTATTACTGGCCATGTCCCCAAGGGCATGTGTACAACTATGGAGTTAGCAAATAGCATTAACTGACTGCAATGTCACACTAGCAGAGGAAAACATGAATGTAGGAAGCCAACTCTTTGTGATATAGCAATAAGCTGATATACTGTGTAGAGTCCAGGGGTTCCCTTATGAATGGACAGGGGCTTGCTATGCAATCCCAAAGTTTTCTATTAGGAGGTAGTGTGGTTGAGCAGCCTTAGGCTTAACAAGGAGGAGAGCAAGACACTTACAAATACCTTCAATGATTAATAAATTACACCACAACTCAAGAAGGAGACCCATACTAATTTATAAAAATAGCAAGTATCTTTATATATGTTTAGGCAGCAGAGAAAGAGAGGGCTTGCGTGCAGAGGCTGCAGGCGGCATCTGGGAGTCCAGGAGGGATGAAACCACGATGGACACAAGCTCTGGGCGGCTGGAGAACTTTGTTGGCACCGGTGGCCCACTTTAACTCAGGCCAGAGGCAATGGGTGCAGTGGTGGCTTCAGGTGTCGGGTTTTGGCTGTTCCGGAGGCAACAAGAGTCTTCTCTTTGGGAGATTCTTTAGAAAAAGTCCACTGTTCATGGAGGTCTTGAGTCTTTTTCAAAGGCAGACAGTCGTCTCACGTTTCTGTAGTCACAGCTGAAGGATGAGTCGGCTTTGGCACTGTTTTCGAAGAGGGATGCAGACAGGCCAGCAGGGTTGGTACCAGATGCTTCTCTCTCCTTGCCTTTTGCAGCTCTTCGGTGTCCTCTCTCTTCTTAGGTCGTCGGGCTCTGCTTCTCTGGAGCAAGGACTCTCCTAAATACTGACCATTGGGGGCACTACGCCCCCTATAGAACCACTTCCGGTGGGAAGTGGGCATAACCCTGTTTCAGAATTTCTAAGTATGCCATCACAAAGATGGCTACTTCTGAAAAATCATTTTCATCTGACAGTAGCCCACCTTAGGGGTGGTACTAACCTGGAGGCGGCACACCTACTTGACCAGCTAATTTTTCGCCTGTCCAGGTGCCAAGGAGGCTCTGAACAGGGGGGTGGCTTCCTCTCCTGTGAGGGGAGCCAGATTTGCATCCCAAATGGAGCAGCTTTTTTGAAGCTTGCCTGCCCAAAGAGGCAAATCAACAGGTCATCCTGTGGGAGGGGCTATTACACTCTCTTCCCAGACAGGCTTTTGCTCTTGGTCTCCTGAGAGCCAAGGCTCTCACCCTAGGAGGTCAGAACAGCGTCTTAGGTGACAGGCTGGAAGAAACTAGTCAGCAAGGACCCCAGAAGCTGGTAGGTTTTCAGGGGGCACCATCAGCTGATATCACACCATATGCCAGGCAAAAAGTAGGGGTGACCATGTAAAAACGGGCCACTTTCCTACAATTAGCTTTCCAAAATCCTCAATCCTCTTGGATTCCCTATCCATAGGGAATGAATTGAAATTTACGTTACTGGTTGAAACCTGAACCACAAGGCTATCTGGAGAGGGTATTTGGTAACAAAATCAGTATCTTCAGGAGCCGGTCTTTGACACGTGTCCACCTGCCTATTTAACAGAGGGTAGAAACAGGGCTTCGACCAAGTGGCCATTAAGGTTCAGTAAGGGGCTCATTAAAAGGGAGCAAAAGCTTAGCGGTAGCAGACCAAGGCTGTAAAATTTCAGGCAGGAAGTATGTTTTGGTCTCGACTGAAGGCAACAGTAAATTCAGAACCTCTCCGGCCTTCCAGAACACCACTGCAAAGGAGGGACTTTCTCCCATTAGTGACCAAGTGTCAAGTCAAATTATGCCTCTGAAAAAGGTGTCAAGCCCACTCGCCTCTTACAAATCCATGTACAAGGTATAATCTGTGTAGAGAGAGGCTAGAAACTCATCACCATCAACACTATCCTAGGGCACCCCTAGCTCCAAATCAGCCAAAAAGGTAATACAGCCTCTGCAAGGATATATGCCCTTGTAGAGGGGCGTCGTCAGTGTGCATGATGACCAGTCGTGCTTTTGTAATTTCCTAGCACAACACTGGACAAGATTGAGACGAATTCTGTTCAGTGTCTTGACATTCGGACTTGACCCTCTTCCTGCACCGGTAAAAACAATCATGTAGGACCAGTGCAGGTTCTTGAGCAGAGGTGGAGGCACGTACCAGAGTCTGTATTGGGACCGAAGTGGGTCCTAAGGTGCCAGACAGCAAAAAACGGTCAGAGCCACTGATGTTATTCAGATTGGGGGCTCCTGTGGTTCCTTGAGGTACAAAGGTGTACCAGAAAGAACAGGAAACACACCAAAAACCTGCAGCATGGTTTTGTGGAAGACTTCAATCTGCTGCAGAGTCAACAATGGGAATCTTGGGTCGCCCCGGGGTCAGCTGAAGATCCTACTTCATAAACGGAGACTTCAAAGGTGAACAACTCTATGATGACACCTTCTCTTTGGGTTCAGAGTGGCAGATGAGATTGGGTCTACCTTGGTTTTTTATGTCTGCACTTGGACTTCTGTTTTGACTTACCTGAGGACTTTAAGAGTGCCTCTAGAGAGGGACAGAGTCTGCAGCCATGTCTTGCAGAGAGACTTCGGCAAAGGGCCAACTACTTATGTTCGGCGATGTACAGCTTTGCCTCTCTGTCCCAGATCACCTCCAGCTGCATGAGGGCAAAACGATAGCACAATTTCGAGCCATGACCTGAGCCCTGACACTAAACACACACCTGGAGCAGGTCAATGACAGAAATCTGTTTTCTATAGTCGTATTATGCTTTAAAACCTGCAGCTTTAGGATGTGATATCGTTCCCTAGCACACATTTTTAGAAGTCATCAGAAGGCCAACAAACTTGAGCGGAGCTATGGATTTGATTTGAATGGCACTGAAAGAAAGGAACTGACATCAGCGCACACAGAAGGCGCTTATATGCAGCTCCACTCTCACTTAAATGGAGGTATAGAGCCAATGTGGAGCTTAGCGGAGTGTGGGAACACGGCTAAGAAAAGTTTCCAGATCCTGTCTTGCGAGTGAGGAATCTGCAGTTAGCAGTATCCACCCAAAAATAATATACTCACAAAGAACTGTCAAATAATTGTCCCAAATGAAATACAACACTTTGCAAAATGGGAACATGATTAACGCCAACCAGTATGTTTTACTAAAACTAGGTTCTCTCGGAGTGGCACGTTACCTGTTCGCAAAAAGTTTCAGCAAGTGACCGATGGTGGCAAGAGCTGTATTGATGCTGCTACCACACATTCCTTCCTTTAATTAGAGTGTTATATGAACCAAGAATCAAATCAAACGTAACTTACCCTAGAGGCATATTTTCAAACATGTTAATAAGTTGCAAGATGTTTCACTTGTACCCAATTAAAAAAGAGCTACACACATGCAAACAATACCTGAAGAGCTTCGTCTCGCTGCTTTCTCAGTTTACGTGCAACAGTTTCCAAAACTTTCTGGAACAACTTCTGAACAGCTTCAAGGAGTGCTGTGGCATCTTCATTTGTTGCATCCACAGTCTGAGACAAACAAGTCTCAGTTACCTCTTTCAAAACAGAGAGAAGCATTGGCATACAAAATGACCCATGCTCTGAAGAGAGAAAACAACAGAAAATAACATGCTACATTAATAGTATTTAGTACCTATTTGAACATTATGCAGTTATTAAAAAGTGTGCAACATAGGTCTACATATAAAATTGTTAACAGCTAGCATTTCATAGCTTTGGCAGCAAAAGAAGCTAGCATTGGCATGGTTAACAGGTTTCTGAACAAGCACAATAATCCTGGGCTTTAACACCCAGCTACAGAGTCTGACTTTTTCAATGCTTAAGTAGGCATACTCTATGGCAAAAAACTATAACAAGTTGTTGGCCCATGTGCGAACAGGCAACCATGTTTTTTGTTATAATGTATGGCCATCTTGGTTCTTTTTGTCCAGTATACCAAAGCTGACTGCTTGTGCACATGTTCAAGCATGGGCAGCTATGTTGCAATAGTTTATGACAGTTTATATACCAATAGTTTATATACCTTACCATTGGTTTATCAATCAAAGATTTTTGAAAGGTAAAATAAATAAAAAATAAAGTATGCATAGAAAGCCATTCATATCAAGGCAAATGGACAATGCAGCTGCCAAGGCTCTGAAAAAGTGCACTTTTTTCTGTGAAGACCACTACATTTTGCAGAAGTGAATTGCCCTCACTCACACAAAGGGGGAGCCAATAGCTGAAGTGGGCTGACCCACTGCATCATACTGGCCCATTGCCCTATGCTGCATGCTGTAATGGGTGGAAGTAAAGTGTGGTTCACAATTTAACAGACCCACAGATAAACGCTGCTGACCAGAAGCCTCTATATCTCTGCCTATTATGTAGCCTCAAAGACCAGTCTTAAAAAGGAAAAAAGGCATTTCAACAACAATCTCTCCAAAAATGTCTTGCTAGAGTCACAGCCCAGCTTCATTCCGGTCATTTTCAGAGGAGACATCACTCTTAAGTACACTGCCTGACATAATTTAGAAGTCACCAGGAAATTGACAAAGTTGGGAGCAGAGCTCAGGACCCTTGCGCGAGGGCACCGGAACAAAGGAACCGACAACTGTGCTCAGAGGTGGCACTTATATGAAGCTCTGCTCAATCAATTGCGGGGGGTGTGGAGTCAGAGGAGGTACCTCAGGCCACCAATAGGCATGACGGAGCATTGGTGAGAAGATTCTCAGGGTCCAGTCTGGCTTCTGAGAATATTCATAAGGTGAGTAGTTGGCGTTAGAAGTGTCCAACAAAAGAGTGGGATTTCTCCAATGCTGCCCTAATTACTGCTTCTAATGCCTCATTGAAGGGTAGGGCTGGCTCTGTCTCTCGTTTGTTACAGAGATCTCATTGAAGATATTAAGCCATTGCCTGCTCTGTGTGAAACGCAATGTTGAGTCTACCTATGTAGCTTTCTTTTTTTATCACAGAGGTGAGAAAAGTGTGCACATTTGAGATGGGGTAGAAAATTTTGCTTTAGGGGTTAAACTCACCACATAGGCATTCTGTAAATCCAAGTGAACACTATTTAAGAATGTTCGGTCAGCAATCATTTTCAGCTAGGTTTTTATTTATTTTATCTTTAAATGGGCAGATCTCTCTGCAACTAAGTGTCTGTGCAAAAATTACCCCAAAACCTAAACAATATTTTGTGGCATAGTATGTCCTTTATCCCTGGCATCGCTTTCTTATTAACCCCATCCATGCTCATGACGAGCTCAGCTCGTCATGAGGCACAGTGGAGCTGTGCTGATGACGAGCTGAGCTCGTCATGAAACATGGAGTAAATGAAAAGCCAGCACAGTGGGAGAAAATGCACAGCAGCGATGTGGTTAAGGCAGTTTGCATATCTATTCCTGGCACTCTAAACAAAAATAAAATACAATCAGTCTTCGAGTACAGTGAACTGATTAGTTTGGAATCCCTGCTGCACAGGTTGACTTTGCAGAAAAGCCTCAGTGGTACTTAGGCACAGTCTGCACCATAACAAGAGGGAGAGACATTTAGACAGGTCAGAGAAGGAGCTAATGTCAGTAGAAGCCCACGGTCAGTCTGGAAGTCACAGTAGCTCCAGATAGTGCACTAGGGGGTCTAGGCCTCTGTTAATTAAAGAACATGAAAATGGCCCTTAGAGCCTTTACTCATAGAGGTCCTCTGTACCTCCAGTACAAGATTGAAACCCTATACACACACCAGATTCCTTAAGATCCGATGAGCTGGAACTGTTCTAAGTCTCTTGCATTTACAAAGCAAGAAGAGGTGGGTGTTTTTAACATATCTGGATCTAGAAATGCTGGCAATTGTATTGATTTGGCCTGTTAGAATGCCAGAATTAGTTCAACAGATGATCCAAGAGAAGTACTACCTGGTTATGTATTTTATGCCGTAAGGAAGAAGATTGAAGAAGAGCCAGAGGGCTGCCTGCTGTTTCTCTTTCCACACTTACTGCCTTGCTGACGGTGGGAAGGAATGTTTTTGCTCCTTACAGCAATTGTGAAAAATCTGTGGTACTTTGAAATGGCTTGGAGGATAACCTTAACTTAGAATTTAGGTTGGAGCTTGGGTGTGACCTTAAAGATTGACACCCTAGGAATGCATATGAGAAACTTAAGGGCGCGCTACCTCCAGTGTGTTACCTAAACCCCTCTCATTATCCAGTTGAAGACCTGTGACTAAAATCCTGACAACTTGCTGGTGCAAGAGGGAAGACCACTGATATGGCATTAAAAATGCGAAACAATGAGTAACTAAAAAGCTATAAAGACAACTGTCAACGTCTCGAGTCCGCATTTGAGACAGAATAATTTTTTTTATATCATCAGTGCCCTTTGCCATGCCTCTAACCAGACTGTTATAGCTCATATGACAGCAGTTATTGGTGCACAGAAACACCTGGTACCACTGGATCATAACTACTTAAGAATTTGCTGAATCCAGTCTAAAATCTGAAAACAAGGTTCAGAGGAGAAATCACTGCCATCAAACATCAACCAAAATTGTCTCTGGCTGCTGTCCATGTCCCACATGAAGTGGTTGTCACCTGCATCTACTCCAGTTGTTTTAAAGATGTTCCATTTTCTCATGCACATCTTGGCACAATAAAAATGACAATGCTAAGATTTTATAGCCATAGAGCACCATATATACACCATGACACCCTGAGTACTTCAAGAGTCGAGGATGCCACAAACTGCTTTCTGGAGGTAGGTTCCGAGAGATCCATGCTGCACCCCTTTTGTAGTCGACACAAGAAAGGTAGTATAGGTAGACCCCACTGCTTGTCCAAGCTGGGATGGGGTTTCTATACACAGGAGATCACAGTGTGGTCTGGACGGCTCATTCGGACTTGCTTGGTAATTTCATTTGCAATGCCAAGAGGCCAGTGGGGGTAGAAATGTACTTTAAAGTAACAAATAAAGTAATTTTGCAAATGTAGACACAGAATCAAAAGCACTGGAAATTCACCCACTTCACTACGAAAAGTTGCTTTGTTTTCTGGATGTAAATAAAATTGCTGTGCTACACCAGAATGTCAAAACTGATACAATAGTTTAGTGGAAATAACCAAGGGAACCACCAGTATATTCTATCTAACCTGGAATGATCTGGAATCCAAAGAAAAACAATGATCCTCTGGTGCTCATTTACACCACTATAACATTTAAAGATTGGAATGTTATAGGAAAATGATCAGCAATATATTAATAATAATAAATAGTGTAAATAGGAGGGAAATGTTCTCAACTACAGGAAATGCACTTGAAGATTTTTGTGCTTCATCCTATTCCATCACATGGCAGGATCCAGAGCGGGGCTGCAGCTGACTCAACTTCTCTTGCCACTCACTACCAGTGTCAAAGTGCAAACTGAAAGTGTGAGTACGACTTTTTGGTTGGAACCTACTTTGGTTTATTTTCCGAGATTGCATTTACCAAGAGCGTCTGCAGTGACTGCACACGAAAGTGGCCACTGAACGCTGGCTTTGAGAACAACCTATTAACAGGTTGGTGAAGTTTCGAATCAAGAACCCCCTCAGGTACAGGCATGCAAACTAAGCCTATATACGGGTAAACCTACATACTGCCAAAAATGATCCATGTAATGATAATTTGGTTGAGAGTTCAGTAACTTTGAACATACGTATGAGGTAAAAGTCTGAATCACTGTGGGATGGACAGGAAAAACAAATTCATATAGCAAATATAAATGGGGAAAAAAACATGTGGCAGCAAAAACAAAGTTTTTACATCTCAGGCATTTGGCACCTGCTGCAGCTTTGATGCTGTTGCTATTTGTCATACCATAAACACTATGGATTCCTCCGAGCTACCTTTGGCATCACTACAGGGTATTTTAATGATTACAGAGTTCAACCTGAAACTTAGGCCAATTCAAACCATATTCGATGAAAAGAAAGATGTACGAGTTAAATACAATTTAGCTGCACCATCGGTTTAATATTCCTACAAGACTGCAACTATCAATACAAATTGAAGAATCAAATATATTTGTAATACTGAACTGCCATCAGAGCATAAAATGTGCTCATACCTGTACTCGTTATCCCAAGTATGATGTCTAAAATTTGTGCTTGAAATTCAGTATCGCCAAGGCCAACCATTAAAACATCCTTAGATACCATAAGATATGCCTGTAAATAGAAATGACAGTTTAGATCTGCATTTGTCAAGGCACAAAGACACTAAATACAAGTAAAAAAGTTACTTACATAAGGTAACACTCTCTGGTAGATACTCTATATCTAAGTGCAGATTCTTTACCTTTAGAATATCCCCCAGGTGCCAGACTGGATTCGGAACAATTGTCAGCAAAGCCCCAAGCGCCAGTAAGTCACATAGTTCGTCTCCGCATCGACTCAGCTTGGCCACAGAAGTGAAGTGGAGCCTGGAGATAGGGCCACCCAAATGCTCTTACAACAGTTTCTCTCTGGATCCCTTCAGAGCCATCATACGCCGAGTCCAAAAACGAATTGTCCGTGTCAGTGTGCAGATCATCATTTTGAGATCTTTTTAGATGGAAAAGAGTCCATTCCACAAAACTGGGATGCAGGATGGCAGGGAGATGGAGTATTCACCAGAAAGAGCATTACTGAAGGTAGGTAACTTGCTCTTCTGTTGAATACTTCCAATCACATACTCCTCATCTTTAGAATATGCCAAATCAGTACTTCCCCCACTAGCGGGACAATGGAAGGAGTCAGACCATAAAGTCCTGCATGAATGTAAGGTCAAAATGCCCTTCCCTTCAGACGTGGCTGCCAAGGCAGTAATGCTTTGTGAATGTGTGTATTGATGCCCCACTGCAGTCAAACAAGCACTCTGTGTGACAAAGCAGTTGTATCAGCCTTGGCTATAATGTAATGGACCCTCAACCCTTCTGAAAGCTGCTTCTTGGTTACTGCCTAACAGATCTTAATGCAAAGGACTATCAATCTTGACTAAACACGTTTTTGCACTGCATTGCATTTCTTTGCAGCACATGACCCCCGACAAAGAGCTTATTGTCCACCCAATGGTCTGTGGTGTGATTGATGTAAAAGCTGAGCATTCTTTTGGGGTCCAAATGATATAGTCAATTTTACTCTTGAGGGAGGTGAGGTGGGGCAAAAGACGTTAAAGAGTGATGGACTGCTCATGATAAAAAGAAGTTCTAACTTTCAGTAGAAAGCCTGCTCTAGCCCTCAGCACCACTTTGTCAGGAATTAAGGTAATGTATAGCGGCTGGACTGACAAGAGTTTAAAGTTCACTAATATGATAAGCTGAGGTGATCACAATGAGAAAGACCGTCTTCAGGATCAGGAGAAGTAGGGAACAGCTGCGCATTGGTTCAAAAGGAGTACACATAAGTAAGCAAGGGACCAAATTAGGATCCCATTGTGGCATCGCAAAAGGTTTAGGAGAAAATATATGACCACCGTTGAGAAAACCATCACAACAGGCAATTTGAACAAGAATGGTTGGTGCAGTGCATGCAAAAGGCCGAAAGGGACGCCAAATAACCGTTAACCCTGAACACTGTCACTCTGTGCTGGACCAAAGACAGAACAAACAGTAACACATCCTATAGATTAGCTTGCAATAGGTTCAGGTTATAGGTGCCATAACAAGTCACAAACTTGTGCCAGCTTCCGGCATAAACTGATTTTGGTGAAGGACACCTGGCCTCCACGATGACACTACTTCAGTAGATAGAGTGAATGCCAAAGCTCAATCTCTACCCATTGAGGTGCAGATTGTGCATACCGGGGTGAAAGACCCAACCTTGCAGCTGCAACAGAAGATCCTCCCCCTAAGCAGCATGCTGGTCACAGAACATATGCCAATGCCCAGATATTCTGGGTACCACTCTTCAGTCCCAATCCAGAGTCGCTAGGAGGACTTGGGCCCAGTTGTTCCTGATTTTCTTCAGAACTCAGCAGGAAAGTGAGCAAAGAGACAGTATATAGGAGTCCTGTGATCCACTCTAGGTGGAATGCATCAGCAAGAGGCAGCTTTCTTGGTAAATCCAACATGCAAAAGTGTTCACAATCTACATTCTCGGTGGAGGCAAAGAGATTGAGCCAAGGCTTTCTCCATTGCTAAAGTAACAGCACCAGTTCCCGGTATAGCAGCTATTCATGATCTGTTAGGCATCGTCAGCTGAGTTTGTCTGCCTAATGTTTAAAGATCCCGCCAAGTGGTGCAAGGTAAGGGAGAAGCTGGGTTTGTTCCGACAGATTTAAAGGTGCAGGATCCTGGCACAAAGCCCAGGTCCCCACCCCACTCTGCTTGTTGCAACGCCACAGTGGTGCTGACCGTGAAGATCTGAAGGCTTTTAACATCAAGTTAATGGAAACAAATGCATTAGACTACTATAGAGGCAGGTCTCCACTGCAGACCAGAGATCTCTAAACTCCACCTCTGCCAAATGACCTCCATGACCCAGCAGTGACACATCTGTCACCACTGTCAGTTCTGCGTTGATGGAGGGAGAGGGTTCTGCTGTTGGACCAACAGCAGTCAAGCAGCTACCACTGCAGATCTTTTGCAGTCTCTTCCGAAACGTGGATGGAGTCTGTCAGGTTTTCTTTGTGCTGGGTCTACTGAGAATTCAGATCTCACTGTAGAGCATGCATATGCCACCCGGCATGGTCAAAGATAAGAATGCAGGATGCCAACAGGACTCGATCCCTCAGACCCACCCATGAGAGACAAGACTGAGTCTGTACTATCAGGGTCATAGCCCGAACGTCCTGCACTGGTTGTTGCGGAGGAAGGGATCGAAAAAGCACCCAAAAAAAAGCACAATATCCAGGATGTCTCCAATGAAAGAGAGCCTCTGTAAAGGAGTCAGGTGTAACTTTGGAACACTGATGTGTACCCCAACGATATAAGGAGTATCGCCCTTGTCTGGGAGTGACCCATAACTGACTGGCGAGCTTGCCCTAAACAGTCAGTCGTCAAGGTAGTGCAAGATTGGTAGCCCTAACCTTCAAAGGTATGGTGCGACCAACGCCATTACTCTCTTAAAACCGGAGGGGCACTGGTGCACCAAACAGGAGCACAGCAAATTTTAAATTTGCATGCTTCACCTTGAACTGCAGGAAGCATCTGTGGGTCTGCAGGACGGGGATATAGAAATAGGCATACAGCAGGTCCAACGCCACCATCCAGTCTCCTGGATCTACAGCCGACACAACCTAGGGTCAGCGTGAGCATCCAAAATCTGTCCTTCTGTAGGAAGACATTGCCGGATCTCCAAGGCCAAGATCAACTCCTTGGCTCCTTTCTCCAAAAAAGCATAAACTTCCTGCAGCAAAATGGACAAATGGTCCTTCAAAGAAGCTCTGGTGTAGGTGGAAGATCCAACAGGGCGAAAGGAATAGCATGGCATAGACCCTTTGGACTATCAGCAGGTCTCACCCGTTGGAAGTTATGGATTGACATCCTTGGAGAAATTGATTGATCCAGTTCCCCATGGAAAGGTTGTGTCCTGCTAAGGGCAAAATAAAGCAATTTGGAGGCTGCTGCGAGAGAGATTGGGTAGCAGGATATTAGTTACCCCTGCTGACTTGAAAAATCAAGAAAAGACAGTGATGCTTGCTTTGGGGTGGTCTATGACGCTGTCTAGCACTCTTCTTTAAGAAAATCTCAGACTTTCAAAGCAGATTAACCACAATGAATCTAATAGACAACCGCTGGCCCTCTACTGATGCCATCATCTGCAAAATATCCTCCTTAGTTCCAATTCCGATAGAGGATTCAAGACTTGCCATCCGAAATCTATCAGGCTCCCCCTTTGATCCCTGTCCCCCAGCTGTCTTTGTGAAGGGAGTCGATGCAATCAATGTGGTATTGAACCCCCTAATTATTAGATCTTTGGAATCTGGGATTGTGCCCTCTACCTGAAAACAGTCAAAAATTCTGCCCCTTCAAAAATAACGCAGACACGAAGAGTCTAAGTAATGCAAATGCTACTTACCAGTATGCATCTGTTCTTGGCATGTAGGGCTGCTGACATTCATATCTGTGCATAGTCCGCCACCTAGTGTTGGGTCCGGATGATTGCACATTGTTGTCCTGGAAGAGTCTTCGAAGTATCACGAGATAGGTGGCTCCTCCCCTGGACTACAGTGCGCATGGGCATCGCCTCCATCCCCAGATTGTTTTTAGCCATTGGCAGAGATGGAGTGAAGAAAGTGAGTGATGACCATGCTATGAGCATATGTGTATATGAATAAATACTGCAGCTGCTACAGGCGCCGGGGAGGAGGGTGGGCGATATGAATGTCAGCAGCCCTACATGCCAAGAACAGATGCATACTGGTAAGTAGCATTTGCAGTTCGAGGCATGTGGGCTGCTGAATTCATATCTGTGCATAGAATACATAGCAGTCCCTCCATTAACGGCGGCCGCCCGTGCCAGCTGCAGCAGTTTGAAAAAGCGTTTTTAGAACAGCCTGACCAACAGCTGCCTGCTGTCTGGAATGCACGTCTACACAGTAGTGCTTAGTGAAGGTATGTGTGGTAGACCATGTGGCTGCTCTACAGATGTCTTCTAAGGGAATGTTACCTAGGAAGGCCATAGAGGCCCCCAACTTCCTAGTGGAGTGGGCCCTTGGTGGGATAGTGAGAGTGCGCTTAGCTTTAGCATAACAGATCTGAATGCACTTTACTATCCATCTAGCAATCCCCGCTTTGGAGATTGCATTTCCCTTGTGTTGTGTGGCAAAAGCGACAAAGAGTTGTTTGGTTTTGCGGAAATCTTTTGTCCTGTCCACATAGTACATCAAGGCCCTTTTCACATCAAGAGTGTGGAGCATACGCTCTGCCAGCGTCTCTGGGTTTTGGAAAAACACTGGCAATTCAATTGTTTGGTTCATGTGGAACTGTGAGACTACTTTGGGTAAGAATTTTGGGTTAGTGCGGAGCACCACCCTGTTAGCATGTATTTGGAAGAAAGGTTCTTGGATGGTGAGCGCCTGCAGCTCGCTCACCCTCCGCAGCGATGTAATTGCCACCAAGAACGCAACCTTCCAAGTCAAAAACTGGAGCTCACAAGAGTGCAGTGGCTCAAAGGGAGGACCCATCAGCCTTGTAAGAACCACATTGAGGTTCCATTCTGGAGCTGGTGGGGTCCTTGGTGGAATGACCCTTTTGAGTCCTTCCAGAAAGGCCTTGATAGCAGGGACCTTAAAGAGTGACAGGTGCTGCCTATTCTGGAGGTATGCTGCCATGGCAGACAGGTGAATGCGGATGGAAGAGTACGCTAGATTACATCGATACAGGTGAAAGAGATAACATATGATGTTCTGAATGGAAGCATCTAGCGGGTCAATGCTGTGGTTCACACAGTAGATGACAAACCTCTTCCATTTAGCTGCATAACAAGCTCTAGTAGTGGGCTTTCTTGCCTCCCGAATGATGTCCATGCAATCGGGAGGAAGATTGAGGTAGCCAAACTCTAGGACTTCAGGAGCCAGATCGCCAGGTTGAGCTGTTGCGAATCTGGATGCTGAATGTCGCCATGGCTCTGCGTCAGAAGGCTGGGAGTGAGATGAAGCCTCTGATGCGGTACCACGGAGAGTTCCAGAAACGTGGTGTACCATGGTTGGCGAGCCCACGTTGGAGCAACCAGGATGAGCGTCATCGAGTGTTGCCTGAGCTTGCGTGCCACCAGCGGTATTAGAGGTGCTGGGGGAAAAGCGTACGCAAATCTGCCTGACCAGTTCATCCACATCGCATTGCCCTGTGATTGGGGGTGTGGGAATCTGGCGGCGAAGCTTTGGCATTTTGCGTTCTCCTCTGTGGCGAACAGGTCTATCTCTGGATGACCCCACCTTTGGAAGTACGGTTGGAGTACTGATGGATGTATCTCCCACTCGTGCATCTGATGGCTGTGCCTGCTGAGCAGATCCGCCATCTGATTGTCCTTGCCCGGGAGATGCTCTGCCATGAGGAAGATGTTCCTCTGAATGGCCCACTTCCACATGCTCTGAGCCAGATGAGACAGCTGTGGAGAGTGTGTACCTCCCTGCTTCTGGATATAGTACATGGCCGTCATGTTGTCCGTCCGGATCAACACGACCTTGTTGCACAGATGTACTTTGAACGCCTTTAAGGCCATGAAGATTGCCATCAGTTCCAACACATTGATGCGCATCTTCCTTTGCTGAAGTGTCCATAGTCCCTGCACAGTGTAGTGGAGTACATGCGCTCCCCATCCCTGGAGAGAGGCGTCCGTCGTTAGGATGATATGTGGGACAGGCTCTTGGAATGGTCGGCCCTTGCAAAGGTTTTGTGGACTCCACCAATGCAGAGAGTTGTATGCCCGACCGCTCACCAACACTAGGTCTGTCAGTTGCCCATGAGCCTGAGTCCACTGACGTGCAAGGCACTCCTGAAGCGGACGCATATGTAGTCTCGCGTGCGGGACAATGGAGATGCAGGAGGCCATCATGCCTATCAACTGCATGAACACTCTCGCTGGAAGCGAGTGCTGGGGTCTGAATCGTTGGATCAGCGCCTGGATACTGGCGATTCTCGCTGAATTCGGCTGCGCAGTGGCTGCCAGAGTGTTGATTGTAGCGCCCAGATACTGTCGCACGTGGGCGGGCTGGAGATGGGACTTTGGGTAGTTCAGAGAGAATCCCAGATCGTGCAGGAGGTGAATGGTACGTGACACGTGGTCTACGCACTGCTGCTCCGTTTTTGCCTGAATAAGCCAATCGTCTAGGTATGGAAAAACATGGATGTGCTGGCGGCGGAGATGCGCCGCCACAGTCGCTAGGCATTTTGTAAACACTCTTGGTGCCGTGGTGACCCCGAACGGCAGGACCCTGAACTGGTAATGCTGGTCTAAGATCTTGAATCTGAGATACCTTCTGTGGGAAGGATGCAGGGGAATATGAAAATAGGCATCCTTCAGATCCAGCGTTGCTAGGAAGTCTCCCTGCTGAAGCAGGGGAAGCACCTGCTGCAACGTGAGCATATGGAAGTGCTCCGAGTTGATGTACAGGTTCAGGGGCCTGAGGTCCAGGATCGGCCTGAGTGATCCGTCCTTTTTGGGGATCAGAAAATACAGGGAGTAAACCCCCGTTCCCCGTTCTCCCAATGGAACGAGCTCTATTGCCCCTTTTTGCAGCATGACCAGAACTTCTTGCTGCAACAAGGTCAAGTGCTCGTTGGACATAGCACGGCTTCTTGGTTGTATGTCCGGTGGAATGGACGTGAGTTCTAGACAGTAACCGTACTGGATAAGAGACCTGACCCACCTGTCCGTGGTGATGGATCTCCACGCCGGCAGGAACTGCTGGAGTCTCCCCCCGACAGGTGACGTGTGATCGGGGGGAAGTGACAAGACGTCACTGCTTGTTGGCGGTGGTGGACCTGGATGCATTGTTTCCACGTCCCCTGCCTTTGATATTGTTGCCTCTGTAGCCACCCCTGCCCTTGTTGTTGTTATACGAGGACTGGGTGTTACCCTTGTAGTATTGTGTGGATTGGGATGCCTGTCCCCTTGAGGTGCCTCTTGAATTGGAGCGGCGAAAAGAACCACCCCGAAACTGCTGGCTTTGCAAAGCTCCCATAGATTTGGCAGTTTCAGTATCCTTTTTCATTTTTTCTAGGGAGGCATCCACCTCAGGGCCGAACAGATGGTCAGGATTTACTGTTTGCCCCAATATTGTGGTCTGTATGTCAGGTTTGAACCCTGAAATTCGGAGCCAGGCATGACGTCTAAGTAAAACACTTGTGTTGATAGCCCTGGAGGCAGTGTCCGCCACATCCAGGGCACATTTGATGGATGCATTTGTAATAAGTTTACCCTCCTGAATGAGCATCTCCCCCGCCTCCTTATATTGGTCAGGCAAGTGTTGTAGGATGGCATCTAATGTGTCATAATGGGCCCTATCATAACGTGCGAGCAGGGCTTGAGTGTTAGAGATCCTCCAGATGTTTGCTGCCTGTGCAGCAATGCGCTTGCCTGATGCCTCAAAGATTTTTGACTCTTTGTCAGGGGGAGGAGCGTCACCAGTTGTTTGCGAATTAGCCCTCTTTCGAGCGTTGGAAACCACCAGGGAGTCCAATGGTAAGTGTCCCTTAATATAAGTGGGATCCGTGGGCGCCGCTTTATACTTCCTGTCGATGCGAGGATTGACCACCCGCGCCCGGGTGGGCTCCTTGAATACCTCCTGTGCATGCTTCAGTATCCCTTTAAGCATTGGTAGTGTCTTGACCTGTTTTTCGGCTACCGAGAAGGTGTCGACCAAAAAGTCTGCATCCACTGGGTCTGAGTGCAGCTCGACGTCATGGTTCGCCGCAGCTCTCTCTATTAATGCATTGAATGCCGCCGAGTCCTCTGTCGGGGACGTCTTCGCGGCGAAAAGTTGAGTGTCCTGCCCCGACTGCGGGTCGTGTGTGTCGCCTCCTGCTGTCCAGGGCACCTGCTCCTCGTCCGGATCCGAGTACGCAGGATAGGTGTACTCGGCCTCTTCCTCGTCGACATCAGGCACGGGGGAATGGGCCGGCGAGTGTTCCAGGGCTTGTGGAGACAGTGTTTCCATCAGAGCCGAAGAGTCTGCAGAGTACTTCTTGCTTTTGAGTGGAATCCTAAAAGGTTCCAAGGCCGGCTCCGATGTAATCTTCCGTTTCAGGAGCGATAATTTTCCGGTGTTGGCGTCGATGTGCACCTCACGACGTTCCTCCACCGCGAGCGGCTGGAGCCGAAGCTTCGACACCACCAAGGCAGCCTTCGGCGTCAACATTTCCCGAGAGTGTCCGCTCTGCTTAGGCGCGAAGGCCTTCGGCGCCGACTTGGGAGGAAGGGTAAAACGAATGGGCGTTTGTTCCTTGGCAGGCTTCGGCGTAGGCCTAGGCACTACAGGGTCCTGGCTGGGAACCACAGACTGTTGGATCCGCCGTAAGGATTCTCCCACCTTCTTTGTAAGGGACGCCGAGGGCTGTACCGACTCGAGCGACTCCTCGTCTTCGAGAGCCTGTTCGACGGTAAGCCTCTTCTTCGGCGCCGACGCCCCATGGCCTGGCGCACTGTCGGCGTGACGCTTCTTCGAAGCCGTCTTCGGGTCCGCGACCCCTTTCGGTGCCGACGCCGCCGCGTCGGATGCCTTCACCTTCGGCGCCGACACAGAGGGCTTCGGGTCGGCCATTTTGGCGCGGCTCTTCTGGTCAGCCATTTTGGCGTGGCTCTTCAAGTCGGCCATTTTGGGTTTCGTGGAAGTTGACGCCTCCAGAACCTTTTTCACCAGCGCCACTTTCGGTTTCGGTTTCGCATCCGAGGGTGCGAGACCAGTTGGCTTCACTTTCGTTTTCTTGTTAGAAATGTCCGTGACCGGGCCCGGAGGCGGGGACGTAGGACTGGTTGGTAGATCTTGGGTAAGGCCCGAAGGCGATCCCTCGACCTGGGCCGTATAACGGGGAGTAACCCCAGAGTCTTGTTGGGGATGCTCTTCGTCCGAGCTATCACCCATTGCGGGACAAGCCCGGTCGTCGTCCCCTACCTCGTCGGAGACTTCGTCATAGGCCTCATCACCCGCGTCGCCGGTCTCTTCTTCGGACGCGGGGCCAGAGTCCGATTCTTGTACGTCTTCTTCTTCCTCAACCGATTCTTGGAAGATGTCATCAGGTGGGGGTGCCGAAGCCGACAATTGAGCCTGGAGCCGATTAGCCCGGCGAATCTTTAAAGTTTTCTTACTCCTAAATTTCGAACACGCCATGCAAGTGTCCTCACGGTGATCCGGTGACAAGCATGTATTGCACACGGGGTGCACGTCAAGGTGCGAATATTTAGAGTGACACAGCGGACACTTCTTGAATGGCGTCCGCTCCATAACAAAGTGTGTAGTGTAGGCCCGTCCGCGTCGAAAGCACATGGAGGGGCAGTAGTAGATCGGAGCTGAGTCAGTAAGAAACCCGAACGCAACTATACCGACGCCCAGCCTAAAGACCTTTTGGTCTCGAGTAAAAGTAGAACAACTATCGGTTCCTTTTTTTTTTGTTTTAAGCGTTTTTATTGTTTGCAAGTAGTGACAAAGTTCATAGTAGATCAGTATCATAATTAACATACAATTATAAATTCATTCAAAACAGATCATGGAGGAATACAAACATAAAACAGTATTTCTTAAAACAAAACTTCACATTACTTCTAAAGAAGGAAAGAGGAAAAGCAGTAAGGGAGAAAAAAAATTATCGGTATTAGACTAATCGTAGCTTTTAACCCACGAAAAATCCCTTCCATAGCTTTTCTTTTTTCAAAAGAGCTTTAGGGCCTCTAAGTTTTGCTAGGGAGAGCTCCATTGTTCTAATTTCATATACCAATGCTAACCAGTCAGCAACCAAGGGGGGTTCTTTAGAAATCCAAACCCTGGCTATGATTAATCTAGCGCATGCTATCAAAATCGTTAAAAGATCTTTGTTGGGGCAATTCATGTCTTGAATATCTAACAGAACCCATTGTGCCGTGAAATCCATTGAGCTAATTTGATAAGATTGAAGATAATTAGATATGTGATTCCAAAAATTTGAGAGTGCCGGACAGAAAAAGAGCATATGTTCAATTCCAGCAGCCGCAGTATCGCATTTAACACACTTGGATTTATCTGTCAAGGAGTTACCTTGTGACCAACTAGATATCCTTTGTGGCGTATAGTATAACTCCGTAACAGTCCTATATAGTTGCATTTTCAAGTTGGAAGAATGAACTATATCATTTAAATGAGATAGGGCATTACTAATGTGAGCTGAATTAATGTTTTGGTTTAGTCTACGAGACCATTTAGCTGCAATTTGGGATGTGTTTTCCTCCTTCACCTTAATGAGCCATTGATATCCCCATTTAATCAATGATTTAGTTTTTCCTGAATAAATACCTTCAAGAATTTCAGATTGGCCAACTTCCGTTATCTTTAATTTGTTCCAAAAAAAATCTCTAATCTGTCTATATTTAAAAAACATGTCGTCCGTAAGCCCATATGTAGTTTTTAAGTTACCAAAATCCATCAAGCCATTAATATCGTACAAGTCTCCTAGCGTGCTTATACCTAATCTCATCCAGCGATTTCCCACACCATCCGAAAAGATACCAGGCAGGCCCGGGTTATTCCATAGTCTAAGCTCAGCATTGTAAAATATGGAGTTGCTAATGTGCAAGATTTTATCCCAAATTCTGATAGCATGCTTAGCCGTCTTAAATTTTACTCTTTTGAAGTAATTAGGGTCGTGAACCCGTAGTAGAAATTGGTTGGCATCTGTTCCCAGCATATATTGGTAAAAAAATAAGGGAGGAGAATTCTTTAATAGACTCCTAATGCGCAAAAAGAAAGAAGCCAAAAAATACAAATTAAAATCCGGTAAAGTAAGTCCCCCTTTAAAGATAGGTAATGTCAGATATTTAATGGCCCTCCGTGCCTTTTTGTATCCCCAAATAAAACTGCTACAAATCCCATCTAATTTCTTAAAAAACAGTTTATTTGGCAGTAGCGGTATAGCTCTACACAAGTAGAGTAGCTTAGGTAAGATTTTCATTTTGATCAGGTTAATTCTCCCTAGTAGACTCAGAGGTATCTTGTGCCATTTTTTGAAACTTGCAGCTGTCTCTTTGAGAAATGCCCCATAATTTATTTCAACAATCTTCTCCACTTTAGCCATAAGTTTTATACCTAAATATACTGCTTCTTTGCTGGTCTTATAGATACATGCGGCCGGTGTATAATTAAGTATGATTTGGGTTTTGTTGATATTTAACTTATATCCTGAGATTTCCCCGAACTTGTGCGCTTCCTCTATAATTGCTGGCATAGCTTTGCTCACATCCGGTGTATAAATTGCGATGTCATCCGCAAAAGCTGTTAATTTAAGGGTTGTATCCCCATGTTGAGCAGGTACTATATTTGTTTGGGTATTTAGAGCATTTAAAAAAGGTTCTAAAGATAAAGCAAATAATATTGGTGAAAGGGGGCATCCCTGCCTAGTACCTCTAGAAATCTTAAAGTTATTGGAATCCATGCCTCCATAACTAACCACCGCCCGTGGTTCATCATATATTGACATAACCCAGTCTAAGTATGAACCTTTTATACCCATTTTTCTTAATACTGTCCATAAATAATCCCACCCCACTCGGTCAAATGCCTTTTCCGCGTCTAACATTATCATACCGAGTGGGGTGTTAGTGGTTTCAGCTACATCCAGAACTGTTATAGAAGTATTAACATGCATGGTGGTGTCTCTACCTATCACAAAGCCATGCTGTTGGGAATTAACCATATCTGGCATATGGGGCGCTAGTCGATTAGCTAAGATTTTAGCAAAGATTTTCACATCCGAATTTAATAGAGAAATGGGCCGATACGATCCACACTCTTTTTCCGGCTTCCCCTTTTTCAAAAAGAATATGATTTTTGCCAGTTTCCATGAGGAAGGGGCTTGTTTAGAAACAATAATAGAGTTAATGACTGTTTGTAATAAAGGAGCCAACTCTTGATAACAAAGTTTGTACATCTCCCCTGGTATGCAGTCTTCCCCAACTGCCTTACCTAAAGGTAAGTGATCAATAGCTATTTTAATCTCTTCCATAGAAATATTTGAGTTTAGATGTTGAATCGTTTCTTGTTTAAGTTCTTGTGTTGAGTTTAAATGTTGATCTAGATATTTTTCAATATTTATTTGGCTCGATAGCTCCTCTGGGGTATATAAGTGCTGGTAGAATTTAACAAATTGAGTTAAAATTTGATCCTCCTGCCCATATAGTACAAGATCTGACCCCATTATTTCCTTTATTCTAGTTTTCGCTTTCCTGTCCGCTGTTTTATAAGCTAATATTTTTCCGATACGATCGCCCCCTTCATATTGATCTAATTTATATTTATGTAGTCCAACCGCATATCTTTCCCTTAGCTTTTTCCTGAGTCCAGCTTGTATCCCTGCTAGTTGTGTTCTAATTTGATCAATATTGTTTTTTGATTGGAGTGTTGCATCCGCCAATTGTGATTCCAAATTTAATAGTTTAGAAGTCATATCCTTATTCTGATTGCGATTTTCTGTATTGAGCCTGTATATATACTGTTGGACACAGCCTCTGATACTACACTTGCAAGTGTCCCATACAGTATTAATACTCGCTGTATTAATATTTAGCTTAATAAACTCTTGTATATGATTTTTGATCGATGCGATGAATGATTGGTCACTCAATAAGTGTCTAGGAAAAGTAAATTTTCTTGCTTTTGCTTTCTGATTGTCAATGTTGATTTCCATAAGGAGAGGATTGTGATCCGATGTTACTTTGGGGCAAATTTCAATCGTGCACTTTTCCAAAATATTTTCTGAAGCCCAGATCATGTCGATCCTAGAGCATGATCTGTGCGGGGCAGAGTAATAGGTATAACCTGGCGTCTTTGGGTGTTTAGACCGCCATATGTCTCTAATGTTGTTTAATCTAGCCAATTCTAGAATCGCCATTCTAACTTTGTGCATTCTTTTAAAATTCCTTGGCCCCGTAGAATCCATTTTATAATTCATCACACAGTTAAAATCACCGGCAATAATAGTTTCCCCTTCCCATTCTAGTAATTCTATGCTTAGATCTTCATAAATCTTAGGTTTATCAATATTTGGGCCATAAACCACACAGAATACTAATTTAGCTTCAGCCCCTTGAATCTGTGCTATTGCCCATCTGCCTCTATTATCAGTCGCAGTCTTTATTGTATCTAGTTGCAGTGTTCTTTGTTTCAAAATAGCAACCCCCCTAATGGTCTCATTCAACGAGGTACAGATAACCAATTCATAACCTAATTGTGTAAGCCATTTTTTATCCTGGTATTTTATATGAGTTTCTGACAACAGCACTATGTTCGGATTATACATTTTTATCTCTTCTTTTACTAGGTTCCTTTTACTCTTATTGTTTAGGCCATCTACATTCCAACAAAAAATTCTTAGCTTAAGCATTTATTAATTATTAAATTCAAATATAGTAAAATCCTATTCCTCTTTGTATTAAGCGTCCTTAATATTCCATTGTCACCTTCTCTAAGCCAAAATAAAACGTCAAAACTTGCAAACACATTTTTCCTTTTGATCACCACCCCCCACCCCTGACTTCCGTTGCCACCCTTGCCCTTGTGGCAACCCCACCCCCTCCCTTGCTGCTCTCTGTTTCTAGGGGGGGAGCTCCCCTCTAGCATAGCTGCCGCTGGAGTGGCAGCTCTGTGAAGAAGCATGCATGAGTGGTTGCTCAAACCTAAATTGAATCGTACTTTAAGTACCTTTAGTGACTATATTCAGTTCACATTTCGGAGTATCACAAAATACCAGTCTATATTAGAGGGGAAAAAGAAGGTAAAAAGAGAAGAAGAAAAAAAAAAAAAAAAAACCAAAGAAGAAATTGTACATACATATGCCTGAATCTAACCTGCCTGAATTAGAAATTAGAAAATAGCAAAAAGGACACAAAAGGAAAAGAGCAAAACAGGTATAGCACTAGTTCTCTTTTTCTTTCTGCTTTCTTTCTTCATTATCACATGAGAATTTTTCCAAGCATTGTTCCGCGGTTAGAGGATCAGTGAAAAAAGCCACTTGTCCATCCCGGATAACTTTAAGGCGGGCAGGTTCTTGTAAATAGGCCAGGCATCCTATATTTTTGAAGGCATCGATTAGTTTCCGGAGCTCCCACCGTTTATCCATAGTTACTTTTGTTAGATCAGACTTCACAAAAAAAGTAAAGTTATCAACAGTTACCGGATTATTTGGTTTAGCTTTTAGTGCAACTGCTTGTCTCAAAAGAAAATTGCCAAAATAAATCAAAAAAGGTCTTGGGAACTTGCTATTAGTGTTCTTTTGAACTAACGGTAGTCTGTGTACCCTTTGGAGTTGGGAGTCCCAATCCCAATCTGCGAGATCCACAAAGGCCCTTTGGAAAAGTTTGACCACAAAAGCTCTCGGGTCTGACCCCTCAATACCTTCCGGTATTCCAAATAATCTTAGATTTTGTCTTCGGGCCCTATTTTCCAAATCTTCCACTTTGGTTTCCAATAAGGTCAATCTAGAGGTGTTTTGTTTAATAGCTGAGGAGGCATGATTAAAGTCTTCTTCCACCTCCACTATTCGTGTTTTAATGTCTTCTATTTCTTTGCTGATTCCTCCTAGGTTTTGGCAGATGTCTCTCATAGTTCCTTGAATTTTAGTGTTATCCTCTCTCAATTGGAGGTATTGTTGTTGACTCTCAGCCCTCTGCTCTAGCAAAGTCTGCATAATTGCCTCCATTGATATGCCCTGTGGTGGTATAGAATTGAAAGTATGAAAAGAGCTTGGTTGAGAGGAGTTCCCGTCTTGCAAAATAGATCCTCCAGGTATTGGTTCATGCGAGTTTGATTGTGAGCTTGTTGGTCCTGCAACAGAAGAGTCCAGTTCCATTACTTCTCCTGTATTATTTTCAGAGTTCTTACCATTTAGATCTAATTGTATCTGAGTTTTTGTCAAGCTAGTTACAATAGTTTCCTCGGGGACGTTTATCTCTTCACTATTTGAATCCAGCAGCTCATGATTAAGTTCCATACTTGGTTTCTTAAGCCCGTTTGATATAATTTGCAGTGTAGAGATATCTAGAGCATCAGTAGAAATAAAGGAGGCTCCAGGGGTCTCTGCATGTGTCTCTAGATATGTCCCAACATTTGAATCATTGTTCTCCTCTTCAGAAACTAAGATCGTATTATCTGAGACCTCTTGATTCACAGGAAATGCACTTCCATTAACATTGGTTAGGGGGTCAGTAGGTCTGTCCACATTTAAGCTTGTATTGTTGCTTGACTTGTCCTCTTGATGTATATTCAGTTGCCCATTGGACTCATCCGGGCTAGCCCCTGAGAGTCTTAGGGCCATATTTTTTACTCCGCCTTTAGCTTCTATCCACCTTCTCAACGGACTATCATCCATTAGACGACTTTTTTTATTTTCCACCATATCTTTACCTGTTACCTTTAAGAGGAGAAGTTTTTGCTTCGTTTTGACCTTTCTTTTAGTTTTTTTCGGTACCAATTTTTTGTTAGTTTTATTAGTAAACAATTCAGAAGTCTCATTGTTCCCATCTTCTTCTTCTGATAGTTCCTCATATTCGACATTTGAATCTTCGCCTGTCTTAGTTCCAGATTCCTGACTCAAATCAATTGCTCCTTCCTGCTCCCTATCTTTTGGCTTATTTTTATCAACTTTCTCGCATATGGTACTATTAATATCAGGAATCTCGGCACCTCCCCCTATATCTTGTAACATTTGTGGCGATTTGTTGGTTAGATCAGTCTCGATATTTTTCTGAACCAGCTTTGTTTCATTAGTTCCCTTAATTTCTTTAGTTGCAGAGTTTATAGTCTCCTTGTCTATAGGTACTTTATCAGATCCTTTCTTACCTTGAGACCTCTCAGTGGTTAGCCCAATATCTTGGATACTGTCCTGCGTTTTTATCATTGCCTGTTCCACTCCAGATATTTTACCTTGTTCTTTATTTCTGGCATATGCTTCATCGTTCTTATTATTATTTTTACTTTTATTTTTATCATCCTTCATAGTTTCATTGTTCTTATCCTTTCCGAAAGACTGCACCTCTGATACATTGAAGTCCATTTTTAGCACACCCTTGGCGTCCCCTTTAGCAGCTATGGAGGAATCATTCATCTTTTCTGAACACAAACCCTTATCAGCATTGCTAGTTCCAAAGATATTCGAACCTGGGTTATCAGTTACCTTTACAGCCATTTGGCTAGTCTCTTTCTTATCCCCCAGGGTGCTTACCTCCGTTATTCCTACAGCCACCGCAGTTATAGTACCTGTAAGTAGTTTCTTAGGTGCCAAGGCGGTCTTCTTGGATCTTGTCTTACGTGAGGACATCGATTCTTGCCCCACTGCTGTTTCTGCTGTTTCTGTCTGCTCTGCTGATTCTGCTGGTTCTCTTTCCCCAGCGCGTCCTTGCTGCCGTGTTCCTGAAAGAGCTCTCAGGTGTGTACTCCGAGTTACCGCTCGGAACGCCCAGCTGATCGTCAATGTAGAGGGCAGTGTAAGGCGGGCGTAGCTCGCTGCACGGCTCTGGGAGCGAAGCAGGCTCCTGCCGTATTGCAGCAACTCCCACAACATCGAGTCCGCCAACCGGTAAGCGCCGATACCAGTCTCCAGCCGATCTTTTCTTATCTTTTCACGCGAGTAACAGTTTACCAGCTTGCCAAGTCATAAATCGCCAGCAAGTAATTCAAACCTCCTTCTCATTCCTCCCTTACTCCGCTCTCCGTTCTACGTCCTCCGTTAAGCCTTTGTTTGAGAATATCTCATTCCTTTGTTTGTTCGTAGCGCCATGAGCAAACCACACAAGCAGCGTCTACACACGGCGGCGTTCAGCCCGCCATCTTGACTCCTCCCCCTCCGCGGAGCCCCACAATCCCGGCAACAATATCGGTTCCGATAGAGGGAACCGAAAACACATCCGAACCCGATGGCGGAAAAAAACAATCTGGGGATGGAGGCGATGCCCATGCGCACTGTAGTCCAGGGGAGGAGCCACCTATCTCGTGATACTTCGAAGACTCTTCCAGGACAACAATGTGCAATCATCCGGACCCAACACTAGGTGGCGGACTATGCACAGATATGAATTCAGCAGCCCACATGCCTCGAACCTATACAAACCCATCTCCCTGATGCCAAAAGCTTCCAAAACTGTAGAGAAGATTGCGACTCTGCAGCTTTCCAGCTACCTAAAAACGAATAAGCTCGTCCACACCAGTCAATCAGTGTTTAGACCCAAATTTAGCTGTGAAACCGCGCTCCTGGAAGAGATCAAATTACACTTCAGATGCTGGCAGTAAAGCTTTCTTGGTCTTGTAAAACCTCTCTGCAGCTTTTTGATACGGTCCCACACTCCAGACTGCTTGATCATCTTCATGATATTTGCATCAGGGGCACATGGCTAAATGGCTGGGATCCTTCCTTGAGGATAGATTCCCAAGAGGTCTGGCTGCCACCTTTTTTGTCCAGAAGGAGCAGAGTTTTAGTGGGAGTGCCACAACTATCTTTAACATCTACAGGACTCATTTGGCTACACTAGTTGAGTCTTTCAATGTCAAGACAGTCTCTTATGCTGATGACTCCAGGCTACTCTTGTCTTTTAAGAAGGATGAGCCAATCAACAATGATGCCACCTGCTTATCGGCAGTTGAAATCTAATGAACTCAAACATAACCCCAATAAAACAGAGATTCTTAGCTTTGGACATCATTTTATGTTTGACCTACAAGCCCATTGGATGGACAAGGTTCCTACACCTAACGCCCAGGCAGAAGTAGTGAAAAACCTGGGTGGAAAGATTGATAAACAGAGGTCACCTCATTCGCAAGTTAATATGGGGGTTGGCACATGCTGTGGTCTGTTGCAAACAGTCAAAAAATTCCTGAAAATTCTCTCCCTTCCTGCAAGGATCACTGTTCTTCTGGCCCTGGTGGTGTTCAGACAGGACTATGCCAATGTCCTTTATGCGGGATTGCCACAATATCTGCTACAGAAACGACAAATGGTTCAGAACGACGCAGCCAATCTGGCTCTTCAATTACCAAGGCAAGCCTTGATCTTATCTCATCTGAGGAACCTACACTGGCTTCCTATTAAAAAAAAGGATCAAGTGTAAGATACGGACTCTTATGGACAGGGCTCTAAACCATTCTGGACCGGCATATCTGTCCTCCAGGATTCAATTCTACTCTTCCCTAAGAACCTTGCGTTCTTTCCTCAGCCATTTTGCCAAAGATCCAATGGTTAAACAAGCAAAAACCGGAGGAAGATCTTTCTCCCTCCAGGGCCTGCAAGCTTGGAACAGCATGCTTGCTCAGTTACGCCAAATGAATAATAAACAAGCTTTCAGAAAGCAACTATTACCTTGCCTTTTCACTTTCTAATTCTGTCCCTTTGCATTCTCTAACCTTCTACAATAGCGCTGGGACACTCCTTGGAGTAGCTGTACGCTTTAGAAATCCTGACATGCATACCTACATAAACACCTAAGTCTGGTGTGGTGTTGCCAACAGACCCAGATATTCTTAGTGCATTACGAGCAGCTGTGCAATCTGCTTTTTGGTCGGGAACAAGACCGGAGGGCACCTTGACATGTCCTTATGACTTCTCATTTGGAGAGTGCGTCTTCTTGGGTTTTAACCTACACGAAGACTTGGACTGCAACAACACTGGGCGCAGTGAGTGTCCCTGACTTCAAAAGAAATGTCCTATGGTGCTCAGCATTGTACAGCTTGTGTTTACATTTTCATCATCGCCTTAGGGTGCATCAGGGCACACTCCTCTCAGGATTTGGGGTTGTGGCCCAACCACAAACACTATAGGCACACCTCATGCAAATATATCACTGGTATTTGCTTGCGACTGTCCCTACAAGAATTAAACCTTGAAGTTTTAAGAGGGAACATGTTCCCTTACCCACTGGAAAGAATTGTGTTGGGAAAAAAGGGCTCATCTGTAGAGGAAAAAGTAGGCTCCACGTACGATGGTGCGGAAAGAAAGGAACTGACATCAGCATACTTGGGTGGAACCTATATACCAGTCGTCACTTCTGTGGAAGAGCAGAGTCGACGCAGAACAGCAGGACAACCCCACTGGTGTGGAGGGGCTATGTTGGAAAATCTTCCGGATCCAGTCTGGCACCTGGACATGTAACTTTTATGAGACTAACCAAAACCATTTGAAACAGTAAAGTACATTTGGAAACATAGATCCTACTGTGCAACGCTATAATCTCTGCTGTTCCAATGAGTTATACCTACTACCCAAAATCTGTGAATCATAGATCACCAGAAATTTTGATTCCTACTGGTCAACAGGTTAGATCAAACATCTTCTTGCAAAATTGAATATTTATGGTGTTGGGAGAAAGGAGCAAATTTCTTTATTGAGTTGAAATGAATGTCATCCATCCGACTTAAAGACGCTTTACATGTGGACATGAGGGGATTTGTTGTAATGGTCAGGGGATAAATAACTATTTTATTTAAGGGATTTAGTAGGTTGTGGTATAGGGGTTAAAACACAGTTTGCCAAGACATTAGCAAAAGCATGTTTACAAATGAGCAGCAGGTGTTAAAAAACTATACTGGTGGGGTAGAGTGATTGGGGCATTTGCAAGTGGTGATGATTAGAACTACGGCTTGTGCAATGCTATAATTGCATGATTTGTCCCTTTGCTATTTTTCTCATCATTCTTTCCTTTTTTCCTGATTTCTTCCCTAATTTCTTCACCCTCTTTCTTCCTTTGCTCATTCCTCCATTATTTTGGCCTCCATCCCATTTGTTATCAATTAAAGACATCCTTACATTAAGTTAAATAGGTTCAGATTATTACAAATTTTAATACATTTTGATTAGGGGTTCCAAGTCTCAAATTAATCAATCCGGATTTGCATAGCGGACTAATCACAAGTAAGGGTATCCCATTCGCTTGGTCCGGCTGTTCGGTGTTTCAGTCAAAGAGCCAGGTCTTAAGCCTCCTTCTGAATTGCTGGAGTGAGGGTGCTGTTCTGAGGTGGATGGGGAGGCTGCTCCACGATTTGGCAGCACTGTACGAGAAGGAGCAGCCTTCACTTTTGCAGCGGTGTGGGCGAGTGAGAGGAAGGCCGAGCACTGGGGTCTGGAGGGAAGGTGGAAGCTGAGGCGGTGGTTGAGGTATACTGGTCCTCGGTTGTGAAGGGCTTTGTAGGCATGGGTCAGCATCTTGAATTGGCATCTTTTGTGTGTGGGGAGCCAGTGGAGGCTCCTCAGGTGGAGGTGATGTGGGTCCTTCTGGGGAGACTCAGGATGAGTCTAGCCGCAGAGTTCTGTAGGATTTGTAGTCTTTTCGTGAAGTTTGATGCGATTCTGGTGCACAGAGCATTGCCATAGTCCTGGAGGCTGGTAACGAGGGCTTAGGTGACAGTGCGTCTCGTGGTAACCGGGAGCTACTTAGTGATCTTGCATAGCATGTGGAGTGTTAGGAAGCAGGTAGAGGAGATTGCGTTGATCTGGCTCTACATGGTGAGTTTGTTGCCCAGGATAATACTGAGGTTTTAGGCTTGGACCGTGGGGGTGGGCTCCTGGGTGACAGGCCACCAGGAGTCGTAACATGGTGAGGTGGTGCTTTCGAAGATCATGGCTTCAGTTTTGCCAAAGTTTAGTCCATCAGCACCCCCTTTTGTAACGTTTAGTCTGAGGCAGTTATCTTGCATCCAGTTGGCAATGCTGGTAAAGCATAATCAGCAGTTGGTCTTCGCGGTGGACTGGTCTTTGGATAGCTAGAGGATGAGCTGGGCGTCATCGGTGTATGAGATGATGTTGAGTCAGTGGTTCCCGACTATGTTGGCCAAGCAGGTCATGTAGGCATTGAAGAGGGTTGGGCCGGAGGATGAACATTGAGGGAGGCCGCAGAGGATGTTCTTGGGTTTAGGTGAGAAGGGAGGGAAAATAGACGCAAGCTTTCATATATCAAAATAATTTAACCCCTTCGATGCTGATGACGAGCTCAGCTCGTCATCACCCACGGGTGTCGTGTGCTGATGACGAGCTCAGCTCGTCATGGTGCCACTAAAATGGCAATTTCCAGCACAGGGGGGGGAAAACGCCTAGCAGCCAAGTGGTTAAAGAAAAATATAAAAATAGTCTTTCTCCTGCTCTCCCTTCTAAGCTAGATTTGTACTTTATAACGTTCCAATACATACAACACTCTAGTTTAACATAGGACATTATATTTTTACTGGAAAGTATGGCGCAGAGCAGCAAGATTTCGCCAACAAAAAAAAAAGGATTTCTAGTCTTCCTTCAGTTAACGTGGGGAATGTGACATTTTACAATTTCTTTCCACAAACAAGCTCAAGATAGACAAACCTTAAGGATCTGCTGTGGAACTGAGCACGTTTCTGAGACTTCTGCTTCTCCTTCAGGAGTCTGGAGAAACGATAAGATGTCTCTTTCTATCCACATTCCAGTCTCCTCCAGAGTAGATAAGTAGGTCCTTCCTTCTGAGCAGAACTGCACATAAAGATATCAGAGGTTAGTCACACATTAAATGGAAAGAACTATTGTGATACTGGTAAACTATTGTGTTCTGTAAAGATCAACAAGTAGGAAGCCCCTTGCTTACACCTCCCCAGAGAAGAAATCAATGAGACAAATAGAAATATGTGAAATATTTTTATAACTATTCTTGGAGGGCCATGTTTTCCACACTTTAAGCAAGGATGGAAAACTTTGTAATTCTATGTCCGGAACGGAGGCTTCAGATTATGCTTTTTCTTCTTCACTGTTTATTACCATACAAAACCACAGCAGCACAGAAAAGCACCAAAACTCAATGCTATCATCCCGCAACACAGGGAGAGCATTAACTAGAAAAAATTTGTATACAACACTGTTTGAACAAACTACATATCCCATCAGTCCATGAGAATAACACCACATTAGTCCTTTCATAGTGTCCATGACGTGAAGAAAGGGCGTCCATCTTGTGCCATCTTCCTGTTTCTTCGTTGCTTCGCAGCCAGTTAAGTGCCTTTTTTCTATTCTCTCTCACTGATGTAGTCTTTGACAGAGTTTGTGTTTGTTGCGCATATATTTGGGGTCGTTTGATGCCTTAATGGTATTTTGGGGGCTCTCTGCACTGATATAGTTTTCCTTGTTGGTATTTTGCTTTACAGAGCCCCATTGATCGCGGAGACGCTTGTCGTCTCTTACGCGATTGCCCATTGTTACCGCTAGAGGGAGCCCTTCCGTCTCTAGCTCCTCGGTGCGGTTCCTCTCACATACGGGAACCGCGCTGAGGAGAAAGTCCGTGTCGGAGCCTCCCGCCGCCTCAACCTTTACGCCCCGAGCTGGGGTCTGTATTTAACCCCTATTACTTGACGCCCGTGAAGGGTCTGTATCGCGGGGACACCGCGTTGCCACCTGCGGGCGAAATTTAGCACTTTTACATACCGAAACAGGAGCGTTTGCCTGCTTGTCAGTTTCAGTGCGCAGGGAGGCAGACACGACCCGTTCTTCTAGGGCGGGTCGGCGCGCTGGGAGGCTGGTGCTGCCCCATTGTTTCCCTGGTTCCACCAGGCCCCAAAAGCTGTTGTTGGCCTCAGGCCTGCCCACATCGTTATACAGGGGGTGTTCCTTTCAGAAGGGCCCTTAGCTGCATTAGTTGTTGCCCTTAGTTGTATTGGTTCATTTGCCTGCAGGAGTACCTAGACATGGCGGAGGGCTATTATGAGGAGGAAGAAGAATCTCATCAGTATTTAGATGATGATGAGTTTTTCAATGCGGTGAACAGCTCTATCTATCGCTGTGTGACATAGATAGTGGGCCCCATGGAGGACCGCCTGTCCGCCCGCATAGTTGAGGAATACGCTAAGTGCACGCAGGCCCAGTTAGGTGCCCCGGTGAGCACCGCCTCCGATTCGGAGGCCCCCCCCCCCCTCCTAAGAAGCCTTGTAGGGAGACAGGTCCTCTAGGGGCGCAGGGTGTGGACAGAGATGCCTTTGAGCGTCTACGCTACGCTTTTTTGGCTAAGGCAACCAGTACCACCCCGGCGCCACTACCGGCTTCGGAACCTTCGGCGTCCATGGGGACAGCCCCTTCCTCCCTGGGGGTGGGGGGATATCCCGAGCAGACACTGATGAGGAGTCAGTGCGTTCTTTGCGTCAGTCCGGCTCCGCCGCAGAGTTACCACAGGTTAGCTCAGGTACGCTGGACCCGGATGAAATAATTCATCCACGTTCGGCTGCTTGGGGCGCCTGGGGACAAGGTGGCGAAGTTCGTGGCGGGTCGCCTCCGCAAGCACTTGGAGAAGAAAGCGAGAAGCTGTCTGCGGGGGGTGTGTCCACGCCCCACTCTGGAGGGGAAGGTCGCCTTAACGCCGGAGTTGGATAGGAAGATGCCCACGCTCATGGCTAAGTTTGTAAAAGATCCCCGCAAGGGTATTGACCGGTCCTGGACAAGTTGCTGGATGCGATAGGCCCCATCATGAAGATTCTGGACATGGCGGAGGAGGCGAAAATAACAGGTGCCGCCATCTCCCCAAACGTCCTTTCGAATTGGGCGCAGAGGGTGGTCATCTTCCTAGGAAACGCCAATTGCACCCTCTCGATGGAACGTCAACGCTCATTGCTGATGATGTTGGACCCTAAGCTAGGTGATTTGGCCTCTTCTGATGCAGGTGCAGTGGCTCAAGGGGGTCTCTTCGGAGATCCTTTCATTAAAGAATTAGGCAAATTCGTCTCTACATTTACTTGCCTGGATAAGGCCCAATCCAGTATAAAAAGGGTGTTCTAACAACGTTTTTCCCGAGGGGCCGGTCGCGGTAGGGGCCAGGCGACCGGCCGTGGCGGACAAAATGTTGCCAACAAAGGGCAAGGCTCCGGCAGGGGACAACACAATACCTCGGCCAATTACGCAAACTTTTATCCTATCAGAGGCCAACGCTTCAGAGGGCGAGGCGGCTTCAAGAACAACCCCGGCGGCAGTAACTCCAATGGTGAGTGTGATTTCTGCAGACCAAGTTCGAATTGGCGGACAGCTAGCGGCTTTTCCGGGGGCTTGGGCGGCAATTACGGCAGACGCATGGGTACTTCAAACCGTGCCCGGGTTCCACATAGAGTTTTATGACCAGCCCAACCAAGTGAGGCCCCCGCGCCCGATAGTGTTTTCCCAGCCCAACGCTCAGTTGATCGATGAAGAGGTCTCATAGCTTCTCCGCAAAGGAGCCATTTGTCGATCAACTCGACAACCCTCCGGGTTCCTCAGCAATCTTTTCCTAATAGAAAAAGCGGATGGGGGCAAACGCCCCGTGATCAATCTAAAGGAATTCATCGGTGGTTGGTCTACCATCATTTCAAGATGGAAAGAATCCATCATCTTCGGGCTGTTTTGCACCCAAACGATTGGATGGCACGCCAGGACCTCAAGGACGCGTATCTGGTGGTACCCATTCACCCTCCGCACCGTCGTTTTCTTCAGTTTCTCTGGAGGGATCAGGTTTTCGAATTTACATCCCTTCCATTCGGACTTTCTTCGGCCCCTTGGTGCTTCACCAAGCTGGTGCACCCGGCGGTGGAAGTCCTGCGGAGCCAGGGTGTCCGGATGATCGTCTATCTGGACGACATCCTTTTGATGAGCCAGTGCCCCACGAAGCTGTGTGTACAGCTTCAGCAGACGGTCTCATTGTTGCAAGGCCTGGGCTTCATCATCAACAAAGACAAAACAGTTTTTTCCCCATCTCAGAGCATAGTCTTCCTGGGGTTTGTCGTGGACTCCCTACGAGCCTCCCTGAGCCTTCCATCTATAAAGGTGGCCACAATTCGGCATGTCCTGAGGCAGACTATTTCCAAATCTCATACCTCCCTGCGTCAGATTGCCAGAGTTGTGGGACTGCTCTCTTCCTCCATTCAGGCAATATTTCCGGGGCCCCTCCATTATCGAGCTCTGCAGCGCCTAAAAGCGCATAACCCGCGGAGGGGTTTGACCACTTGGTTCCCCTCTCGGAGGAGGTGAAAGGGGAGATGTCTTGGTGGCTTACCCACATGGAGGCCTGGAATGGCCGGGCAATCTTCGGGTCGACCCGGGACTTGGTCATAGAGTCCGACACCAGCAGGTCAGGCTGGGGCGCCCGGACCTGGCGAAGGAATTTTGGGACTATTGTCTGGCCCATCATGTCTCAGTCACAGAGGAGTACTTACCGGGATGAGCCAATCAGGTAGCGGATTGGCACTCAAGACATCTGCGGGACTCGAGCCTGTGGAAACTGGACGTTCAGGTGTTTCATTGGCTAAACGGCTAGTGGGGCCCGTTCTCGGTGGACCTGTTTGCGTCCCGATTGGATTACCAGCTCCCGCGCTTCTTCAGCTGGAGGCCGGACCCTCTGGCGGAAGCCACGGATGCTTTTCTCCAAGATTGGAGTCAGGAGAAGGCGTACGCGTTCCCTCCTTTTTCGATGGTGTTGCAGGTGACGGCCCAGCTTCCCCGCCAGAGTGCGGAATTTGTAGTGGCGACGCCTGTGTGGAGGTCCCAAATTTGGTTTCCAGTTCTTCTAGAACTTTCTTGGGATTTTCCAATCCTACTCCCCCGGCTTCCTCATCTTGTTCTCAATCCGGACGGGAACCCGCACCAACTCATAGTACAGAATTCTCTCCGCCTCATGGTATGGCGGCTTTCCGGCGACGGTGGTCGCTCCCAGGCCTTTCGAAGTCAGCTGAAGACCTGCTATCAAAGGCTTGGGAGGACAGTACCACGAAGACGTATCGGTCCGCTTGGACCAGGTGGGTGCATTGGTGTCTTCGACAAGACCTGGATCCCCTGGTCGCAGGAGTCGTTCACATCTTGAACTTCTTGGCGGAGCTGGCGTCAGATGGCTTGGTGTCTCGCACAATTAACGCTATGCGCTCGGCGATTTCGGCCGCGCACCAGCCAATTGAGGGAGTCCCGGTTGGTGAACATCCTATGGTATGCAAGCTACTGCGGGGCATTAGGCTTTCATTGGCCCCAGAACTGCGCTATTCAGTCCTGTGGGACGTCAATGTGGTTCTGAATCTTTTTCTGTCATGGCAGCCTAACAAATACCTGTCTCTGAAAGAGCAGTCTGCCAAACTAGCCATGCTCCTATGTTTGGTGTCTTGCCGTAGGGTCTCGGATGTGCAAGCTTTAGACATTTCTGCGAGAATTTTTTCCCCGGGAGGGGTTACCTTTACGGTGGGACGGCGCACTAAGTCGGCGTCGAGAACTATCTCTTATCCAGCGTTTACGGACATTCCCAAGCTCTGTGTGGTGCAATGCTTTAAGACATACAAAGAAATAACTACAGAGATTCGTCCTCCGGGCGACAGACAATTGCTCATTGCCTTACGGAGGCTACACAAGACAGTATCCTCCCCACTATTGCCAAGTGGATGCGCAGGGTCCTGCAGGAAACAGGCATTGACACTAAGCTTTTTGGTGCTCACTCGGCTAGAGGGGCCATGGCCTCAAAAGCTTTCTCGCTGGAAGCCTGTTCGGAGGACCTGATGCGTGCGGCGGATTGGTCCTCGGATTCCACTTATAAGAGGTTTTAATTCAAACCGGTGGTGGATATTGCCCATTTGGTGGTAAGTAAGCTTTGAACTAGCATAATCTGAAGCCTCCGGTCCGGACATAGAATTGAAATTTGCCTAGCTTAGTAACGGTAAGTTTCAATTCTATTAAGGACACGGAGGCGAGGATTATCCCTCCCAATCTCGATGGAGATCCCACCTGTATGGCAGTAAGTAATCAGGTTTAGTTTCTGCAAATGGGATTATGTTCTTGTTCGAATTATATTGCATTTTTGCTGTGAATTGTGTCCTAGGTGTAGGTCGCTCTTACGACGCTTACGCTGTTGTGTCTCTTCCGTTAGGCAATGACGGTTCGAAAGAGGACCAGTAAGATGTCGGCGGGACTCACTCAAAGAAAGAGGAAGATGGCACAAGATGGACGCACTTTATTCACGTCATGGACACTATGAAAGGACTAATGTGGTGTTATTCTCATGGACTGATGGGATATGTAGTTTGTTCAAACAGTGTTGTATACACATTTTTACTAGTTAATGCTCTCCCTGTGTTGCGGGATGATAGCATTGAGTTTTGGTGCTTTTCTGTGCTGCTGTTGTTTTGTATGGTAATAAACAGTGAAGAAGGAAAAGCATAATCCTCGCCTCCGTGTCCTTAATAGAATTGAAACTTACTGTTACTAAGCTAGGCAAAGTTCGATTCTAGTTCTCTCTTGTTGGTACTTTCTTTGAATTTGCAAACAGTAGAATATCTAAACTCATGTATGGAGACCCTCTTAAAACTAACATTTTAAGTGTTATAACACTTTTGAAAGAAAGAAAAAGTAGGTACAATGTGCCATATAGGAAAATTCAATCCATACTTTTTAAGGATACGTGTGTCCCTTAAGTCTTATTTGGTCAGCAAGCAAGATCACTTTTTCGTGATTTACTGGAATACAAAGACACAAGTTATTTTTTATTATCAAGGTTTTACAAGAAGAAGGTTGAGATATTTATTAATAAATAAAAAAATACTAAGAAGGACAACTAGGATAACAGCTTCCCATTATGCTATTTTCTTTGATGTTCAAGAGTAGAAAATAGAGCAAGATGATCCTTTAGACAAGAGCATTGAGTATTACTTACACGCTGCTTATTTAACCCCTACACACTTTCCTAGGGCAGGCCTATATCCAACCGCCTCCTGTACGCGCTGCGGCATAGACCAGGGGGATTTCTTCCACATGGTCTGGGTGTGTCCCCAACTGGCACGATTCTGGAGGGGGTATAGAAGAGAAACTCACAGAAGTACTGGTTTGGGAAGTTCCCCATGACCCACTGCACACACTCCGCGGGATCACAGATGGGCTAAATGGGTCCAGAAATGAGAAATTGTTTTTTACCGCAGCAATGATTGTAGCAAAGCGGTACATATCCGCTCACTGGAAATGTCCTACTCCGCCTAGCCTCAAAAAGTGGCGGGAGGGGGTGGATTGGTGTGCCACACAGGAGAAACCCATGTATGAAGCACAGGGATGTCTGAAGAAATATTGCAGGGTGTGGGGCAAATGGTTGGGTCTCGTGGCTTAAACTGGTTTTGCCTGCTTAACTGTCTGTATTACACAGGACTTTATGACCAGGACTAACCGTCTAACTGAATGGGACTTCTTGCTCCTGTTGTACTGTGCTTTCTTGCAAGCATTTGTTCTTTCACCATGTCTAAAAATTAATAAAATTGTTTATAAAAAAAAAGGCAAGAGCATTGAAACCATGAGCACAGAGGACATTCATACAAATGTTTACATGAACAGGTCCAGTAATAAGGCTTAGCCTTTATGAGGAAATGGGGTGTATTATATGGAGTGGTTGTGTGACCTCACCGTGTATTACACTTATCAACCCCTTTAGTACCCTGAGGTTTCGGTTGTAAAACCCTCAGCTCAACTCTGGGTAGCTATGGCTCTGAGCAACAAGGCTTAAACAAATGAAAAAGTGTAAAGCATTTAAACAGCACCCAAACAACTGTGGAAGAAATCGACAAGATACCAAAGAATTCTGACACCAATTTATAAACACTGTATTTTAAGACACCACAACGAAAAAGATCCAACAGAGGGTTCCAGGTATATAGGATTTACAAGGCACAGTAACTAGAGGTATTTCCATTTAACCGTGAACAAGCATAGGCAAATTCAATACATTTGACACTTGGAAACGTTTTCAGCAAAAGGTTTCAGCAAGCTCCAATGCAGTCACTTTAGGTGACCAACTCAAGTAGTAAGCCAGTTAGAAGGACCAGCAAGGTCCTAAAACAATTACCTCAATAGATGAACCTTTCCAGACACTTTTATCCATTGCAGGGTTTTCCTATGGAAATGGTTCTGACGCGAGGGATGTAGGATGCTGAAGATGCTTAAATGATGCTGAAGATGCTTAAATAATGCTGTGGATGCAATGGGGTCGACGGGGGTTTCGCTGCGACTACTCGTGGTCCACGAACAGGATGAGTCTGTCCTGGTCACAGGGTCGGCTTCCCTCCCAAGTCCTCTCAGTGCTAGCAGAAGTCCAGTTGCCGCTTGACTACAGGTCGCCTAGAATCGTGGTCACAGACCTATCCTTCCTGGGTCGATAACTCGTCCTTTGGGGGTCCAAGCTGCACTCCGACAGCACTCCTAGGCTCAGCGAACTCAGATACAACTTTGAGTTTTGGGCCTTGGTCCCTGGTGCTGCCTGGCAGCGGGTTAAAGATACTGGGCTACCAGGCACAGTCCCTCTCCTTTGCTAGCCACCAGGTTCAGCAGGTGCAGTCCATGCCAGCCTCTTTGCTGGTTCCGCAGTTAAGCAGAGCAGTCCTTCGGTCCTCATTCCAGTCCAGCTGAGATCAGACTTTGAGGTGCCATACTTATGCTCAGAAAATGACCTCAGGGCAGGATGCGGTTAGTACTCCATATGGTACCAGGTTCCCTCCCATATGATGACCACTTCCTGCAAAGTGTGGCATCAGGGCATCCCAGGATGCACCATTCTGCCCACTTCCAGTATGGCAGGACCTCTGTCCCAGCGTGTTGAGCTCCCTAGCCCATCCCAGAGGCTACATGCTCCTGGAAAACTTGGTAGGCAACTGGTTTCCACTCTCCTGTCGCACATGCCAGCCTATTTGCACGAACAATGGAGCAGCCCTCTCCCAAGTGTTACCCACTTGCCCTTCAAAGGCGGCTTCTCCAATCTACAGGGATAGCTGGGGACACATCTACCTTTTTGGGCCAATTACTCCTCTCCACTGAAAGTCAACCACAGCCACATGGTGTGACTTTGTGACATTGTCAGGGATGACCTTTGTGCACCTACTTTGGTAGGATGGTCTGGGAAACACCAGCTTGGCCATGACCACAGTGTCACTGGCACCTGTATCCCTCAGAGCCTTCACATTCACCCCCACTGATGTTTGGCCACTGTTGGTATTTCTCCATACTTGGAGGCCAGTGAGCTAAAGGGTAAATGTTCTCTAAACCCAGGGACACTAGGGTGGCCCCTCTCTACCATTTGGGATCTCTAGGATTCGCCTATGCAAAATCTATTGGCTTTGTCAAATGTTTCTTTTACATGTTGCAAGGCAGTTGGGATTTTGTGGAGCATGGCTTAATATTGCGCCATATCTGGGGGGGTTTTGTTGTTTTTTTTTATACTTTAGGCCACGCTGCACAGAAGGTCAACTGCTGTGCAAAATGTCCAAAAAAAACGGTGATAAAGCCAATACATTTTGCATATGCAAAACCTAATGGCTTTGCCAATGCTCATTATTGGGGGAGCTGCCTGTCAGTCCCAGGACACCGAGCATCTAAGTATGGATGTCGGGACGGCTCTGAAAGACGTGTCTTTGTTTGGGTCATCGTCAACAGAAAATGAGAAAAAGCCACGTTATTCTTTTACACTCTATTCTACAACTGCCTTATTCTCATGAGCCATAACCTTAACATGTATTGGATAAGAGGATACCGCTTGGTTCGGTAGATTTAAGACATGCGCAGAGTTCATAGGTGCCCAAAACATAGGAAACATCTCTGTAAAGTGGGTACGCCTTAAATTACGTCTCTACGGTAATACACGTGTCAAGAAAGTCTGCGCAGCTTTCATTCAGCCATCCCATCTATGGGATTTCACCCCACGATCTTTTAGCTGAAATGGGAAGAGAGCTGTGTCCGCTCGCTGAGCATTCCAGCCTCAGAAGCCAAAAAGCATCCATTGTGCATTAAATGCAATCACAATTACATCTATGGCAGTCATTTGTTAAAGTGCACACAAGGCAGAAGGCCACCGGTATATTGTGTTGGGTATTATCAAGTTAACAAAAGACGTTATTATTTCATTTGTCTATGTACATTTTCTAGTGCTAACATGCCCCCCTATGTCACTCAAGAGAGCTATATGATCAATGACAAGTACATAGGGAAAAATTATAGTTATTTGAAACCGTTTGAGATAGTTTAGGATTTTATTCGGTTCCTGTTATATAGACAGTTTGATTTTGGTTTAAAGTTCCATTAATGAGCGAAAGCATAGGTAAAAAGTATGCTCCAGGGGATGGCTCAGTGAGTTGATTGATCCCCTGACAAAAGGTGGTTATGGGGGTCTAACCCTGGTAAGGCACACTGAATCCTTACACCCTTCCGCGGTAGGTAATTAAAGGACTATAAATCTGGCAACAACATGTACTAGTTAAACCATCCCAGTATCAATGAACTTAAGTACAAAAACAAGTAAGGCCATTGCAGTGCAATACACGTCGCTGGTGGACTGAAATGCACCACATCCCTTCCCGTAGACTGCACAGCACACCGACCAGCACACGTGTTCTGCAACAAGCAGAGCTGCCTACTGTGGTTCGAGTCTTGGCGCAGGCTCAACATCCTGCGATTGTGGGCAAATCACTTCATGTCCCAAAGCCTAACAATCAAATGATTGTGGCCTAGCAAAATGTAACTGGTGCTCACGTAAAAAGCTTCAATACCTTCTGGCAGAGTTTGCCCCATTTAGAAAATGCAACTAAAACGAGTGGAGCAAAGGTAAGGGTGGTGAGGGCGCAGCAAAAAGTACAACATACCCTGGACAAAAAAAGTTAGGATGTAAAAGAAGCACAGGGGCCCAAAGTATTTCTTAGGAGCCTGCTACTGCTGCAGCCAAAAGTCAGGGCAGTCAAATATCAAGGCTGCCTAGTTTTAGTTTTACTTTTACCTTGTAACAGTGAAACCTAGATAACAGCATTACAGAAAAATCTTCAAACTGCAGTCTGTAAGATCCACCAGAGGGTTCCCAAGATATAGAATTTACAAGGCATAGTAAATCAAGGTATTTTTATTCAACCACAAACAAATAATAACAAATTCAACAAATTTGACACTTATTAACTTTTTCAGCACAAAGTTTAGACTAGCTGTATTAGGGTCACTTAGAGTTTCAAAGGATGCTGTGAATGCGATGCGGTCGACGGAGTTCTTGCTGGTACTACTCTCCATTTCATGAAGAGGCTCCTGCTCACAGGGTTGCTGTCCCTCAAAGTCCTCTTGGTGCTGGCAGAAGTCCTGTCGCGGTCCCAGACCAATCCTTCCTGGGTCCATGACTCATCCTCTGGGGGCCCTAGCTGCACTCTGACGACACTCCCGGGCTCAGCATTTTGTGCGTTGACCCTGGAGCTGCACACAGGCGGCTGGCAGCGGGTTTAAGATTCAGTGCCACCAACTTGCCCCAGCAGGCTTCTCAGCTGTTGTGTGTCTCTGTTGTGAAAAGAAGGCCAGCCAACTGACCAGCTCTCTGACCCTTGGAGACTTTGGAGAAGACTCTTCAAACAGGACAAAGCAGGCACAGTCCCTCTCCTTTGCTAGCCACCAGGTACAGCAGGTGCAGTCAATGTCGGTGCAGCCATTCTTTGCTGGCTCCACGGTGTAGCAAGTCAGTCCTTCTTTGGTCCTCCTTTCAGTCCTCTAGCGTTCTGAGTTCAGGGTGCCAGCGGCGCCCTACTTATGCTCAAAAAATGCCCTCAGGGCAGGATTTAGTTGACAGTCAACAGACTACCAGGTTCCCTCCTGCCTCATAACCACTTCTGCCTACTTCAGATATGGCAGGACATAGCTTCTGGAGTGTGGTGCTTCCTGGCCCAGAAGTGTGTCTACCAAGGGGGCTACCTTATTTATTATCCTAGTAATAAACATGGCCCTGTCCCTAAACCTTAATCTAAACCTATCACTAAGCCTAACCTTAACAATGACCTATGTCTTAAGGCTTACACCAACCTAACCATCTTGGTAAAGCAACCCTACACTGAGACCTCTATCATAATAGTCAGATTTATGAGCTTCTCATTTACATCTGCTTTCTGGCAGCAATATTTTTTTTAAACTTTTACATTGGGTTGCAATTCATTTCAATTTTTTTGTTTTCTGTTACTCTGCCTGTGTCATGCTCCCAATATCTACATGGGACTGCAACACATTCATAACTTCCAATGGGTGATGTAAACACCGTTGTTGTGTTGCAGGTTTTAAATCACTGTACTAAAAAACCTGATTTACTGAATTTTTTCTATGCATGTAGTAAACGGTTGCGTGTTAAAGTCGCAGTCTGTCATCAGTAGGCTGCAGTTCTCCTCTTGTCAGATTCGGGTTGGGAATGCTCTAGGGCAGTGGTTCTTAATCTGTGGCAAGGGACCTCTTTGGGTTCATGAGGTCTCTTCAGGGGTACTGTAAGAAAGTAGGATCGGCTTTCATGGTTATCCCCACTTTTTGCTGATGTCAGTATGTTTTTTTGACTAGTCTGACTGGGATACTGCCAATCAGGACCCCAGTCACTGTGCTTCCTCCCTAAATTTTACTTGGTAAGTACTTTTGTACCTCCACAATTGGCTACTGGTGTACCCCTGTAAATCCCTAGTATATGGTACTGAAGTACCCAGGGCACGGGTATACCAGGGGCCTCCCATAGGCTGCAGCATGTATTATGCCACCCATGAGATACCACTCAAACTGCAAATACAGGCCTGCCATTGCAGCCTGTGTAAGCTGCTGCTAGCACAACTTATGACAGATATAAGTTTTCTTATTTCTGAAGTCACTACACTTAAAACCTATAAGTCACCCCCTAAGGTAAGGCCTTTCAATCCTGAAGGCAGGGTGCTGGGTTATACGTGTGTGGGTGCCCATGCATGAGCAGAACACCCCTACAAATACCGGAGTTGATTCTCCAGGCATTGTAAGTGCGGGCCTCCATTTTATTACATCCATCTGTCATTAGGCAATGGCTAACTATATATTAGCTGTGCTAAACCTGGGCATGTTTTGTATCAAACATGTTGGAATCATACCCCAACACTGTTACCGTTACTCCTCTGGGAAGCCGCCAGTACTGTTAACACCCTTCCAGGGTCTGCCAGCAAGCTAGTGCTGCTGCTGACCCCAGGCACGATTCTTCCCTCCTGCTGCTGAGCTAAGCTCGAGCAAGGGAAGGGACAAAAGGTTTCCTATCACTGTGGTGTGACCACCTCCCTGGCAGGACTTAGTGTATTGGGGTGGGGTGCTTGCCAAAGCCACCAGACTGCTTTGAAGGGCAACTTTGGTGCTCTCCTTGCATACTCCGGTTGGAGCCAGTTCAGTGAGCCCTTGGCTCCAGCCCTGGCGTTAAACTGGATAAAGGAAATGGGAGTATCCTCCCCTCTGTCCAGCTCCTCTGGGAGGGATCCCAGAGTCGTCCTAACCTCTTTCTTAGGGTATACAAGGGCTTACCTGTGGGCGGGTCCTCAGATTCATTGTGGGAAAAGACTTGAGCCTGAAACCACATCACTCTTTGACCATCTAGACACTTGACCTTCGCCTGGAACCAAGACTGCATCACAAAAGACTCCAGTTGCTCCTGGTCTCGAATCAAGGACTCTCGAAGTAATCTCCCTTGGGGTGAAGGAGTCCCTCCCCTGCATCTGCAGGCACAGTATCAAAGCTGACAGGTGTACTGCTCCTGACATCCCACAGACTTCAAAAGGCTCTGCAAAACAGGTAGTGATTCTGCAACTCCCTCGAGACCTGACCTCTCAGCAATTTTGAGGCCAGTATCCTCTCCGGAACCGTACCCCTGTGCACCGCATCGACTTGCTGTTCCCAAGGTTTGTTGGCAGAGATCTTTGGGCTACAAGAAGCTCCAGCCTACAGCATTTCTTCCTGCCAAGATCTTCGTCCTCACCGCATCATGTGAACCGCGGGCCTTCATCTTCAGTGAGCTGCTCCAGTTCCTCTTGCTACTCCTGTGCCTTTAGCCTGTGGGTTCTCTCGAGGGTCTTCTCCTGCTTTAGTGGTCTTCCTTGCTTGCTTAGGGCCTGCTCTGACTCTTCCGCTCTTGGGCAAGTCCCTTGGACCTTGCTGGGCCCAGCGTTGCTCCTTTATAATTTTCCACACCTGTTGCTGCTGCCAAGGCTAGTTAGTGCTCCCACCAGACACCACCAGCCCCTGGTTCTTAACGTCCGACGTGGGACAGCTCGTGCACGGCTCATGGTCTTCCCCAGCGTCACCTGGTCCTTACAGCTGCATCAACAAGATCACCGTCATCACTACTGCATCCTCAGACATCAGTAGGCATGGGCATTCCGTGCCTCCTAGTCAACTGTGAGTGGCATAGACTCTGTCCCCTATGCTCGCAGGTACTTCTCTTCAAGAATCCACCCTTGGATTCCACTGGACTCTTCGCCAGCGGCAGCTTTACTGAAGTCCTCCATTGTGGTCTACAGCGATTTCCGTCGTCACTGCACACCTAGGCACCCAGCTTCCCTGATGTAGGTATCCTGGTTTCTGGGGTATCTACGGGTGAGATGACTCTCCAACCTTCTGTCTTCCACTAGGTTTCTTAGGGGGCCACTGGGAAGGGTCCTTCTTCAAAACTGCAACACACCTTTCCCATTGACTTCTTTTGAGTGTGTGCCTGTGTTTCTAGTCTGTACACAGCCTCTGCGGGGTTCTTGGTTCCTTGTGTCCCCAGCACTTCGGAGTCTCCTGGTCCAAGTATTGACTGTGGTCGCAGTTCGCATTCCAATTTCTTAGTATAGGGTCTGGTCTCTCTCTGGAGACCACTGTGTATTGTGCTTACTTACCTCTTACAACTGAAGTATTGTTGTGTATTTGTGTTTATATCTCCGGGTAGGAGATATACCATTGTGTTGGTAAGTATTGTGTAATAAATAAGAATTTTTTTATATATACACTGCATGGTTCTTTTTTGTTTAACCTACACTGCATGATTAGTACTGGTAAAAAAAAGCTGCTTAACACTCCTTTTCAATAAGCTTGAAGGCTGCTCTCCACAGCTGCTGCTTAGAGAGCTTTCTGAGGTTGTCCAAAACCACTAAAATCACCGTAAGGGTTGTCTGGATTAGTGCAAGGTGCTTAACTTAAATGAGATCACACTATATACTAAGGCAGCCTCCTATAAGGACCGCAACAGTTTTACAAAATTAAATGTTAAAATAAATACATTAAAATGAATTAACGCATATATAAAAAGTTAAGCAAAACAGACATTGGAAAACCTTCACAAATTTGATTGCGAGTTAATTTAAATACTCCAATATTTGGGCATTTGTTTGATGTGAACATGTTTTTCATTTTTGTGTATTATTTTGAGCTTCAAATCATAGAAATTGCTTGGGCTGAGTCTCCACTGCTTCCAATAAAGACTCAGTGGGGGTCCCTGGATTCCAAGAATGATACAGTAGGGGTCCATAGTAGTCAAAAGGATAAGAACTGCTGCCATAGGGATTGCTTATTTGCACTATGTGAGTTCTGGCCAGGAGCGGTTTCCTAATTTACTGTGTTTGCTATTTATTTCCCCTTGGATTGAAGGACTATCTGGCATGCAGAACAGTAGATTGAAGGACTACCTGGCATGCAGAACAGAAATGTGACAATGTAAATGCCAGACTTCTTGAATATAAACTGTAATGGTGGTATGTTTTTCCATGTGAGACAGGTCTGAATGAATGGTTGACTCATGCTGAATTTATGGTGCCGATTTACAGGTTACAATTAAATATTAATAATGAGACACTGAAAATGCAGCCTCGACAGCAATGGTCTATTTACACAAATTATTTAAAAAACAGGTGGAGAAATTGCACTATTCTTAAATACAAATGGAATGTCAATGGAGAATAAAAGGACAAACTCATTTATAAATTGAGTACAAATCTCCATCAAACAAGCCTTCTGTTAATAGTGATTCGTAGGGACCTTCAGCACCTCCCATTGCTGCTGCCGCCACCACCGCCTCCTTCACAATCACTTCTCCACCTTTAACTGTTGGCGTTCCTCCCCGAACCAATGCTGGCCTGTACCTAGCTAGCTCGCTCTCACTAAAAACAGTTGCTACAATGTAATTTTAACGCAACACTGGTGTAAACAGTAGGATTTATGATTGATGAGACTTTTAAATTGAGTGTGTTACCTTATGTTGAAGATGAATGCTTAGTCTGCAGTACAGGCTGAACCCTCTCAGAGCAGTTGCTTGATTGACGCGATGCAATGCCACGTCTGATGATCTCAAGAATGCGCCCAACTCCTCCTAGAATGGAAAATGGCGCAGGAATGTTAAGCTCCAAATGTATTTCATGTAACAGCAGTTCATTTATAATTACGGTATCCTTCAATACTGCATTTTTAATACCACAAGTTATGAAAATGAATGGAACAGTAAAAACAGTGTAGCCTCAGATGACAGAAACACTGCCAAAATATTTTGAACGAAAAAGGTACTGGGATTCAGTGTCCCTCCTTCTGGTGGATACTTTAATCAGATTCCTCACCTTGTGATTCTTCTCAGGTCCCAAAATGGACTCACACTCTTGCAATAGCTCCTGCATGTCGACAGGTGCTGCTCTCCACTTCTATTGTGACTCCAAGCAGTCTCTGAACAAAGTGACAATAAGTCATAGAAAGAAGCCACCTACGTATCCTGTTGTCAATTTAATAATATCATTTTGCGCCAAAGAATGAGGAGCATATATAACAGTATTGATCTTTCACGGCAGTGACTAAAAACCAACTTGGCATCTTATTAATAGCTGAAAGTCAACTCCAAATGTCAGTGAGCAGACAAGTCAAATAGACTCTCCACAGAAATAATGAGATCGGCTGTACACAGTAACCAAATGGTATTGATCACTTTATTATACAGCCCTATTTACAAATCATGGAGGGCACCTGTGACAAATTTGTTTTAACTCACTTTAGGTTTGGCACTTTCCATCGCCCAATAGCTTTTCCTGTAATTAATGACTGGTCAAGCTCGCTCTATAAATGCCCATGTGATGGAATGTCACAGCAAACAACAATCCATGTAGTGCTCCTCTGTAAATTTTATGAAGTTCAGAGAACGTTTTGGACCTTACAGATTTAAAAGCTGCTTGGTCTTAGACAATGTCGCCCAGTATTTTTATCCCTTCAGCTTTTAGATAACAGTACACCATGCGGTCTGTTGCAAACTTCCTCAAGAAAGTAATTAGATGTAGAGAAACCATCCTAGTGTGATCCATTGGAGATGTAAATAAGATTACATTTTATGATGAATTCCTTATCAGTTGTTGTTGATGATTTTTAACTTTTAAAGCTTACTGTATACTTAATCATTTTGTATATGACTTTTAGCCCGGTAAACAGTATTTGTTTTATGTCTTTACTTGCTTTTATGAATTCCACTGAAGAAATCGAAAAAGACTATTTTGAATTGAATTGAGCAGGGGAGGGTGCATGAGAAATCTAAGTTTGTTTAAAGTAACCACTGGAGTGATATTGAAGGTAAGTAGCTGATTGTTCTGATCAATATTTCTATCAGGAGATTCCTCATCTTTTCAATCAGTACCAATAATTCGCCCTCCAAGAAGGGGAGTCTTGGAAGTGAAATCTAAATCTGGAACTGCTAGATGATACAGTGACAAAATTACCTGCTCTACGGACTGAATTGATTTGATTTATATTTATAAAGGAGTCTTTGCGCTGATGTCTGCACTACCGGAATCACCAAAAAAATGCATAGTTAGGTAAAAATGAAGCCGAAAGAGGAAAAAAGCCAGATTTTTAAATGTTTTCTAAAATTCATGAGGTTTGATTGGCACCTTAAATGCATTGGCATTTGGGTCCACAAGAGATCTGTGGCATGCACAAAACTTCTGCCACCCCAGGTGGCTTTGCAAATATTAGGGACTTACATGGTCTTAGCAGGAGCAGATCGCAAACACCTAGGAGCATACCATAAAAATAAATTCTACAGGTAGAATGGGCCTATTCCTTACAGGGCTTTGTGTGCAATTCAGAATATTTTAAATGTAACTCCGCTCTTAATTAGCAACCAGTGAAGATCCTAAAGCCCATTAGCAGCAGATTAATTTTTCTATGTGTTTTTCAAAAGACGGATAGCTGTACACTGCAGCCTCTGAATCTTTTTCAGCAGACCCTGTTTCACGCCCAGATAGATAGTGTTGCAACAGTCTAACCGGGAAAGCACAAGAGAGACCACAGCTGTCTGTAAAAATTAATGGTACAACTTTTTTTGTATTTTTAGAAGATAAAAACTGAAGAGATCAGCTGATTTGTCTGGTCTTCAAATGTTAATTTGGAGTCAAAAATCACTCCAAGATTTTGTACTTTAGTGATTGGAGTGGGTAAAGGGTCAAACACCTCAGTCTTATCAAAGTTGAATTTTAGGCATTGGCTTTTCATCCAATTTACTATATCTATGTTTGAGTGAATGAAGACAACAATTGTGTTTTTTATTCGCATAAGATATGGTGTTGAATCCATAAGATCTAATCAAGGTGGCCAGTGGAGCCACATAGATGCTGATCGATGTTGAGCTCTGAAATACCCCCACATGGAAGAGAAAAGTAAAGTCTCCAAATGAGACAGACTGAGTTATGTTACTAAGGAAGTAAACTAAGAGATTAAGGGCATTCTTCTCAATTCTAATCTCCATTTGTTAGTGCTACAAAACTCGGACTTACGGTGCAAAAGCAGGGGATAGGTCCAAAAGAACAAGTTACTTACTTTTGGTAACAATGTATCTGTAGAGACATATATTAGTTGTAGATTACTTACCTCAGAATTTCCCCCAGGCATCAGTCTGGATCCGGAGATTTTTCATCAGTAATAGCCCTGCACGGGGTAGGTGGCGGCGGTCGGTTAAACGTCCGTCGTCGGCACCAGGATAACGTTGCGAGACCCATTTAGACGCCACCCATGTGTGCAGACGTCAAATCTTAACACGACTTTCCACGCCAAAAGCGCAGAGCCATGAAAGACAATGCTCAGTGGTGTATCCAAACTAGGGCCCTGTATGGAAGTACCTATCCCTAGAAATCAGCTCGCAGAGCTGGTAAGATGGGTGGGGGATGTGGGGGTATTGAATCTACAGCTAATGTATGTCTCTACCAAACACAAAGTTACCGAATGTAAGTAACTTCTTCATCTGATAGAGAATATTAGTTGTAGATTCTTTACCTTAGAATAGATACCTCAGCAATACCGTCCCCGGAGGGTCTGCAAACCAAGTTCTTACGAGAAAGTCCTGGAGAACTGAACGGGCAAAGTTCCCGTCCCTCCGGAGAGCACTGTCCTGGCAGTAGTGTCTGGTAAACGTGTGCAGAGATGCTCACATTGCCGCCTGACAAATATCAAGGAGTGGGATTCCATATGCTAACGCAGTGGTTGCCGCTGTTATAGTGGAGTGGTTATAGGAAGGGGTCCCAGTTGCATAGGAACAATAAGCAAAAAAATTAAAATAAGTCAACCAAACAACAAATTAGTCCACATTGTTTAATTCACAATGGGAGTGTATATTAAATATACAGTATTATCCGAACAATAAATTAGTGGTTTCACAGTGCCCCAAGTTGGGAAAAGGAGGGAGGGTGGTGAGTGATCGTGTGAGGATGTAGTGAAAGAAAGAAGGAAAATTCTTAAGTGACAGTATAATCAACAAATATAAATCATTTGTCAATGTTACACAATGTGTACAGAGACCAGGACCATCAGGTTCAAACAATCATTTCAAAAGAAAAGCATACTCCACAAAGTTCAATGAATGAAAACAATAGGGCGTGGAGTTGATATTCAAAGGCAGGTAGTTGTCGACGTTTCGACCCTCATATATGCAGGTACGAGTGCTATTCTTGCTGCGGGGTCTTCATCAGGACTGGAAAATGGGACACATAACCTATTTAATATATAAATATATGATTTAGGCACGGGAAGGAGTATCCCTAGATATATCAAAATAAGGTGGCACATCGATCCCATGACAGGATTGGTAAGGGTTACAGGTTACAGGGGTCCCGAAATAAATTCAGGATCAATATCAATTAAACATTGTGCAGTAACTAAAGTGGCGCTAAGTAGTCACAACGACTTGTTATTTATTGAGGAATCGATACGTGAAGTCAAGAGCCGTTGGGGATGAGCCAGCCGGACGTAGGTGGACAAGGCCAAAAATCCCTAGATCATAGAGATAACTACTCAATGGGACATGGTAATACACCTGGAGCCCGATGGGTCAGGACCGAAGTGCAATCACCGAGTCTCGTGATAATCGTACCAGAACATGTCTGGTATACGTGTGGGCTGTTGATTCAGGTCATACAGTCATAGGCTTAAAAACTTACCACAAAGGTGGTATTTACAGGACCCGAAGTTGACAGGGTTGTATGCATTCGCGGTCAACCGGACTGAAATTGAGGTAGAATCTATCAGGTAAGAATAATAACGGTCAATGAGAAGGTAAGTTTACAGAGAAAGGGCGTCATAAAACTAAATTAAAGGCAAGCGATTATAGACTCACCACTTCGTAATGTAGATCATTCGTTGATTATGATGGCTCAGAAGCCAGTCGTGGTCCAATATACCAACGATACTTTGAAATCTATCAGATATAATTAAAGCAGACATTTAGGGAACTTATAGAAAACTCGCGGCATCAAACATTGTGATGCAATAGAGGGGAGGGCACTCACCAATAGGCTGTGTAGAAAACACGTTCAAACGGGAATCGTGTAAATGTGTAAACCAGTTGGGAAACTTTCTCGAAGCATCTGAAAGCAAGGGCGAGGTGGAGTTATAAACTGAGCCACCAAGGAAGGTTAATCAGCAATGGCTAATTGATTGGCGCCATGAGAGTTGGGATAGTACTTACCAGGCACGGAATGAATCACGTCCTGAACACCGCTCAAAATCGCAATGGCGAAGTGAGGTTCCGGGTTTGGTAATATCACCATGGAACTGTGATCACGTGGTGCGTTGCACCCGTATGAACATAGTAGAAAGACTAGTTGGGTTGCCAGGTTACAGTAAACATAGCAATTCGATCGCGGACTTGGTCCGAAACTCGTATTACACGGATACGAGTATTCAAGATACTGGCAATGTTACCACCCCGGGGTCCTAGTGTGGCTTTTTCGATAATTACCCATTTAAGACTTTCAGGTGGGTGCCCAGCCATAGAGAAATGCTCAACCATTGGAGCGCCCTGTACTTGACATCTGATTCTACTCATGTGTTGAAGAATCCTCACTTTGGCTTTTTGCTGTGTCTGACCAATGTATATCATTAGACACGGACATAGGATGGCATATATGATGTTTGAGGAATTGCAGTTGGTGTGTGTCTTGAGGGGAATTTTGTGATGGCGATGTACAAATTCATTGTTTTGTTGAATCAATCTTGGAGATTTGAGAATAACAAAATTATGAAAATAAAGAATTTTGAAATTTGAAATTTTGAACTTATATTTCAAAATATTCGTGGAACTTTACAACCCAATTATTGGGATACCGCTGTGACCAGGGGACGTCACTCAATTAAGGGTCACGCAATTCCACCTGGCATGATCCACCAGCACGATGCAGGAGGTCAGGAGGCACGGCAGCTTCCGAGTAATTCTCACCAAAATCCGGGTTAGAGGCAGAATCATCGGTGAAGTTAAAATGCTCATGGCCCACTGTGAACCTTATCGTCACGTCTGTGGGCAGGCAGGACAGGGACATGGAAACAAGCATCCTGAAAACCAACGCTACCATCCAGTCTTCTGGGTCGAGGGCAGAAAGAACCTGGACCAAAGTGAGCATCTATAACTTCTCCTTCCGGATGAAGAAGTTGAGGGCCCGGAGGCCTACAATAGGACGCAGGCCTTTGCCCATTTTGTGCACCAAGACCTACTTCTGGCACAGGGACCCTATCTATGGTTCCCTTGACAAAGAGAGCTGAAACTTCCTTGAGGAGAAGTGCCAAATGATCCTCCAACATGTGGTCGTAAGAAGGTGGCATGGAGGGATGGTGTAGGAAAGTGCCCTTTTTTGCATGGGTACCCGCACACTTTTTGCCTGACATCTGATGCGACCCGATTTGATGTGCCACTCTCAGGGGCCCTGTATCTTAACACCCACACACTGCCATTGCAGGCTGCGTGTTTTGATGCAGAGAGTAGTGAAGAGTCAACATGGCACAGATCCTTGTGTGCCATGCCTGCAACCCATTGCATGAGGCCTAGGTAAGTCATCCCTCCAGCCATAAGGTGAGGGTACAGTGGCATCAGCCTGTAACCCTACAGTGTCTAAGCCCATTCTTAGACATTGTAAGTGTAGTAAAACCATAAAGAGTACATGGTCTGGGACTTGGTAATTACGAACTCCCACAGCTCAATTATGGTTTTACTAAAAAACTGGGAAGTTTGGTAGATACCTACTCAAACCATTATACCCACACGGATACCAGTGTTCTATTTAATGTAAAATTAACTCAGACGTCATCTTAGAGATGCCCCCTTAAAATCAACCAGCATTGGTGTGGTTCCTAATTGGCTGCCCACCATTTGCCACCACCTGACAGGAGTCCAGAAACAAAGTCCATTCTTGGCAGAGGTGTCATGAATGCTCCCCTGGATGGGCTAAGGCCACAAAAATGGAAGCTTCAAAGGCCTGCCGCCTTTGTAAGCGGTCCCGGTCTTTTGCTGCCCTTGCCAACCAGCTCCCACCGGTTCCGGCCCACACTTTTGGCTGGAGAATCGGCAGGAAAACAAGGCTAGGAAGAGAGGTGTGCCCACTTATGCCAACCCCACCCCTTAGGTGGGGGAGGTGAGGTGAAGCACACATCTTGTCCCCTCCATCTTGAAGATGAGGGGACTCAGACAATTCGGGAGAGGGTCATGCCCACTCCCACTGCATAATAGGAGCTAGTACCCAACCCAAGTAAGGGACCCATTGGTCCCTACCTACACACCCCTTTAATGCCCCTAAATTTTGTATTTAAAAGCAACCCTGAATCTTACCTCCTTAGATGCGAGGAAGATAGAAGGAGGACAGAAGAGCCATGCTGACCCAGGAAGATGAAGAGGACACCAGCTGCTTTGGCCCCAGCCCTATCAGCCCGTCCAGTCTACGACCTGCCTACAGCAAAACCCCCAGTGAGTCCAGCAGCCAGTAACCAGAACCCGGAGGATCTGCCCTGCAACCATCTTACAGACAGTGTCTCCTGTGAGCACCGGATTTGCTCAAGCAAAGGCTCTCTGCAGAATCCAGATTCGGGCGACTCCGCGATTCTGCACCACTCTGTACCCAACAACCACAGCCAGAGTTTGAGTGGGCCAACACCACAAGGAGGTCTTCCCAGCAATCCTGACCTGGGATCTGGTGATCTCCGACCTCCCTCAAGATTCGAGAAAACACCTGCAGCCTCAACCTGAAGGCCCCCCTCCCCCTTACCGCGACTGGTGCTGGTGAAAAAACAAACACTGGAAGACAACCCTGCACCAGACGCACCAGGGACTTTTGTTGCCCAACCGCCTGTGTCCAGGCATTCCCCAAGAACCCAACTTACTTCGCCAGCCCGTAGTCACCTTCAGGAAGTCTTCCTGCCCGAGCCTGCAGCAACTTCACAGAACTGAAGGTCTCAATAGAAAAGCACAGGGTCCCAGACATACTTTTTTCACCCTGCATCTGGCCACCCCAGTGTCGCTGGTGGTGCAGCTCCTGTGCTGGTTGTTGCCCCCTGCAGTGATTACCTTAACCCTAGGAGCTTTGCTGCCACACCTGAGTTGCCTGCTTGCCAGCAGTCCCTACTCAAGGGCCTCTTAGCCCCACTGGGCCCTTGCACTCTGCAGTCGGCAGTCCCAGTGCTGCAATTAGAGTGCCTATCTAGACCTTGGGGATCCTTGGTCCTAAGCTTTAAAACTCCCACTCGTAAGTTGTGTACTTACCTGAGAAACAGCTAACACTTTTTCTCTCATAACCCACGTTACAAGATTGTCGAATGTATGTTTGTATGGAGAACAAAGAACTAAACTGCAAAGTATAAAAAGTCTTACTTACGGTGTATAGTAAGATCCTAAGGTGTGGTATCTAGGCATACCACCCCAGTACTTAAAATAACCCAAAAGTAACTAAAAAGTAATCTGAAAGGAATTACTGTGTAATGTAATTCAAACTGCTTTTTAAAGTGATACAAACCTGTACCGACTGCAAATCCAACCTCAATTGCATTTCTGCGTAAAAGCCTACAATTGAAAGTATATTTTACCTACCTGTAGCAAATCCTGCTTGGTTCTCTAAATAAAATACAAGTATACCTTTTTTATACTAACTCAATTTGTCTGGATTCAGTCTCTGAGTGTGTGCATCCGTCTTGATTGAGTGAATACAATAAATGCTTAACACACCCTCTGGATAAGCCGAACTGCTCGCCCACACTACCACAAAGAGAGCTGTCAGTACTTACCCAATTTAGCCTCTGCTATACCTCTGGGGACTACTTGCACACTGTGCACACAATACCTTACTTTGGCACAGTATATGCAGAGCCAGCTTCCTACAGAAGGTTTGTCTCTAAGGGGAGGGAGTAGCCCTTTGGGCTATTTGCAGAACGCACCGGTCCGACATGATGGAATGCCAGTGGAGGAAGTGATGACGAATCCTGCCTCAGACTGGCTGATAATGGGCCCGACACCTCAGACTAAGAAGGTTTGGAGGCAGTGGCTTGGGGAGGGAGAGTGGACTGGCCCGCCCGCTGGATCCCTGACCTGCGAGGACGCTGGGTCCCATGTTCGTGGCCATGCAGCGGCTGGACATCTTGCGGGTACCGGTGGCTGGGCTGGGCAGGACGTGGCTGGGCACCCATTGCGTAGTTACGAGAAGGACGAAAATTAGATTGAGGTGGATGGGTGGCAGTCATGAGACCCAAGGATCTGGCCTTAGCCTGAGAATCTTTAAAGCGCTCAAGCGCCAAGTCTGCTTTGTGCCAACAATGGGCATGTCCATCAAGGTTGATTGGACATCCCACGAGAAGCCAGATGTCCTCGACCAGGTGCAGCACCTTGAGTGCTACTGATGTGGCACCATTCTGCCCAGTGAGTCGTGGTATCCAGTCCACAACATATTGTGAATTTGGCTGCATTTCTCCAATCAGCAACTGCCTGGGAGAGAACGGCCCAGGCCTCCTGCAGGCACTGAGGCACCACCTGAACAACTATACCCCAGACGGTATGGGAGTTTCGGCCCAAGAGGCAAGTGGTATTCACAGACTGCAATGACAAGCTGGAGGAAGAAAACATCCTCTTCCCAAGGTGATCCAGCTTCTTGGATTCCCTATACGGAGGAGCTAAAGAGAATGAGCCCTTTGAAGATGATGCTTGGACCACCAAGCTTTCAGGGGAGGGATGTTGTGCCAGGAACACTGAGTCGCCTGGAGCGGGGCATTGGCGGTGGGCAATTGTCCTGTCCACAGCAGCCCCTGTGCTGGGCTTGGACCAAGTGCCCAGAAGGGCTTCGGTAAGGGCTTCATTCAACGGAAAGAGGGTTTCAGAAGTGGAAGCTGCATGGCTGAAGCACCTCTGTCAGGAGGTTAGTCCTGACTGCCACCAAAGGGAGCTCAAGGCCAAGGACCTCTGCTGCCCTTAACACCACCACAGTGTAGGAAGCGCCCTCCTCCGTAGCTACAGTAGGGAAAGAAAACAAGCCAGTGTCAAGGGAAGTATCTAGAGGACTGGCATCACCCAGGTCCAGCCGCCGGTCCGCTTCTTCAAGCTGGTCAGTTAAAAGGTCCAGCAGCCCATCCCATTCCTCTTCACCACCTTCTGGCCCAAAATGAACGCCAGGGACTAACACAGGAACAAAAGTCCCTTCAGTTGTCGGAATAAACGTTGGTCCGGCTTCGTGTCCACTTGGGGCATA